>NC_133619.1:621041893-621646893 GCF_048593235.1 Sminthopsis crassicaudata | reverse complement strand
CTAAGTAGCTTGTTGGTATCTAGTTGTTTACATGTTGATTCCATCATTAGACTGGGAGCTCCTTGATTCCATCATTAGACTGGGAGCTCCTTGAAGGCAAAATATATTATGCCATCTTTACTGTTACAATGCTTGGAAAGTAGTAGGTGCTTAATAAATATCTATTTACTAATTAATTGATAACAACTCTAAAGATGAGTCCAGTTTTTGTTCATTTCAGAATTCCTCCAGGTCCCTATAAAATGGGGGTGATGTTTGAAACTACCTACCTCCCAAGCTTTTTATGAAGAAAGGGGTTTGACACTAAACATTATGCAAAAGTGAACTATTATTTATTTATTCTCACACTTTTTGGTTGTCCCACCACAGTCCCACTCTTTCTTCAGGATAGTCCAAATCTTTCTCACAGAATTCCCACTTTAATAACATCTGTGAAATTAGAAATCCAGCTTTCCCTATAACTTCCCAGCTGGCTATACAGTGAACAAGCAGCCATGTTCTTTTTGCAGAACTTTAACCTTGGTGTCTGTCTCTCTCTCTCTCTTTCTCTCTTTCTCCTTCCTTCCTTCCTTCCTTCCTTCCTTCCTTCCTTCCTTCCTTCCTTCCTTCCTTCCTTCCTTCCTTCCTTCCTTCCTTCCTTCCTTCCTTCCTTTCTTCCTTCCTTCCTTCCTTCTTTCTTTCCTCTCTCTCTTTCTTTCTTTCTTCCTTTCTTTGTGACTTAATAGTATTTTATTTTTCCAAATACATGTAAAGGTAGTTTTCAACATTCATTTTTGTAAGATTTTGAGTTCCAATTTTTTTTCTCCCTCTCTCTCTTTCCTTCTCCCTTCCCAAGATAGCAACCAATCAGATATAGGTTATAAATGTACATTTTAAATTATATTTCCACATTGTAAAAGAAAAATCAGAACAGAAAGGAAAAACAAACAAATAAACAAAAGAGGTGAAAATACATGCTTCTATCTGTATTTAGTCTCCATAGTTCTCTCTGGCTACAGATGGCATTTTCCATAGGAGGCCTTTTTCTCACCCTCTTCCATACAAGATATTATCTGTTGTTGTATAACTGCTCAGACATGCCTCACTCTTCGTGATCCAATTTGGGATTTTCTTGGCAAAGATATTGGACTAGTTTGCCATTTGCTTCTCCTTCTCATTTTATAGAGGAGAAAACTGAGGCAAACAGGGTGAAATGACTTGCCCAGGTTCACACAGCTGGAAGTGTCTGAGGCTGGATTGGAATTCACATCTTCCTAATTTTCAGCCTACTGCTCTATCTTCTCTCTCAATTAGCTGCTCTTGCCTCAGTATCCTCATCTATAAGATAAGGGGGCTTTCAATAGCTCTTACTTCACATGGTTGTTGTTAGACTGTACAAAACCTTAACAAATGGAGATGTTACTATTACTGTCATCAATTGGTAGAAGTCCCTCCTACACACTCAAGAAATGCTGTTTTCTGTTCCCTAGAGAACTGAAATTCTATAACGGGTACCCAAATATAAATCATATTTTAAGGGGGAAAGAAAGACAAACCCTAACTTTCCTCTGTCCCAGATTCTGGATCCCACTTTCATTTGGGTGGTTCCTTTGCATCTGATTTTGATGGTTGGGGAAATGCAGGGCCTTCAATAGAAATGGGGCTTTATAGAGCCCATCAATATGTTGTTTGCAAGAAAGGGGAGGCAGGGGGAGATATGGGGAGGAGAAGATATGAACTTCTTTAGCTGAATTCAAGGCATTCACTCAAATATCCCTAAAATCCTTGCAATAGCCTCAGATTCACTCTAATGAGTAGTTTGACTGAAATAGCTACAGACTCCAGGGGGTAGACTGAACCTATTGAGGGCCTCTTCTATGACAGAAAGGAACGTATATAGCTTGTACCAGGGAGAAATGTCAGCTTCCTCCACGCTGCTAGCAGAGTGCTCAGCATGGGAGCATTTCTGCTCATCTCACTAATTGGAGGCTAAGTACAGACAGAACAGAGAGGGGCACTTATGTTGCTAATAAGCAGAAAAGCTTCCTTAGGAAAATGAGCGGGACAGAGGGGACATAGAAAGCCCTCAGACAGGCAGGCAGGTGACACTTGTGACTTAATTTAAAAAAAAAAAAGAACTTTAAGCAGACAATTTCCATTGAGTCTTTCTTTGGAAAAGGAGGCTTATAGAAACAGCATGCTAAAGGGGCTGCAGTGTCTGAAAAAGATAAAGGAACCAATTTTAATTTGCCTACCATCGCTGATGCTAATGACATCCTGCTGAGACTGTCTGTAATATTAACATACAAATTCCCACCAAGCTAAATTACATTTTCTCGGCTGACATGTCTAAGGCCATTGGGGAAACTCTGCAACTTGTCTTAGGTGATTATAAGGAAATTAAAAAATGCTTCTCCTATCCTATGGTACCACCAAGGTAGAAAGAACTGAGCTGGAGGCTCTTTCTAACATAACAGGCCTTAACCTTTTTTGGGTCTTAACCTTTGGCAGGGGAGTGAAGTCTATGGATGTTGTTAAAATGCATATTGATATGGTTTAGGAGAGCACCAAATATTGAGCTAGATGTAGGTACTAAGCATTGGGGTATGGTCATGTGAAGAATTCACAGTGGTTATTCTCTTTGACAAAAACGGTTTTTTTCGGAGAAGAACTTACAGGCAAAATGAAGAGATACAATAAACACCAAGAATGGCAAATGTGAAATAGAGTTAGAAGAGCATATACTTAGGAAGGAAAGGGGTTTTTAAACAATCAATGATGGGAAATACAAGTTCCCTAATGGAACTTACAGTTTACCAGGAGAAAGGGAACACCCCATGAGGCTGGAATATGCCCTTAGCTGGGCAGGCTAAATGGCAAAAGAGATTTAGCCCCCTAAAAGAGTTGGATAGCAATAAGAAGGAGAAAGACACCACAAGCATGGTGGGGAATTGCTAGGAGAGACACCATGTGGCAAGGGGAAAGGGCGGAGGGAAAGACATCACAAGGCAGACTGAACCAAAAGTGGTTCCATGTGAGCCATGGATAGATTTATAGGGGAAATTTAACCTTAGGAGATCAGGCTATAAGGTTAAATGAATCCCCATCATTCCCCTTCCTCCTTGCCTCAAGGAGCAATTCCATCAATATTTCATTTTTTCTCTTCTAACCACACCCAGTTATTCAGGACCTCAACTCATATGAAAAAATACATAAGATTACAAAGATTATAATATAATGAAATAAAGGTATCTTCTTTTTTTAAAGGTCACAGATAGAGTCCCACATATGCAAAGATGTTTATAGCAATGCTTTCTGTAGTGGCAACAAACTAGAAATTGAGGATGCCCATCTGTTGGGGAATAGCTAAATAAGTTATGGTCTATATATATAGGGAATATATATTTACATATATATAATTTCAAAATATGGAAATGTTTAAAAGGATTGCATATGTTTAACCTAAAAAAAGAACTCCTGTTCTAATATTAAGCAGATATATATATTTATATATATATAAATGAAATATTATTGTTCGATAAGAAATTATGGGGATACCTAGATGGTATAATGGATAGAGCACCAGCCCTGGAGTTAAAATCTGGTCTCAGATACTTAATATTTCCTATCAGTATAAGCCTGGGCAAATCACTTAACCCCAATTGTCTTGCCAGAAAAATAAAAGACCCTTTAAGAAATGATAAACAAGCTGATTTTTTAAAATCCTGGAAAGACTTACATAAACTGATATTGAGTGAAATGAGCAAAACTAGAAGAACTTTGTACATAGTAATAGCAAGATTCTTCTCAGCAATGTGGTGGTTCAAGACTATTTCAATAGACTTGGGATGGAAAATGCCATCTGCATCCAGAGAGAAAACCACAGAGATTGAATGTGGCTCAAAGCATAGTATTTTTATCTTTTCATTATTTGTTTGTTAGTTTTCTTTCTTGTGATTTTTTTCCTCTTTTGATCTGATTTTTCTTGCACAACATGACAAATAAGGAAATATGTTTAAAAGGATTGCATGTATTTAACCTAAAAAAAGAACTCCTGCTCTAATATTAAACAGATCAATTTTTATTTTGTTTCCTTGTTCACTTTTATTATGAGGTTTTCATTTCCCACAATTACTAAATGAAGCCTCCAAATAATTGAACAATGGATACAAAGCCATGCAGTCAAAAAGAACATAATGTCTTATTTATTATCAGTCAGTCAATAGGCATTTATTAGTGTGCTTGTACTGAGCTTAGTGGATAAGTCTATCCATCTTTGCTGAACCACGTTTGGATCAGTCTGCCATGACATTCTGCCTATATTTCATGGACTGCTCTGGCCAAAGACTCTGACACCAGGAACCAGGTTATAGGTAACACACTGCTCAACAGCTTAACTATTTTGGTCCTCAGGAAACAGACTCATTTTGTTACCAGGGTCACATTCAAAGCCTGTCCAGCATGGAAAAAGCTGCCAAGACCTAGGCTCCATTGGCAGAGAACCCAGGGTTCCTTCCAAGCCACAATGAAGCGGGACTCTGTGGCAGGACAGGTCTCTGTAAGCACCAAAAGCCTTATTAAAGCACTGTGCATGCAAATGCTGTAAGGAAATTCAATGCCGAAGGAAGGACCCCAGATACACTAAAATATTTAAAGTGCCACTTTTCATAGCAAAAAACTAGACACACAGGTGCTGACCACAGATTGCTGCATGGCTAACCAAACTGAGGTGCAGGAATATACTGAAAAACTTGTTTCCTAGCAAATGCTAGCAAAGGAGCTAGGATTGTAACCATACAATGCAGTTTCAAAACAGTTCACAAACACTGTTATATGTTTTCCTTAAATATATCTATATTTCATGGACTGCCCTGGCCAAAGACTGTCACTAGGGACCAGCCTGTGGGTCACACAGCATCAGACAAAAGTGTCTGAGGCCGGATTTGAACTCAGAAAGATGAATCTTCTTGACTCCAAGCCTGGTGTTCTATGCACTATGGTGCCATCTAGTTTCCCCTATTACAGTGATATAAAAAGTGGCTGATATAAAGAATTTAGGGAAACTCGGGAAGACTTGCATGAATGAATATAGAACAATGGAAGCAGAACCTGGAAAACAATTTCCATGATAACAAGAATAGAAAGTAGGGGTTCTGAACCTTTCTTATGTCATGGCCCCGTTTGGCAGATTGGGGAAGTACAGCGACCCCTTTCTTAGAATGGTTTTAAGTAAACAAAATAAAATACAGAGGATGACAAAGTTTAATTATAATGAAATAGTTTCTTTCTTTCTCTGTGTGTCAGTGTGTATCTCTCTCTCTCTCTCTCTCTCTCATCTATTTGTCTGCCTACCTCTCTATCCATTCATCCATCTCTGTTTCTGTCTCTCTTCCTGTGTATCTGTCTGTCTGTCAATCTAAACTCAAGAGTCCCACAAGTTAAGAACTCCTGATGTTAAGGAAAATAACATTGAAAGACATCAGAATTCTGATCAAGATAATGACTGATGGTGATCTCAGGAAGTGAGTCACTGCCTTTTCTTGGAAGGGGGTGATTGGACTATTTGGGTTAAAGGATATGCTGTCACATGCAATCAATATGTCCATTTATTTTGCTTAAATTATACTCTTGTTAGAAGGTAGAGTTTTTTATTGGGAAAGAGGGCATTGGGAAGTGATGGAATGTTAGAGAGACAGTCCAATGCCACAGTATCAATAATAAGCTGTTAAAGAAACAACCCCACAAGATTAGGAAAGGATCAATGATTTGGCCAAGCTCAAGGGGGATATATTGGTGAGAAAACATGCATTAGAACAGAGGGAGCTGCCACGCCTTCCAACAAAATTGTGAAATATGCTTCCAAAATAACTTTAAGAAATACAAAACTTTTTTTAAAAATTTATATATATATATTTATTTTTATAATTATAACATTTTTTTTGACAGTACATATGCATAGGTAAATTTTTTTTTTACAACATTATCCCTTGTACTCCCTTCTGTTCCGAGTTTTCCCCCTCCTTCCCTCCACCCCCTCCCCTAGATGGCAGGCATTCCCATACATATTAAATATCTTATAGTATATCCTAGGTACAATATATATGTGCAGAACCGAATTTTGTTGTTGTTGTTGTTGCAAAAGAAGGATTGTATTAGCAAGGTAAAAATAATCTGGGAAGAGAAACAAAACAAAACAAAACAAAAAAAAAATAACAATGCTCTCGGTTTACACTCATTTCGCAGTGTTCCTTTTCTGGATGTAGCTGATTCTGTCCATCATTGATCAATTGGAATTGGATTAGCTCTTCTCTATGTTGAAGATATCCACTTCCATCAGAATACATCCTCATACAGTATCATTGTTGAAGTAATACAAAACTTCTTAATGGTGTTTTCTTAGTAGGTTGATTAAAGAAAGACAGAGTTACAGGGACAAGAGGTAGAAGAGTAATTTTGGATCAAGGGTTATGTGGCCATTAATCAATAATCATAATTGTTAGTATTTATAGTATGCTTTGAGGTTTTCAAAGTACTTTACAAATATCTCATTTGATCCTTACAACTCCATGAGGTAGTTGCTATCATTATTCCAGTTTTATAGAAAGGAAGCATAGGCAAACAGAGACGATGTAAACTAGTCCAGGAAGTGTCTTTGACAGGATTTGAACTCAGGCCTTCTCACTATCTAGACCTAGCATTCTATCTGCTGTGTCACCTAACCCACTCTCATTCCCAAGATACCATGGGCTACTGATAGAGGTTTGAATAGCTTCAGCAATAATGGTTTTTGCAAATTTCTGTAAATCATAGCCACAGATCCCTTCTTTAATATGTCTATTTATAAATTCAATCCCATCATTGTTCTCTGGCTTTGCTATATTTTATTGTTTTTGTGTTATTTTTCAGCTGTGTCCAACACTTCATGACCCCATTTGGGGTTTTCTTGGCAGACACTGGAGTGGTTGGCTATTTCCTTTTCTGATTTTACAGATGAGGAAACTGAGGTAAACAGGATCACACAGCTATAACAGGGCAGATTTGAACTCAGGAAGATGAGTCTTCCTTACTCCAAGTCAGACACCACCAAGCTTCCTAGTATTCCTAAAGCTGGCAAAGAGAGTGTTGTGAGGTCAGAAATTACCTCATGGGGAGCAGCTATGTCATGGAGTCAGTCAGACTCCCAGAGCAGGTCCTGGCACATCAGGCAGGGCACCCTCAGATTCATCATTCCCTTCTGCCCTACCTCCCCCACTACTCAACAATGAACATATGGAATGCTGTTTGATATCTCATTTTTCTCTTAGGGAATGGATGGTAACAATGGTCTTTGCCCATTGTTGCTATAAATGATGCCAGTAGGTACCCATTTATATACTGAAAGCTGAAGAGAAAGAAAACCCAGAAGTCTGTGGTAAACAGCTATTTCCTTTTTTAAAGTATTTTATTTTTTTCCAAATACATGTAAAGATAGTTTCCAATATTTACTTTTGTAAAACTTTGTATCCCAAATTTTTTCCCTTCTTCCCTTACCTTGCCCCTCCCCAATTCAGTAAACAATCTGATATAGATAGGTTAAATATGTGCAATCTTTTTAAAGATATTTTCATATTTGTCATATTGTGCAAGAAAAATCAGATCAAAAGGGAAAAAAAAAACACAAGGAAAAAACCCAAGCAAATAAACAACAATAAAAATATGACAATACTATGCTTCAATATATATTCAGTCTCCATAGTTCTCTCTCTGGATGAGGATGGCACTTTCCATTGCAAGTCTATTGGAATTGCCTTGAATCATCACATGAGAAGAGCCAAGTCCATCACAGTTGATGATCACATAATGTTCTGTAACTGTATACAATGTTCTCCTGGTTCTGCTTACTTCACTTGGCATCAGTTTAAGAAAGTCTTTCCAGGCTTTTCAGAAATCAGCCTTACGCAGTTAATTTCTAGCCATGGTATAATTCCTGCTCAGGGACAAATTGCTTAAATTGTTGGAAATGTGTGGAAGTCAGGGCCTACCAGGCCCAGGCTAAGAAAAACTGGGATGGAACCCCACCCCCAAAGGATCATTGTTCTTTCCGAGTCTAAAAGATAAATCATTTTACTGAATTAGTCCAGTTTATAGATGACCTCATCAGACATAAGGGAGAACTATGGAAAGCTTGGTGAACATTGAGATGCTCTGGAGGAGGATCCATTCTGCATTTAAGGTTTTTCCTTTTTTTTAGCTAGAACAACAAATTTTCTAAGACTACTGCCAAAGCCAAGAGCAGAATAGAAGCAGTTACTTAGATCAGGTCACACACCTGCTTTCATCTGAATTACTTGGATCTTGTAATTAGACAATTACTTGAATTACTTGGATCTTGTAATTAGACAAATTTTCAATTTGGCAATCCCTTGGCTTCTAAGTGGCAAGTGGCAAGCTAGCTAGAGGGAGACAATATCAATTTTTCATATAAGCTAAAAATCTCTCTCAGACTTAGGATCATTTTTTAAAGAATTTGAAACGGAAAAAAAATTTTTTTTTCTTCTCATCATCCCCTACCCCTATTTTTTTTTTACCAGAGTTTTATACTATTCCTCAATGGATACAATAACTGACAAGCACAAATATAACACTATAAAAATTGGCATTCCCTTGCCAGATATTATCTCATTTGAGCCTCCCAACAGCTATGATATTATTCCTGTTTTACAGAGGAATAAAACAGGTTCTTAGGTGACCTGCCCCAAGTTACACTGCGAATTCAAGCATCCCAGATAGGATTTGAACAGTCCTTCCTGAATTCAAGGCCAGCACCTCTATCATGGCAGACTGGCTCCCCCACAGAAGCTCTTTGAGAGAAGGGACTATTTGCATTTTTTCTTGTTTGTATTTCCAATGCCCAACTATGGCACGTTATAAACAGCAGGTATTTAATAAATGTTGGTTGGTTAAGAAATAGTAGGAGAAACAAATCATTTAAGATATACTTGATTGTTGTCATTGAAATCATGACTCGTGGTGAAGCTGTTGCACTCCCAAGGGCTTCTGGGAGAGGCCTCCAAGTTTGGGGTTGTATGTGCCTGTTAGTCTCCCAAGGCTTATCAGAAACTACAGGAGGCACCAGATTCGGTCTCCAACTCCTCATTCAATTGGCTGGGGACCCTCCTCTCTTCTCCCCAGTTTTTTGGCCTACCATTTTTACTTTCAAAAGAAAACATCTGTCTGATAAAAGAAGAGATCAGAAAAAACCAATAGAGGGTGAGGAAGTCGGGTTGGACAACCTTACAGTTCTCCACCTTCCTCTGGATTCTTTTCGGGGATGCATTTCTCCTCGGGTCCCTTGTGTTGGTAGCCCTTTAAAGAGTGTGCTTACTCGGGGCGGAGCCAAGATGGCGGAGAAGAAACACACTACTCAGTGAACGTCCTCACTCCCTCACAACCAATTAGATAAATTAAGTCTCAAAATTAGCTCAGGACTGATAGATACCACAAGGACTGGAAGCACGACTTACCAGCTGAAGAGAATCTGGAGTTTCAACAGGAAAGGTCAGTTCTCAGGGGAGGAATAAGAAAGACCAGCACAGACGGTGGGGTAGGGGCACGCTGCGCCCATTGCGCTGGGAGGGGCTCTGGGATCAGAGAAGCCACTGAGGTAAAGGAATCTGGCACAGGCTGTTAGCTCTTCTCTGCTAATTATTTAGCAGTTCAGAAGAGAAAGCCAAAATATTTTAAAACTCAGATTAGATTCCCCCCCCCCCACCCTGGGGGTGACTCGGCAGACTCGGCACCAGGGGGTGTGGCCTCAGCTACCTCCTGAGAATAGTTAAGAGACTGACAAGTGGGTGGATACGGCCCAAGGCAACACACATGGCCTAGCTTAGCTGGAGGGAGTGGAACTCAGCTCCAGGAAGTCCCAGAGAAGCGGAACCTTTGAACTAGGGACCGCGGTTTCTGGCAGACACTTCCAGTTTGAGCGCAGGGGCTTCTTACGTCACCTGCTGCAGACACCCACTCCCCACCCGGACACATAGGCTGAGCTTCTTGCTGTCTTCACTATTCTACGCCCTCAAAGCACAGCAGTGCTAATCACCTCTGAGGCACTTCCAGGGAGGGGGTGGGGAACTCTCTCCCAGAGCTCTCTCTTAGCGCGGGCGCGGGGGCCGCTGCATCCATCCGGTCTGGGAGGAAGCTGGTAAAGAAGTAAATAATTTCCTACCCCAGGGACAGACCCCAAAACATTTTTTAAGTATGAGCAAAAAAGCTAGAAAAACTATAGATTCCTTCTATACAGAGAAAGAGCGGGTACCCAACCCCGAGGAAGTTAACAGCAAAGATTCAGAAGATAACAACCTAAAGGGGAACGATTCCTGCCCCCCATCACATAACTCTCTCCTAGAAGAAGCTCTTAAGAAATTGAGGGAGATCGAAGAAAAATGGGGCAAGGAAAGGGAAGTTATGATAGAGAATAACAACGTCCTGAAATTGGAGTTGGAAAAAATAAAGAATTCACAGGAGATGCAGGGAAACAAAATTAGTGAATTAGAAAAGGTTAAAAAAACACAGGAAAGTAGGATTTCTGAATTGGAAAAGATAAAAAAGTCTCAAGAAAATAGAATTTCTGAATTGGAAAAAGAAAATAATTCTCAAAAAAAAAAATTAGGGAAATGGAAAAAAATTCAATAGAGCAAAATAATTCATTTAAAAACGAAATTGGGCATTTACAAAAAGAACTAAAAACTGTGAAAGAAGAAAATAACTCCTTAAAAGTCAGGATGGAACAAATAGAAATGAATGATTCACAGAGAACCCAAGAATCAGTCAAACAAAACAAAAAAAATGAGAAGCTGGAGAACAACGTCAAATACTTACTGGGAAAATCTATAGACCTGGAAAATAGATCTAGGAGAGATAATCTGCGGATTATTGGACTTCCAGAAAACTATGACCAAAAAAAGAGCCTAGATTCTATTTTACAGGAAATTATCAAAGAGAACTGTCCAGAGATAATAGAAACAGAAGGGAAAGTAGATGTGGAAAGAATTCATCGAACTCCTTCTGAAATAGACCCTAAAAAAAGAACACCACGGAATATTGTGGCTAAGCTGCAGAATTACCACACAAAGGAGAAAATCCTGCAAGCAGCTAGAAAAAAACAATTTAAATACCAAGGTGCCACAATAAGGGTCACCCAAGATCTGGCTGCCTCCACATTAAAAGATAGAAGGGCCTGGAACCTGATATTCCGTAAGGCAAAAGATCAAGGACTGCAACCAAGAATGAACTACCCAGCTAAGTTTAGCATCTTTTTCCACGGAAGAAGATGGTCATTCAATGAAACAGAGGAATTCTATATGTTTCTAAGAAAAAAACCAGACTTAAACAAAAAATTTGATCTACATCCACAAGACTGAAGAGAAACAGAAAAAGGTACACAGAACCCTTAAGAACTGTAACTCTGTTGTGGGTATATAAAAAATACTCAAGGATAATTTGATTTTACTGATATAAAAGAAAAAAAGGGGGGTGTAGTAAAGGGAAGGAGGTCGGTTCAGAAAAAGGGGAAGGAGTGATAAAAAGAGGGAAACTACATCCCAGGAAGAGACATAGAAAATACACCATATCTGAGGGAACTTAGTGAGGGGGAGAATCATTGTGTGAATCTTACTCTCATCAGAAGAGGCTCAAAGAGTAAATAATTAACATATTTGTTTTTCAGAGAATTTTCTCTCACCTCATTAAAAGGGGGGAGAGGAAAAGGGAAAAGGAAAAGGGGAATAAGTGAAGGGACTTGGAGGGAGGGGGGAGGGATCCTAATAAAAAAAAATAAATAAATAAGAGGGAGGGTTGCGCGTCACAAGGGGGGTCTGTAAATTAAATATCGGGGAGGGGGATCAGGGGGGTCAAGGGAAAAAAGCATAATCTGGGGATAATACGATGGCAGGAAATACAGAATTAGTAATTTTAACTGTAAATGTAAATGGGATGAACGATCCCATCAAACGGAGACGGATAGTAGATTGGATCAAAAAGCAGAACCCTACAATATGTTGCCTACAGGAAACACACTTAAAGCAGGGAGATACATACAGAGTAAAGGTAAAAGGTTGGAACAGAGTCTATTATGCTTCAGGTAAAGCCAAAAAAGCAGGGGTAGCTATCCTTATCTCAGATCAAGCAAAAGCAGAAGTAGATCTCGTTAAAAAAGATAAGGAAGGAAACTATATCCTGCTGAAAGGTAGCATAAATAATGAAGCCATATCAATACTAAACATATATGCACCAAGTGGTATAGCATCTAACTATCTAAAGGAAAAGTTAAGAGAACTGCAAGAAGAAATAGACAGTAAAACTATAATAGTGGGAGATCTCAACCTTGCACTCTCAGATTTAGACAAATCAAACCACAAAACAAACAAGAAAGAAATTAAAAAAGTAAATAGAACATTAGAAAAACTAGGTATGATAGACCTTTGGAGAAAACTGAATGGCAATAGGAAGGAATATACTTTCTTCTCAGCAGTTCATGGATCCTATACAAAAATTGACCATATACTAGGACATAAAGATCTCAAAATTAAATGTAGGAAGGCAGAAATAATAAATGCCTTCTTCTCAGATCACAATGCAATAAAAGCTACATTCAGTAAAAAGTTAGGGGTAAATAGACCAAAAAGTAATTGGAAACTGAATAATCTCATCTTAAAGAATGACTGGGTGAAAGAGCAAATTATAGAAACAATTAACAATTTCACCCAAGATAATGATAATGATGAGACATCATATCAAAATCTTTGGGATGCAGCTAAAGCGGTAATAAGGGGAAATTTTATATCTTTAGAGGCTTATTTGAAGAAAATTGAGAAAGAGAAGATTAACGAATTGGGCTTACAACTTAAAAAGCTAGAAAAAGACCAAATTATAAACCCCCAACCAAAAATTAAACTCGAAATACAAAAATTAAAAGGAGAAATCAATAAAATTGAAAGTAAAAAAACTATTGAATTAATAAATAAAACCAAGAGTTGGTTTTATGAAAAAGCCAATAAAATAGATAAACCTTTGGTAAATTTGATCAAAAAAAAGAAAGAGGAAAATCAAATTGATAGTCTTACAAATGAAAAGGGGGATCTTTCCACCAATGAAGAGGAAATTAGAGAAATAATAAGGAGTTACTTTGCCCAACTTTATGCCAATAAATTTGATAACTTAAGTGAAATGGATGACTTCCTCCAAAAATATAGGCTCCCTAGATTAACAGAGGAGGAGATAAATTGCTTAAATAGTCCCATTTCAGAAAAAGAAATAGAACAAGCTATTAATCAACTCCCCAGGAAAAAATCCCCAGGGCCAGATGGATTCACATGTGAATTCTACCAAACATTTAAAGAACAATTAGCCCCAATGTTATATAAATTATTTGAAAAAATAGGGGATGAAGGAGTCCTACCAAATTCCTTTTATGACACAGACATGGTACTGATACCTAAACCTGGTAGATCGAAAACTGAGAAAGAAAATTATAGACCAATCTCCTTAATGAATATTGATGCTAAAATCTTAAATAAGATATTAGCAAAAAGACTTCAGAAAATCATCTCCAAGATAATACACTATGATCAAGTAGGATTTATTCCAGGAATGCAGGGCTGGTTTAATATTAGGAAAACTATTAATATAATTGACCATATTAATAATCAAATTAATAAGAACCATATGATCATCTCAATAGATGCAGAAAAAGCATTTGACAAAATCCAACATCCATTCCTACTAAAAACTCTTGAGAGTATAGGAATAAATGGATTATTCCTTAGAATAATCAGGAGTATATATTTAAGACCGTCAGTAAGCATAATATGCAATAGAAATAAACTGCAACCTTTCCCAGTAAGATCAGGAGTGAAACAAGGTTGCCCACTATCACCATTACTATTCAATATAGTACTAGAAACGCTAGCCTCGGCAATAAGAGCCGAGAAAGAGATTCAAGGAATTAGAGTAGGAAATGAGGAAATTAAACTATCACTTTTTGCAGATGACATGATGGTATACTTAGAGAACCCCAAAGACTCTGCTAAAAAGCTACTAGAAATAATTCAAAATTTCAGCAAAGTGGCAGGATACAAAATAAATCCACATAAATCCTCGGCATTTTTATATATCACTAACAAAATGCAACAGCAAGAGATACAAAGAGAAATTCCATTCCAAACAAATGTTGATAGTATAAAATATTTGGGAATCCATCTACCAAAGAAAAGTCAGGAATTATATGAGAAAAATTACAAAACACTTGCCACAAAAATAAAATCAGATTTAAATAATTGGAAAGACATTCAGTGCTCTTGGATAGGCCGAGCGAATATAATAAAGATGACAATACTCCCCAAACTAATCTATTTATTTAGTGCTATACCAATCAGACTCCCAAGAAACTATTTTAATGACCTAGAAAAAATAACAACAAAATTCATATGGAAGAATAAAAGGTCAAGAATTGCAAGGGAACTAATGAAAAAAAACTCAGAGGAAGGTGGTCTAAGTGTACCTGATCTAAAGCTATATTATATAGCAGCAGTCACCAAAACCATTTGGTATTGGCTACGAAATAGACCGGTAGATCAGTGGAACAGATTAGATACAAAGGACAAAAAAGGGTACATCTATAGCAATCTAATCTTTGACAAACCCAAAGATTCCAACATTAGGGATAAAAATTCATTATTCGGAAAAAACTGTTGGGAAAACTGGAAATTAGTATGGCAGAAATTAGATATGGATCCACACTTAACACCATATACCAAGATAAGATCAAAATGGGTCCATGATTTAGGCATAAAGAGGGAGATAATAAATAGATTAGAGGAACAGAGGATAATCTACCTCTCAGACTTGTGGAGGAGGAAGGAATTTATGACCAGAGGAGAACTAGAGATCATTATTGATCACAAAATAGAAGATTTTGATTACATCAAACTAAAAAGTTTCTGTACAAATAATACTAATGCAAACAAGATTAGAAGGGAAGTAACAAATTGGGAAAATATTTTTAAAAACAAAGGTTCTGACAAAGGTCTCATTTCCAAAATATATAGAGAACTGACCATAATTTATAAGAAACCAAACCATTCTCCAATTGATAAATGGTCAAAGGATATGAACAGATAATTCTCAGAGGAAGAAATTGAAACTATATCCACTCACATGAAAGAGTGTTCCAAATCACTACTGATCAGAGAAATGCAAATTAAGACCACTCTGAGATACCACTACACACCTGTCAGATTGGCTAAGATGACAGGAACAAATAATGACAAATGTTGGAGGGGATGTGGGGAAATTGGGACACTAATACATTGCTGGTGGAGTTGTGAAAGAATCCAGCCATTCTGGAGAGCAATCTGGAATTATGCCCAAAAAGTTATCAAACTGTGCATACCCTTTGACCCAGCATTGCTGTTATTGGGCTTATATCCCAAAGAAATACTAAAGAGCGGAAAGAGACATATATGTGCCAAAATGTTTGTGGCAGCTCTTTTTGTTGTAGCTAGAAACTGGAAGATGAATGGATGTCCATCAGTTGGAGAATGGTTGGGTAAATTGTGGTATATGAAAGTTATGGAATATTATTGCTCAGTAAGAAATGACCAGCAGGAGGAATACAGAGAGGGTTGGAGAGACTTAAATCAACTGATGCTGAGTGAAATGAGCAGAACCAGAAGATCACTGTATACTTCAACAACGATACTGTATGAGGATGTATTCTGATGGAAGTGGAAATCTTCAACATAAAGAAGATCCAACTCACTTCCAGTTGATCAATGATGGACAGAGGTAGATACACCCAGAGAAGAAACACTGGGAGGGGAATGTAAATTGTTAGCACTAATATCTGTCTGCCCAGGTTGCATATACCTTCGGATTCTGGTGTTTATTGTGCAACAAGAAAATGATATTCACACACATGTATTGTACTTAGACTATATTGTAACACATGTAAAATGTATGGTATTGCCTGTCGTCGGGGGGAGGGAATAAGGGAGGGGGGGTAATTTGGAAAAATGAATACAAGGGATAATATTATAAAATATATATATATATATATAATAAAAAAAAAAAAAAAAAAAAAAAAAAAAAGAGTGTGCTTACTCGATTTGCTGTGAGTTTGAGTGGGAGAAATTTCTTACTGATGATGAAATAAGACAGGTTTCATTTTAGGAATTGTTAGGACAACTGGGATTTTTTAAAAAGTCTATTTCCAAATCAAGAGAAATCAAGTTGAGTTATTTATTTTTCTTCAATGCCCCAAGCCCTCCTGTTTCCAGGGCCCCAGAGACTGGAAGCAATTATGTTGTACAGCTTGATCTGGGAGTTCTGTGGGAATACTGATAGTTTACATTTACATATTAATGCTAGAAAAACGAGAACTCTTAGGCTTTAGTAATAACAACAATAATAATGAGAGTGACAAGGAGTTTGTTGCTGATGTTTCAGGCAGAATGACTGGAGGGTTTGGAATTTTCTCTATAATAATTTCAGACCCAGCATCAGACACCCTAAGATCCTCTTTCAGAGCTGAGGCTGCTTAGTATTTTGTCTCAGGGCTAATGAGAATTCCTCAGCTAAAGGTCTGACAATAGCAAGAAGTCTAAATTTTGGTGGGCTCATTCCCCACACTCTGACCCTGTTTCTCACCATGACCTCTGACTCTATTGCCCAAATGCTTCCCTGGCCCTGCTTACCTCTCTAGGACAAAATCGTTTTATTCCATGTTGTTTAAAATATATATATATATATATATATATATATATATATATATATATATATATATATATATATATATATATATAGCAAAATACAAAAGGCTGAGATTTGTTCATTTTAAAGTTTTTTGGATTTGGTTTAAAATCCAGCTTGCTTGGGAAATAATACGGACAAGCCTCCTTCAGCTGAGATACCTAGAGGTGCACCACTGAAGGTCCTGATTCAATGTTGGAGGGCACATCCAAGCTCTAATCCCAATTAAGACTTTCAAAGGGAGTTAGTTGTTTTTTTAACAAGAAATCTGACCCCCTTCCCCAAAAATGACTGAGACATACCCATGGATAGACATATACAGGCAACCAGAAAATTGCCAAAGTTTGAAAATTAATTTAATGACTGATTTGCATAGGATATTATTTACTTTTCGAGGTCTCTCCTTTAATGAATACCAGATTCTCAACAGAGTCCATGGCACAGACAGAACCATTAAGTAATATACTATCTCTGAAACAATTTCCTGGGCAAATATTAGGGAGCAGTCATCCCCAAAGGACAGAACCATTAAGCAACACACCATCTCTCAAATTTTCTACAACATTCCACCCCGGGCAGACGTTGAGGAGTGTTCACCACCAATACTGCATAGGAAGTCTGCCAGTAGTAAAGATCTCACCTCATATAAGAGGTGGGCAGGGCAGGCCTCAGGCCTATTGCTCCTCTGGACACCACAAACTTGGCCACTTCAACCAGCTGTCTAACCAAGGTCATTTTAAAGGAAAATCAACTTCAAATTGCATGTGTTCCATATATTGTATCTAGAATATACTGTAATATATTTAACATATATAAGACTGCTTGCCATCTGGGGGAGGGGGTTGGGGGAGGAAGGGAAAAAATCTGAATAGAAGTAAGTGCAAGGGATGTTGTAAAAAATTACCCATGCATATGTACTGTCAAAAAAATGTTATAATTATAAAATAAAATTAAAATTAAAAAAAAAAAAAGTCAAATTGCATGTGTTCAAACCTGAGATTGAAATAATTAAAGTCAAGTTATGTCTTAGAAGGTCATGACTTGGGTTTGAAAACAAAACAAAACAAAAAACCCAAGAGGGTTGGACAGAATCTGCTCTTCATTTTCTTGCTAGGGTAATAGCTAAAAAAGCAGCCTGTTGAGGAAGACCCTGGAAGGGAGAGGACAAAAGCAGGAGGTGGTGAAGAGCAGGTGCTTCTGCACACTAGCCACAAGTTCATCAGGGCTGGGGAGTAGGGTGTCTGTGTGGGTAAGTGGGACTGGAAGCCACAAACCAGGAGACCCCAAAAGCAGTGACTTGCACTACAGATTCTGAAGAAGGCATAACTTCTCCTATCCATCAACAAAGGAGCAGGTAAAAGAACATAGGAAGCTTCATAGACAGTTGGTGTTTTGTATGATGTGCAAAGAAAACAAAGTAAGGGAAACCGAGAGTTAAGAATGGCACCAGACAAGGAGACGAGAAAGGTGAGCACCTGTGCACACACCTCAACAGCAACATGGCTAGATGGGCTTGGCATGTTGTGCCCAAGGACTCAGGCTGGTCCTAGAAAACTAGGGAAGGAGGGGCAGCTCCCAGTCAACTGGCGCAGGGTTATAGCCACAGGTCACTGAGGGCAGTCCTTGCAATGCCATTGCCTATTGATTCCCTGGTGAGACAATGCAGGAGGTTCTTGGTGACTCCAGGAGGCTCCTACCAACAGAGCCCCCATTGTTCCCTGCTCAAAATTCAGAACTACAATGGCTTCCATTGATATGGAGAGCACACAGGCTGCTGGGATGTTCTGTTCTTTGCTGGGAGTTTTCAAAAAAGCCAGGCTTCCAAAAACACTTTTCTCAAATTGTACAGAGTAAAACTCTGTAACTATAGATATCATTTCCAGAGGGCACTGAAGGCAGCATGGTGTAGTTGGAAGAGATAAGCTGAGAGTCTGGAGATCTGGATTCTAATCGTGACTGCCACTAACTTTGAATAAATCATTTCTCTCCTTTAGATCTCCATTTTCTTCCTCTGGAATAGGAAGAGTTGGCAAGCTCACTGAGGTCCCTTGAGCTGGGAAGCCCTAAGGATATGGAAAGAGCAGTAAGCCAATACAGCATGGAGAAGGGACAGCTGGAAGAGGGAAGGAAGTTGTTACTGGGAGTCTCCATTCACTGTCAGTCTAAGCCAACAAGGAACCTGAGCAGAGACGTACAGAGAAATTCAGACTAATGGTGAAGACGTGCCTTCCTCCCTCATCTCTGCTTCCTTCCACAGACAGACCCTTCTAGCATAAGGTGTGTGTGTGTGTTTTTTAATGAGACTGACCATCTATCCACCCATAATGTAGCTTCTCTCCCCCAGGCCCACAAACAGCAGTGAAGCACAGGGGCCATAGGGTGCCCATTACATTTCCCATGCCGGTAACGTGGTTCCAGGTTCTCTAGAGTTCTCAGAGATGACTTTAGATTCGCAGTAGAAAACAGAAATGTGCCATTTGTACTGTGACCAATGCCCAGGGATTTTACATGGCTCCTCCTCATTTTTTGTTTTTTTCTACTTCAAAACTTGCCAAAGCAAGGACTTTGTCCCCAGAACCTAAGGAAGGAAGAAGGTAGATAATTAACAATCCAGGACCTTCTTAAAGAGCATGCAGCTTGAGATCTATTACATCAACATGGCGCCAGGAGATAGAATCAGTCTGCTTCAGGACAGTGCCTTCCTATACCTCCTCTCACTGACACTAAACCCATCTCTAAAGCCACAAATAATACAACTATGACAAGAGAACTCAAGTTGCAAAAATCCTCATTATTATAAATGCAAGAAAACCATCTTCCCAATATCTAAACTTGTGGCACAGAACAAGGAAAACTGAATTAAATCCTCTGAATACTTTACTTTCATAGTGACCTGCTCATGAATACTGAGAATATGTGGTGGTACAAAGATCTAGTTTCCAGAAGGAGAACAGCAGCATGTGCAGTAAGGCTCTGAGAGTGAAGGGAAATGAGAGTAATTTGGAAAAGACAACAATTGAGGTTTGTTGCTGCCCCAGGGGAAAAGGCCTCTGGTCTGCCTCACTGTACCTGGAGAGAGAAGTGGTTTATCCTGGAGCCTGGACAGAGGTAGGGACTCACCAAGATCAGTGGAAACTTTCTCAAACTGGCTGAGGGCGGCACCTGCATTGGTGGACAGGAAGGCCTCATCGTCGGCAGTCAGCTAACCCAAAAAGGGAAAAAACAGCCTGTGAGAGGTGGGTGAGATAATCCCAGGTTTTTAAGAGGGGTGTGTGGGTATGGCTCTGCTTTGGTTCAATGTGATAGACCCTTGGGAGGCTCTCTCAAGGGAACAGCACGGAACTGGGTTCAATGACTTTGGTGCCTAATTCCAGACTCAACACTATGCTTACTATTCCATTTCTATGAAATAAGAGGATGGCAGGGAATTACTGCACCATGTTGTATTGAAAGAGATGGTGGCCACAGGGAGGGACCAGGAAACTGGCATTCATCTAGGGCTCATTTAGGGCTGCTCAAATCTCTGCACTCCCAGCATCTTCGTTAGTCTTTTTAATAATAACTCCAGGAGGTAAGAGTTTGGGTATTATGGTCCCTGTGACAGAGCTCAAAGAGCTGAGGTTGAGCTCTCCCAACCTCTAAGGGCCTAAGGCCAAACTCCACTCCCAAGTCTTTCCTGACTCCGGCTCACTTCTTAGGAAGGAACTGAGGGAGGGAATCATTCACTCAGAATGCTCTCATAGAATTTAGAGCCTCTCCCTCCCTTCCTATCTCTCTCCTCCCTCTTCCCCATCTATAGCTATATTATTTTTAGCATAATAACTATGATGGATAGCGATTCTTTAACCATCTATTCCACAGAAGTAACATCATACAAAAAAACTCTGACTCAAATCTAGTTCTGTGGGACAACGAGCTGACGTATACCTTCAGCTCAAAGCACTGAACCCTGGAATGGTGCTACCTTTTCTCCAAGTTTCCGCAGGGCGGTCAGGATCTCCAGCTTCTGTTGGGTGTACACATCTCTTTCCAGTTTTCCGACCATTAGGTCTCTGTCCATCTAAAAGAAATAAACACAAAGAGGAAGTACTCAAGCAGCTTCTTTAAAAACATATAAAAACACATTTAGAGCACACAAGCCAAGTTTTAAATTTGTATATTAAAAAAAAAAAAAAAGAAAAAAAAAAACTGTGGATGAGATGCAAATGAAGATGAACTATTCCTGGGCCAGGGTCTGCACGTGGTAGTGACCGATAAAGGATCCACCCTGTCAGTTTCCATGAGAGATGCCAAGTTTCTACAGAGTAGAGAATTGACAGACAAATTGTCTGGAGGGGAGGATGACAATCATCCACTGAATACTTGTTTCATTTGGCTGAAGTATGCTCTCCAGGCCTGAAAAGAGCAATTTGGAACCTGATTTCTTGGAACTTATTTCAAACTAATCTAATGACTGAATTTTCCCCAGGTGCCAAAAACTTAACTTAGCTTTAGCACTTCAGCTATATTGAAGTCTATAAAACAAAAGGAAAACTTCTTGGGGTGTCATTAATTGTACTTGTAAAGTTCTTTGAGATTCTTAGACAAGAGATATTGTGGAAGTATAAAGTAACACTGCTAGTGCCTCACCACCAGAATTTCAATAGGGGCTCAATGAGTGAAAAACTTGTGAACTCTAACCTTAGGAGTAGATTAGAGATAGAAGCTATCTTATTATACTGAGCTATGCTGGGTGAGCATCTGGAGTTTCTTTTCTTTTTGTGGGGTATGGAACACTATTTTTATTTCTTTGAGGCAAATAGTTAAATGACTTGCACAGGATCACATAGTAAGTGTCCGAGACCAAATTTGAACTCAGATCCTCCTAATTCCAGGGCTGGTGCTCTATCCAATGTGCCACCTAGCTGCCCCAAGGGATATTATTTTTGAGAGTGAATTTTTCGAAATTTTATTAGGTTTTGTGCTTACATCGCCTTTATTTTCAAACCTTTCCCACCTATTCCACTTCTTCCCTTTTCAGATTTTCTTTTCAACAGTTACTACTCAACAAAGTTAATCACTGGATGGTTCTGGGGAAGACAAAACACCATAAGATAAAGGACTTACTGCCAGGAAACTCTTGTGTTAGATCGCTAAGGGAAAGAGAAGGTTTGGCTAAGATATGGTCTCAGTTCTCACAGAACTTGAGAGATTAGTAAAGAAATAAGACAATAAAAGATAACTCCATCAGCAGCAGCTCTTACCATAGACACTGAAATAGCCTCACTACATAAAATCACATGATTAAGGGCATTAGAGTTAGCAAACAAAGGACAAAAGAAGGAAAGTAATTAATGATTAGGAAAAATGAGGGTTAGATTTTTTGGGAGGATTCGGTATCTGAGAAGGGCATTGGAAAAGCAATAGGGGGAACATGGTATTAGAAAAGCATTGGTGTCAGCTATAAAGACCTGCTTCTACAGCTCAGAACATTAAACTAGAGAAAATGTGGGAGCTGGAGTAGAAATGAAAAAACAATGATTATACCAATAAAGAGCAAACTTTACCTCTGCTAATCTTGTCCGCAGCTGCCCAGGTTGTTTCTTTGCAAACAATCTGATAACTTCTGGTGTTTTAAAAGCCTGGCTGATGGCTGCTTGAATGGCCTGGAAGCACAAAAAGGCAAAAAGTCATGACAATATCTATGTTAGAGATGCCTCAGAGACTACAAGAGCCTAGCAGCTCTTGGTCGTGAAGGGGGTTGTCTTTCCTAGGCATCTTCTGCTGGTTTACAAGAGATGACAGAGCTCTTCTGTCACAGACAGAATGGAAATATTTGGAAACACAGGATATCTTGCTTGTACACAGAAAGAAACCGGTTGTTATATGCCAGAATTTGTACCAATAAAAGCCCATATACACAATTTCATTTCAAAACATATTTCCAAACACTGAGAGAACTTACCAGTTGCATCCCACTAAGTTCATCTACCAAAGTCATGTTTCCAGACATAATTTTCTTCAGTGAATCATTGAATTCACCCAGCTGTTCCAAAGTTTCTTTTTTGGTTTCTTCATATTCATCTGCTTCAAGCTCTTCTCTGAAAGAGACATAATGAAGCACATCAACTTGAAGGATGACCTGGAGTAATTAATCATTTAAGCATTCTTAGCACATGATGAGACAACTTAGTGCCAAAGAGTGTCTGTTTCTGCTGCCTGGGGTGGGGGGCTTGGGACATTCAGTTTCCTTCTCTGAACATCAATTTCCTAATATGAAAAAAGGATCACAGATTAGAAAGCATAGGAATACGTGGAGTCTTTCTTAAAAATAATACTTAGTCACTATCTAAAAACAAGAGTAAACATTATCTGTAATGTGGTTAAGTTAGGAGCTTTTCTGATAAGCAAGAATGTCCATTATAAATATTATTCAATATTATACTAGAAATGCCAGATATAGCAATGAGATAAGGAAAAGAAATTAAAGAATTAAGAATAGGCAATGAGGTACAAAATTATCATTCTGCAGATGATGTGATGATATACATAAAGAATCCTAAAGAGTCAACTGAAAAACTAGTTGGAACGATTAACAACTTTGGCAAAGTTGCAAGATATAAAATGTAAATCATCAGCATATCTATATAAATACCAACTAAGTCCAGCAGAAAGAAGTATAAAATATTATCTGAATAAATAACAATGATAAAACATTTTTCACAAGACAGATAAACAACTGGAAAATATTAATTGCTCATGGGTAGACTGAGCCAATATAATAAGAATGATAATTCTGTCTAATTTAATTTACTTATTCAGTGCCATACCAATCAAATTATCAAGATTATTTTATAGGGCTAAGAAAAAAATACTCAGGGGCAGATAGGTGGCGCAGTGGATAGAGCACCAGCCTGAATTCAGGAGGACCCGAGTTCAACATCTGGTCTCAGACACTTAACACTTCCTAGTTGTGTGACCCTGGGCAAGTCACTTAAACAGCCTCAGGGAAAAAAAAAAAGAAAAAAGAAAAAAACCCTCAAAATTCATCTGGAAGAACAAAATGTTAAGAATATTAAGGGAATCAATTTAAAAAAGTGAAAGTAGGAGGCCTAGAAATATCAGATTTCAAATTATATTACAAAATTGTCAGATAAGGCAAGATTTTACAAAGAGGTAATAGAAATAAAAAGAATGCTTTTGATTATATGAAATTAAAAAGGTTTTGTATGAACAAAACTAACGCAGCTAAAGTTAGAGGAAAAGCAAGAAACTAGTACAGAATTATGCTAATTTCTTTGATAAAGTCCTCACTTTTCAAATATATAGGGCAAATGTAAAAAATAAGAGCCATTCCTCAATTGATAAATGGTCAAAGAATATGAACAGGTAGTTTCCAGAGGAAGAAATCAAAGCTATCAATAATCACCAAAAAAATGCTCTAAATAATTATTAGAAAAATAAAAATTATTAAAACAACACAGAGGTACTACACTTCATACCTATCAGATTAGCTAACATGATAGAAAAGGAAAATGATAAATGTTGGAAGAGATACGGAAAAATTGACACACTAATACACTGTTGGTGGAGCTATGAACTGTTCCAATCATTCTGAAGAACAATTTAGAACTATACTCAAAGGGCTATGAACATACTCTTTGACCCAGCAATACCAGTACTAGGTCAATACACCAAAAAGAGCAAAGTGCAAGGAAAAGGATCTATGTGTACAAAAATATTTATAGCTGCCCTTCTTGTAGGGTAAAGAGTTTGAAATTGAGAGGCAGCCCATCAATTGAAGAATGGCTTAGTGAATTATAATATATGAATATGATGGAATACTATTGTGCTTCAAAATATGATGAGCAGGATGCTTTCAGAAAAACCTGGGAAGATTTATATGAACTAATGCAAAGTGAAATGAGCAAACCAGAAGATCACTGTATATGCCAACAGCAATATTATAATGACCAACTGTGAATAGCCACTCTGATCAATATAATGATCCAAAATAATTCCAAAGGATTTATGATAAAAATGCCATCCATCCCCAGAGAGAGACTTGATAAACTCTGGGTGAAAACTGAAGCAAAATTTTCCCCATTTCTTTGGCAAACATGGTTAATACCAGAAATGTGTTTTGCCTAATTTCACATGTGTAATGGTATCACATTGTCTTCTCAAATGGGTAGGGCAGAGGATGGCCGGAGGGAGATAATCTGAAACTCAAAGTAAAAGAAATTAATGTTGTTTTTTTGTTTTTAAAGAAAAAGGACCACAGTTTTAGAACTGGAAGGTCACCTAATCTGTCATAGACAAGAAATGAGACCAAGAATAGACAGGGCATAAGTGGCAGAACCAAGTTCTGAACTGAGGTTTTGTGGCTCCAAATCCAACTATCTCTACAAGGTTGCTATGAAGATAACTGCTATGAAGATAATACATGTGAAAATGCTTTCTAAGTACTGTGCAAATGGAAGTTTTTATTATTAGTATAAGAATCTTGAATAATCAGGGACTGGCTCTGACATGATTACTTGTATAACTTATCATTCGATTCAGATACTGTGTGGCAAGAAGGGATGAAAGGAAGGTTTTCAGAGAAAGCTGGGATGACTTATATGAACTAATGTAGAGTGGAATGAACAGAATCAAGAATACATTTTATATGATAACAGCAATATTATAGAGATAATCAACTCTGACAGATTCAGCAACTCTGGTCAAAGTAGTGACTGGCCACAATTACAGATGTACATGCTGCCCACTTCTTAACAGAGAATGATTGGGTTCAGAGGGCAAATCAAGAAATATGTTTGTGGACATGGTCGTTTTTTTTTTTCCTTTTTAATTTTCCCCAGTTACATATAAAACAATTTTTACATTTGTTTTTATAACTTTTAGAGGTCTAGATTTCCTTCCTTCCTACCCCCACCTTCCATTAAAGGGGCACATGTGAAGCTATGCAAAATATCTCCATAAAAGTCATGTTGTGAAGAGATCGCTATCTTTCCACCCCCAATATAGGCCTTCAAGAAAAATAAACTTAAAAAAAAAAAAAAAAAAAAGAGTATGCTTCAATCTGTATCCAGACACAATTAGTTCTTTCTCTGGGTATGGACAGCATTTTTCATCATAAGTCCTTCAGACAGTAAAATTTCTCTACCCATATTGAGTATATATGTTTATTTCCTCTTTGAGTCAATTCTGATGAAAGTAAGGTTTATTCACTTCCCCTCCCCTTCCCCTCTTTCCCTCCACTGTAAATGCTTTTTTCTTGCTTCTTTTTTGATAATTTATGCCATTCCACCTCTCCCTTTCCCATTCTCTTAGGATGTTCCTCTTGCACTCCTTAATTTTATATTTTTAGATATTATCCTTTATTATTCAACTCACATCTGTGACCTGACTACATATATTCTAATTGCCATAATAATGAGAAAGTTCTTTTGACTTACAAGCATCATCCTCCCATGTAGGAATATAAACAGATAAAGCTTATTAAATTCCTTATTATTTCCCTTTCCTGATTACCTCCTTATGTTTCTCCAGAGTACTCCATATGAAAATCAAATTTTCTATTCAGTCCTGGTCTTTTCATCATAAATGCTTCTCTATTTCACTGAATAACATGGCCTGTTTTGCTTGACTCTTGTCTGAAACAAGGTTGTTTTTTTTCCCTCCTCCTAGCTTTCTCAATTGGGAGTAGGAAAGATAGAATGAGGGTCTAAAAATAAAATAAAATGTAATCTTAAAAAAAGATTGCTCAACTCAGGAACTATTTTTTTAAGTACCCACTGAATGTTGGGCCAGAGGGAACTAGAACATGGAGATAAAAAGCAATCACTGCTGTAATGCTGATGACCATCTAGGAGAAGGACATGACACACATGCAGGTAACTAGAACACAATGTAGTTGCAAGGGACAAAGTGTCCTCATGGGAGACCTCAGGGAAAGGTTAGAACCACAGAAGAGCACAGAAGAAGCACACAAAAGCTTCCTGAAGGAGCTGGTGTTGAAAGTTGGCTTTGTAGGAGGGGTAGAACTTCAGGAAGATGGAGAAAGGAAGTACTGTAAGCCTAGAGAAAAGCAGGAAAGGAATGAAGCAGAGTGTATATTAAGCTTTAAAGGGAAACACAATTTCTGGAAGTTGGAGGTGAGGAGGCATAGGTTGGAAGAGAATGCACAGAGGCAGCAGGTAATTGGTCAGTGTGGCTGGAATGTAGAGTATTATGAAATAAGGCTGGAAAGTTTGTTGGGAGCCAGGCTGTGGAAAGCCTTCAATGCCATGTGAAGGAGCTTAGTGGGCATCCTCTGGGCAATGGAGGGACAATGAACATTTGTGATTGCCCAGAGATGATGGAAGCAGAGAAATCAATGAGAAGGCTACTGTGGTATTTCAGGTAAGAAATGAGAAGGGTCTGAACTAGAGGGATAGGTCTATAGAAGAAGAGAAATGGATGTAAGAGATATTGTGGGGGCAGAATCAGTAAGAATCAGCAAATGATTAGATAGGGTTGGGGAAAGGGAAAGGAAAGAATCAAGGATGATTCCAGTATTATCCATTTGAGTGACTGGAAGGCTCCTCAAAAGAAACAGGGAAGTTGGAAGAGGGTGAGTTTAAGAGTGAAAATGACTTCTCTTCTGGCCCTACTGAGATGAGATTTCTACAGGATATCTAGAAGAAAGCACACCCAGAAGTACTTCATTTTATCTGGGGAACAGAGTTCAGAAATGAGATTAGGAGGGGTTCTTTGGAGAAGTGATGATTCAAAGCACAAGAGTAATGAGATGACAAAGATTATCGATAACTCATCTAGATTTCTGAATGGTATCAATATTGAAGGGGGAACTTTTCTAACACATGTACAAACATCAGAGATCTCTTCACCCTGGACGTTCACTTCATTCCTGCACTTCTCATACCCCTGTGCCTCTTCTTCTTATTCTTCCCCAAGAAGAATTTTTGATTTCTCCCAGAACCTCTGTTATAAGGAAGACACCTGAGCCAGTTGTTTTCTTTCTTGATTTTCTGGACTTGTATTATACCCCTGCTCAGATACCAAATTCTTGTCTTCAAGTAGCTTACATTCCAGTTTGGGGAGCTAAGACTTTCCCCCCCCATTTCAATAATGCAAAATCTTGTTAATACTACCTGCATTCTTCCAGATCTTGTAACTGTTGCATTAGTCTGTCCAATTGTTCTTCCAAGTTCTGTTTTAATTTACTTGTTTCTGTCTTTCCTCTAGAAGCCATTTTAGCTTTTTCATAGAAAGATGGATAAATGTACCTAGAAAATGAGAACAAAGTTGATTAGAGCAATTTTACATATGAATTAAATTTAAAATTAGCTGTTGTTATTCATAGGAAATAAAGTTTTAATGAGTTAGTCAATCAAAGAAGAACATAAGTTGGGATGCTAAGGGTTGAATTCCAGAAACAAAAATAAATCCCATCTCTAGGAGAAAAAAAATATTTGAGATATCAAGCTTATAAAATAATGAGATATGTCATAAAAATCAGTCTTTAAAATGAAACTGATAAACTGGCTTGACTAAGTTTATAAAAACTGAATTTATATATATTCAAGGTATTATTATATAAAACAAGGTTCACAAAATGCAATTCATAAACAATTTATTGAAGAACTTTATATTTTCTGATCACAAAAACATGGATCTGGAATGGGTCTTTCTATTTCAATGCATTCATTTTACATGTGGAGAATCTCAGAGACATGTTAAGCAGCCTATCTAAAATTATTGCGGAAATGACAGAATTCAGCACAGTAATCTTTTGTTAGGTGGCTTAGCAATAAGAGTCAAGAGACTTGATTCAGGATTCTTCTCAAGTTCCTAATTAAAAATCCATTTTTTCTACTTGAGCTTTTAAAAATTTACATTAGAGCAATTAGCACTTGTACCAATATATAAATAAGGACAACATCAATCAAACCTATCAATCAATCAAACAGAAATGTTATAGCTACATATGGTACTTAATTTTCTATGTCTAGAAATGTATATTTTCTACTCCATTTATTGATATCAATAAATTATTGAATGAAAAGGAAAAATCTGCCAAATTTGAAGTATAATGGATAAAAGGGAATAAAGAATCAATACTTGAATTTTCTGAATTTCAACAAAAACTTTCTTTGAAATCCCCTCAACAATTATTTACCAAATAATAGCTATTATTGAATTAAATGATGAAATATTTCTCTGTTTTCAACTTAATAGTTTTTCCAATTATGTAAAGATAGCTTGTAACATTCATTTTTGCACGATTTTGAGTTCCAAACTCTTCTCTCTCCTCCCTTCTCAAGACAGCAAACAATCTGATATAGTCTATACATGTATAATCATGTTAAACACATTTCCTGAAAGAAGAACAAGAACAAAAGGGAAAAGTCACAAGAAAGAAAAAACAACTCCATAGTTCTTCCAATGTGGATTGCATTTTCTATCTCAAATCTTTTGGCATAGTCTTGGATCATTGTATTGTTAAGAGCTAAGTCCAACTGATGAAATATTTCTGACCTGAACTGACTCAGAAGAAAGCAATTCAAGGGCACCCTCTAGTACTCAGTGAAAGCATTACAACTTTCATCAGAAGTCCAAGAAGGACTTCCTAAAGTAACCCGCTGGGTTAAAGTATCACAACTGCCTGAGTCTCAGGTCTCAGACCCTTGTCTGCTCACTGGCTTAATTTGAAACTCAGGCCCTGAAAAATTGTTCTTCAGGAGCTCTGGGGGATTGACCATTCACTTCCAAACCTGCGAGATTCTTAGCTTCCAATCAGGCTCCCTCTAGAGTCAACAAATGGAAGCTTTTCATTCAAAGACTAGTGGTTACTCTTGCAGGTTGTACTGAATCAAGCTGAAGTTGGGCTCTATAGTCTCTAAGTCTAAGGGCTTCTCACACTAAGGATGGTAAAGAGTTAACTTGGGCATAAGGAATCTGGGTAAAAAGCTGCCACCATTGAGATGGGCCTACTTCAGCACACAGAACACTGTACTAGGTAGCCACTGAAGGCTTTAGAAAGTATGGATGACCAAAGACAGAATATCCAAAACATCTTATTTTCTTTCACTCTAAATTCATCCCTCCTATTGACTTCCTTATTCCCATTGTTGGGACTTGCAGTCATTGTGATTTGTAGCACAAGCTAAATCCACATTCCCTAAATCTAATTATTTGCCAGGTCTTACAGATTCTTACAGACTGACCTAGGCTTGATGGCAGTGACAGTGTTCAATACATTGGAGTGATAAAACAAAGTTTTATGTATCATAAATGATCAGGAAAGGCTTCTGGAAGAAGGCAGCATTTAAACTGGCCTTGAAAAGATAGATTTTTGAGACAATTCCTGCTCCACTAAGGGTTATTAAAACCTAAGTTTATATCAGGGAGCCATAAACATGGCAAATCAGGAAGGGCCTGAAGCACCACAGATGAAGAAGTAATAAAGGAGAGCATCTGTGTCACAAGGCCAAGGCACAAAGAAAGGAGAGATGTCTGTCAGCTGCCTACAATCAGCAGCAAGGTGACAAGTTTGGATGGAATGTTAAGTGTCTGTAGTCAGCTTGGAAAGATAGGGTGAGGTGGGACAGTAGGGAATCTGTAAAGATTTTAGAACCCAGGAAAGTGGGATGATCAGACCTGAATTTTAGGAATATCAATTTGGGAAGGTGGGGGAGGATGGATTACAAAGTAGAGAAATTGATTAACCCAGAGGCTACTGAGAAGAGTGATAAAGGGAAACTAGGACAAGGATGATTGTGCTGAACATAAAGAAAAAGGGCCAAATGTGAGAAACAAAGGTGCAATCTGTAAGACCCGGCAACTGATTAGATCTGAGGAATTTGGATTCAGGGATAAAGCTTAGAATACAAACCACAATGACTGCAAGCCCTGTGGTCCCAACAATGGAAATAAGTAAGTTAAGCAGAAAGGTGAGTTTAGGGGAAAGAAAATAGTATGTTTTGGACATTCTGACTATGAAAAACCAGGGATGGGAGGTGCAGGTGGACAAATCCAGTAGGCAGCTGGTGATGAAGAACTGGAGCTCAGGAGAAGGCCAGAGGCACAGAGGTAGCAGCTGGCTTCATAGAGAAACCACCAAGAAAGTACACAGAAGAGGGCCAAGAACACCTAGCGAACAGCCATAGAGGGGGCAGGACTTCAAAGCTTAAAAATAGGTTAGAAAAGGAGTCAGAGAACACAAATAGAGCTATCACAAAAACCCAGGGAAGAGTGTTCAGGAGTCAAAATCATCAGTTTCAAATGTCCGAGAGGGCTGAGAAAAGGTCATTGAGGAGAGAGAAAAGAGGGGATTTTTCTCCATCTCCCCAAGATAACAAGCAATCCAATATACATCAATTGTGTACAATTCTTCTAAACATATTTCCACCATATTCATCATGCTGTATAAGAAAAATCAGATCAAAAGGGGGAAAAAGACAAGAAAGAAAACAAACAAACAATATCAGTAAGAAAAAAAAAGGTGAAAATACTATGCTTTGATTGAATCATAATCAGCCTCCATAGTTTTCTCTTTGGATGCAGATGGCTCTTCCATTACAAGTTTATTGGAATTGCCTTGAATCATCTCATTGTTGAAAAGAACCCCTTATATCACAGTTATTCATCACAGAATCTTGTTCTTACTATGTACATTGTTCTCTTCCTTCTACTCAATTCACTCAGCATTAGTTCATAAGTCTTTCCATGCTTTTTTGAAATCAACCTGCTCATCATTTCTTCTTATTTTTCCCCCTTTTAAAAAAATTATTTAATTTATTTCTTTTTAGTTATGTGTGTATGTTCTTTTTTGTATATATTTCCTTATGAATCATGTTGGGAGAGAAAAATTAGAACAAAAGGTAAAAATCACAAGAGAAAAATAAAAGAAAAAAAGTGGACATAACGTGTATTGATTTATATTCAATCTCCATAGTTCTCTCTCTAGATTCAGATGGTGTTTTCCATCCAAAATTTGTTGTCTTGGATTGTTCATCACTTCTTATAGAACAATAATATTCAATCATTCTTGTATGTCATAACTTTCACAGTCATTCCCCAATTGATGGGCATTCATTCAATTTCCAATTCCTTGACACTACAAAAAAAAAAAAAAAAGCTGATATTTTTGCACATGTGGATCCTTTTCCCTGTTTTATGATCTCTTTGGGATATAGATCCAGTTGTGACATTTTTGGATCAAAAACTATACACAGTTTTATAGCCCTTTGGGCATAGGAACACAAAGTTTAATAAAAACGGATGTTGATAACTGTTTTTATATGTATTTGGAAAAATAAAATACTATTAAAAAACCAAAATATGCCTAGATTTTATTCTATATATAAAAATAAACAATATTAGTATCTAAATTTGCTTTCTTCTTTAATAAATGGTAAAATTATAGGCATACCAAAGAACTGTTTTAAAAGAAATTTCTTTATGATTTATTATTTGTAAATGTTTGAGTTATATGACTATTTTACATGCCTATATACCCAGGGTCTTGTTAAAATTTCTCAGACAAAAAGGAATCATGAATAGAAAAACTTTAAGAAATCCTGTCATACAGAGACAAAAGTTAAACAATTTTTGCTCTCAAGGAACTTCTGTAAAGATTTCATGAATACATCCAGACAGGTACAAAATAGCTACAAGATAACTTTGAAGGAAAGCCATCGGGAACTAGGAGACATAAAAAAAAGTCTCTAGCCAAAAGTGGCCCCTGATTTTAGACTTGAATAAAGCAATGCATTCTAAGAGGCAGAAGGGAAGAGAGAGGAAAAACCAAGCTGATGTCTAGACATGGGGGACAACTAGTGTGAAGGTCTGCAAGAAGGGCGATGGAATGCTTTGTGAGGCTGGACTGACCACAGACTATGTAAAACATCTGGAATGGTTGGAATGCCTTTAAATGCCAAAGGAGTTTATATTTGCTCCTAGAGGTCAAAGGGAGCCAAGAAGGAAGTGAAATGGTCAAAACTGTGCTTCAGAAAAATATTCATTCTTGTGCAATTTGGGATCTCTTTCGGGAGGTGATCAGTGGATTATTTCATTTTCTATTTTACCTCTGGTTCTAGAATATGAGGAAAGTTTTCCTTGATCTGAAAGATCCTTCATCTTGAAAGATGATATCCAGAGTAGATATCTTCAACATAAAGAAGATCCAGTTGATCAATGATGGACAGAAACAACTACACCCAGAGAAGGAACACTGGGAAGTGAATGTAAACTGTTAGCACTACTGTCTATCTACCCAGGTTACTTATATCTTCGGAATCTAATACTTAATGTGCAACAAGAAAATTGGATTTACACACATATATTGTATCTAGGTTATACTGTAGCACATGTAAAATGTATGGGATTGCCTGTCATTTAAGGGAGGGAGTAGAGGGAGGGAGGGGATAATTTGGAAAAATGAATACAAGGGATAATGTTATAAAAGAAAAAAATTACTCATGCATATATACTGTCCAAAAAAATTTATAATTTAAAAAAAAAAGGGGGGGCAGCTAGGTGGCGCAGTGGATAGAGCACCAGCCTTGAAGTCAGGAGGACCCGAGTTCAAATTTGGTCTCAGACACTTAGCACTTCCTAGCTGTGTGACCCTGGGCAAGCTACTTAACCCCAGCCTCAGGAAAAAAAAAAAAAAAAAAAAAAAGATGATATCCAGGCTCTTTTTTTTTTTTTTTAAATGACTTTCAGGTACACCAATAATTTAAATTTTCTCTTCTGCATCTATTTTCCAGTCAGTTGTTTTCCAATGAGATGTTTCACTTTTTTTCTTTCTATTTTCTCTTTTTTTTTTTTTGGTTTTACTTTATAGTATCTTGATTTCTCATAAAGTCATTAGTTTCCATTTACTCAGTTCTATTTTTTAAGGAATTTTCTTCTGTGAGATTTTGTACCTCCTTTTGAAATTGGAAATTGCTTTTTAAGGCATTTTTCTCCTCATTAGCTTTTTGTATTTCCTTTTGCACCTCTCTTAATTCTTTCTTTAATTTTTCCTCTCTCTCTTACTTGATTTTCAAAGTGGCTTTTGATCACTTCCATGGCCCGAGCCCAATTCTTAATTTTCTTGGAGGCTTTGGATGTAGAAGCTTTGACTTTATTATCATCTCCTGAGTGTGGGTTTCATTCTCCCTGTCACCATAATAATTTTCAATGGTCAGAAACTCTCGTTTTCTGCTCATTTTCCTAGTCTATTACTCTGCTTCAACACTGTTAAAGTAGGGCTCTATTTCCAGGGTGGAAGATGCACTATCCTAAGCTTCAGGGGTTTTGTGTAGCTATTTGCAGAAATCTTCTCAGGAATCTGACCACAAGCCCTCTTTTCTCCCCTGGAGCTGTTAGGTATGTCCCCACCCCACTGCAGCTGTAAGATCTAGTGTGCTGGCCTGGTTCTGATGACCTGGGCTATGCTAGCACTGCACCCCAGACTCCCATCCTGCTGCCACAGACCCTCTCCACTGACCTTCTGAGTCCTCCCCGGTATCTCTGAGCTGGGAGTTACAGAAGCCTCCAGCACTGCTGCTGATTCAGAAGGCCTGCTTCACTGACTCTGGGGTCTGATCAGAGCTGGGGCCAGAGCCAGACCCGCTCTGGGATTGTGTGCTGAGTTTCCACTCTGGTTCCACAGACTTTTTCTGCTGACCTTCCAGCTCCTGATTGGTTTCTCTGAGAGGAGAGGTCTGGAAGCTTCCAGCACTGCAGCTGATTCAGAGGCTGGGCCTGGGTCTAGTGCTGCATGCTGGACTCCCGCCTTTTCTGCTGAGCTGCTAAGTTGCCTTTGGCTGAAAATGGCTTTTTAGGGGGAGTTCCGATGCTCTAAAATTTGCTTAGTCATCATTTAAAGGAATTTGGAGCATTGGGGTGTGAGTGCGCAAGTTCCTGCCTTTACTCCACCATCCTGGCTCTGCCTCCCAACCTCTCTTGTGCAATTTGTACGAAAGCAAGACGTTATCTCAGAATTGGAGGGGGAGATCCCGAGGAGCCACATTCCTGAGGTCTGACTCAGGCCGAGTGAGCTCTCAAGAAAGGGGCAATTTAGTGGAGAAGCTAAGTGTCGAGTGATGGAATAGTGGCCCTGGAGTCAGGAGGACCCGAGTTCAAATTCAACCTCAGAGACTTGACACTTATTAGCTGAGTGACCTGGGCAGGGTGGGGGATGCAGTTCTTTCCCCAACTTCCGCTGCCCTCCAACTCCCTTGTGACTGTCTATCCAAAGATAGCTCGCTATTCAGTTCCCCAAATGTTTCCAGTAAACTGAATTTTGCCTCGATTAGACAAAGAGCTGGAAACACCATGAAGCTGCTGGGCATTTTCCTTTAGACTGTGACTTAGCTCAGAACTTTTCAAAAACAACCTGAAGTTAAATAGGAGAAAATCAAGTGGGCCTCAGAGAACCGCTCTGTGGCTTTCTCAGCTTAAAGTTCTGCCGGAAGAGGTAAAACTAGTTAATCAAAGGGAAGGTCCTAAGGAGAGGAAAGGGAGACAGAGCAGGGCCGACTGCTCCGCAAGCCCCCAGCTCTCAGACCCGGCTCTGACCTAATGCAGAGGGTCAAAGGTCAGCAGGTGAGGAAGGGGCTGAGCCTCATCCCTCCCCTACGGCCCACCTCGGGCCTCCTCAGGACTGAGACACCGCCTTCCTCAGCCTTAGCCGCCATAATACAATATGATAAACAGAACATTATAATAATAATACCTAACATTTATTTGACTTACTCAGCATGGGGTTTACAGATATTCTTTCTTTCTTTTTTTTTTAAAATATTTTAATAGTTTTTATTTACAAGTTATTTACATGGGTAATTTTTCAGCATTGACCTTTTGTTCTAATTTTCCCCTCCCCCCCAGATGGCAGGTTGACCAATACATGTTAAATATGTTAGATACAAATATTCTTTCTTTTGCCTTGGGAGGCGGGTGCTATTGTTCCTACGTTAGAATTAACAGTAACGCTAACATTCCCATAGCTCTTACTAGATGCCAGGACAGCTGGGCAGGGCTGCGGGGCAGGAAGACCCAAGTTCAAATCCAGACAGTCACGTCCCTCTGCCTCAGTTTCCTCTTCTGTAAAATGGGCTGGAGAAGGAAATGGCACCTCCCCCCAGCTTCTCGGCCGTGAAAATCCCCGCGGGGTCACGAAGCGTCGGCCGGTCGTCCGCGGAATTGTTCTCAGTTGTTCCCCACCACAATCCTGGGACGTGGCTGCTGTCATTGCCCCCATTTTACAGATGAGGAAACAGAGGAAGAGGCGAGGTAGCCTGTCAGAGGTCGCCCTGGCACTGGAGCAGAGGCGGATTCCGGGGCAGATTCGAGTCAAAAACTAGTGTAGTGTGGGCCGGGTCACAACTACGAGAGGGGCGGCCCTGCCCAGGGGCCGCTTACAGCCCGCGGGGATGTCGAACACACCCCCCGCCGGCGCTAGGAAGAACAGGGAGGGAGGGGCGAGCAGGAAAGCGGGGAAGGTGCTCCCGTGCAAAGGCGCGAAGGTAGGAGAAGGGCCCTGCCTAAGTGCGGGGGCCCAGAGGGGGTGGAGTACCCGGCACTCCGGCCTTTTAGCCCATCCCGGCCCCGCCTACCTGAAGTCTCTTGCTGGACGGCAAACCGAGCGGGCAGGCCGGCCTGGGCAGGGCTGCGCTTCTTCCGGCGCGTAGGCGATGACGTACTTCCGGAGGGCAGCCAATGAGGAAGCGAGCCGCTCCTGCCCCACTGCGGCTGTGATAAAAACGCCTAGGGATCAGGAGCCTTAGAAAGACGGGACCGACCTGGAGCCGCCGCCGCCTTCGCGACTTTCGCGACTTTCGCCGCCTTCGCCGCCGCCTGCAGCGCAGTCCGCCGAGGTGAGATAGGATTTTTGAGGAAGTGCCTCCCTTTTCGCCCGGATGTGAGGCGCCGTCCAATCAGCGGCGGGGTTGCGAGGGCTGCGCGCGCACCCGAGTCCAGCCCATCCTTGTCACGAGGCCAGAGTAGAGTTTAAACGCCCCGAGGGCAGCGGCTTCCTGACCTGAGAGTTTGAGGCTCGGATCGCCCTCTTAGTTCACATGGAGTAGTTTCTGAACATTTTGTTGGCATGTGGGGGCTAGGGACTGGTTATTTCATTAGCCCTTCAGTGCCACGTACAGCACAGAAAGATCGGGGGGTTGGCGGGGGAGGGGGGAGGTGTCTCAGGGATAGAACTGGAACTCGGGGCCTTCTGATTTCCGGGGCAGCTCCTGAACCACGTGTTGGTTGATTGATTGGGGATGCCAGGACTACGTCTCAGGCTCCCTCCTTCGGCCCTTTAGATAACAAGTAGGGTAAAAATAGATGGAAGATAATTTTGGGGAGAAAGCACCAGAAACTGGTAAAAGTCGGGAAACGCTTGTGTGACTATGTTGTTGTTGAGAGCATTCCAAGAGCAAAAAGAGATGAAAGGTCATTCTGGGGAGAAAGCACTAGGACCTGGGAAAGAAGAGGAAAGGTTTGCGCCTAAATGGCCTGGTAGAGCATCCCACTGCAGCAAAAATAGAAGATAATTTTGGGGGAGAAAGTGACGAAGTTAGTGGCGGTCTGAGAGTTGTTAAAACCCCCTTTTGTCTGCGCAGGTTCTTCACGAAAGAATTCAGGAACCCGTGGAAGTTTATTGTTGGTTGGAAGCCAGTTTTGCTGAGAGAACGACTTCTTTAGTGGCGAAGTCCTATCAGGGAAATGGAGGCTGGCACTGAGAAGAGAAGGCCTTCCCAGCGGCGGGTTAGCCCCGTGATGTTGGGCAAAGGCCTTTCCCTTTCTCAGTGGGCTCAGTCTCCTAGGATTTGTTGGAGCGCTTAGATTCCCTGAGCACCAGCTGCCCGCTGAATAAAATGAGATAATGATTCTTGTCATGTCCAACCCAGGGTTGTTTTAAGGCTCAGACGAAAATATGATGTAGATCAGAGATGGAGACAGGAGACAGGAACGGAAACAAACAGGACAGAGGATAGACTGACTGAAAAACAGGAGAGTGAGAAGCACTAGAGACCAAAAAAAGTTGAACAAAACAGCTAGGAAAAGTTGAGAGAGAAATGTAAAAGAAAAAAAAAGAATGTATAAATAACACTGTAGACCTTGAAGCACTTTCTAAATGTCAGTAATTATTATCATTTATTTCTATTTAGCTAAATATGCATTGGATCTGCATCGGGCTGAGGAAATGAGGGATCCTTTAGAAATTTACATGATGTTAAAATTATGAAACGTTAAGAAAAAAATGAAAGGATGTGACCTACTATTTGGTAGGAGAGACTGAATGGCATGAATCGGAAGTGAAAAGCAGGCCTCCAGGAAGGAAACAGAAAATAGAAAAGTGACTTATTACAATGGTAGATGCTGAGAGAACAAGGAAAATCTTCTGTTTAGAAGGTCAGAAGAGTTAGACCATGGAGAATTGGTGAGGAAATTTAGGTTCAGATTCCATTAGAAATGAAACCAGAGGCAAGTCACTTAACTCCTTAATCTGTTTCCTCCTCATCTGTACAATGGGTAAAAATAATACCTTTCATACTCGTCTCACAAGAATGTTGTAAGGCTCAAATGAGATTATATACAAAGTTATTTGCTTTAAAGAGTTCTCTGCATGTCGATTATTATTGTTATTGGACAAGTGCTACTATTCTTTGGTGATGAAGGTAGCCCAGAGAAAGCTTTGGGTCAGTAGTAGAAGTAGATTGAAGCTAGAAGGATATCACAGTTTTAGATGATTAGGGAAGGACAAGGAAGATATTTCATTGGCTCCTCACTACAATCCTAGGAGGTGGGAGCTGTTATCATCCCCATTTTATATATAAGGAAACTGAGGCAGACAGAGGTTAAGTGATTTTCCTAGGATGATACAGCTAGTAAGTGTGTGAGGTAAATTTTGGATTCAGATCTAAATGAATCCAGACTTGGAGCTCTATCCACTGAGCCTTTAAAAGAGATCAGGAACTCTGTTTTATCCTCACAGAAGCATAGCCCAGAATACTTAGAACTTTTTGAAACAATGTAAAGGGATGTTCTTTGAGGTTCATGTTTAAAATTTCATTTTGGACTAAGAAAAAGCAATGGAACCTGTAACGTGCTCTCCCGGCAGTTATAATTACTAGTCTGCTGTAGGCCCAGAGTACCTTTGACCACTGTCCTTTGCAGTGTGAACTCTACCCGGCTCGCCTCCTCTGAGGCCTTCAAAGGTCTCTGGCCACGATCTCTTGAATCTATAGCTTAATAACCGGTAGCGCGCTCAAGAACAGCCACGTGTAATCTTAAAAGCCTTTATTATACCTACTCACATAATGCCCTGACTGATGCCCTGACTTGTTGGTTCCCGAGTGAACACCTGGTCTGAAGATCCAAGTATTCACTACCAAAATCCTTACTTCTTTTGGCTATCCATCTTGGCTTGGCCACCCAGGCTAGGAAGCCAGGGTGAAGAGCGCCAGGTTAAAGAGAGCGACTGCTGCCTGCAGTGGGCTTATAAAGGGCCTGTGAGGTCACACACACAGCCAATCAGCGAGAGAGTCACCCATTACAAAGCTATCTCAATGTGGACAAGATCCCACCTACAAGGCAGTCCTAATATCCACAGAAATTACTTCTGGGCCTCAATCTTCTGATGCGCTGTGGCGCCCATTTAAAGAGCTCTTACAGGAACCATCTTAAGAATCTCATATTTTTGGGGTAGATAGATCTATGTTGACTACAGTATTTTAAAAGGCCAGCTGTGTTGAATCAAAATGAATTGTACTGTTAGTTCCAGTATCTACATTTGCATATATATGAAGGTGTGTATGCTACTTTTTAGTTCAAATGTTTAATTTTTCATTAAAAACTAGAAAAAAAAAGTTGCCATAATGAAAGAAGTATTGATATCATAAGCATCAAATTAGGCTTTTATGACCAAAGTTTGTTTCTATTTTTTTTTGCTTTGTGTCATAAAATAGGATTCATGCCTCTTGCAACACATTAAAGTATAAAAACTAATCGTTCAAAAGTACATTTGTAATTTGTTACTTTGAAGAGATGTGTGTTAAGAGTTGGTCTTGGAAAATAGTATGTAACTGGAATCCATGTGGATGACTTTAATGTTTGTGTTCTGAATGAATCACTATTTTCTGTAAGTTTTTTGGCTGCTTCCTGGTTGAAGTTGAGAATCCTCTGGTATTTCAAGCCCTTACTACCTAACCTTGGCCTGTTTTTTCTAGTTTTATTATGTGTACACTTATGATGTGATCTTTCCTTTACAAGGTACAAAGTACATTCTATCCAAACTGGTTCCTATGTATTAATCCATCTCCCACTTCTATAACTTTGTATGTGCTGCCTACCAGAATGTACTGACACCTCAGCTTTTGCTTCTTGAGATCTGGATTGCTTCCAAACTGGGCTAAAGGGCCTCTTTCAATAGGAGTGTTTCCTTCCTGACTCCAGTTCCCAGCGCCCCTCTGTTTCCCTTTTTATGTATAGTATATATACTAATTTATGTATAAGTTGTCTCCTTTGTTAGAATATGAGCTTCTGGAGGTAAGCAACAATTTAAGTTTTATCATAGATTTCCTTGCTTTTAGCCCAGGTCTCTTAAGGTTTCTCTTGAGAATTTTATAATTGATTGTCTGACATGGTAGATACTGACACAGGATCACCCAGCATAGATGCCCTCATCAGAGAAGGTGCTGTGCTCTATAAACAAAGGTGGATTGAATTATCCCAAAGAAATGTGAAATGTACAAAATTCTAGAAACTCCCAAATGTCCGTATAGATTATTTGTGTCCAACCTGTGGCATAACACTCCAAGCCTATATTGGTCTGATCAGCCACAGTTGGACACACTGTAAATTGTGTCTAATATAATGATGTGATTTTGGTCATTTTTGAGAATAAAGAACAACAATCAATAGATGCTACTTATCATTTTAAGGAAAACTCCATTTTTCCTATGCTTACTAGTGTTTTTATTAGGAACGGGTGTTTTATTTTGTCATATGCTTTTTCTGCATCTTTGAGATAGTCATATGATTTCTATTAGTTTTGTTATTCATATGGTCAATTATGCTAATAGTTTTCCTCATAGTGAACTAGCCCTGCATTCCTGGTATAAATCTCACTTGGTCATAATGTATTATTCTGGTGATAAGTTCCTGTCATCTCTTCACTAGTATTTTATTTAAGATTTTTACATCAGTATTTATTAGGGAAATTGGTGTATAAATTTCTTTCTCTGTTTTGTCTCTTTCTTATTTAGCTATGAGTACCATTTTTTGTGTCCTAAAAGGAATTTGGGTAGGACTCCTTCACCTATTTTCCCAATTGGTTTATATAGTATTGGAATTCATTGTTCGTTAAATGTTTGGTAAAATTCACTTGTAAATTCATCTGGCCCTGGTGATTTTTTTTCTTAGGGAGTTCATTGATAGCTTGTTTATGTTCCTTTTTCTAAAATGAGGTAATTTTTGTTAAACTGGGCAATCTATATTTTTGTAAATATCCATTTCATTTAAATTGTCATATTTATTGGCATCCAATTGGAAAAAATAGCTCCTAATGCTTTAATTTCTTCTTCATTGGTAATAATTTTTGCTGCTGGCAATTTGGTTTTCTTTCCCTTTTCTAATTAAACTATTAGCCTAATAATTTTCTTTCAATTCTGTTAATCTCTTCTGATTTTCAGAATTGCTAATTTGATATTGAAGTACCCAGAGAAAAACAGGGTAGCCAAAATAATGAAGTTTTAAGAGCCTTTTATTATTGGCCAAGACTAATCCCTCAACACCAAAACTGGAGGGGTCAGTAATGAGTGGCCTCAGGGCCATATATTTATAGAAAGAAACATCAAAATGTTTCTTGATACATTTGTCATAATAAAGGAATTTCTATTCTAAACAGGAGGCAAAAAAGTTATCACTCTAAGGGGGTCATTCTCAAGCAGCAGCAAGCAGTATTTCTTTAAGCTTATCAGGTTGTCACTGTCTCAATCTTTCAGGACAGTACATCTGGGTTGTTAAAAATATCTGCAGTAGGGAGTGAAGAACTAGTAATAAGCTTCTAACTGCAAAGATTCAACATTATATTTCTCATGGTCCCATTTGGGACCATGCTTTTCCACTTGGGGTACATATTTCCATTTGTCCATTCTTTCTCTGGATACAGATTAACATCTTCCTTCAGGTCTTGGTATTTAATTTGAGCCTTTATAATAATCAAAATAACTAAGTTGGTTTTTTTCTTTTCTTTTGGTTTTGCTTTATTGTATCTTGATTTCTCATGAACTCATTATTTCCATTTGCCCAATTCTTTTTTTTTTTTTTAATTTACAAAACATATGCATGGATAATTAATGCCAGTAATTTTTCAACATTGACCCTTGCAAAACCTTTAGTTCCAAATTTTCCCCTCCTTCCCCCCATCCCCACCCCTAGTTGGCAAGTAGTTCAGTACATGTTAAATATGTTAAAATATATGTTAAATCCAATATATGTATACATATTTATACAGTTACCTTGTTACACAAGAAAAATCAGACTAAGAAGGAAGAAAAAACTGAGAAAGAAAATAAAATGCAAGCAGACAACAGAATAAGAGAGAATACTATGTTGTGGTCCACACTCAGTTCTCACAGTCCTTTCTCTGAGTTTAGATGGTTCTCTTCATCACTGAACAAGTGGCACTGGTTTGAATCATCTCATTGTTGAAGAGAGCTATGTCTATCAGAATTGATCATTGTATAGTCTTCTTGTTGCCATGTATAATGATCTCCTGGTTCTGTTCACTTCACTTAACTGTTCATGTAAGTCTTTCCAGGCCTCTTGAAATCATCCTGCTGATCATTTCTTAATGTTCATATTCATATACCATAACTTATTCAGCCATTCTCTAATTGATGGGCATCCACTCAGTTTCCAGTTTCTTGCCACTACAAAAATGGTTGCCACAAACATTTTGGCACATGTGGGTCACTTTCCCTCCTTTAAGATCTCTTTGGGATATAAGCCCAGTAGAAACATTGCTGAATCAAAGAGTATAGACAGTTTGATAACTTTTTGAGCATAGTTCCAAATTGGTTCCATCATGGTTATGGTTAATTTCCTTCATTCTTGAAAAGGACCAAAATGACAACAACTAGTGTTGAGTTACCGTGTGTCCAACTGTGGCTGATCAGACCAATATGAGCTTGGAATGCTCTGACACTGGTAGGATATAAATAGTCCCTATGAACATTTCAAATGCAATGCTGGATATCAAATCTCTGAAAACTATCCATTCCTTTTCTGCTCCATTGTTGCCAACTATGTGTTGACTTAACTTACCCTTCAAGTTGGCCACAAACTGTTCCCTCTCAGAAAGCATTCTAATCTGTTGACATTAATTCTTCTAGTAGTCTTTTTGCCTCGGGGCATATTTGCTGAATGTGAACATTCTGCTTGGAAAGGGTAATAAGTCTATGATCAGTCCAGCAGTCTGCACCACATATTGCCTTGGTCCTTCTCATATCCTGTCTGTCTCTTCTTACAATCAGTCTTTTGAATGTCAGTGTTTGCTGTGAGGGTGCATCCATGAAGTTATATTGTTGTGATGAGAAGATCATGAGATACACAAGTTTTCAGTAGTAAATAGCTATTGTCGCTGTTGTTTTCAACTCCATTCTTCCCAATAACTCCCGCTTTGTCTAGTAGTGTGAGTCTACTCTAACCTTAAAGTGATGGTGCGAGCATAGGCACTGATAATGGTGGCATGGCATTTCCCTGCAGGTGGCAATCGCATTGTCATGAACCTGCCATTTACTCCTGTTGGAAGGCATGTGAGCTTGTTTACTACATTAGTTTTGATCGCAAAAACTCCACCAGCTTCACAGTGCTCCCTTTCCCTGTGGCCACTCCAGAAAACCCTGAATCCAGCTCCTGCTTTAGCAAACTGGCCTTCATTTGCCAGCCTTGTTTCACACAGAGCAGCTATTTGGATGCGATTCCTGTTGAATTCTCTTGCAACAGGAGCTGTTCTTTCAGGTCTACTGGATTTTGTGTGTATACATTCCATGTACTGATGGTGAGTGGAATCAATTTTTCAGAAGTTTTTTTTTCATTTTTTATTGTTTTGACTGCAGGGTGAGATCCCCTGCCACAGTAATCAGGCCAGGGTTGGATAAGCAGACAACTCTTAGGGCACCTTTTCTAGCTCCTTTCTCACACGTGGAGGTGAGCAGTGTGATCCTTAAAAAGCTGCTCAGACACCAGAGGGCTGCTGAATCCCACTCCTGCTTCCAGTGAAAAGATGACCATGTGGCCTGGGCTGCCTGTGTGCAGGATTGTTCCTACAGCTCCCAGTTTATCTGTGTCTGTTGATGTGGTTTATGATGTGGGGTTTGGCAGCAAATGGTGGCAAGCACCAAAAGTTGTGGTTTGAACATGTGAAAAATTCACAATGGCCATTTTCTTTGGCAAACAGTAGATTTATTTGGGGGAATAGGTTACAGACAAAATGAAAGGATACAATAGACACCAGGAATGGTAAATATGAAATAGAGTGGAAAAGCATAGAAAGAGATTTTCCAGAAACAGACATAGCACCCTAAAAGAGATAGCTGTAAGGAAGAGAAGTGGGGTTAGGAAACATAGTGGAGTTAAGAGAGATACCACATGGCACTGGAGAAGGGGAAAGACACCACGGGGCAGAGTGCCATGATGGACTCTGACCTAAAGCAGCCATGGGATGGCCCATAAGTAGGTTTATAGGGAAAATTTAACCTCAGGGACATGACTTGGATTTCTGACAAGGCATGGCAAGGTGACACTGCTCAAGATCTCTAGAAAGTGGGACTAAAGCTAGTTTCTGTCCAAAACACCTTTCAGAACTCATCACTGCTGTTTCCTCACATACCTATCCATTACCAGAGGGCTTTAAGATCGGTAGAAATGGGAAAATGGTATGGTGATGTCTTTTGATTCATGGGTAAATTGGATTTAAGTCTTCCAGAACCACCACTGTCCGGTGGCAGGACAGAGTCAAGATGTCTAGTGATGACTCCACAACACTTGTTTCACTTGCTTTGAAGACTGTTGGAACAAATTGTTCTTATTTTCCCATTTATTCAAGGAAAGTCTCCTTGATACTCCCCTAACACATTGTAGGGTTTGAGAACCTTTGGGTTACCCTCAATCTGGTTTAGCCCATCTGCTGAAACAGTTTACTGGCCACTGTGTGTACTACAGCTTCTTGGAGCCACAAGTGAGAGTTAGGTGGATCAAGTGGACACCAAAAGTGGAAAGCAGCCCTGTAAAGGGCTCAGCAACCTTCACCCCAGTGGTATTAATGTTCCCTGAACACACCCTACACTGTTATACTATCATAATCATATACCTTATCAATTTGTTCAGCCATTCTCCAGTTAATGGGCATTCCCATATTTCCTGGGATGGAAAACTGACTCACTATGACCTCTTCTTGAATTTATTCCAATGTATTTTCTAGCTGTGGTTGGAGGAATTTTGAAGTAGGGAGGGAGCTCCTTCTCCTGCTTCTTGCTACTCTTTCATTTTTGTTCGACCTCCTCTTGGTTCTCCCATTTACCTACAATGTTTTTTCTCTTTTCTACTTTCATTTATAGCACAGTATCAAGATGAGTACAATTCATTTTGTCCAATAGTTAATTTGTCATTAGTTAAAAGAGTTTACGTTTAGAATACTAACATCACCCAAGTATTTTTTTTAAAAAGTGAAAAAAGCACTAACCTTTCTGCAGCATCTCTATGTGGGCATATCCCAGAGATGTCAACAGGTATTACAAAGGGCAGTGTACTAGAATTGTGTCATGGGCAAATTAGGAGTAATAGAGGTCAGATGTGTCAAGGATCCTTTCCTTTGAGCCTATATAAGTCAGAACTGCAGGCTGTAGGATGCTGTTAGTGCCGATTATAATGGAGGCAAGAAGATGTGTGTGTGTATGTGTGTGTGTGACAGAGAAGCATTTATATAGCACCGACTATGTATTGAGCAGTGTACTAAGCACTTTACTAATATGTCATTTGATCCTGACAATATCCCTAGGAAGGAGGTATTGTTGTTATCTCTATTTTACAGTTGGGGAAACCAAGGAAAATAGTTGTTGAGATTCAAAGGAGACACCAAAGGTTGGGATTTCAGACTGATGTTGTGAAGTGTCTCAAAAGAATTTACAGACTTAAACCCATCTCCAAGTAAAGGGACAAAGTTTATTTACTTTATTACTACTAATTGTAATGCCAGTTGAAGCAGGCTAAGTTCCAAAAGAATTTAGCAAAGAACCAGAAGCAAGAAGATAAATTTATAGGAAAAAGAGAGATCAGGTGCTTCATGTCACTGATATACTAATTTTATGGCTTAGATGTAGAATTGAGGAGTGGTCTGGAAGGTACCTCAATATTGAATTTTAGGGTTAGTTTGGTATGCACCTCATTATTTTCTCAGAAATTTTGATATTACTGACAGCCAGATTTTATCTGACAGCCAGCATTGTTTGTAGAACTACAGCACTCCCAAGGCCAGGTGACCTTAGGGTTTAGACCAGGTCCTCCTGAATTCAAGGCTGATGTTCTATCCACTGCGCCACCTAGCTGCCCCCAGATTTATTAAAAATATTTAAAGAAGGCAGGTAGGTGGCACAGTGGATAGAGCACCAGCCCTGAAGTCAGGAGAACCTGAATTCAAATCTAGGCTCAGACACTTAACACTTCCTAGCTGTGTGACCCTGGACAAGTCACTTAACCCCAATTGCCTCAGCAAAAACAAATAAATAGAAGATTCAGTACAGAAACTCATAATGCATTTTGTATTAGAAAAAGTTTGTTTCTTTATTTGCTTTACCATTCTCACTTGTATCAGAAAACAACATGGTTTTATAAAGTATCAATAAAATAAAATGAAAACAGTTCTTAATGAATCTGACATCAGCTAAAATAAAATTTTGATTTTGGTGCAGAAATGATGACATTGTGTATAAGATAACGCAGAGTCTTATCCAAAAGGGAAACATTAAAGGGAATTAAAAGCAGCTCTCCCACTCTTGCTGTTTAATTATCAAGTAGTAGATCTTTTTAGTAAATCTGGGATGTTTTGGTTTTGCTGTTAAATCTCTGAAGTTTGTAGTTTAAAATGAAATCTCAAGTTGAATTTGTTAGAGTCACATAATCTAAAGGTACATTTCAGGTTAGAAATATTGAGCAGACCTTTCTGCCAAAGGAAACGAATACTTTTTGTAGTGAGGAAAAATTCCTGATTTTCATATTACCGTGTTTCCCCGATAATAAGACCTATCCTGAAAATAAGACACCCACATACTCTTTAATATTCCGCTAAAATAAGCCCTCCCCCGAAAATAAGCCCTATCGAACTTACTATGAAAACGGTCATCATGGTGATCCCCTGTGCTATATGCTGCGTAGCGGTACCTTCAGTAAGCAGCGCCGCCCTCCCCTCCCGGGTGAAACGCACGTCGCGCTCCGAGCTGCATCCAATCAGAGCTGCAGCAGTGAGCGCGTCATCCTCTTCTTCCCTGGTGATTTGCTTGCTGGCGCTACTGAGAGCAGCGCCGCGGAGTAGAGCTGAGACAGGACCATCTAAAAACTCGGTAAGTTCAGTAAGCGATGGAGAATAAAATAAGCACTCAGGGGGCATGATGGAGGCTAAAAGGGGCATGATGGAGGCTAAAATGGGCATGATGGAGGATAAAATAAGCCCTCCCCTGAAAATAAGCCTTCTGGTGTTTTTTAGTCCCAAAAAAATAATAAGACAGTGTCTTATTATCGGGGAAACACGGTATCAAGATAATATATGTAATGAATATACTAACAGTTTAGATTTCTCAAAGCTGCCTTTTCTTATCTGAGTATGCAGCTTGAAATGATCAATCTAGGAGCGGTCTGGAGGAATTGAGTTCAAATGTAGTCTGATACTTAACACTTCCAAGCTGTATGACCCTGGGCAAGTCACACTCTGGTCACATGCCTCATGCCCCTCCCACTGCCCCAAAAAGAAGAAAGAATCAATTCTTGACAGTCATCTCCTGGGTGTGTTAAGTAACATGATTCAAACATTGGAGAACCTGTTCCCATTCTCTGGTACTGTTGCCTCATCGAGTAACAATCCCTGTGATTTGAAACAGTCACTTATGAACTGTTCCCACAGAACTTCATGAAGTACACCCATCTTGCCCTGCATTTGTGGGCTTGTCATGGGAAACCACTTGAAACCTGAAAATGATTGAATTGTAATCCACCTTCCCCCTCCCTTCCCATTTATTATTTGTATATAAAAGCTCTACCTTTCTGCAATAGGGAGAGGTATTCCTCACTCTGAAAGTGATTAATTAAACCATTATTTGATCTTTAAAACTTCTCTCTGGGCTTTGTGCAGCTCCAGCTAGCCATAGTTTAGAAATCAAGACAGTAAAAAGACAGTATGTCAAGGACTTATGATTTCATCAATCTGGAAGGTCTGGCTGTGACTATAACCTGTCAATAAGGAGTAAACTTGGAAAGATGCTTGTGTGGCTTATCTCCTCTGGCCCTCACTGCCTGGAAATGAGGTACATTTCTTCCCCCCAAAGTTCTCCAGCACTGTTAAGGGGAGTTAGGGTGACTAGGCTTTCTGCCACTGACACCAGCTTCTTTGATGGTGTCCCCTCAATTGTAGGAGAATCCCTACTCCCCCCATTTAACCATCCTACAGTCACATTGGCTTTTCCAAAGTATTACTGACTTTCCAGGTATGTGGGACTTAATCCTGCCTTTTACCACCTCATACTCTCTTGAGGGAAAGTGGATTAAGTTCACAGTTTAGCTTAGTTCCTATATTCCACAGTCTCAAGTTTCAAGTCCAGAATCCTCTTTGGGCTTGAGTCCCAGGTATCCTAGCTTCTCAGGGTTTCCCTGCCAGGCCTTAAACCAAAACCAGTCTTATTCGAATTGACCACCAATCCGTCCTAGGCCAAGCCCCATTTAGTCATTGTTTGGGTCCTGATTGACTCAGATTGAATGTAAATAGTCATTTCTGCTTTGGCAAGAAACTCTGAAGGTCTTAACTTCCCAGATTCACTCATTTATTAGGGTTTTTTTTTTCCTTTGGGGGGGCGGGAAGCTAGGTGAAAGAGATTCTTTTCCTCAGTTGCTACCTAGCCTTAATCATTGAATAGGTTCAGTCTCAGGATAACTGAGACCTGCAAAAGACCTTAGCTTAAAAAGTCCAGGATCTCCCATTTGGAGGCCATCTCCAGTCCTCCAGATCCCTGTCTGGACACTGGACCCAGCTGGCTCTGGAGGGGAAAGGGAGGCAGGTGACCTTGCCCAGCCCTCCCTCACTTAAATCCGGTTTACTTGCATGTCTTGTCATCACCTCCCTGATGGCTTGGTCCTCTTTGAGAACGAAGAAAAACAGCAGCTACCCTAGAGGGCTGCATATCTGGCTTGGAATCCTGGCTCTACAGTCTCCATGGTGATTCCAGGATTCCATTGCCTAGAAACGTCTAGAACTGAAAAGACAAAAGGAATAGACCAGAACAAAACCCCAGGCACATTTCTTGGAAGACCACAGAGTCTAAAAGGTAGCCCTTCCCCCTATCCCCTATAAACTCACTTCATGGCATCCATGTTGTGGGTGAACTTGGATCTTCACCCAGAAGAGGATGCAGGTAAGATCACCAGACTGTCCCAGCCCTGTAGTTTTAAAGACTTAGCCTGTTCTGGCCATTCCATCAACTGAAGGAGGGTAGTCCCCCTGTATTGGGGTGTGGAGGGTTTGCTGAGTATCTTCTGTCTCTCTGTTAGCTGGTTCAGGAGTTTGCTATAACCCCATTAAGCTTGACCCTCAGAGAGGTTTTAATGACTTTCCTGTGGCTATTTCAAACAAGATTTAAAATCCAAGACTTGCACTCTTTTCATTGTGTTGGGTTGCCTCTTTTGAATGTCCTGGTAAGGTTTTTTGTTTTTGTTTTTTTCCCCTGTGTTGTTATAATAGCTAACTTCCCCTGTAGTTTCTGATTCCAGCATGAAAGAAAATTGATTGGATGGTGTGAGGTGCTATTATAGTCACAAATGTGACCAGGTTTAATGGTATTTTTTCCCTTGTAGCTTGGACTTCCTTTTCCTAGCACATATGCCCTGTTTGCATTTCCAGAAGAAAAGAGAGCAAGCTAGCCAATGTTGACAGTAAAGATGGGGTGGTGGTGTATAACCAGAGCTTTGCCATTAATAACCTCAATTTTGTAAACAGATGCAGAGGGAATGAGAGTCTAGCCATGATGCAATTTAATGACCTGCTTTCTCTAGAAGGTCACAATTAGATGTTGAGATGCAGAAAAGCTGTTTTAACCTGAGGGGGAGAGGATAGTACTTGAAATGGTGCCAAGGATTATTATCAGCTCCAAAGTCTCCACTAAAATTTTTTTTAGATGCAACAACTTGACCCTGTTCAAACCTTTCATCTGAATCATTTTGTTCTTTTGAAAATAAAGCTTTCTGCATTTTTAAATAAGATGTTACCAATTCCCTTTTACCTCTTTTTTTTTTTTTTAATTAGCTGTTACCATAGCAATACTTCTAGCAGTTACTAGAGTAAGGTCTGTGCTCCAAGTAGTCCCCAAGCCCTTACTACCAATTATTTGAACTGAAAACAGATTCAGAATGTCTTCTGGATGTTTGAAGAGTATTTAGGGAAAAAGATCTTATTGAAGGTGAAATTGATGCTTCAGAAATCCCCCCTGGTTTGATTTCAATTGTTTATCAGCCTGTCTGGTCAGTGCATATGAGTAATTAAAGCTGACTCTGCTGTGTTCTAAATGCCCAGTTTGGACATTGTGCCTATTGTGTCTGCTGCAAGGATTTGCTAACTAAAAGAAATAGGATGGGAGACATGGGTGGGAATGCTTCCAGCAAAAACCTGTGGTCACAATAAATTGCCCAACCTGCCAAAGCGCTATCTGAAATGTGATAGCACCCTGACCCCGATACCCATGTCTGGCTGCTTGTTCAGCTCCAGGCCTGGAGAAACCTTGATGGCCAGCCTGATCAGTCCCATTATGGAGAAGAACACTAAAGACAGAGAAAAAATACAGATCTTTAAAAATGAAATTGGAATGAATGTGAGAAGACATCTTTCTCCTAGTCTCCATAATTCTTTGTCCATGTTGGTTCCATGTTAAAAAAAAAAAATCAGGGTTTTCTCTCTTACTTGTTCCCAGTTTGGCAGATGCTTCTCCCAAAGAATGCATAACCCATGGCTAGTCCACTCCTCCCTGATGAGAATGGGGCCCCTCCACAAATATTTATACCTACCTATAGAAACCACACTGCCAGCTGACAAGAGCAGAGATAGGTAGTAAAGTTCAGGGGTGGTTTTCTCCTGTATAAGAAAGTGTGTATGAGGAATGATTCTTTTCCTTGATCTAGCATTGGAAATCTATATCAGTGGAGACTTTTATGTGAAGATTAATTGATATTTCTTTGGTTGGTAAGACAAGAAATAGGAAATTTGCTCCCATGTCAGACTAATTCACAATGTAGTTTCTTGTCATTACCATAAGTGATTTTTTTAGGTTATTCTAGGAATATGGACCTTTAAACCACTAATTTTATATTGGTTTATATTAGAGTTTTATATTAGTCTTTTGATTATTCCTTGATATAACAATGCGTTATAGTAGATAGAAGGCCACCCTGGGAGTCAGGAAGATGAGGTTCTAGTCCCAACTTTGACATCCATTCATTGAGCCTCTCAGGGCCTCATCTAAGGCAATAAGTTGCAATTGATCTGCTGAACAATATAAGTGGAGGGGAGTTCTCACACCAGGAACTTCCTGTACTAAGGAAATTACAGTTCTAGATTAAAAATAAAAATCTCTTAATGATGTGTTATGGTCTCAACTCTCTTCCCATCACCATTAAGTTTGTTTAAATAAAGACCTAAGTCTGAGTAGTCATCCCCGTGTCTCCACAGATAAGCATTTGCTCTTTGTTTGTGCTGAATTCCTTAGTGATGTGGTTTCCTTTTTTCAATCAATAAACATCAACCTAGTATCATCTATCATATGGGCAGGAAGGGAGGGAATGCCCTCCAGGCAGAGATGGGAAAGGGAGGCTAAGTATGAAGAACGGGAAGGCCAGTTGGCCTGTGTGATTTCTCACATGCCTGAGGTTAAGAGCACACTCCTTCAGAAACTTACACAGTTGGAGGCCAGGGAAGTTAAGACCATAGTATAGATTCCCTCAGCTAAGGAGGCAACACCAAACACTGCAAAGAGCCCCCCTTGGGTCTTGGGGCCTGGTTTCACCTGAGTGAGGAACAAAGCCAGGCCTGAAAGGAAAAGCAGCAAACAGGGCTGTGATGAGACTGACTTGGCTTGTTACAAATAGTTTCTTCAATGCGAATGCATGTTATATTTTTGTTTCTGGGTCTGTATATATCTGCATGCATACACGTGCGCACACACACACAATATTTAGAAGTTAAAGTAACTTAGGACATAAAATCAGCTTATTTTGTTTCTGAATATTAGTTCTGGGAAGAGGGAGAACAAGACCTAAGAAATGACCCATTTGTCCCCTAAAGCTTAATATTCAATTAGAATGGTCAGGAACTTACCGATGCTGAAAAAAGCAAAGATGATGTTAATCACCAAATTGCAGAGGAGGGGCTGGCTGCAGTAATGGGCAGATCTGGGCCTGGAAATCAACACCCCATATGACAGTTTAATCCTCAAACCTGCAGGCTCAGCAGGAACTCAAGAGCTGCCATAGCTTTACTTCCATCTGGAACTCTGGGCAGCTGGGTTTTTTTGGTTGTCCTTCCCCCACCACCACTATTAGTAAGGATGGAAATAGCACACGTCACATTCAGAGGGTTATTTTATAGAACCGAATTACTTTAAATATGAGACATTATATATGCTCTGTATTTCCTAATTCAAGTTAATGTTATATTTTGATAGGGATTAACTTTTAGAGATTTTATTTTCTTTGCAACAGTAGATAAGCAATAAATGATAAGGTAACATAGTGGAAAGAGTGCTAGATTTGGAGTTGGGGACCCGGGTTCAAGTCCCAGTCCTGCACAGATATGGGTGACTTCTGGCTTCATTCCCTCACCTAAAAATGAAAGGGTTGTTAGGTAGTGATTTCTCAAGTCCCTCCAGTTTTCAGTCTATGATCCCATCTTCTACAACTACAGGATCATGGATTGAAGCTGGAAGGGACATGAGAGGCCATTTCATCCAACTTCCTCATCTTACGGTTGGGGAGATAAATGGCTGAATGAAGTCCACATGCTCTGATTCTGGATGCAGAGCACTTCCCATCCCAACATTGCCTCTATAATAAGCAACCTCTGAACTCAGACTGGCATCTAAATGAGATAAGCCTTTTCTTCTATCTCAAATTGGTCCCAGATCCAGGCTTTTTGAGCTCCCTCATTAACAGCAGGCACTTTCTTGATACCAAACAAAGTGTCAAGTGCATCAAATTGTTCCCATCTTCATTGACGTATGGGCCTCATTCTAGTTTTCCAGCAGAAGATCTGTAGAAGGAGCTTTGTTCTGTCTGAGTGATTTTAGTTGGGTTGCCTTCAGCCTTTAGAGACCTTAGGTTGCACTGGTAAGAACTGATCCCTAGGGGATGCAGAAATTGTAACAATGCACTGCTCTTGAGGTCTCATTTTTTATGGCTTTGGATGCTCTTAAGAAGCAGACCTTGATCAGAAGTTACACCAGAACCCACCCTTTTCTAGCCCACCTAAACTTACAATAGAAATTTTGTATGAATCATTTTCTCTCTTCAAAGAGGTGACTAGATCTGATTGGAGCCAGGAGAAGAAACTATGGGACAGTATGCAGCTAAATTATTTCCAAAGAAAAGCAGCTCTTCTACAGGTAAGGCAAGCTTTAGGTCTCTGCCTCTAGGTGCCCTGACTCCCACACACAGTAGTGTCAGCTGCAGAGGCTGGGAAAATGCTTACCTGAACAAGATCCAGAAGTGAAGGAGCAGAGTGGCCAGTCCAGAGAGGAGTATGGTTACCTGGCTGAATACAGTTTGTTCATTATTTATTCAGGGGTAAAATCTCCCAGAAACCAACCCTGGATTTTGTTACAAAGTAGTGAGCACAATGTGAAAAACAGGTGGGGTGGTTCTTTGCGGGTTTGCCTCAATTCCAAACTCATCATCCCATTGGACAAGTGTGGCTAACTGCCTGGAGAACGAAGCTGGACCGCCAGGGCCCCCGGGGCAGGATTGGGGTTCCCCATTTCTGTCCTTTCTGACTTTAGATGACGGTCATGTCATTGAGATCCTTTTTAATTAGAATGGGTTTTTTAGGGGAGTTGAGTAATAGAAACTTTCTTTGACCCCCAACTTTTTTTTTTTGCTAATTTTATAAATGAATTATTTTTGATACATATGCCATGACTTACACATCCACATGTGGAGTGTAGACAACTTGTCCCTAATATTTTAATTCAGCATTACTGCCCGTTGCTTTAAATATTTTCAGGCCACGTCATGGGAAATTGATTTCTGAGTAAGTATATGAACCTTGAAACCTTAGACCCAGAACTGGCATCACCTAACTGGCATGCCTCCCTATTTTTCAGTCTTGGCTCTGAGACTTGGGTATCTGCAGAAATTAAATACACCCTCAAAGGAGCCACCACGGATATTCTGAATTATGTGTTGGAAGCCCTTGAGGCAGACTGCTTGGAATTGGATAATCTTCATTTGGATGTCTTAAGTATTGCTCTCTTTGGGGAAAAAAAAATGAGGTTCTGCTTTAGTGATGTCTCCTAAACACAGAACTCTCTGGAGAACGTGCTGTGTTGAGCTGGACAAGTAAAGATTCTGGGCCCTTCTCTCCCCTTACACTTTCTGGCCTGGTCTTTAAATCAAAGTAATTTTTAATTGAACAACTTGGCTTGGCTAATGCCTGACAAAGAAATGACAGCTCTTCCATGTTTAGGCATGTTCTCCACCCTCTAGGCAACAGGATACTTACAGCCTGAGCTGGGTAGGTCTAGGAAGCCCTTGGCTGAAGTGGTAAGCTGTGTGCACCAGAGCGAAGTGAATCATGGCTGAAATGATCCTTGAAAACCTGTAAGAGCAAGGAGTAACCAAAGCTTTGGCAGTAAGCCTCCAGGGTCAGGGGTTCTTATAATACTGGTGACATCTTAAGCCCTTTAGATAGTCTGATGAAGCCTGATTCTTCCTCTGATTCATGTTTCTAAATAAATACACAGGATTATAAGGGAAATCCACTGTATTGAAATACAGGTATCAAAACATTTTTCTTTTAAAAAAAAATAAAATCATGGACCCAAATCTCTTTCTCTCATGCCTTACTCACACCTCTCCCTGAGATGGGTAGAAATCCTTGTCCCCTGAGTCCTTCTGATCTTCAATTTTTGGGACAGATGAAGGCTTCCCACTGTGTGTTTTCTGCTTTTCCAGGCTGGCTGTGCTTCTCAGTGACTCCTGTTTGAGAATAGTGATGGAATCTTGTGACAGGCAGAGCTGGAGTATTCCTGGCTCAGGTGACAGTAGTCAGCTCAGCTGGCCTGCCCTCATCTCCCACTTCCAGGTTCCTTTAGGAGCACAGTCAGGTGTCAATAGGTAAATAAATGATGCAGTTCTTTTTGCCCAAAAAGGTATGATCCATGACTTGGATTGCCATGGGAGCCACAGGCAGATAAGTGGCTGTAGTCTTCTCCAGTAAGCCTGATTTAATGTCATTCATTTCTTTTCCAGTGGAAATTGGACTAGCATTGTTTACATAAGGAGATCTGGAAACAAAAATAAGTGTCCATCAGTTGTAGATTGGCTAAAAAAGAAATTTTTATTTCTTTTTCTGTATAAAATGAAGTAAGCAGAACAGTGTGGCCAGTGATAAACAACAACAGACATGAAATAATCACAGGAGGGAAAAGGATTAATTCCAAGGGGGTGAAAACCAAACATGGTGCCAGAGAAGAGTTAAGGGAACACTTCTCACATTAGAAATGGCAAGTGGGAACAGTGTGCTCTATATGTTGTCAGATGGGGTCACTGCATGGGGTGTTATTTTCTTTGTCTAAATAGGAGAATTTAGTCTAGAAGAGAATAGGAGGGCAGGATATTTCCAGAGATGGCCACAATATAAAACAAAACAAAAAACATTTCAGGAAGGATGGTAGGAAAATGGTAATGAGACATGCACAGCAGGTTGGGTGGATTTTAGATATAGCTAAAGGAAGCCAAATAGTTAATATGCAAACCTTTGAAAAAAGGTTCAATGTTGGGGCTTGTTTGGATAGAATATACTTTACTGATTTGGAAATTTGAAGCTTAATAAGATACTGATCAGATAGGACAGATCTAAAGCTGAAGCATCTTAGAAGTCATCCTACCTAACCCTTCTAGTTTACAAAAACTGAGGCCTAGAGAAGTTGTGGCAAAGTAGCATGAATGACTGAACAATTGATAGATCGATAATATTAAACCCTTACTAAGTACTAGGCTCTGTGCTAAACACTGGGAATGTTTGTCCCCAAAGAGTACACTTTTTTTATTAAAGATTTTTATTTTCAAAACATACACATATATAATTTGCAACATTCACCCTTGCAAAACCTTGTGTTCCAAATTTTTTCCCTCCCTTCCTCTAACCCCTTCCTTAAATAGCAAGTAATCCAATATATGTTAAATATGGACAATTCTTCTATCTATAGTTCCACAATTAATGCTGCACAAGAAAAATGAGATCAAAAAGGAAAAAAAAAATAAGAAAATAAAATGCAAACAACAAAAAGAGTGGAAATACTATATTGTGATACATACTCAGTCCCCATAACCCTCTTTTCTGGGTGCAGATTGCTCTCTTCATTAAAAGATCATTGGAACTAGTTGGAATCACCTCATTGTAGAAAAGAGCCATGTCCATCAGAATTGATCATTATATAATCTTGCTGTTGCTATGAATGATAATGATCTGGTTCTGCTCACTTCACTCAACATCAGTTCATGTAAGTCTCTCTAGGCCTCTCTGAAATCCCCCTGCTGGTCATTTCTTACAGAACAATAATATTCCATAACCTTCATATACCACAATTTATTCAGCCATTCTCCAATTGATGAACATCCACTCAGTTTCCATTTTCTTGCCACTACAAAAAGGGCTGTCACAAACATTTTTACACATATACATTCTTTTTTTTTTTTTAGAAAATGTATAAAAGAAAATGTATTGAGTACCCATTCTAATGGCATGTGTGGCAGGATATCTGGGAGGTGGTATGAAGGCCTACTAGCAAGATCAGGCAGGTGCCGATCTCTCCAGGATTAGTAGAACCAAGATGGAAGAACAGGTCCAAGTCTAGGGAGTTTGGCAGAGTGGGCTTAGAATTGGCCAAGATCCAAAATAAGGGACTAATTACAGCCCTTTTCCTGCTGTCACAGTCGTGAGAGTGTGTTCAGAGAATATTCTAGAGAACTTTGGTTTTTCTAGTTCATGATTGACATTTTATTAGGAAAACCCAAAAAAAGAATAGAGAAAAATCTGAAACCTCATTATATAGACTGTTCTTAGCAGTAATAATATTTTGGGGAAAAAAGTATAAAGTGATCCACAGTTAAAAGCTTCTGGGGGGAAAAAGACAGGAAAGCAGGATTGAAAAAGGTTTCATTGCACAGGGTAACAGCATTATTATATGATGATGAGTTCTGATGAATGCAGCTCTTTGCAACAATGAGATGATTGAGGCCAGTTCCAGTGATCTTGTGAAGAGAGCCATCTACACCCAGAGAGGACTGTGGGAAATGAGTCTGGATCACAACATAGCATTTTTACTCTTTGTTGTTGTTTACTTGCATTTTGCTTTCTCATTTTTTTCCCTTTTTAGTCTGACTTTTTATGTAACAAGATTATTATATAAATATGTATATATAATTGGATTTAACCTATATCTTAACATGTTTAACATATATTGGATCACATGCCATCTAGGGAGGAGATGGGAGGAAAGGGGAAAATTTGGAACACAAGGTTTTGCAAGAGTCAATGTTGAAAAATTATCCATGCATATGCTTTGAAAATAAAAAGCTAAAAAAAGAAATAAAAATTACTTGCCCAATGTCACACAGATAATAAATTTAAATAGTCATATAATTTAAAAAAAAAAAAAAAAAGGGTTTGGGTACTGTGTTTTGGCCTCTGGAATTTGTATTATTCATGCCATTGTGTGATTAGCCTCTGTGCTTTGATGTTCAGTAAATACAATGATGTAAGTTAAATTCTTTGGAAACTTAAAAGTACGGTGTAAATGACACCCATCGTTTTTCGTTTACCTTGGTATCTTCAGAGCCCCTTGGACTTTTCTTGGCATTATGGGTAAAAGGCAAGATTTGTGGTCAGGAGGGTTCAGGCTCATAGTGTCATAGGTCTGATTCTAGGAGAGATCTTTGGGACCTGCTAGCAAACTTCCCCATTTGACAGTTTAGGAGCTCAGAGCCCAAGGAGAGTTGGTAGATCAGTGAGAAAGCAAGTGTTTCTCATAGGTGGTATTGAAGATTGGTTCAGTCTTTATAAATACATTATATATATATATAACACAGAAAGTGAATGGTAGGCTTTATTGTGTATTCAGATTCCTTTGGATTGTCTTATATCAATGTATATCATTATACAGTATTCTTGTTGCTGTGCACAATGTTCTCCTGACTTTTTTTTTTTAACTTTGCATCAGTTCACATAAGTCTTTCTAGGTTTTTCTGAAATTAGTCTATTCATTTTTATACCATATTAATATTCCATTACAATCATATACTACAACTTGTTCAGCCATTCCCAGTTGGTGGTCATTCCCTCAATTTCCAGGGTTTTTTGCCACTATAAAAAGAGCTGCTGTAACTATATATCCTTCCCTCCTCCTCTTTTTTATTTTTTTTTTTTTTTTTTGGTTAAATATTTTTGGGATACAGACCTAAATAGTGGTATTGCAAATTCAAAAGATATGCACAATTCAAAGACCTTTGGACAGAGTTTCAAATTGCTCTCCAGAATGGTTGGATCAGTTCAAAACTCCACCAACAATAGTACATTAGTGTCCCAGTTTTTCCAATTGCTCATTAATAATATTTTCCTTTGTTATGTTAACCATTCTGATATATAAGAGGTGATATCCCATTATTTTAATTTGTACTTCTCTAATTAATAGTTATTTAGAGCATTTTTTTTATATGACTGTAGGGAATTTTGAATTCTTCCTCTGAAATATGCCTCTTCATATCCTTTGACCATTTATCAATTGGGGAATGACATGTAGTATTATAAATTTGACTCAGTTCTCTTTCTATTTAAAGATGAGGCTTTGATCAAGGGACCTACATGTGCAAAAATGTTTGTGACAAACCTTTTTATAGGGGCAAAAAACTGGAAACTGGGTGGATGCCCATCAGTTGGAGAATGGCTGAATAAATTGATATATGAATGTTACGGAATATTATTGTTCTATAAGAAACCATCATCCAGCAGGATGATTTCAGAGAGTCCTGGAGAGACTTACATGAACTGATGCTGAGTGAAATGAGCAGAACCAGGTCAATATACATGGCAAAGGCAAGACTATGATGATCAATTCTGATGGACATAACTCTCATCAACGAGGTGATTCAGACCATTTCCAGTAATCTTGTGATGAAGAAAGCCATTTGCACTGAGAGAGGACAGTGGGGACTGAATGTGGACTGTAACATAGTATTTTTATTCTTTTTTGTTGTTGTTTGCTTGCATTTTAATTTTTTCTCTTTTTATTTCCTTTTTGATCTGGTTTTTCTTGTGCAGCATGATATTTAGGGAAATATGCATAGAGGAATTTCACACGTTTGACATATTGGATCACTTGCTGACTTGGGGGGAAAGTGAGGGAAAAATTTAGAACACAAGGTTGTAGGGGTGAATGTCAAATTATCCATGTATATATTTTGAAAATAAATAAATATATAAAATATATAATATATATTATATTATATATGTTATATATATATATAAATGTGTGAAAAGCTTTGGGGTTCCTACCTGAGCATCTCCCCTCCAGCTTTCTCTCTGAATTCATCCACCGGGGCAGCCTCCTTGCACTCTTGGTCCCCGCAGTCAGGGGGAGAGCCTTCCTGTTTTGCCTCTTCCTCTTCCCAATCAGGATCTACATCTTCCACAATGAGGTCCGACTCTGCATTGGGAATAATCTCTGCATTGGCTACAGTGGGAAAGGGGGCAGGATATAGAGCAGAGAAAGGGGAGATTAGAATATGTTCCTACATGTGGGCCATAGCACAAGCCTCTTGTAGAGCAAGTCCAAATTTAAGATCTGCAGCACCTAGATGTACCTGTCCTAATTCTCATCCTCAAGACCGAAAAGTAATTACAATTTTCTTACTATCGACTTTTCGCTTCTAAACAGACTTGAGTGAAAAGGTACCTACTGAACAGTTGGACAATTTGGGTGGTATAGCAGGAAAAGCAATGGCTTTGGAGTCACATCCAAGGGTCTGTATTCAAATCCTATGATTAGTATCGGGGATCTTGGGAAATCACTTATCCATCCCATGGGCCTCAGTTAAAAATATTATATAATATTATATAATATTAAAAATATTATATAATATATTATATAAATATTATATAATATTATATAATATTAAAATATTATATAATATATAATATTTTATACATATAATAAAATATATAATATATAAAATATATAAATATATACATGTATATATTTTGAAAATTCTTTCCCAACTTTTTGCTTTCTTTCCAATTTTGGTTGTATTGCTTTTGATGATATAAAATCTTTTAAATCTTAATGTAATCAAAATTGTTTGTTTTATATCTAGTAATGTTCTCTTATCTCTTGTTTAGTCATAAATTCCTCCCTTCTCTGTAGATCTGACATGTAGACTATTTCTTGCTCTCCTCCTTTGCTTATGTTATAATATGACCTTTATGTTCAGATCATGTACCCATTATTATTTTATCTTGGTATATAGTATGAGGTGTTAAAACTATAACTAGTTTCTGCCATTTTCTCTTCTAATTTTCCTAGCAGTTTTTGTTAAATTGTAAATTTTTGTTCCAGGTGCTGGGGTCTTTGGGTATATCAACCACTAGATTATAATGTACACTACTGTATACTGTGTACCTATTTCACTGATCCACCAGTCTGTTTCTTAGCTTGTACCAGAGAATTTTGTTAATTGCTGTTTTATAATATAGTTTGAGATGTGGTATGGTAAGACCTTTTTCCTTCACATTTGTTTTTGTTCTTCTCACTCCATAAGATAATTTCCTAGTAGTTTTGTATGTCACTGAATAAATTAATTTAGGTAGAATTGTTATCTTTATTATATTGAGTTAGTCTATTCATGAGCAGTTAATAGTTTCTCATTTGTTTGGGTCTGACTTTATTTGTATGAAAAGTATTGGTAATTGTTTTCATATTGTTTCTGATTTTGTCTTGGAAAGTATTTTACATTGTCTATAGTTATTTTAAAAGGAATTTCTCGTTCTCTTTCTTGCTGTTGGACTTTGTTAGTAATATATGGAAATGCTGATGATGTAATTTATCCTGTATCTTTCCTAAAGATGTTAATTATTTCAACTAATTTTTTTTAGCTCATTCTCTAGGATTTTCTAAGTATAACATATCATCTGCAAAGAGTGATAAGTTTTGTTTATTCACTGCTTACTTTAATTCTTTCAATTTCTTTTTCATTTCTGACTGCTATAGCTACCATCTCTTGTATAATATTGAGTGATAGTGGGCATCCTTGCTTTAACTATGATCTTAAAGGGAAGATTTTTAGCTTTAGCTGATGATTTTAGATGGATAAAACTTATCATTTTAAGAGAAGCTTCATTTATTCCTGTGTTCTTTAGGATTTCTAATAGAAATGGATGTTATATTTTGTCAAAAGCTTTTTCTGTACCTGTTGAGATACTCATTATTCTGTTGGTTTTGTTATTGATAAGATCATTATGCTAATAGTTTACTTAAGCTGGGATAAACCCCACCTGGTCATAGTATATGGTCCTTGTGATAAATTGCTGTAATCTCTTTGCTAGTATTTTATTTAAAACTTTTGCATTGAACTAGGAGATCATTATACACTTCAACAACAATATTATACGAGGATGTATTCTGATGGAAGTGGATATCTTCAACATAGAGAAGAGCTAATCCAATTCCAATTGATCAATGATGGACAGAATCATCTACACCCAGAGAAGGAACACTGGGAAATGAGTGTAAACTGTTAGCATTTTTTTGTTTTTCTCCCCAGGTCATTTTTACCTTCCGAATCCAATTCTTCCTTTGCAACAACAACAACAACAAAATTCAGTTCTGCACATATATATTGTACCTAGGATATACTATAACATATTTAATATGTATGGGAATGCCTGCCATCTAGGGGAGGGGGTGGAGGGAAGAAGGGGAAAAATTTGGAACAGAAGGGAGTGCAAGGGATAATGTTGTAAAAAATTACCTATGCATATGTACTGTTATAATGTTATAATTATTAAAAATATTATAATTATTAAATTAATTTTAAAAAACTTTTGCATCAATATTCAGTAGAGAAATTGGTTCATAGTTTTCCTTCTCTGTTTTGGCTCTTCCTGGTTTGGATATCAGCATTATATTTGTGTTGTAAAAGGAATTTGGTAGACTCCTTCTTTGCCTATTTCCCCAGATAGTTGATATAATATTAGAATTAATTTTTTTGAATGTTTGGTAGAATTTACTTGTGAGTCCATCTGACTCAGGAAGTTTTGGGGGTTTTTAGGGAGTTGTTGATAGTTCAATTTCTTTTTCTAAAATGGGATTAAGCTTTCTGTTGGACATCTTAGCTTAGAGTAGGCAGCAGGAGTTCCTGAAGTCTCACCATGTTGCCCAAGGATGATAAGAAGAAAAAAAGATGCTGGCAATCTTGTAAACAAGTTTTGGGGCAAAGCTAAGAAGAGACAAGCTCAACAATCTGGTTCTCTTTGACAAAGCAGCAAATGGCAAACTCTGCAAGAATGTCCCTAACTATAAACTTATTCCTGTAGTAGTCTCAGAGAGACTGAAAATCTGTAGTTCCGTAGCCCAAGTAGCCCTCTAGGAGCTGCTCAGTAAGGGTATGATTAAGCTAGTTTCCAAACACAAAGCACAAGTGATATATACTAGGAACACAAAGGGTAGAGATGTTCCAGTTGCTGAAGATGCATGAAATATTTCAACATTTTTATGAACAGTTTCAAAAACTAAAAAAGAAAATGGTATCAATTATTCTATTTCCTCTTCTTAATGTGGGCAGTTTATATTTTTTAAGTATTCATCCTTTTCACTTAGATTATCCGATTTATTGGTATATAATTGGGCAAAATAGTTACTGATTATTGTTTGAATCACCTCTTCATTGATGGTGAATTCATCCATCAGATTTTTGATATTAGTTTAGTTTTCTTATTTTTTATTTTATTTTGTTTTTTATTAAAGCTTTTTATTTTTCAAAACATATGCATAGATAAGTCTTCAACATTAGCCCTTGCAAAACTTTGTTCCAGTTTTCCCTCCCTTCCCCCACGCCCTCCCCTAGATGGCAAGTAGTCAAATATATGTTAAACATAGTAGAAATATATGTTAAAATCTAATGTATGCATACATATTAACACAATTATTGTGCTTCACAAGAAAAATCAAATAAACCAGTAAAAAAAAAAAAAGAAGAAGAAGAAGCAATATAAAACACAAGCAAACAACAACAAAAAGAGTGAAAATGCTATGCTGTGAACCACATTCAGTTCCCATAGTCCTCTCTCTGGGTGTAGATGGCTCTCTTCATCACAGAACAAATGGAACTGGTTTGAATCATCTCATTGTTGAAGAGAGTCACATCTATCAGAATTGATCATCCTATAATCTTGTTGTTGCCATGTATAATGATCTCCTAGTTCTGTTCATTTCACTTTGCATCAGTTCATGTAAGTCTCTCCAGGCTTCTTTGAAATGATCCTACTGATCATTTCTTAATGTTCCATACAGAACCATAATATTCATATATCATAATTTATTCAGCCATTCTCCAATTGATGGGCATCCATTCAGTTTCCAGTTTCTTGCCACTACAAAAAGGGCTACCCCAAACATTTTTGCACATGTAGTTCCCTTTCTCTCCTTTAAGATCTCTTTGGGATATAAGTCCAATAGAAACACTACTGGATCAAAGGATATGCACAATTTGATAACTTTTTGAGCATAGTTCTAAATTGCTCTCCACAGTGGTTGGATTCGTTCACAGCTCCACCTACAATCTATTAGTGTCCCACTTTTCCCATATCCCCTCCAGCATTCATCATCATTTCTTCCTATTATCTTAGCCACTCTGAGAGATGTGTAGTGGTATCTCAGAGTTGTCTTAATTTGCATTTTTCTGATCAGTAATGATTTAGAACACCTTTTCATATGACTAGAAATAGTTTCAATTTCTTCATCTGAAAATTGTTCATATCCTTTGACCATTTATCAACTGGCTTGAATTCTTACAAATTTGAGTCTGTTCTCTATATATTTTAGAAATGAGGCCTTTATCAAAACCTTTGAGTGTAAAAATGTTTTCCCAGTTTATTGTTTCCCTTTTAATCTTGTATGCATTAGTTTTGTTTGTACAAGAACTTTTTAACTTAATATAATCAAAATTATCTATTTTGGGATCAGTAGTGATTTCCAGTTCTTTGGTCACAAATTCCTTTCTCCTCCGCAGATCTGACAGGTAAAAACTATCCTATGTTCTTCTAATTTGTTTATAATATCATTATGTCTAGATCATGAACCCATTTCGACCTTATCTTGGTATATGGTGTTAGGTGTGATCAGTGCCTCGTTTCTCCCATACTAGTTTCCAGTTTTCTCAGCAGTTTTTGTCAAATCCTGAATTCTTATCCCAAAAGCTGGGGTCTTTGGGTTTGTCAAACACTAGATTACTATAGTCATTGACTATTTTATCCTGTGAACCTAACCTATTCCACTGATTAACTAGTCTTTTTCTTAGCCAGTACCAAATGGTTTTAATGACCGCTGCTTTTTAATATAGTTTTAGATCTTTCTTTCTTTTTTTTTTTCATTAATTCCCTTGAAATTCTTGACCTTTTGTTCTCCTAGATAAATTTTGTTGTTATTTTTTCTAAGTCAATAAAATAATTTCTTGGAAGTTTAATTGGCATAGCACTAAATAAATAGATTAGTTCAGGTAGTGTTTTCATCTTTATTATGTTCACTTGACCTATTCAAGAGCTTGAGATTTTTCCAATTGTTTAGATTAGTGTAGAATTATTTATTTGTGTGGAAAGTGTTTTGTAGTTTTGCTCATATATTTCCTGACTTTCCCTTGGCAGATAGATTCCCAAATATTTTATACCATTGACAATTATTTTAAATGGAATTTCTCTTTGTATCGCTTGCTGTTGGATTTTGTTAGTGATGTATAAAAATGCTGATGATTTATGTGGATTAATCTTGTATTCTGCAGCTTTGCTAAAGTTGTGGATTATTTTTAATAGATTTTTAGTTGATTCTCTAAGATTCTATAAGTATATCATCATATCTCTGCAAAGAGTGATAATTTGGTTTCCTCATTACCTACTCTAATTCCTTTCATCTCTTTTTCTTCTTTTATTGCCAAAGCTAGCATTTCTAATAAAATATTGAATAGTTACATGGATAGTAGGCAACCTTGTTTCACCCCCGATCTTATTGGGAATGGTTACAGTTTATCTCCATTACATATGATGCTTGCTGATGGTTTTTAATAAATGCTGCTGACTATTTTAAGGAAAAATCCATTTATTCCTATACTCTCTAGTGTTTTTAATAGGATTTGCCTCAAAAGCTTTTTCTGCATCTGATGAGATAATCATATGTTTTTTGTTAATTTGATTATATAGTCAATTCTGTAATCTCTTTGCTAATATTTTGTTTAAGATTTTTGCATCGATATTCATTAGGGAAATTGGTGTTTAATTTTCTTTGTTTTCATCCTACCTTGTTTAGGTATCAGTACCATGTTTGTGTCATAAAAAGAATTTGGTAGGAGTTCTTCTTTCCCTATTTTTTCAAATAGTTTATATATTATTGGAGTTAATTATTCTTTAAATGTTTGGTAGAATTCACATGTAAATCCATCTGACCCTGGAGATTTTTTTTTAGGGCGTTGATTAATAGCTTGTTCTATTTCTTTTTCTAAAATGGGACTATTTAAGTAATTTATTTCCTCCTCTGTTAATCTGGGAAATCTATATTTTTGTAGGTATTGCTCCATTTCATTAGATTAAAATTTATTAGCATAAAGTTGGGCAAAATAACTCCTAATTATTGTTCTAAATTCCTCTTCATTGGTGGAAAGTTCTCCCTTTTCATTTTTGAAACTAACAATTTGATTTTCCTCTTTCCTTTTTCTAATCAAATTAACTAAAGGTTTATCTATTTTGTTGGGGTTTTTTCCATAAAACCAACTCTTAGTTTTATTTATTAATTCAACAGTTTTTTTACTTTCAATTTTATTAATCTCTCCTTTTATTTTTAGAATTTCAAGTTTGGCATTTGATTGGGGGGGTTTAATTTGTTCTTTTTCTAGCTTTTTTAGTTGCAAGCCCAATTCATTGATCTCTTCTTTCTCTTTTTTATGCAATTATGCATCTAGAGATATAAATTTTCCCCCTTTTTGCTTTGGCTGCATCCCACAAATTTTGGTATGTTGACTCATTATTGTCATTCTCTTGGATGAAGTTATTAATTGTGTCTTTGATTTGCTGTTTCACCTACTCATTTTTTAGGATGAGATTATTTACTTTCCAATTACTTTTTGATCTATTTTCCCCTGGCCTTTTATTGAATGTAATTTTTATTGCATCATGACCTGAAAAAATGCATTTAATATTTCTGCCTTTCTGCATTTGATTTTGAGGTCTTTGTCCTAATATATGGTCAGTTTTTGTATAGGTTCCAAGTAGAAAGTGTATTTCTTTCTTTCTCCATTCAATTTTTTCCAAAGATCTATCATACCTACCTTTTTTAGTATTCTATTTACCTCCTTAACTTCTTTCTTATTTATTTTGTGGTTTGATTTATCTAGTTCTGAGAGAGCAAGGTTGAGATTTCCCACTATTATAGTTTTGCTATCTGTTTCTTTTTACAGCTCTCTTAACTTCTCCTTTAGGAATTTCTATGCTATACCATTTGGTACATATATGTTTAGTATTAATATTGCTTCATTATTTATGGTACTCTTTAGCAAGATATAGTTTCCTTCCTCATCTCTTTTAATTAGATCACTTTTTGCTTTTGCTTGATCTGAGATCAGGATGGCTATCCCTGCTTTCTTTACTTCACCTGAAGCATAATAGATTCTGCTCCAGCCTTTTACTCTCTATGTATCACTGTGTTTTAAATGTGTTTCTTGTAAACAACATATTGTTTTTTTTCTTTTTTCTTTTTTATTAATTTTTATAATTATAACATTTTCTTTGACAGTACATATGCATAGGCAAGTTTTTTTTTTTTTTTTTTTTTTTTTTTTTACAACATTATCCCTTGTACTCCCTTCTGTTCCGAGCTTTTCCCCTCCTTCCCTCCACCCCCTCCCCTAGATGTCAGGCATTCCCATACATATTAAATATGTTATAGTATATCCTAGGTACAATATATATGTGCAGAACTGAATTTTGTTGTTGTTGCTGTTGCAAAGGAAGGATTGTATCCGGAAGATAAAAATAATCTGGGAAGAGAAACAAAACAAAACAAAACAAAAAAACAATGCTCACAGTTTACACTCATTTCCCAGTGTTCCTTTTCTGGATGTAGCTGATTCTGTCCATCATTCATCAATTGGAATTGGATTAGCTCTTCTCTATGTTGAAGATATCCACTTCCATTAGAATACATCCTCATACAGTACCATTGTTGAAGTCTATAATGATCCCCTAGTTCTGCTTGTTTCACTCAGCAGTAAACAACATATTGTAGGATTCTGGCTTTTAATCCAGTCTGCTATCTGCTTCTGCTTGATGGGAGAGTTCACCCCATTCACATTTATGGTTAAAACTACTAATTATGTATTTCCTGCCACCTTATTTATTCAAATTATACTTTTCTCTTTCCTTTTCCCCTTTCCTTCCTTCCCTTATGAGCACCACTTGCTTCAAGCAGCCTTCCCGGGTTATAGTTATGTCCCTCCCCCTTTCTTATATCTTTCCCCTACTATTTCTTTTTTCGCTTCTATTTAAACTATCCCTTCCCTTTTCCCCTTCCCCTCCCACTTTTCTATAAGGTGTGAGAAGTTTCTCCGTGAAACCAAATATATCAAATATTCTTTCTTTGAGCCAAATCTGATGAGAGTAAAATTCACATAATATTTATCTCCCTCCTTTCTTTCCCTCAATTATAATAGGTTTTCTTTGCCTGTTCATGAGATGTAATTTCCCTCATTTTACCTCCACTTTACTATTTTTCCGGTACAATCTTCTTTCCACCGCTAGTTTCTTTTTTATATTATGATAGTAAAATCAAATTATACATGTACTCTCTATGTATACCCATAACAGAAATACAGTTCTCAAGAGTTCTTTTTATCTTTTTATGCTCCATTTGAGTTCTATATTTGGAGATCACATCTTTTGTTTAACTCTGATCTTTTCATCAGAAATGAATGAAATTCACCTATTTTGTTGAATGTTCATCTTCTTCCCTGAAAGAAAATGCTCAGTTCAGCAGGGTAGTTTATTCTTGGCTGCATTTCAAGTTCCTTTGCCTTTCAGAATATCAGATTCCAGGCCCTTTGATCCTTTAAGGTGGAAGCTGCTAGGTCTTAGGTAATCCTTATTGTGTCTCCTTGGTATTTGAAGTATTTTTTTTTTTCTGGCTGCTTGTAATATGTTTTCCTTGGCCTGATTGTTCTGAAATTTAGCCACGATATTCCTTGGAGTTTTACTTTTGGGATCTCTTTTAGAAGGTGTTCCGTGAATTCTTTTAATAGCTATTTTACCTTCTGATTCTATGACTTCAGGGCAGTTTTCTTTAATGATTTCCTGAAAAATAGTGTCTAGGCTCCTTTTTTCATCATGGTTTTCAGGAAATCCAATAATCCTTAGATTGTCTTTCCTAGATCTATTTCCAGGTCTGTTGTTTTCCCAAGTAGGGAAATTTTACATTTTCTTCTATTTTTTCTTTTTTTTCTTTTTCTTTTTTCTTTTTTGGTGTTGCTTGACTGATTCTTGGATGTCTCATTGAGTTGTTCATTTCCATTTTATTCAGTTCTGATTTTTAGTGAATTATTTTCTTTATTTACATTTTTTACTTCTTTTTGTATTTGTCCAATTGAATTTTTAAATTAATTCTTTTGTTCTATGGGTTTTTTCCATTTCACAAATTCTGTTTTTCAGTGGGTTGTTTTCTTTTTGCATTTTGTCAAATTTATCTTTTAATGAGTTATATGCTTTTTCCATTTCACTAAATCTATTTTGTAGTGAACTTCAGATAATTTCTGGGTTGCCTTTTCCAAACCCTCTTGCAAAGTTTTCATTTCCTTTCCCCATTTTTCTTCTAGGTCTCTTTTAAGATCCTTTTTAATTTCTTCTATGAGAGCCTTGTATGATGCAGACCAATTTATATCACCCTTTAGGTCTTCATCTGGAGACAATCTGCTTTTAGTCTCCTCAGAGTTTGAAATCTGTTCTTCTCACTGGAAAATGAATGTATGCCTATCAATTGGAGAATGGTTGAGTAAATTATGGTATATTAATGTTATGGAATATTATTGTTCTGTAAGAAATAACCAGCAGGATGAATACAGAGAGACTTGGAGAGACTTACATGAACTGATGCTGAGTGAAATGAGCAGAACCAGGAGATCATTATACACTTCAACAACAATACTGTATGAGGGTGTATTCTGATGGAAGTGGATATCTTCAACAAAGAGAACTCAGATCCAATAGCTCAGTGATGGACAGAATCAGCTACACTCAGAGAAGGAACACTGGGAAATGAGTGTAAACTGTTTGCATTTATGTTTTTCTTTCCAGTTTATTTTTACCTTCTAAATCCAATTCTTCCTTTGCAACAACAACAACAACAAAAAAAAAAAAAAAAAGGTTCTGTACACATATATTGTATCTAGTATATTCTACAACAAATTTAATATGTATGGGAATGTCTGCCATCTAGGGGAGAGGGTGGAGGGAAGGAGGGGAAAATTTGGAACAGAAGGGAATGCAAGGGATAATGTTGTAAAAAATTACCCATGCATATGTACTGTCAAAAAAAAGTTATAACTATAAAATTAATTTAAAAAAAAAAAAAGCAAGAAAGAAATCTGTTCTTTCACCATAAAAAAAATGGTCAAGGTTCTTTTTGCTTTTTTACTCATTTTTTTTAAAAGTTGAGATGTGCTTTTAGGGCAAGGGAGAGCGAGACTTCAGAAGGACCTTGGAATGGGGTAAGCCAACTACCCCAATGGGTTGAACATCTTTTCCAAGCTTCCTCTACCAGCAGTAGTGGCTATGCTGGATCATTGGTGACTGGGGTGGGTGTGGCCAGGGCTCATGAAATTCTGGGGTTTAGGGATTCACTATTTACCTTTTCTATTTGTATTGGATGTTTTATAACTTCTCTGCTGATCTACTAGCTTGCAATCAGGGTAGAGTAGCCAACTCTGCTTTAGAGTCCTCCCCGTAAATTTTCCAGTCTGTGGAGTCCTCACTGCCCCAAGTCTATGAGCTCCTTGCACTGGTGTCTATGCTTAGACTGCTTGTGCTTGGCCTGAATCCCTCCATGCCTAACTGAAACAGACCTTTTCTGGAGAGCTTCAAAATTATCTTCTCCTGGTAATTTGTTATACTGTGGATTCTGCCAGTCCAGAACTAATTCAGAGGCTAGATTTGCTAATTAATTTGAGGGATGTGGGGTGAGGTCAGAAAAAACCCATGTGTCCACTCCACCATCTTGGCTCCACCCCTCTTTCTTTTTAAAAATCAAATTAACCAGCTGTTTACTTATTTTATTGTTTTTAAATAAAATCAGTTTTTAGTTTCATGTATTGGTTCAGTGATTTTCTTTCACTTTTACTAAACTCTCCTTTGATTTCAGGATTTCCAATTTGGAATTTAATTTGGAATTTTTAATTTGTTCTTTTTCTATTTTTTTTTAGTTGTATGCCCAATTTGTTGAACTGCTTTTCTCACTTTAACCAATATAAGTGTTTAGAGATATAAAATTTCCCTAAAGTACTACTTTGGCTGCATCCCATAAATTTTGGTATGTCATCGCTTTGTTGTCATTCCCTTTAATGAAATTATTATTTCTAGTATTTGTTTTTGGCCCATTCATTCTTAAAGACTAGATTATTTAGTTTCTAATTTATTTTTTGTCTATCTTCCATGACCCTTTATCAAATGAAGTTTTTAATTGCATTATGATCTGAAAAGGATGCATTTTAATATTTCTGCCTTTCTGCATTTGATTGTAAGGTTTTTATGCCCAATACAAAGTTAATGTTTATATAGGTGCTATGTACTGCTGAGAAAAAAAGTATATTCCTTTCTATTCCCATTTAGTTTTCTGCAGAAGTCTGTCAACTATAACTTTTCTAAAAGTTTTTTCTTTTTTATTTTGTAGCTAAATTTAACTAGTTCCAAAAGGGGAAAGTTAAGGTCCCACATTAGTATAATTTTATTGTTTGCTTCCTTCTAAAACTACTTTATTTTCTCCATTAAGAAATTTTGATGCTATTCCATTTAATGCATCTATGTTTAGTATTGATGTTACTTCACTGTTTATGGTACCTTTTAGTAAGACGTAGTTTTTCTTCCTTAGATCTTTTAATTCCATTTTTGCTTTTGCTTTATCTGAAATCATGTTTACTATCCTTGTTATTTTACTTCAGCAGAAGCATAATATATTCTGCTCCAGCCTTTTACCTTTACTCCCTATGTGTCTTTCTGTTTTAAATGTTTTTTTATAAACAAAAAAATTTTTGAATCCCTTTCACATTCACAGATTACTAATTTATTGTTTATTCCCCCCATTCTGTTTTACTCTATTTATACTTCTCTGTCTGTCTTTGTTTCTCTCTCTGTCTCTGCGTCTGTCTACCCTTCCTTCCTTTCCCCTTTCTTTCTCCTTTCACTTCTTCTCTCCTTACCATTGTTATGCTTCTGACCACCACTTTCCTCAATCTAACCTCCCTTCTCTCAACTTCCTTTTCATATCCCCTTCCTATCTTTCCTTCCACTATAATAGGTCTTGCGTCCCTCTTCATGTGAGATAATTTATCCTACTGTATTTCCTTCTTTTCTCTGTGCAATTCTCTTTCTTACCCCTTAATTTTTTATATATCAACTCATCTAAGTCAATTTACACTTTCACCCTCTAAATATGTATACTTCTCCTAACTTAACCAATAAGTGATACAGTTCTTAAGAGTTACAAGTATCATCTCTCTTGTAGGGATATAATTTAATCTTAACGAATAACTTGTTACATCTTTCCTATTTACCTTTTTATGTTTCTCTTGACAGTGTATTTGAAATTTGAATTTTCTGTTTATCTCTGGCATTTTCATTAGTCCTTTATTTTATCAGTCCTTTAAAGTCCTTTATTTCATTGAATTTGCAATTTTTACCCTAAAGGGTTATTATGTTCATTTTTACTGAGTAGGGATGCTACACACACACACACACACACACACACACACACACACACACACACACACACACACAATCCTGTGGCTCCTTGATATTAAAATATTTTGTTTATTTTTTATCTGAAAGTTCTAGAATTTGTTTTCCTTTTAGGACCTCTTAAAGGAGGCAATCAGTGAACTCTTTCAATTAATATTTTACCTTCTGGTTCTAGGATATCAGGGCAGTTTTTCTTGATAATTTTTTGAAAGATGTTTTCCAGGTTCATTTTTATGATCATGGCTTTCAGGTAGTCCACTAATTCTTAAATTATCTCTTTTATATATATCTTCAAGGTTAGTTGCTTTTCTGGTGAAATATATCACCTTTTGTTATATTTTCATTCTTTTGATTTTGTTTATTGACAATTCATGGAATTATTGCCTTCTACTTGCCCCATTCTAATTTTTGAGGAATTGTTTTCTTCAGTGAGCTTTTGTACTTCCTTTTCCATTTTTACTTTTTAAAGGAATTGTTCCTTTTTAAGGAATTATCTTTCCCTAATTTTTTGTGTGTGTGTTTACTTTACCAAGCTGTTGACTTTTTCATGATTCTCTTGCATGACTCTCATTTCTTTTCCCAATTTTTCTTCTCTTTTACTTGATTTTTAAAATCTCATTTGAACTCTTCTAGCAGTTCTCTTTGGACTTGAAATCAATTCATTTTCTCTTTGAGGTTTTGCATGTAGGCATTGTGACATTGCTATCCTCTCTTGAGTTTGTGTTTTGATTTTACCTGATGCTTTAATAAAGTTGAGTTCTGCCTCTGGGATACAGGAACACTGTCCCAAGTTTCTTGTGCTGAGGGCCAGGGGTCTAATAGCTGACCTGCTGCATTAGTCTCTTGGCCTGAACATTTACCTGCTACACAAGGGTCAGTAGGCCTGATTATGTCTGCTGTACCAGGATCACAGGGTTTCAGGTGCTAATCTGTGCTAGGGCTAGGGGTTCCCTTCCCCCCCTACCCCCCCCCCCGCTTGCCTTGGGCTGTACTCCCCTTTTACTCAAGTGAGACAGGCTTTTCTGCAATACTTACAAATTATTTTAGTTGTTTTACCCCATTCTTTTTTGTTATTGATTTTACATTATCTTTATTTTATTTGTTTTGGGTTGTTTTTTTTTTCTGGTGAAACATGTACATTCATTTTTTAAAAAACACATTTCTTTATGGATCACATTAGAGAAAAAATCAAAATAAATGGGAAAAACTATGAGAGAAAAGAAAGTGGATTCTGCCACTCCAGAATTTATTTTGAAATATGATTTAAAATTGTTCAGAGGAGAACACCTCAATTGGGATCTTTGGGGATGAATTAGGGAATAAAAATGACACCCCCCCCCCAAGAACATGCCCATTATGAGTATGGGTGCTAGAAGTCTTATATTCCTATCAGCAGGGCAATTTTTAACACTGAAACATTGGAATTGCTCCAAATGCTCAGTATAAGGGGAATGGGTTAAAACAAAGTACAATCTACAAATCAAGTTATCTAAGGTGAGAATGGGACCTGTGTTAACACCTGGAAATGTTTCTATGAAATAATGTTAAATTAAAAAAAAAAAAGCAGTATGCAAAATAGGGTGTACCCAAGTAATTGCAGTGGTGGTAAATTTGGCTTTTTTTTTTTTTTCCAGTTAGGAATTTTTATAAAACACCATTCTGAAAAGAGAACCAAAGACTTTACCAGGCTTCTCAAGGGGTCCATGAGAGGACACAGATTAAGAAACTCTGGCTCAATAAAAAAGACTTCTGAATTGATTGATTCAATTAAAGTTCATTGTTCAATGGATTTTTTTTTTAAGTTTCTTAAAATCAAAATAAAAACGAATAAAATGAGGGAGTTAAATTAACTATTTGCTGAGGACACTCTTTCCTTTGAGGACCCTTTTGTACTTTGTTTGATAGGTGGACACAGCAGAAAAAGTCAAAGTCAAGCTGCTGGTGGAAAGCCCCTGAACACATGTAGCCCTGAAAAATGAGAAAGGTGTCAGGACTGGGCCTTTTCCTCTCAATGGAGTTAGTGTAGAGTCTTACAAGTTACAAAGCTAAACTCATACTTTATGTTGTTGTTGTTGTTGTTGTTGTTGTTTTTTACTTTATTTTTTCCAATTGCATGAAAAGATAGCTTTCAAAATTAATTTTTGTAAGATTTTTTCTCTCTCTCTTCCTTACCTCCCCCCTCCCCAATACAGCAAGCAATCTGATAAAGATTATACATGTCCAATCATGTTAAACATATATTTCCATATTAGTCATGTTGTGAAAGAAAAATCAGAACAAAAGAGAAAAATCATGAGAATGAAAAAATAAAAACAAAAAGATGGTGAAAATAATGTGCTTTGATCTGGATTCAGTCTCCATAGTTCTTTCTCTGTATGTGAATGGCACCAAGTCTTTTGAAGTTGTCTTGGATCACTGTATTGCTGAGAGGAGCTAAGTCTGTGTATAATGTTTTCTTTGTTCTGCTCACTTCTCTCAGTATCAGTTCATGTAAGTCTTTCCAGGACTTTCTGAAATCATCCTGTTGATCATTTCTTATAGAACAATAATATTCCCTAACCAAATATACCATTGCTTATTGAGCCATTGCCCAGCTGATGGACATCCAGTTCCTTGCCATCACAAAGTGCTGCCACAAAAAGTTTTGCACGTGGGGATCCCCTTACCTTTTGTATTGTAGTTTTTTAAAAAGACGCCCTACCCTGATGCTGCTGCTTATCATCCTCGTTTGTTCCTCCTTCTCTTAGTGGCTTGCATAGATTCAAGCATGGAAAATTTGAACAACAGAAAAGAGGTGGTTCTTCTGGCCTGTGGCTCTTTTAATCCCATCACCATCATGCACCTTCGACTGTTTGAGCTGGCCAAGGACTACATGAATGAGACAGGTAAGGGAGTGATCAACACCTGCCAAGGCTGAAGCCAATCTTGCCTGTGTGATTGCTTGGCTGGGGGGAGGAGGGGACTCTTGTTCCTTCCAAAGTCTTCTATGGCCCTTCCTAAGTGCTGCTGGAGGAGGATGGGGCTTCTTTTTCTATTTGAGGCCCACTGAAGCCTGGCAGCCCCCAGCCTTCCCCACCTCATCTTGTAGTGGCCCCTACACATTGGCTACTTAGGCCAAACTGAACGCTTCTGCTCCTCAGATACACCTCTCCCACCTCTGAGCTTTGGCTCATGCTATAGCCTGAGACCCAGAATGCCTCCCCAACTTTCTTTCCCCATCAAATTCCTACCCATCATCATTGGAACAGAAAACTCCTTTAGCATATGAGTCTCCTCCAGGTGAAACAAGAGGCAGCGGGACATTCAGGAGATCCCTTCCCCTGTCCTTGCCCCAGTGAGCTCTTGGAGTGGCAGGCACAGAATGTGAGAACTGAGGGGTCCTCAGAGGCCCCTCAGTCTTACCCTCTTTTACAGTAGGGGAGATTGTGAAGGGCTAAAGCCTAAGAAGTTAGATTTGACCATAGGTCCTGTCACTCCAGAGCTGGCCCTTTTTACTCTGGTGCACAGCAGCTTCCCTCTCAGAGGCTCTGAGTTGCAGAGGTGGCTACCTGCATTATAAAGTGTATTTTCTCCCTGGGAGTTTGACACTACTGAAATCACAGGTTCAATCTGGTCCAACGGGCAGGGTGTTGGGTTTGGTGTTGAAAAGGATGCAAAGAAAGGAAACATTTGTCCTTGAGGAATTTATGTTCTCCTTTGGTGTGGGAAGAAAACAAGTAGAATGGGTAATGGGCGCTGGCCAAACATTCAGGCAGCTACTCAGGGAACGGGTAAGGGGAGGCAACATTTTCAGTTGGTAGGTGAAAGAGGGGCCAGTGTCAGAGGCTGTCCTGAGGAGGTAATCCTGCAGAAAAGGATTTGGGGGATGAAACTGCAGGTGAAAGTGTATCTCAGGTATGGGGTGCAGCCTGCACAGTGAACATAGGTAGAAGGAGGGCTTCTGGCTGCTCATGCCCACCTCATGTACCCTGGGTTCTGCATCTCTAATATATTTAATAACTACTGAGAAATAGTCTTTATTATAATATCTGAGTTGGTGCTTTATTCTTTTAATAGGTGCCTAGGCTCCTTGAGATCAAGGATGTCTTAGATAATTCTAATTATTCTCATCCCTTACTCCCCTCCCCATCCCAATAATTAGCTCAGTGCTGTAGTAAATACTTAAGTTTATTGTTCCATATTAGATCACATTCTATCTGGATCCAAGTATGTACACTAAGGAAAAGATACTGTTGAAGAAGTAGGGTCCAGTTTATCAGGATTTGTGACCAATTCATTGTTTATTACATTTTTAAAGAAGAGGAAATAGAAAGCTTTAACAACATTCACCACCTGAAAATTCACAGATCTTGGCTTCAGGAACCTTTGTCTGAACTACTTGGCAGAATTAATTTCATTGATTTAAGGCACCAAGCCAGAGATTTTGCCCTTCATAGCCAACTTATAGTGTCCTTGGTGAAACCAGGGGAAGAAGGTCCCATGGTATTGGGCTGAAATTATTTAGGCCGCTGTCCCATCAGAACTCGTCTGGGGATTCTGACCAGCAGACTGAGCAGTCGTGGGAATTGCTGGTGAAACACATCCCCAGCCTGCCACCCTGTGGACATGAGCAGTACCAGGACATGGCGTGGTTTCATTCCTGTTTCTTTGTTAGAGGGAAGGGTGTGTAGGCCAGGGGAAAGTGGTCAGATTAATGTGAGCATTAGAAGTAACAAAAGACAAGAATGTTATTGTAACTAAAAAAGAAAAAAACTCTTCCTCTGGAGTCTTCTTGAATAGTCAGCTTCCTATCTTTGCAATTTGTTCAAGTAGAAAATAGAAAGTAGGATCCTCTACTGAGCTGAGGAGGCCATTTATTTGTATGACCTGGAATATAAATTTCTTAGGTGGAAGCACTGGATTCTAAGCTGCCATCTGGACCGACTGAAGCCCAAATGTTTCTGGAGGTTTGGGTTGAGAGAGAGAAACAGAGAGAGACAGAGAGAGAGAATGAGAGACGGGGGGGGGGGGGGGAGAGAGAGAGAGAGAGAGAGAGAGAGAGAGAGAGAGAGAGAGAGAGAGAGAGAGAGAGAGAGAGAGAGAGAGAGAAAGAAAGTGTGTCTGTGTGTCTGTGTCTTCGTGTCTTCAGAGCCAGGTCAGATCAAGTAACATGTTCTCCCACACAATTCTTGGCAAAAGACTTCCCTAAGGAGATTTCATGGGACAGATGCTTAGTCCTTCTCCAGACACAACGGAGTTAAGTCATCATTTAAGTGACAGCCACATTCAGAAGTTCCTGGGCTCTAGCAAGCAGTAAGATTCTGGTCGTTTAAAAGGAATCATTTGGTGAACTGTTTTACAAATGGAAGAGAACTACTAGAAACCTCAGCAACTTTGCAGTCTCACTGGGGCAGTACAAGGGAAGGACAGCAGCAGAAACTCCCGTGTTCTAATCACAGCAGTTGGTTCTTCTGTTAAATAATGGGGGTAGATGAACTAAGATGACCTTTGAGGCTCCTCTGAGTCTGTAACTCCTTTTACTCTTGGGTCTTTTGTGCTGGTCAAAAAGAGTTCTGTCACTAAGGTTTGGGAGGTTTTATCACTAAGTTAAAAGGTGAGTAAAAGAGTTCTCCAGTTGAAAGAAAATCTTGCTTCCTTGAAGGATTCCTTTATCAGTATGTATGGGTATTTCCTTCACCAATACAGATTGCAATTCCTGTACATACCTTAAAAGGCAGTTTGATATTTAACATGTATTGGTCAACCTGCCATCTGGGGGAAGGAGTGAGGGGAAGGAGGAGAAAAGTTGGAACGAAAGGTTTTGCAATTGTCAATGCTGAAAAATTACCCATGCATATATCTTGTAAACAAAAAGTTATATATTTTTTAAAAATAGAGTTTGTGGCCTGTTCTGACCCAGTCATGCTCTAGGGATGAGCCTCCATGTTTTTAATTGGATTTTGTGTGTATGTGTGTCAGACACATGGTTTTTACTGGGTCCCAACATGTAACCTTTTTCTCTTGGTAAATTTTGCTAGGGCTTGAATCAAGCTGACATGGCAGAGCTTCAATGTCCAGGATCCTTTTACTCCATGATGCAATATCAGAATATGGCAGAATTTTTGTCCATAAAATAAGTGCACTGCATGAAAAATCTGAATGGTCTAACTACTGTTCATTCAAATTCTGTTACCCAGGACAATATAATGTTATTAAAGGCATCATTTCCCCTGTTGGTGATGCATATAAGAAGAAAGGCCTGATCAGTGCCCAACACAGAATTAAGATGGCAGAGCTCGCCACCCAGTCCTCCAAATGGCTGGAGGTAGACCCTTGGGAAAGTTGCAGTAAGGACTGGCTAGAGACAGCCAAAGTGCTGAGGTATGTACTGAGAGCCCACCCTGTGCCTGGACGGACCAAGCAGCTGCCTCGGGGGCACCCCTGAATCTGCTCCAGGGACCTGAAGAAATTTCAGGCCTTTCTACACATGAACCCAAAGACCACAACTTAGGCAGTCAGGCAGAGTCCCCTCTGAGGGTATGGGGGTGCGGGGCTGCATGCTTCCTTCTATACTCACTCAATCTGTATTCCCTAAGACTGTCTGCTAGGAACCTGTAGAATGCCCATTGCTCTTGTTGCTTTCCCTTTTATATGCTCAGAAAGGTTGTCTTCATCTCATCCCCTAAAGAAAGATGATTCTTTCCCATTTTATCTTCCTCTTCCTGTGACTTAGGAACGTCAGCAAGAAGCCCCCTTCTTCTGGGGCCCTGTCTTTGGATGAAAGCCTTCTGGATCTGTGTTTGTCCCTCTTGACTTGACTCAAATCCTGCTCCTCAGCAGACAGAGCCCCCATTCTGCTTTCACTTAAGGGCTGCAGGAGAGGAGAGGAGACAGAGCTTCTGTCAGAGCTCTGCCTGAGTGTCCATGAGCTTCTCTTGTTCTGTTTGCAGCTACCATCAGCAGAAATTGGAAGCGGAGAACTTTGACAGTAACACCGTGAGCCCTCCTTCCCCAGTACTTCCTGGAGGGAAGAGGAAGAGGATTGATGACACAGATGCAGGTGAACCGAAGCCCTCAGCACCACAAAAAAAGGGTCAGTATGTTGGATGGGACCTTCCATCTAGGCCTGTGATTGGAAGAGTTGCTTCCAAAGCCTAGGGCACCCAGTCACTGATTTACTTTTCCTTATTAGGTTTAATTGAGAGGATGGAGAAGGGCATAGATAGGGGTGTGTGAGGGATAAATCAAGTCCCAGGTTTTCAGCTCCTGTTTGATAAACTAAGGAAGATCTTTGTTGAGGTAGATGATGGAGAAATTCCTGTTAAAAACATTCTTTTGAACAGGAAGATTGTGGGAAGATGGTGGAATAGATCAGAAAATTCCACTCTCTCCAGATTTCCTCAACAAAGGAAACAAAGTTGCTCCTCAGAAAGAATGTAGATTGATGAAAAACAAGAATTGGAGCAGAACATGGGTCCCTTCTAAGACAACTGGAGAAGCACCTAAGGGAAAAAACCCATGACTGAGGATTAATCAGTATGAACCATAAACACCTCCTGGCTCTGTTGAAACAAGAGGGGAGCCCTCAGGCTAGCTGGATTCAGAGGTAGCCTCAGCTAGAACCACAGAGTCCAGGGTCTGAGTCTGGGAAGATGAGGGAACCTGTACAGATAAGGGATGCCAGGCTCAACTACGCAGCTGAGATGAAGCCTTTGGCAGAAGGCACCAGCACATGGTGATTATAGAAGCAATAGGGCAGAGTAGCTGCTCACTGTGGGCACTTACAGGAGGATAGAGTTCTTAGCTTGGGGTTTCATGACAGAGGGAAGAATTGAAGGAAGACTTGAAACCGGAGGCACCATCCTCCTCACCCCAGGACTACAGGTGATTACATCATGAAATTATTATTTAAAAGAAAAAAGAGCAAGAAAAGGAGAAAGAACTCAACCATAGAAAGTTACTACTACTAAACTTTGGTCATGGTGATGTGGGCATAGCCCCCTTTAAGATTCCTTTTCTGATCTCCAACTTCCTTTGGGACTGACCTTTGATTTACTACCCTTTTGTATTCCAAGGGGAGAGATCCGGATCTGAGCCAGTTTGGGCTGTACCCAGCCCCCATTCTAACGATCTGCTCAGGTAGCCCAACCCCCACCTGGTGGGTTCTGGCCCTTGAGGAATCAACTTGGACTCCACCCTAAGCCCCTTCAAGCAAATAAAAGAGCCAAGCTGGAATCATCTCTTGGCAGAGAGTTGAAACATGCAAGCATTATGCTTTGCATCACAGACTCTCTGTCCCACCACTTTTGATGTATTTCTTCCTCTAATACCTTTTACTAACCATACTTTAACCTTACTTCCAAACCCTATAAGAAACCTTTTTTTTGTTTTGTTTTGTTTTTTTGTTTTTTGTTTTTTAATCAATCTAGGTTTTCAGGCCTGTAAATTCATTTATAGGGGACTCTTACCGCCACTAGAACTCATTTAATTTCGTATCCTTGTGCTGAATCCAAAAAGTTGCAGGGGAGCTCCATTTGACTCCCTATACCCCAAACCTGCCACTAGACCTCAATTAATCCTAATTTTATTTATATATCCCTTAGCTAGACCTTATCATTTGGTTATACCTCATCAATACAATGATACAAGAAGTAAAGAAAACTGTTCTGAAGTGATAGAACAAGAGGGGAAAGTAGAAATAGAAAAAAATCTACCAAAGAGATCCTATAAGAAAAACATATAGAAATAAGCATTGTTAAATTTCAGAATTTTCAGATCAAAGAGAAAGTTTTACAAGCAACAACAAAAGCCATTAACAATACAGATATGCTGGAGCTACAGTAAAAATTGATCAGAATTTATTGGTAGGTATAATAATTTTAAAAAAATTAACTGCAGGTCTTGGAAATACTGTATACTAACAATCAAAAGAATAGAATTGTGGCTGAAAATATTATATTCAGCAAAATTAAGTATAATATTGAATGAGGAAAAAAATAGATATTCAACAAAGTCAGATTTTCAGGATTTTGTCTCAAACAAATCTGAGCTCAGTAAAAAGAGCCAACATCAAAAACTAATTTTGAGGGATTCAGTAAATTCAAACTGTTTCATTCATGAACATGTAAACCTAAGATTGACTTTAGCAATTGGATATTCCAAAAGAAAGACTGGGATATGTAAAGGGCTGAGACTCTTAAAGTTGTGCTTGAATCAGACAACAGCACTTAAGGCTAATTACCTATTGGGAAATAATTCTATTAGCATATGCTTGGGAAAATGGCCCTTCTCACTATTCTGTGCTGGCTTGATCTTTTGGTGTATACAGATAATCGGAAGAGGGATTAGGGGCTGGAGTAAGACAAGCCAGAGTCACTTTGGAGGAAGACAACAAGGAGGGAGGTTGGTGGCAAGCTTGTGGCAGTTTGTCTGTCTCCTTCACTTCTCCCCCTAAAGACCAAGGACTTTTGCTTATCCTGACTCTGGCTGATTCTGAGGCTTCCAGAGAACTAGCCCAGACTTCACAGGGATAGACCTGAGTATGGCATGAGTCTAAACAGCAAAACTATCTAGGACAAGCTTAAAAATAATAATTATGCTATAGAAATGAGGTTGCAATAGCAAAAGCAACACAGAGGAATTAAATGGGACAGGAGGACTGGTAGTTCTGAAAACCTACTAACATGAGGAATAGGTTAAAGAGGGAACAATACATACATGAGGAATGGGTTAAAGAGGGAACAATACATATATATATATATATATATATCAAGAAGGGCATAGCACTCTCCAAAATCTATAAAGAAATAAGGAAAGAGGGAATAGGATAAGATGGCGTAGAGAAGGGTATATAGATTAATGGGAATAGAATAAGGTTGTTTGTCCTTTGTTTTCAAAGAGAGGATCATGATATCAGGGAGGTGATACCATCACACAAGTGAATTGGATTTAAGTAAGTGAAGGCTGTGCAAGGTGAGCTGCCTCACTTCCACTCCAGGATCATCTGTATCCAGCGGCCAGTTATAGAACAGGATGACTGGACTTGGCCCTGCATGCACTGGGAGAACTTTGCCTTTAGAAGCTAAGGTCTTCACCTGGTCTTAGTTTGGCTGAAGCCATTTGAATTTATTGATTAAGGCTAAGTAGCATTGAGACAAAGAATCTCCTCTTTCTAAGTGTGTGGATTAATGGGAATGGTGATAAAGAGGAAGGGAAACTGGGCGGGAAAAGATAAGGGGAGGGATTCATGGGTAGAGCAGTGGGAAGGTTAAGTAATAGCAAGGCAAGTTAACAGAAGTAGAAGAATTAAGGATAGGAAATAGGAGATATGCGCTAACGTAATAATAATGATCATCTTCAGAATTTATTTGAAAAAAATTAAGAGTAGTAATCATTGATCTCATTCAAAATCAGACTTTAAAAAGATTCTCAAGAGAGAAATCTACATTATATGTCAGCCATATTAATGTTGTTTTAGATGTATGTGTGTGTGTATATATATATATATGTATGTATGTATATAGGTATATGTGTGTATTATATATATGTAGATGTGTATATATGATTTATATGTATACATAAATAAATCTATGTTTAACTTCAGGCTTCTTGAGGGATGTGGTGGGGAGGAAAGTAGGGAAAAGATTAAAGTAAAAAGTGCACAGCAGAGAACAAAAGAGAACCTACAAGGAAGCAGAGAAAAGATGGACAGTCATGAATATGTCTTCTATTATATATGCTTTCTTGAAATCCTCGATGTTCTGCTGGACACGACAGTGTTTGTTTTTTCTTTTTCTATCTTGTTTTTTCTTATTTTGCATTTAAGTTTTCAATTAAAAAAAAAAAAAACCTCAAAATATTCTTTTGTTCTTCTCCCCAGGTCCACCAGAGTTAAAGTTGCTGTGTGGAGCAGATTTACTGGAGTCTTTTGCTGTTCCCAACTTGTGGAAGCCGGAGGACATCGCCACCATCGTGGCAAAGTACGGGCTTGTGTGCATCACCCGGTCTGGAAATAACACCAAGAAGTTTATCTATGAGTCGGATATTCTTTGGAAGCACAGGAGCAACATTCACCTGGTGAACGAGTGGATCACCAATGATGTCTCATCCACAAAGATTCGGCGTGCTCTGAGGAGAGGCCAGAGCGTCCGCTACCTGGTGCCTGAGGCGGTCCAGCAGTACATCGAGAAGTACAATCTGTACAGCACAGAGAGTGAGGACAATAATGCAGGCTGTATTCTCGCGCCTTTTCTGAAAGCCAAGTAGCAGGCAAGCCACCAGCCATGGCTGTCCTTCAGGATCGCCGTCTCTGGAGGAGAAGTAACTCAGGTTTTAGCAGATAGGATCTTATTTTATAAACAAGAGTTAAAAGTTAACAATATAATAAAAATCACAAGTTTTGCTTTTTTATCTGAAATTTACCTTGGCTATGATGAATGACATAGTTTGAGATAATTTTTTAACTTTAGATTACTTTGCCCGAGCCATGATTTTTAGCTCCTTCACGGATCCAGCTAGCAGTTCCAGAACATTTCATCTTGTGTGAGTCTTAGTATGTCTTTAGTATGCCATGGAGGATCTTCTCAATCACAGAAGGCTCTCTCTTTTAAGCCTTTGGGAAGAATTCCTGGCCTAAATCTGTGTCCTAGTCATCAGGAAGAAGCTCTCTGGCTTCAAGATGAGATCCCGAAACCCAGTAAATAAGGCCCGTGGCATGTTTGCTGCAAATAAAAAGACAAACCCGGGTCCTAGTTTGACTATTCCAGCCAAGCAAAACCAAACCATTGCTCTGTCTAAAACCTCTGTGGTGTAATAACCTGAATTGGTCTAGGATTCTTAAAACAGTACTTTAAAGAAAAACTCCATTGAACATCCCCAACTGTGCCAAAAATTAACTAGAAGATCACTGAATGGGCATACCTGTGCTATCTGGTGTGGTACGGAAGGAAGCTGGCCTCCAGGTGATCTCTGCTGACCACGTGATCGATCCTGGAGAGATTCCCACCTTTCTCCAGTTCCAGGCTTGACACCTATGTGTGCAGTGTCCCGTGGGCATAAAACTCAAATCTGAATGGGGGAAAAGAACTGCATTATCAGCTGGCATCTATATAGTACTTTAAGGTTTGCAAAGATTTAGAAATATTACCTCACTTAATCCTCACATCATCCCTGTAAGATAATTGATACTGTTAACTCCATTTTATAGAGGAAGAACCTGAGACATATTGTTTTACCCAGGGTTACACAGCTAGTATGTGTATCTAAGACAGGATTTGAACTCTGGTCTCTCTGACTCTAGGCCCAACACTATACCAGTTAGCTATCAAGAAACAGTTAGCTATCAAGAAACTTTTAATTTAAGATTGATGTTCCTAACTTATTCTAGGGATAATATGTATGATAACAGGCTTGTAAGTTGGTTGGTGTGCCTTGAATATCCCTAATTTCCTGTTGATAATCCAGGAATTTGTTTGAATCACATTTAAGTCTGTTTTAATTGGTTGATAGCTTTTAATCACATCACTTATATTTTGTGCAGTATCTCTGCAACATTCTGTTTTCTTATGTTTCATTTTTTTCATAGAAATTTGAATAGAATCAAATTATTGTCAATGCTATTGTTCATAAAATAATACACTCAAAGGTCATTCTAGATCTGAGCTCATACTTTGTTCAAAAAACACTAGCTTATTTTAGGGGTCCTTAGAGATGAAAGTTCGTTAAGTCTTAGAAAGTCATTAAAGGAAGAAAGGAAGCAGCTTTTTATGGCATAGCATTGGCATTTCCTAATGGTGGTTTCCAGCTCTGATAGAACTAAAAGGAATAAAGTTCAAGTTTCCTAAAAAACATCCTGGGATCAGGAGCATATTTCACCCTTCCAGCCTGGTCAGAACTTGAAATAAAGTTGGGAAACAAAGAGGCTTAAACTTTGGCCCCTTTTAGCACTTCTCAAAAACTACCTCAAATGTGGGTAGACCATGGGAAACCCCTTCTCGGGACACTGAGTCACTACAATTGTGTTCTTGCCTTCACTTGTGAAGAATGAATTATGGCTTCAAGGTGCCATTGGGAAGCCTTGACTGAGAGGAGGCAAGAACTATTCAGTCATAACCTCTGATGTTTGGGGGTTAGCCGAGACACAGAAACAGCCCCCCGATACAACTTTTCTCCTCACCCCTCACCCCTCCACCTCCATCTCTTCTCAAATCCAAGGTCACAATGGAGCAAAAAATCTGTTACTCAGATCTCAGGAAAAAATTCTGCCATCTCACACAGTAACCAATGGAAAGTCCTAAATGTGTCCATTTGGGAACTCTGTGTAAAGCCTGCAAAACCCTTTCAAGTCTTAGCCTGGCTGGAATGAACTTACTGTGATGTTTCTAGAACATCAGCACACACTGTGTACCAGGCACATTAGCCAAGCTCATTATCTCAGGATGTTGCTAACTGCGTAGCAGTCCTCAAGGACTGAGTTTCCTGTCTGAATGATGGAAATAGTAACAGTTATATCCATAGGGCAATGAGTATTAATGAATCTCACAAGTCCATTTAGGAAGAAGGGGGAAAGAAGCCTTTTTTTCCCCTCTTTTTTTAAACAAAACTTTACTGAAAGATAGAGTGGGAATAATGTGAATATATGTGGGGATCTGTTTGTCATATTGCTGGATTAGTGCTTTGATTTTTTTTCATGATTGTATAATTCAGGTATGGATAAACAGGAGAGTTTTCATATGTACGTTGTTCACTAATGTAACGGTCATTTTGAATACAGACTTAATAAATTGAATTCTATTTTATCAAAATTTTGAGTAAATTAGAAAAATGATTTGGACTTTAGTGACTCCCATGTTCTTCTATCCCCTATTGGGTCAGAGTGATTATCTTCCCAATCCCTGCTCCTTTTTCCCACAAAAACAGATAAGACCCCACACACTTTCTGAATCATACTTCTCAAAGCACTGGAAGCCTTGTGTATCACAAGGTTTCTTGAAAATATTTCTCAGATCCAAAGCAATCCCAATAGCCTTTGGACAGAAAATGCCATCTTGCATCCAGAAAAAGAACTATGGAGACTGAATGTAAATCAATACTTGCTATAGTCCCTTTTTTATGTCTCTCATGGTTTTCCCTTTTACTCTGATTTTTCTCTCCCAACATGATTCATAAAGTGATGTGTTTTAATAAATTAATTTCTCAGAATCTTGTTAAATCCAAAATAGGCCCCATTCTCATGCTCATTCCAGGAATTTGTGGCCTATAGCATTCAATTCCTCCACCTGCTTCTAAGGCCACTCAATGCAAAGGCATGGATAATTAATTTTTATTCCTGAAAGAGTAATTTTTTTCTAATAACCTTTTTATTTTTCCAAATACAAAGATAGTTTTCAATGTCCACCTTTGCAAAACCTTGTGTTTCAATTTTTTTTCTCTTCCTCATCTCCTCCCTCTCCCAGGCAGCAAGTAATCCAACGTAGGTTACATATGTGCAGTTCTAAACATCTTTCCACAAAAATCAGATCAAAAGGGGAAAAATGAGTAAGAAAGCAAATAACAACTGTTGGAATACATGGGAGCCACCTGACAGTGGCTGCTGGAGATCCAATCCAGAATGGATCTTCTCTTCGGCGAGGATGATACAGGGAGACTGAGAGGCCCCTGTGTCCTCCTCCCTCTGCCTCCAACTTATCTCACTCCCAGTCTGCAACACCTGTCAGCAAAGGCTGCCCTGTAACTCCTTCAGACGTTGTGATCCACAGCTGTGGAGGCTCTCCAAGAATTGACCTGTCCCTTAACAATTCCCCGGCTTTTTTTGTTTTTTGTTTTTTTGCTGTTGTTCCCCTCCCCCGACCCCCACCCCCCAGCCCTCCAAAGCATGGTCCGCACACAGAGGAATGCAAGCAGCACTATCGCTTCTGGATGGTTGTAGCAGGTGTTGATCAAAGCAAACTTTCCAATGGAGAAGAGGACTGTAGTCAGTCTTACTGGGGCTCTTCCTTAATTCTGGAAGGATCCTTCTCACGAACAGCTCTGGTTCTTCTTGGAATTCTTATCTTCTACACCACGTTCAGGCACCATATAGTAAGGGACAGGTCAAGAGAGGTCAGAGAACAGCAACTGCCTCTCAGTCTCCTTGTATCATCCTCTCACAAGAGGAGATCCGTTCTGTGTTGGATCTCCAGCAATCACTGGCAGATGGCTTCCGTGTATTCTAACAAACAACAAAAGTGAAAATATAATGAGATCCATATTGAGTTTCCACAGCCATCGCTCTTAATGAAAATGACTCTCTCTGTCCCAAGTCTACTGGAATTGCCTTGAATCACCTCCTTGTTGAAAAGAGCCAAGTTTATCACATTTGATCATCACATAATCTTGTTGTTACTGTGTACAGTGTTCTCTTCTTCACTCAGCATCAGTTCCTGTGAGTCTCTCCAGGCCTCTCTGAAATCATCCTGCTGATTGTTTCTTACAGAACAATAATATTCCATGACATTCATATACCATAATTTATTCAGCCATTCTCCAATTGATGGGCATTCACTCAATTTCTGATTTCCTGCCACTACAAAAAAGGCTGCCACAAACATTTGTGCACATGTGGGTTCCTTTTCCTCCTTTAAGATCTCTTTGGGATATAAGCCCAGTAGAAGCACTGTTGGATCAAAGGGTGTGCACAGTTTGATAGCCCTTTGGGCGTAGTTCCAAATCGAAGAGCAATTTATGTTGTTGCCCATAGAAGGGAAGTAACCCCAAAGTGGCTTCCCAAATCTGGAAAATGTCACCGCCTCTCCTATGAGCGCCCTAAGACCCTTTAACATTTAAATGGCTCCTTTGGATTTCGTCTTGGGATTAGAAGCAGCCAGATAGATTAGTGGGAGCACTGGGCCCCAGCTGGGTGCCTGTGAGTTTCCTCCTGTTCTAGAGCACAGCAGATGAGGACTGAATGCCGTCAGGTCCTTCGACCACTTCTGATATTCAGTGTTTCAGAGACTCAAACTGCACCACATGAGAGTAAACCCGGCTTGTGATCACTTACTGCTTCGAAGGACGGCAACATGCTAATCATTAAGTTGAAGGATTAAATGGACATATTACACATCCAGGATAGTAAATGAAAATCATTTCAAACTATTTAGCACGAAGATCAAACTAGACCAGGCGGATGCCCATAGAGACAGTCTCATCCTTTGCTGCTCTGCTGACATCTGTGCACAGAGTGGCGAGCCTTATGAGTCCAGGAAGAGTTATGGGTTCTTTGGGGTCCAAAAGCCGCCTCTGGACGAGGAAGGGTATCCCTGGCTCATTCCCATCCCCTCTTGCTTTACCTTATTATGCAAGAGCTTTGATGGGGATGTGGCCAGAATGCTTTTTCTATTCCAGAGATGGGTTTGTACCCCAAAGAATGAACACCTAAATTACAGAAGAGTAAAAGGCTCCTTACCTCACTGAACCTTTCCGAGCCTCAGTTTCCATATTTGTATGAGCAAATCTGACTTTGCTTCAGGTAATGAGGTACAATTCAGAGGGTGAGGAAATGTGCCAGGAAAGTGCCCTGGATTAGGAGTCTGAGGCCCAAGGTTTGAAAAGCCTAGTTCTACTTGTTATTACCTCTGTGACAAGGAGCAAATCACTTGAGCTCTTTGGTTCTCTGAGGTCTCTTGTGGCTCCAGATCTGAGATCTACGTTATTTCTTCAGCTATGACCTACTCAAGTTGGCCCTAAGCCCCTTAATTGAAACTATTATATCTGTGGCTCATATGTGTTCTGATGAAATTTTGGAACAATAGGGAAAGCAAAGGAAGTATGTGCAATATCTCAACATCCTCTTACCATGGTCAGGAGGAATCAAAATAAACCAGTGTCCCAGAAATCTGGTCAGAGTTCATGGTTCTTTCTAACTTAAACAAGAGAGTAACATCCAATTCCAGTATATTCAACCCAATTAAGTCTACCTTCACTCTGATTATATGATGCTACCTGAGATCTCTCAGCAAAATTTTCATTTATTCCCTGCTCTGCTTCTTTCTAAAAATAATCTAATAAAATTCAACATTTAGGCACCAGATACTATATATTTAGACTTAGGAAGACATGAATTCAGATCCTACTTTAGACTTCCTGGCAGTGTGATCCTATACAAATCACTTCATCTCTGCCTCAGTTTTCTCAGGGTTGTGTGAGTCATAGGAGATAAATGTTTCTGAAGCATTTTGCAAATCTTAAAGGCCTATATAAATATTAGCTCTTCTTTTTCTTATCATCATCATCATCATCTCCCCATATTCCTCCTCTTTTTTCCTTTTTTTCTCCCTTTTTCTTCTCTTGCCTCTTCTCCTCCCTCTATTCTTCCTCCTCCTCCTCCTTCCTGTTACTCCTAAAATTATAGTATACTGATTATACTTCAAACATTTTTCATCCCCAATTATCCATTCATTCAAACATTATTAAAATAGTGTGCTAAAAAGATACAGAGTGTGCTTCGATTCATATTCAATCTCCACAGTTTTCTCTTTAGGTGAGAATGACATTTTCCATTCCAAGTCTATTGTCTTGGAGCATTGCTGAGAAGAGCCACGTCCATCAAAGTTGATCATCATGTAATCTTGTTGCCATGTATAATGATCCCCTGGTTCTGCTCCTTTCACTCAGCATCAGTTCATGTGAGTCTCTCCAGGCTTTTCTGAAATCCTCCTGTTGATCATTTCTTATAGAACAATAATATTCCATAACATTCACATACCACAATTTATTCAGACATTCTCCCACTGATGGAAATCCACTCAGTTTCCAGTTTCTTGCCACTAGGAGAAGGGCTGCCACAAACATTTTTGCACATGTGGGTCCTTTTCCCTCTTTTATGATCTCTTTGGAATACACAGTCAGTAGTGACACTACTGGATCAAAGGGTATATGTAGTTTTATATCTCTTTGGGAACAGTTCCAAATTGTTCTCCAGAATGGTTGGATCATTTCACATCTCCACCTATGTTTGTCTTTCACTAGTCAGAGAAAACAATTAGCTCAAAGAAAAGATATTTCCAAAAATAACATTAAAAAAAATAGTAACAAAATATCTCCCCCATAAACATAGGTTAAATTTTTCTACAAATATACTCAGAGTGAGAAATGAGAGCAAATATACAGATGAATTATGTTACAAATGAAGGAGCACACATTTTAGCAACACATGTGACAAGAGCAAGGCGTGGGGTGCACATTTTAGAGAACATATACAATTGAAACATGGAGAAGGATAACCCATGTGTCTCATGCTTTAGGGGTGCCCTACAGATTTTGTTTTCTAACCACATACTGCCTCACTGATAACTGCTAGATGCTGCTTAACTTATTGTCTCCATTGTTGGATTCTAATTCAGCTGAAATATGGGTCTTTTTTTTTTCCAGTGTGAGCATTTATATCTCAGAAATAAGCAAACACTTGATGTCAGGGCTTGATATATTTTATTAATTTTCTAGACTTCAGAAAATGATGGAGAATGTATTAATATTGCATATTAAACTTAAAAGTGAATTATAAAAACAACCTTCCCCCAGATGTGGTTGATGAATATTTATAAACGTGTACCTGCCTGAAATCCTTAGCTAGAGTATTGCTACATTTTTAAAGAAAGATCAGGAATCCTTATCTGACTTGTCACTATGTCAGCTGCGTTTTAGGAACTATATAGATTGTCATCAAACTCTTCCGTGAGCAAGATAAAAATCAGGAAATCTTTCTGTAGAACTAGTGTCTAAACTCAAACTCAGAAACTCTTGAATTTGGTGTTACCCATTAGGCAACTAAAGATTCTTTTATCCCCTCCAGCTCAAGATTTATAATTCTTCATGTTTAACATGTATTGAATTACCTGCCATCTGGGGGAGGGGATGGGGGGGAAGGAGGGGAAAAGTTGGAACAGAAGTGTTTGCAAGGGTCAGTGTTGAAAAATTACCCATGCATGTGTTTTGTAAATAAAAAGCTATAATAATAATAAAAAGAGATTTATGATTCTTTGACCCCAGCTCTCAAAAAGCTCACAGTCTCGTGGGAAAGACAACATGCAATCACCTATGTAGAAACAAGCGATATGCAGAATAAATTGAATAATCTCTGAGGGAAGGCACTAGAATCAAAGGAAATTAGAAAAGGCTTCCTGTAGAAGATAGGATTTTATCTGGGATTGAAAGGAAGCCAGGAAAGACTAAAACCAAAAATGAGGAGAGGAGAGCATTCCAGGAATAGTCAGTGAAAATGCAGAGTCTCAACTTTGAGGTACCAATATACACCTCTCAGATTGGCTAAAATGGCAGGAAAAGATAAGAATGATAAATACAGGAGAGAATGTGGGAAAACTGGGACACTGATACACTGTTAGTGGAGTTGTGAACTGATCCAATCATTCTGCAGAGCAATTTGGAACTATGCCCAAAGAGTTGTCAAACTGTGCATACCCTTTGATCCAGCTGTGTCTCCTGGGCTATATCCCAAAGAGATATTAAAGAAGGGAATGGGACCCACGTGTGCAAAAATTTTGTAGCAGCCCTTTTTGTAGTGACAAGGAACTAATAGATGTCCACCAGTTGGAGAATGGCTGAATAAATTATGGTATATGAATGTGATGGAATATTATTGTTCTATAAGAAGCAATCAACAGGATGATTTCAGAAAAGCCTGGAGAGACTTACATGAACTGATGCTGAGTGAAATGAACAGAACCAGGAGATCATTATACACAGCAACAAGATTATATAATGATCAATTCTGAGGGATGTGGCTCTTTTCAACAGTGAAGTGATTCAAGCCAGTTCCAATGGTCTTGTGATGGAGGGAGCCATCTATACCCAGAGAGAGGACTGTGGGAACTGAGTGTGGATCACAACATAGCATTTTCAACTTTGATGTTGTTGTTTGCTTGCATTTTGCTTTCTTTCTCATTTTTTGATGCAATTTTTCTTATGTAGCATGATAATTGTGGAAATATGTATAGAATAATTGCCCATGTTTAACATATATTGGATTACCTGCCATCTAGGGAAGGGGAAGGGGAGAAAAGGGAGGGAGAAAAAATTGAAGCACAATGTTTTGCAAAAGTGAATGTTGAAAACTATCTTTGCATATATTTTGAAAATAAAAAGCTATTATTTAAAAAAAAAAAAGAATACTCAAATTTTTTTTTTAACTGAGGCACTTGAGGTTAAGTGACTTACCCAAGGTCACATAGCTAGGAAATGTAAAGTGTCTGAGACTAGATTTGAACTCAGGTCCTCCTGATCTCAGGGCTGGTGCTCCATCCACTGTGCCACTTAGCTGCCCCCCTCCAATAACATTTTAAAATAAAATGCTAGAAAAAATGCAGTCTCCATGGAAATAGAGTGTCTTGTGTGAGGAATAGACATGCAAGGCCAGTATCACTAGATCACAAAGTAAATGGCAGAGGGGGAGAGTATGGGCTAAGAAGTCTGGAAAGAAAAGGTACAAATAAACCAGGTTATGAAGGGCCTTAGAAGTCAAACTGAGGATATTATATTTGATCTTGGAAGTATTAAGGAGCCACTAGTTTTGTAAGTAGCGGGTGACATAGACCTGTGCTTTAGGAAAAATCACTTTGGTAACTGAGTAAAGGACCGGTTACAATGGGGAGAGACTTGAGGTCTCTCCCCAGATTATTGCAACAGTCCAGCGTGACATGATGAGGATCTGCCCCAGAGTGATATCAGGGTTAGAGGAGAGAAGGGGAGGTATATTCAATAGATGTTACAAAGATGAAAATCAGCAGGACTTGGCAACTGATTCGATATTGGGAGTGTGAGAGAAGACATAATTGAAGAAGAGAGTCAAAGTAGGGGGTAGGGCCAAGGTGGCTGAGGGTGAGAAGATAGAGAATTATAGCAGAGAAAAGGAGTCTACGGAGGCAGCCGGTGATTCATGCCATGGGATGTGTAGTGATTCCAAGAGGAGGACAAAGTTTGTTAACTAGACACCAATAGATCATCACACTCAAGGAAGAAAATGATTGGGACCAAATATAACATTTATCTATTTTTTGCTAAATCTGCTTGATTCATGTTTACCTTCTGTGCCATATGGATTAAGTAGGGCAGGGATAAAACTAATAATACTTGTATTGAGAGCAAATTCATTTGAAGAGAGATGGGAACAAAACAGCCTTGGGTTGTTACACTGGGAGAGAGCATGGCCTCCATTGATTCTGACCTTTGCCCCAATGGGAATGGGAAAGTGAGCCTAAAAAGAGAAATGTCAACTCAGGACCATAAGATAGTGGAGAATTTTACTATGAGGTAGTGTCAACTACTAGAGGGAAGCATGCCTTTTGCCAATGATGGCACCCTGGGACAAAGCCCCATTGCCCAGTGCTAATTAAATCTCCGAATAGGAGTTTCCAAAACCAAACAAATATCTGCATTCACTCAGTGTGTAGTTTAGTTTTGTATACACAGAGGTCAATGTACAACAACGCCTAGACAAATATATATAGATCTTCAACATTTTAAAAGTCAAGCACGTATTATTTAGCCACTGGTTATTGGGTAACTCATTTCTAAATGCACAAATCAATATGTACTCACTGGATAGGAAGAAAATTAGTAATTAAGTTGCATTTTTCCAGTGATTTTATATATATATATATATATATATATATATATATATATATGTAATATCTGTGTATGCTATATATATAAAGAGAGAAAGATACATTAGTGAAATCATCAACCCTAAATATTTAAGCCTTACAATGAATGAGCAGAAGACGAAGAAGGCTTCTCTTTGACTTCTAAGACAGAAATGATGAATCTTGACTGCTAAAATAATGTGAGAAGGAATGAGATATACCAGGGGGCAGGGTGTCTGCTAATAGGAACACAGAATATAAATATGGGTTCTTCTTCATAGAATTTGAAACTCTTCTTAGAATCTCAAGGTTGGATGGTTCCTCAGAAACCATGGAGTGATCATTCAAAAAACAATGGTCAAGTAGAACCTCATCCTTTTCTTTTGGCTTAGTCCTTTCTGCCTGTGACGTTATGGACAGCGAAAAAAGACAAAGCAGAAAGGAAAAAGGCCTTGAACTTTCTTATCTGCGCTCAAAATGTGACTCATTAATCTGGCTCTTTGTTCTGTCTTGCATCTGTTCTTTGATTTTAAGTGAAGGAGAGCAAAAGCTACAATTTACAGAGACCTCACCAGGAGGTCTCAAGGCAGAGTCTATGCAGGGATGTGAATTTGGTGGGAACAATTCAATATAGAAAATGCATTAAGTCTGAACACTGGCTCCAGAAACTCAAGTGGAATAAGTGTGACTCCAAGGTGTTAGGGAAAAACATTTATACTTAATCTGTTCTTGCTGCATCTTAGGAGTAAATATCTCTTTGGAAAAGCTAATTGATATTAATTGACTAAACAGAACTGTGCCCCTAGGTAGTTAACAATGATTGAATAGGGACACAAGCTGATAATATTAGAGAAAGATGCTCCTAACTCCATAGGGGTACCCCTAGAACCTTGATGAGGATATATAGCCAAATATATAGACTCTGGGAGATGGAGGATAGAGCAATTGCTACACAAGATTTCAGAGAAACTTTCATTAAACGATTGGAGAACCTGACATGGGGCTTTGTGAATAGTAGAAACTCAATAAGTCAAAAGCTACATCCTAAAGGCACACTCTTCTGACTCCCCCAAGTTGTTCAATCTCTCCCCCATGGAAACTGTCACATGTCTATTTGTCCATGTGCATGCTGTTTTATAAAATAAATAGAATGTAAGCTCTCTAAGGGCAGAAGTGGTTGATTTTTCTTTACATCCCCAGGGTTTTGCACTATGGATGTAATGTATAGATAGATAGATAGACAGCAGACAGACAGACAGACAGATGATAGGTAGGTAGATGATAGATAGATAGATAGATAGATAGATAGATAGATAGATAGATAGATAGATAGATAGATAGATAGATAGATAGACAGACGGCCGGACAGATAGATAGATGGATAGATAGATTCATGGATGCATGGATAGATAGGTAGGTAGGTAGGTAGGCAGATAGGTAGATAGGTAGATAGATAGATAGATAGATAGATAGATAGATAGATAGATAGATAGATAGATAGATAGATAGATAGATAAAAATGCACAGCTGACAGACGGCACGATAGATCTCTCTGGGTTATAGCTGTTTTCCCTCTACACAGACTGAGATTTCCTTCTGGAGACGGAGGCGAGGGAGAGCGGCTGGGGGCTGGCTCCTTCCCTCTCACATCTCCAGGACTAGCAGGCTGGAATTCTCTCTCTATGGGCGGCCCAGGGTCCGAGTCTGATTTACAGCAGTGCCCGTGGGTACACGGGCGGGGGGCAGAAGCGGAGGAGGTTCCCCGGCTCCTCAGATGCGGAATCCAGTATTCCGTCCAATGTCCCCATATGCCACTCGGAAGCGACTTTGGAAAGCATCTAGCCCAGGTCCCTAAATTTATATCCGGAGGAGGAAAATTGAGGCGCAGCAGAGGGAAGGGATTATTTGGCCAAAGGCCGCAGGCGGCAAAAGGGGGGTTCGAATCCAGGGGCCCCGATGGCCGTGTTCCTGGAGACCCCGCCGCGGGGCTGAGTTCGCTTCTGGAGGAGGCGGGGAGAAGGGGTCCCAGCCCCCAGCGCGCCCTTCTCAGGGAACACTCCCAGCCACGTCGAACTTTCCTCCCTTTTGCTCTCCCCCCGTTCCAACCTCCCTCCGCCGCGCCCACCTGCCCCCAGGGGCTCCCAGTCACCCTTCCTCCTCTCCGGAACGCCCCCGCCGCCACACCCCCAGATAGGGCCCGAGCCCTGGCAGCGCCCCCACTGCCGCCCGCCGCACTCACTCCGCCGACAGGCGCGCGCTCGGCTCCAGCCATGCCCGTGGACCTCAGCGGCACCTGGAACATGGTCGGCAACGAGAACTTCGAGGGCTACATGCTGGCTCTAGGTAGGGGAGGGGGGAGCTCGAGCTGGAGCGGGGGCGCCCGGCGGTGCTGGCCGGCGAGTGCGTGCCCCCTTCGGGGTACCCTGGGCAAGCCTGAGGGGCGAGGGGATGGATGGCCCCGTTGCTGCTTTTTCTCTCTCTGCCTCTAGCTCGCTCTCTCTCCCTCTTTTTCCCTCTCTCTCTCAAATTCCAGTCCTTCTCTCTCCTCCCTCTTTCTCTCCTTTTCTGTCTGTCTCGGTCCTTCTATGTTTCTGTCTCTGTGTCTGCTTTGTCTGTCACTCCTCCGTCTCTGTCCCTCTTTTTCTCTCTCATTCTTTCTGTCTCTGTCTCTCTCTTTCTATCTCTGTCTCTCTGTCTCTGTCTGATTGTATTATTCAGCATTTTTAAAAGCCAGAAAGAAGTGCTCCATATTTAACCTATATCACATTTCTTGCTGTCTTGGGGAGGGGAGAGGTAAGGGAAGGAGGGAAAAAATTTAGAACACAAAGTTCTACAAAAATGAATGTTGAAAACTATATGTTAGGAAAAATAAAGTACTCCTTTTTTTTTTTTTTTTTTTAAATGATGTACCCACTTAACAGAGGGGAAAGTAGCTTAGAAAAGAGGCAGAGGTCTTTGCTGTCAGAGAACTTAAGGTGAGTGACTTCTGACCCTCCCAGCCTTATCCACTGTTAGAAATCTGCCCGTCTGTGCTCTGGGCTGCTAACAGTCTTGACATCTGGGCCTTTAGCACTTACCTGATTTCTGGAGTTTTAGGAAACACTCAAGAGGGATCTGGGTCTGGAGTGAGATGAAATACCCATCTTTCTATCATCTAGATAAATAGATGAGGTGCAACAAGCTACAATGGGGAAAAAAAACAAAAAACACAAAAAAACCCTTGCTCTGAAATCAGAGATTCTAAGTTCACATTTTCTTCCTGTATGTTCTAATTACTTATATTAATATGTAAATAATATTTATAATATATACTTAAATATTGTATTAATTACTTCTCTGATTTTGGGTAAATCACCTGATGCAGTTCAGTTTTTTCATCTGTAAAACATGGCTTTTTGATAAGGCTGTCTTCTAAGGACTCTTCTGAGTCACACACAAACACACCCCTCCTTGGAATCCTACTCCCTGTTCTCCTTCCCTTCCCCCACCCCTCACCCCAGTTTAAACATTTACCTCTCTTGGTGACTTTTTTAGGAAAATACTGGAACTAACTTTTTAATCAAATTTGAATTCAATCCAACAAGCTTTTGTTTAGTTCCTATTTTGTGTCAGAAACTGTACTTGTTTCTGGGTCAAAGAAAGGCCAACAATTAGTGAAAGTTCTCTCCCTCTAGAAGTTTATAGTTTCACAGGATCAGTAAGGTTCTAAAATAGTGTAGTTCACCATAATGTTGGTTCAGGGTAAAGTTTTTTTAAAGGGCATTTTATTTACCAGCTGATTTTGAAATAGACATGAGTCTTTTGACCAACTTGTTAATTTCCCAGATAACTTATTGAATCAGTTTCTAAATGAAATGTGGATGAGTCTTCTGTTACTATAGTAAATCCATGTCTTTCCTACACTCAGCCTAATTTAGTATTTGTCTGCTGTTAAAGAACTGATGAATTAATGCACAAAAAGGGATTGGGTCCCCCCCACTCCCACTCCCACTCCCTATATAAACCCTAGCCTCCCACACTATGAAAAGGAACATAAATGTCTTAGCTAACTAAAAACCAGAAGTCTAATTCTGATTCTAATGGATTTGCTAATATCTAATCTCATTTCCTTTTTCTTTCTTTCCACCTTTAAAAAAAAAAAAAAAAAAAAAAATGAAGGTAGCATTTAATTCCCCAGAGGCAGAGAGAATCTTGGTTTTATATTTTGTTTGTCATGAGACGTGAGATATCAATAAAATTGTTCTCCATCCTGTGGAGTCTCTGGATTCTACCTAACTTTTTATACAGATGGTGAAACTGAAAAAATCAGGTGAAGATATCTAGTTTTGCTTGGCTACCAAAGCTTGCTGTTAAGAAACAATATGGGCATAAAATACATTACAAAATAAAATACAAATACAGCTATGGGATACCTAACTAGTAAATTGGGGAAGAGGAAAAGTTGCCTCTGTTTACACACTCTGTATAAAGATGAGTGACAGAGGAGAAATCTAAATTCTATAATAGATTGATTTCAGTTCTTGCAAAAAGAGCATTTGACTCTACTGCCCAACCTTTCCAACTCTTGTGTGCTCCCTGCTATTTTTCTAAGGGACTTTCCCAGAGTTATATAGCTAGAAAGTGTATGGGAACAGATTTTTAACTCAGATCTTCCATATTCTAAATTTAACCCACTACTCACTGCATCAGCAAGCTACCTGAGGGATGGTTGGAAATATTTGAAAGCTTCCAAAAGGTTTCCCAGCTTGTGTGTATATTCTGATGCCCACTGCCTTCTGTTGATAGAACTCTGGACCTGTAGTAAGGAAGCCCTATCCCAGAAAGCCTCACTGAATAGCTATTTGGGAAGGTCAGTAACTTGTTGGTTCTTATTTTTTCCACCAATCAAGTGAAGAAAATAATTAGTTACCAGCAATATCCTCTGCCTCACTGAACTGGAGTGAGGCTCAAATAAGATAATGCACATAAAAAACTTTGCAAATTTCAAAGTGCTAAGTATAAATGCCGGGTTTTGGTTGGATTTAACAAGTGGTATTTAGGAGCTCTTCATTCACTGCCTTCATTTCCCAATCCTCCAGAAACAAGTCCAAACTCTTTGGCTGGATCTTTGAAAGTGACCTAGGTAATGCCATAGAGCACAGAGCGCTGGACCTTAGTTTTCTCATCCATAAAAAAGGGAATAATAATAATAGGACCTACTTCCCAGGGTTGTTGTGAGAATCAAATGAGATAATACTTTTAAAGTACTTTGGAAACCTTAAAAAATGGTGGTTCCCTGTCTTACTCTTTGAGCTGATAGCTCTGTTCCCTCAATATCTCTCCCTAATTCTGATCTCATTACTGCTGGTACTCTGGTTTGGGGGTTCAGGATCACATTTCATTGGCAGGAGGAGCTTCCAGAGAATATGATTCATATGAGCCATTCCTCAGGAAGTGGCAAAGGGCTTTGCTCAGGGGTCCCCATCATACTGCCAGGTCTTTCTCACTCCCAAGTCTGGCAGTTTCTCCACTGTACCATGCTGTTTCTCGATTCATTTACTTGCTTGGATTCTGCCACAGCCTTTCCCCTCCCTACTCATGAACCTGAACGCATTTAGCCATAGTGATCCCAGGCTTTTCTTCTAAACTCCTAAAAATAGTGCTTTCTGTTCACACCACTCATGCCATTTAATCATATGCTGCTATAAGATGGGCTAGTGTAGGCAGATAAATGAATGTGTGTGACTTAGAGTCAGGAAGACCTAAATTCAAATCTAGCTTCAAATGCTTAATAGTTGTGTGACTCTGGGCAAGTTACTTAAGCTCAGTCTATCTCAGTTTGCTCATCTGTAAAATGGGGATAATAATCACACCTACCTCCCAGGCTTTTTATAGGGATCAAATAAAATAATATTTGTCAAAACAAATCCCAAAAGCCACTCAGCAGAGTGACTGGCTTATAGCAGGCACCATATAAATGCCTATTCTCTTGTGGGAGTCCCTAATTTGTGGGACTTCCATATGGGCTCCATGTCCTTTACTATCCAGTCCCAACCCCCAGCACCTTAGGTCAGGGGTTGTAGGAATGTATTTCCCATTTCTCTAAAAAGATTAAAACCTCTTCTTGTATACCTATGCATTATAAATTGCACCAAAGGAGGATTTATCAACTGTTGGATTTTCATTGTTATAACTGAACATAGGACACAGCTTATCATCACAAAGCAGTGGTGGTTAAATCTAATCGGAAGAGAAATAGCATAAAAAAGGACCCACCACTTTGCAGCTGGAGATCAGACTCATTTGTCTCTTATTCCTAAACTAAGGAAGAGGCCCTGTGGGGCTGGATGCAAGCAAACCAACATGAAGCGGGCTCCTGCACAGGACACTTTAGTCCCATATGGTGAAAAGTGGATAAGGCTCCGTTTTTCTTTCTGCTCTGTCTTTCCTTAAGTGTACAATCAAGTGTAAAAAGTCATTGGCAAACTGGCAAATTCTGGGGTAACACCTGCTTGAATATCTGGTCCCCAAAGCTTACAATCTAGTTAGGGAGACATAACTGAATATCTGGTCCCTATTAGAGCAAAGCTTACAATCTAGTTAGGGAGGCAAAATTAACAAAGGTCCTTGTTATCTGTACTTGATGGCCCTGGACATCCAGGCTTTCCTCCTGGATAGTCCAATACACTATCCATTGCGCCACCTAGGGGCCAGATGTGGCTAATTAAAGTAGCATCATGAACAACTGAGAAAAGCCCATAAAAATCAAGGATGGCGCTGTAAGTTATATTTTAACAGATTTATGTCTTTTATTGCATCCCGATGAAAAAAAGGACTTAATACTTTAGAAAAGATTTAAGTATATTTTTAAAATATATAGACTTGGCTGGGATGGGAAGAGAGGGGTCCTAAATTTTTCTCTTTTTCAAAAAATCTTTGTTACAAGAAACGGAACAAGGCAAGTCAAGAAGCACTTATTAAGTACTTACTGTTTGCTAGGCATTGTACTAAGAGATATATGTGTGTAAATATATATGTCTGTATGTGTGAGTATATATGTATATGTTATAGCACCTTAATTTCCAAATATATCCATATCCCATATATGTGTGTTTATATATGTACATGTATATTGATAAAGGTATGTATACAGCCCCACTTAAGCTATATATTGACATCGTATTGCTTGCATCCTCAGTGGGTATGCTAAAGGGAAAAAGAGAAGTTGAAACTCAAAATTCTTAAAAATGAACTGAGGGGGCAGAGCCAAGATGGCTGGAAAAAAGGTAGAAACTCATCTGAGTTTTCCCTAAAACCCCTCTGACACCTTTAAATAATGCCATAAAAGGGTTTCTGGAGCTGTAGAACACCAAAAAGGATGGCATGAAACAATTTTTCCAGCCCAACATAACTTCGTTACCAGGAAAGGTTCTGATCCACCAGAGTGAGAGGAGAACATAGTCTAGCATAGATTCAACTCCAGCAAGCCAGAAAGGCCTTGGGAGCCACTGAATCATCAGCAATAGTGGCGGCTTCTGGAATTCTCAGCCTATAGATGGGAGCTGAACAACTGATCAGAAGGAGATTAAAAGGGTCTCTTGGCTAGCAGTGAGCCAGGACTCTGTTGCTTTGCTTATCCTTGATCTGGGTTGTAGTTCTGAATGATAGTCATAAGGCAAGGAGGAGCAATGGCACACCAGAGCTTGCATACCGCAGTGGAACAGGGACTTTCATCACAATGTCAGGGCATAAAAGAGTGCTTGTGGTGGCACAAGCCAGTTTCCCTGGAACTGAAAACTTCTAAGTCCATAGAAGTAGCTCTAAAAACAGCTGCACAAACAAGAAAATGGTATTTACACACATATATTATATCTAGGTTATATTGTAACATATGTAAAATGTATGGGATTGCCTGTCATCAAGGGGAGGGAGTCGAGGGAGGGGGGGAATAATTTGGGAAAATGAATACAAGGGATAATATTATAAAAAAAATTACTCATGCATATATACTGTGAAAAAAAATTATAAATAAATAAATTTAAAAAAGAAAAAAAAAGAAAAAAAACAGCTGCACAAAATCCCTAAACTTGGAACAGAGCATCTTACAACCTGGAAGCAGACAGTCACTTTAGTAAAGGGCTAAAAGTTAAGAAATATGAGGGGAAAATAAACAAATGGGCAGCTAAATGGTGCAGTGGATAAAGCACCAGTCCTGAAGTCAAGAGGACCTGAGTTCAAATCTGGCCTCAGACACTTACCTCTTTCTAGCTGTGTGACCCTGGGCAAGCCACTTAACCCCAATGCCTCCGCAAAAACAAAAAAGAAAAATAAACAAACAACAGAAAAAAATTCTGGTTACAGAAAGTTATAATGGTGACAAAGATCAAAACACACATTTAGAAGAAGATAACAGAGGATTGGTCTCTGGATATGGAAGAGCTCAAAAATTCCTTTAAAAATCAAATAAGAGAGGTAAAAACAATTAGGAAGAGAAACAAAATTGGCACTTGAGGCTTTTTCCTATTTATTTTCAAGGCATTGACTTTGCCACGCGGAAAATAGCAAAGATGGTTAAACCACAGAAAGTGATCAAACAAAATGGCGACAGCTTCACTATCCAGACACTCAGCACCTTCCGGAACTACCTTGTCCAGTTTAAAATTGGAGAAGAATTTGATGAGGACACCAAAGGCCTAGATAACCGAAAATGCAAGGTAAGGATGGAGAAAGTCACTAGTAGCTGAGGCTCACGAGCTCTTTGGCCTAGAAGCATCCCCCTGGAAATAACCTCATCTTTTCTCTTACTACAGAGCTTGGTCACATGGGACAATGATAGACTCACCTGTGTCCAGAAGGGAGAAAAGGCGAACAGAGGTTGGACCCACTGGATTGAAGGGGACGAATTATATCTGGTATTTGACATACATAATTCCTTTTTCTGAAAGAGTTTCTCAAGCTGAGTTCCATGGACTCCCCCCCTATTTTGCAAAAGGTTATAGATAGATTTCAGGGGATTATCAATTTGGTGGAAAACATTTATTTTCACTAATTTTTCCTTTCCTTGGCAATCCTATATATATATATTTTTTTCTTTTTTTTGGAGGCAATTGAGTTTAAGTGACTTGCCCAGAGTCACACAGCTGGAAAGAGTTTGAGGCTGGATTTGAACTCATGGAGATGAGTCTTCTTGACCCTAAGTATACAAACAAAGCAGCTTCTGCCCTCAAGAAGTTTATGGGCTAGCCTGTCTCTGGTATAAGTATCAGGCAACAGCAGCTTCTTACCTAGAATCTTAGAGCACTAATTCTCTTTTTGGGGATTTATCTTTAATAATATTTTATTTTTTCCCCAATACATACAAATACAGTTTTCAACCTCTGCAAAATCTTTTGCTCCAAATTTTTCTCCCTCTCTCCCTTACCTCCCCCTCCAATCTGATATAGGTTAAACATGTGTGCAATTTTTCTAAATATATTTCCATATTCATCATGCTGTGAAAAAAAAGTCAAAAGAAAAAAAAAAGCATGAAAAAGATAAAAGCAAACCAACAAACAACAAAAAAAGATGAAATTACTATGCTTTGATCCACATTCAGTCCCCATAGTTCTCTCTCTGGATGTGGATGGCATTTTCCATCCCAAAACTATTGGAAATGACCTGAATCACTTTTTTGTTGAAAAGACCTAAGTCCATCACAGTTCATCATCTCATAACCCTGTTGTGGTTGTGTACAGTGTTCTCTTAGTTCTACTAATTTCACTCAGCCTCAGTTTATGTAAGTCTTTCTAGGCTTTTCCAAAATCATCCTGTAATTCTTAAAGTGTAGGCCATCCCAGGGAGTCTTTCAAGAACTCTTTAGGTCAAAATTATTTTCACTATCATACTAAGAAGCTTTAATTTCTAAAATGATAAATATCCATCTATGTAACCCCATAGAGAAAAGCTCCTGATGGGGGTAGGGGAGTATTCCTTAATTTTTAAGAGTGGAAAATACTTCTGAGAGACTGCTAGATGGCAGAGTGAGAGAGGGCTGAACCTAGAGTCAGAAAAGTTCTGAATTCAAATTCAACCTCAGGTAATTATAGTTGTGTAACTCTGGGCAAGTCACACTTAATTTCTGCTTGCCTGTTTTCTCAACTGTTAAATAGAGATGATAACTGTACCCACCTTTCAGATCAAATAGTATTTATAAATTGCTTAGCACAGTCATTGTCGTATTTGTTATTAAGTTGTTTCAGTCATATCCAACTCTTTGTGACCCCATTTGGGGTTTTCTTGGCAAAAGTATTGGAGAGTTTGCCATTTCCTTCTCCAGCTCATTTTACAAATGAGGAAGCTGAGGCAAAAGGGGTAAAGTGATTAGCCTAGAGTCACCCAGCCAATAAGTGTCTGAGGCTGAATTTGAACTCAGAAAGATGAGTCTCCGTGATTCCAAGCCCAGTGCTCTGTGCATCATGGTAGCAGCTAACATCAGCTTAGTATGTGGTGAATGCTTATTACTTTTTCCTCCCTACTTCCAACCAAAAACTTTGAGGACCATTGCCTTAGAAGTTTGCTTCAGCCACCCAGAAGTTAAGTGACTTGCCCAGCCTGAATTAGAGGTAAAATTAGAACACTTCTTGACTCTGAGGCAAAAAATACCAGTGATCCACAAAAGAAGGAACAACCTATCCAAGTACTGTGTGCAGCCACAGACCAAATACTGTTTGATGTTGCATTAATTATTTTTATTTACATTGCAATGACTCCCTAATATTCTTTCTCATTTTTCCTTTTACTTCATAGGTCTTTCCCTTATAGCAAAGAAATATCTTTAAGCAAAAGAAACGAACAGATTCATGCATGAGTCATTCTGTACCTGTAGTCCACCACTTCTGTGAGGAACTGCAGATGTATCTCATCTTCAGTCCTGTGGATGCAAGTCTCTAAAACAATTTCTCATTATGATTTCTTTGATATGAGGAACTATCAGTGAGGAGAATGACTCTCCCTCCATCAAAGGAGAACAGCAATTATCATTCTTATAATTCTTCCAGATTACCTGAAGCCCTAAGAGGCTGATCTATTTGCCCAGGGACACACAGGCTGTATGTGGCAGAGATCCTGCTGATTCTGAGGCTAGTTCTGTCTCTGTTATCTACCTGATGTGTATCTCATGTATCTGCCATGGAAGTTCAATCAACAATGAGCATTTAAAAACTCCTACTATGTGTGAGACGCTAGGTCATACTAATATGATGCTTTAGAAATATCTTTGAGGTTCTGATAAAGGTCTCATTTCCAAAATATATAGAAAATTGACTCAAATTTATAAGAAATCAAGCCATTCTCCAATTGATAAATGGTCAAAGGATATAAACAGACAATTTTCAGATGAAAAAATTGAAATTATTTCTAGTCATATGAAAAGGTGTTCCAAATTACTATTGATCAGATGTTGTGCCCCCCATTCCCCTTAGTACCCTGGATATCTTAGAATCAGCCAGAGTCAGGATAAGCAAAAGTCTTTATTCTTGGTCTTTTGGGGTCTCTATCAGGGGATTAGATCTAGGAATCTACACACCTCCTTCCTCTCTCTCCACCACCCAAGAATGATCCTGCTTCTCCTACTCCACCCTCTGATCTCCCCTCCCCTTCTTTGTCTACACCCACCAATCGAGTCAGCAGGGAGTTGAGTAGGGTCATCCTTCAAGCATAAATTTATAGAGAATTATCCAATTGGTATTTAGCCTCAAGTGCTAGGTTATCTTGCATTAAGTGCATCTTATCAGTTCTAGCCCTTTACAATCAGAGAAATGCAAATTAAGACAACTTTTGAGATACCACTGCACATCTCTCAGATTGGCTAAAATGACAAGAAAAGATAATGATGAATGTTGGAGGGGATGTGGGAAAACAGGGACACTGATACATTTTTTAAAATTAATTTTTATAATTATAACATTTTTTTTTGACAGTACATATGCATAGGTAATTTTTTTTTTTTTTTTACAACATTATCCCTTGTACTCCCTCCCTTTCCGAATTTACCCCTCCTTCCCTCCACCCCCTCCCCTAGATGGCAGGCATTCCCATACATATTAAATATCTTATAGTATATCCTAGATACAATATATATGTGTAGAACCGAATTTTGTTGTTGTTGTTGTTGCTGCAAAGGATGAATTGTATTTGGAAGGTAAAAATAATCTGGGAAGAAAAAAAAAAATACTCACAGTTTACATTCTTTTCCCAGTATTCCTTTTCTGGATGTAGCTGATTCTGTCCAACTGATACATTGTTGATGGAACTGTGAATGAATCCAAACATTCTGGAGAGCATTTTTAAAATAGCTTTTTATTTACAAGATATATATGCATTGGTAATTTTTCAGCATTGACAATTGCAAAACCTTTTATTCCAAATTTTCTCCTCCTTACCCCCTTCCCCCAGATGGCAGGTTGACCAATACATGTTAAATATGTAAAAGTATATGTTAAATACAATATATGTATGCATGCTGGAGAGCATTTTAGAATTATGTTCAAAAAGTTATCAAACTGTACATACCCTTTGACACAGTAGTGTTACTAACTGGGCTTCTCTCCCAAAGACCCAAAGAGATCTTAAAGAAGGAAAAGGGACCTGTATGTACAAACATGTTTGTAGCAGTCCTCTAATGGCAAGAAACTGGAAACTGAGTGGATACACATCAGTTGGATAATGAATAATTTATGGTATATGAATGTTATAGAATATTATTGTTCTGTACAAAATGACCAACAAGATGATTTCAGAGAGACCTAGAGAGACATGAACTGATGCTGAGTGAAACAAGCAGAACCAGATCATTATACATGGCAACAAGACTATACAATGATCAATTCTGATGGACATGACTCTCTTCAACAATGAGTTGACTCAAACCAGTTCCAATTGTCCAGTAATGAAGAGAGCATCTTACACCCAGAGAGAGAACTGTGGGAACTGAATGTGGATCACAACATCGCATTTTCATGCTTTCTATTATTGCTTGCTTGAATTTTTGTTTTCTTTCTCAGGTTGTTGTTTTTTTTTTTTTTTTTTTTCTTTCTGGATCCAATTTTTCTTGTGTAGCAAGATAATTGTATAAACATGTATACATAATGGATTTAACATATAATTTAACATATTTAACATGTATTGGTCTACCTGCCATTTAGGGGAGGGGGTGAGGGAAAGGAGGGGAAAATTTGGAATAGAAGGTTTTGCAAGGGTCAATGTTGAAAAAATTACCCATGCATATGTTTTATAAATAAAAAGATATAATTTTTTTAAAATGACAAAAAAGAAATATCTTTGATTACCTCCCCAGCCCTTAAAAAACATACAAATAAACAAACATTCAGCCTCTAAACTCTAGTCACAAAATCCCATTGCAGTGTTATACAAATCTGCAAATGGCCCCCAAAATCTTCCCTGTTATTAATGTTTTCATCTTTTAATTTCGGAATCAATTAGTGGTAGGTAGATGGGATATACCTCACAATCTTTTTTGCTCAAACCCACAGAGCTCCTACCCAAAGCCTGAGGCATCTTGGTACAGAGTCCTATTGTGTCCAAGCTGGTATTTAATCCATCTAAGAGCTCTGGGACTAGATTGAGTTCTTAAGTGCTGATCTCATCCTTTTTTCTTCTTTCTCCCAAATTCCAGGAAATGTTTTGTGAAGGCCAAGTATGCACACAGAGGTTCCAGAGAGCCTGAGGGAGAAAGCTGATGCTGAGTGTGCACATCCATCCTGAGGAGACCTGTAACTTTTACTGAGCTGATATGAAACAGCCTTGCAAGGGCTCATGGGGCAGAAGACTAAGCCCCTCTCCTCTCTTTTTATTGATCTTGCCAAGGTGCATTGTCACAGTCTCAGTCTGGCCTGTTACAATAAATTTTTTTTCTAAACAACTCCAGTGTTCTTTCTTTATTTATCAACAGAGGGATCATAGGATCATAGATATAGAGAAGAAAGAGGGACCTTAGAAGGCATCTGATTCAATCCCATCATTTTACAAATGGAGAAACTAAGGCCCAGAAAAAAACAAAGTGATTTATCCAGGGCCACACACAAAACAGGAGAAATTTGAAACGCAGTGCTTGAACTCCTAATGAAACAATTTATATTTGCTATTCAAATACCTTTTTTTGGCTTATTTTCTGGGTCTCATGCTCACATACCTGAGTCTTGGGAACCTTCATTCTCCATTCAAAGTCTCTCTATTCCTACCCATCTTTCATGCTGCTCCCTCTCTTTATATCCCTTTTTTGTCTCTCTTTGACTCACTATACATGGGATGATGGGTTTAGAGGTCTCTTAGCCAATCAGGAGTCTTAAATCTATCCCAAGCCAATCTGGATGAGGTGTTATACTCTCAATTAGCTTGAATCTATTTTGTATCTATGAACATATCTTGGGTAGATTATAAACTCCTAGATGGCTTGTTTCTTTTTCTTTTTTTTTTTAATTATATATTTTTTTTATTTTCAGAATATATTCATGGATAATTTTCAACATTCACCCCTACAAACCCTTGTGTTCTCATTTTTCCTCTCCCTTCCTCCCATCCCATCCCCAAGTTGGCAAGTGATCCAATTTATGTTAAACATGTGGAATTCTTCTATACATATTTCCACAAATATCATGCTGCACAAGAAAAATCAGATTAAAAAAAAAAAAAAAGAAAAAATGTAAGCAAACCCCAACAGAAAGAGTGAAATGCTATGTTGTAGAACTGATTTGAATCATCTCATTGTTAAAAAGAGCCACGTCCATCAGAACTGATCATCTTATAGTCCTCTTTTTGCCATGTACAATGATCTCCTGGTTCTGCTTACTTCACTTAACATCAGTTCATGTAAGTCTCCAGGACTCTCTGAAATCATCTGGAGGGCTTGTTCTATTGTTCTTATATCCCAGCATCTGTCATATACTGTTGTATATTTGTGTCTGATTCCTTGTGACCCAATTGGGATTTTCTTGGCAAAAATACTGGAATGGTTTGTCATTTTCTTCTCCAACTCATTTTATAGAGGAAGAAACTGAGGCAAACAGGGAGAAGTGACTTGCCCAGGGTCACACAACTAGTAAGTGTCTAAGGCTGGATTTGAACTCATGAAGCTGGGTCTTCCTGTGCTACTTAGCTGTCTAGCAGCTGGCATGTAGTTGACATTTAAAAGCTTGATGACTATATGGTGATGTGGTCAGAAGCCACAGAGACAAAGTAATGGATAAAAATTGTATTTTCAACAGTTTGATCTTTTCTGTTTCAATAATTCAGGTTTAGCTATGAACAGAATGAAAGATATTAGACAATAATTTGAGAGTATGGCAGACATGAGGAGTGGTGCTTTAAAAAAAAATCAGGAGGTAGAGCCTTGGATGTGCCTCCTGTGGTGGATTTACTGGAAAACACGGGCACATGCTTATGTAGAGGGTCATAATGAATGGGATTGATCATGCTGATGAGATCACAGATCTTTTGAAGCCCTGAATCAATTAATAGGCAGTGGGGAGAGAGCCCCAAAAGAGGAAGGGCTAGAGATAAAAGTGAAAGACTAATCAATGGAGCAAACTCTTAGAGGAAAAGAGATCAAAGGCATAAATGGACTGGTTAGACCTAGGGAGGAAGAGGGCCAGTTCATCCTCTGAGATCAAATCAAAGAAGAAGGGGAGAGTTAAGGACATAGAAAGATTTTGAGGTGAAGAGGATGAAAAATGAGGGAGCTCTTGATATCTCTTCTTTCAGTCAAGTTGGAAGTCATCTGGGAGGGATGGCAGGGCTGTGGAGGGCAGTGGAAAGAAGGAGGCATAGGATGTGAACTTAGTCATATATGGAGATGCGTTTCTTTGTACTTAGTCAGAGACCAGACACTCCAGATCTGCATAATTTATTACCTAAGTACCTTAATAAAGTCTTTAAAAATTATTTTTATTTTTATAAGCTCACCTATCTAAGGAAACCCAGAAGCTGCAATGTCCCCACAGTAACCCTGTGAAATAGTTTTTGGAAGTTGACCAGTAAGATCATTTTTCATATAAGGAAACTGAGGTTCAGAGATTTTGTGATTTGGATTCTGAATTTACCATTTATCACCTTGAACCTGATCTCTCCAAAAGTAAATTTATTGGTTCACAAATTATTTGTAATTTGTATTATGTATATAATGTTATAAATATTTATGTATAATATATATATTTAATATATAGTCATTGGTAATTGATAATGTAAATTATTAACATGTCTTTCATCTTCACTCATGGGTCCAACTACTCCAGTTGGAACACTTTTTGTTTAGACTATTGGGATCAATAATTAATTGGTCTCTGTCCTCTCTGGATAAAATTAAAAGGTTTTGATATTCTTAACAAAAATTAGACAATTTTTGGAACATGAGTGGATTTAGGTAAAACACAAGTTCTATTTTCTATACACTGATCCAAAGATCAATTGAGTTTAAGATAACAATTAATCAATAAACATTTGCTAAGTTACTGCAAAGTATCCTAAGTGCTGAAGATATAAAGAAAGGCAAAAGATGGTTCTTGTTCTCTAGGAGCTCACAATTTAATGGAAGATGACAACACAAAAAAGTAAATTGAAAAATTTACCAGGGGTGTGATGAAAGTGTAGTGGAATGCTCAGGGTGGGGAATGATGAGACAACTGCTCTGAGCACCCTCCTTAAATGGAAGGTCTAGGAAGAGCTCTTTACTGTCCAACCTCCACTCTCCAATCAAGGGGAGGAAGGGACCATAAGGGAAGGAAATACTAAGGTGTGGGTTTGGAGATGATGTAATCTTACAGAATGATGAGATTCCAGCGGTCTTATTGAAAGTCAAGAAGAATGGCAGAAATTAGACATAGATCCCCACTTAACATCATATACCAAATGGGTCCATGATTTAGGCATAAAGAATGAGATCATAAATAGATTAGAGGAACAGAGGATAGTCTACCTCTCAGACCTGTGGAGGAGGAAGGAATTTATGACCAGAGGAGAACTAGAGATCATTATTGATCACAAAATAGAAGATTTTGATTACATCAAACTAAAAAGTTTCTATATAAACAATACTAATAAAAAACAAGATTAGAAGGGAAGTAACAAATTGGGAAAATAATTTTACAGTTAAATGTTCCGATAAAGGTCTCATTTCCAAAATATACAGAGAACTGACCCTAATTTATAAGAAATCAAACCATTCTCCAATTGATAAATGGTCAAAGGATATAAACAGACAATTCTCAGATGATGAAATTGAAATTATATCCACTCATATGAAAGAGTGTTCCAAATCACTACTGATCAGAGAAATGCAAATTAAGACAACTCTGAGATACCACTATACACCTGTCAGATTGGCTAAGATGACAGGAACAAATAATGATGAATATTGGAGGGGCTGTGGGAATACTGGGACACTGATGCATTGTTGGTGGAGTTGTGAAAGAATCCAACCATTCTGGAGAGCAATCTGGAATTATGCCCAAAAAGTTATCAAACTGTGCATACCCTTTGATCCAGAAGTGCTGCTATTGGGCTTATATCCCAAAGAAATACTAAAGAGGGGAAAGGGACCTGTATGTGCCAAAATGTTTGTGACAGCTCTTTTTGTAGTGGCTAGAAACTGGAAGATGAATGGATGTCCATCGATTGGAGAATGGTTGGGTAAATTATGGTATATGAAGGTTATGGAATATTATTGCTCTGTAAGAAATGACCAGCAGGAGGAATACAGAGAGGATTGGAGAGACTTGCATGAACTGATGCTGAGTGAAATGAATAGAACTAGAAGATCGCTGTACACTTCAATGTTGTATGAAGATGTATTCTGATGGAAGTGGATATCTTCGACATAAAGAAAATCCAACTCACTTCCAGTTGATCAATGATGGACAGAAATAACTATACCCAGAGAAGGAACACTGGGAAGTGAATGTAAATTGTTAGCACTTCTGTCTATCTACCCAAGTTACTTATACCTTCAGAAAATAATACTTAACGTGCAACAAGAAAATTGGATTTACACACATATATTGTATCTAGGTTATTCTGTAACACATGTAAAATGTATGGGATTGCCTGTCATCTAGGGGAGGGAGTAGAGGGAAAGAGGGGAAAATTTAGAAAAATGAATACAAGGGATAATGTTATTTTAAAAATTACTCATGCATATATACTGTCCAAAAAATATATAATTATAAAATTAAAAAAAAGAAAAAGAAATAAATAACTTAAAAAAAGAAAAAAGAAAAAAAAAGTCAAGAAGAGTTCATTATCTAGGAGGGAAATGATTGGGAATTAGCCACTGAGGTGGCTTTTTGACTGGTGATCATGAAAGAGATTAGGGCTATATTTGTAGATTTGGGAACCCTGGGTATAGAGAGGATGACGGAATCCATGGTCATTGATGAGGTTGCTAAGAGAGAAAGTACAAAAAGTAAAGAAAAAAGCCAAGGACCTAGTCTTGGAATATACCTATAGTCAGGCCGCTGGAATAAGCGTAAATGATGCAGAAGAAAATACTGAGAAAGAGTAGACGAGCCAGCAGAGAATAGTGTCTCAGAAACCCAGTGAAATGAAAATGTACTTTCTCTCCCTCCCATTGAAATTCACAGTAATTTTTTGTTATTATATTGTCACCATTAGGATTGGGTCTGGTATATTTTCTTTCATTTAAAAAAAAAATAGCTTTTGGGGCAGCTAGGTGGCGCAGTGGATGGAGCACCAGCCTTGAATTCAGGAGGACCCAAGTTCAAATCTGGTCTCAGACACTTAACACTTCCTAGCTGTGTGACCCTGGGCAAGTCACTTAACCCCAGCCTCAGAAAAAACAAAACAAAACAAAACAAAAAAAATATATAGCTTTTTATTTTCAAGATACATGCAAAGATAGTTTTAAACATTCTCCCTTGCAAAACCTTGTGTCCCAAATTTTTCTCCCTCTCCTCTCTCTTTTCTCCCCTAGACAGCAAATAATCTGATATAGATTAAACATGTGCAGTTCTTCTACACATATTTCCATATTCATCTTGCTGCACAAGAAAAATCAGGTCAAAAAGGAAAAAAAATTAGAAAAGAAAAAAAAAAAGCAAGTGAACAACATCAAGAAAAAAAGATGAAAATACTATGTTGTGGGGAAAGCTAGGTGGTGCAGTGGATAGAGCACCAGCCCTGAAGTCAGGAGGACCTGAGTTCAAATGTGGTCTCAGACACTTAACACTTGCTAGCTGTGTGACCCTGGGCAAGTCACTTAACCCCAATTGCCTCAGCAAAAAAAAAAAAAAAAAAAAAAAAAAAAAAAAGAAAGAAAAGGAAGAAAGAAAGGAAATACTATGTTGTGATCCACGTTTCAGTCCCCATATTCTCTCACTAAATGCAGATGGCTTTCTCTATCACAACTCTATTGGAATTAGCCTGAATCACTTCATTGCCGAAAAGGGTCAAATCCATCAGAATTGATCATTGAATTTCTTGTTGTTGATGTATACAATGTTCTGTTTTTTTATACAGCTTTTAATTTTCAAAACACATACATAGTTTTCAACATTCACCCTTGCAAAACCTGATATTCCAAATTTTTCCCCCTTCCCTTTACGTCTGCCCCTAGATGGCAAATAATCCAATATATGTTAAACATGTGCAATTCTTCTAAAAATATTTCCACAATTATCATGCTGTGCAAGAAAAATCAAATCAAAAAGGAAAAAAAAATGAGAAAAAACAAAATGCAAGCAAACAACAAAGAAAAAAGTGAAAATATGATATTGTGATCCACATTTGGTCCCCTAGATGGCTCTTTCCATCACAAGATCATTGGAATTGGTCCAAATCACCTCACTGTTGAAAAGAGCCATGTCCATCAGAATTGATCATTATATAATCTTATTGTTGCTGTGTACCATGATCTCCTACTCCTGCTCATTTCACTCAGCATCAGTTCATGTCAGTCTCTCCAGGCCTTTCTGAAATCATTCTGGGGGTCATTTCTTATAGAACAACAATATTCCATAACATTTATATATCTGAACTATTTTCTAAAATTTAATTGGAGAAGTTATAAAGTGTGGGAGGAGGAAGGGAAAAGGATATCTGTCTGTATTTTTCCTGCTTTTATCCTATTTGATACTGTTTTCCCTCTAGGTTTTTGTGACACCTCTCTCCTGGTTATCCACCTATTTGTCTGACCTTTCATTTTCAGTCTTCTTCAGTAGCTTTTAATCCAAGTCAAGGCCATTAACATGAGTATGCCTATGACTCTAGCCTGGGCCCTCTTTTCTTCTTCCCTTATTCTCTTCCTCCCCCTCTCCCCTTACTAGTATTTATTTTTTCCAATTACATGTTAAGATAGTTTTCAACATTCACTTTTATAAGATTTTGATTTCTATTTTTCCCTCCTTCTTTTCCCTTTCTCTGCCCCAAAACAACAAGCAATCTTATGTAGGTTAACCATGTACAAGTATATTAAACATATTTCCACATTAGTCATGTTATGAAAGAAGAATCAACAAAATGAGAAATCACAAGAAAGAAAAAAACAACAAAAAAGTGAAAATGGTACGTTTTGATCTCCATTCACACTATAGTTCTTTCTCTGGATGTGGATTGCATTTTCTATCATGAGTCTGGGAATTGTCTTAAACACTATATTGCTGAGAAAACTTAAGTCTATCAAAGTTGGTCATCACACAATGTTGTTATTACTGTGTACAATGTTCTGGTTCTATTCACTTCATTCAGGATCAGTTGATGTAATTCTTTCCAGGTTTTTCTAAAATGTGCCTGCTCATCATTTCTTTTAGAAAAATAATATTATAGTTTTGCTATTTCTCCATAATTTACTTAACTTCTCCACTAAGAATTTGGATGCTATACCACTTAGTATGTACGTTTAGTAGTCTATGGTACCTTTTATTCATCCATTCATTTATCTATTTATCTATCTATTTATTTTTGGAAGATTCTGTCAACTTTAGTTAAATATAGATTTTTAAATTGTTGAAATGCACTCAAAAGCCTGGAGACAAATTCACAGTTTGATAAGTCAGCCAATCAATAAACATAGTATATCAGAATGTACCCTTTAAAGGAGCTAGATTATCTCCCCTTGCAAAAGTTACCCCAAGGAAAAAAGTATTTGTTGCTCTTTGGGCAAATGGGTGGGCAGCTCCCCTTAAAGCCCAGCAGGAGTTTAATTGATTTTTTAAAAAGAGCTCTTTATATTCAAAATATATGCAGAGATAGTTTTCAACATTCACCTTTGCAAAGCCATATTCCAAATTTTTCTCCCTCCCTTCTCCCCAAACCCTCCTCTAGGCAACAAGTCATCCAATATATATTAAACATTAAACATAAAACATAATTCTTCTATATATAATTCCATATTTATCATACTATACAAGAAAAATCAGATCAAAAAGGAAAAAATAAGATGAGAAAGAAAATGAAATGAAAAAAATTTAAAAACCCTTGTGTTCCAAATTTTTCTTCCTCCCTTCCTCTTACCCCTTTCCACTAGACAATAAGCAATTCAATAAAAGTTAAACTTGTGCAATTCTTCTAAAAATGTTTGATATTTCTCATGTTGCATAAGGACAATCAGATCAAAAGGGGAGAAAATGAGAAAGAAAAAAAAAAAGCTAGTAAAGAACAACCAAAAAAGTGAAAATATTATTTGTGATCCACATTCAGCCCCCACAGTCCTCTTCTGGGTACAGATGGCTCTCTCCATCCAAGTCTATTGGAATTGACCTGAATCACCTCATTGTTGAAAAGAGCCACATCCATCAGAATAGATCATCTTGTAATCTTGTTGTTACTGTATATAATGTTCTCTTGGTTCTGCTTATTTCACTCAGCATCAGTTCATGTAAATCTTTCCAGATTTTTCTGAAATCATCTTGCTGATCATTTCTATAGAACAATAATATTCCATAACATTCATATACCATAACTTATTCAGCCATTCTCCAACTGATGGGCATCCACTCAGTTTCCAGTTCCTTGTTGTAGCGAGCTGTCGTCTCCAAAATCTGCCGGATCGCTCTCTGGAAGAGATCTGCTGTGTCTACTCAAATCTCTCAGACAGATTCTTCTTCCTGTAGAGAACCGTTGTCTCCAGGTAGTTGCTGTTAACTCTTGTCCAGAGAAGTGACTTCCCTTCCTGCAGAGAGCTGCGTCAAGCCAGATGTAGTGCAGAGTCCTCTTCTATCTCTGGGTGTCCTCTCTTTTATCCTCCCAGAGAATGGGCATGGGATAATGCAAGGGTTTCTGGGAAGAACCACTTCAGCCAATGAGCTTGCTCCTTCTATCAAGTCAACCTGAGTTCTCACCTTGTAATTGTCCAGACAACCTGAATTCTCACCTTGTCACTGTCCAGACAACCTGAATTCTAACCTAGTAATCCTAACACCTTGTCACTACAAAAAGGGTTGCTACAAACATTTTTGCATATGTGGGTCCTTTTCCCTTTTTTATGATTTCTTTGGGATACAGACCCAGGAGAGACACTGCTGGATGAAAGGGTATGCACAGTTCTTTCCAGAATGGTTGGATCAGTTCATAACTCCACTAATAATGTATTAGTGCCCCAGTTTTCCCACATCCCCTCCAACATTCATCATTATCTTTTCCTGTCATCTTAGCCAATCTGAGAGATGTGTAATGGTACCTTAGATGCTATCCCTACTTTAAAAAAAAAAAAAAAAAAAAAAAAAAAAAACTTCAGCTGAAACATAATATATTCTGTTTTTTTTTTCCTTTACTCTGTGTGTATCCTTCAAATGTGTTTCTTGTAAGCAACATATTGAAGGATGCTGGTTTTTAATCCACTCCACTGTTTCTGTTTTATGGGTGAATTCCTCCCATTCACATTTATAGTTATGACTACTAACTGTGTATTTCCCCCTATCCTATTTTCTCCCCTGTTTATACTTTTTTCTCTTTTCAACCTGTCTCTCTTCATCAGTATTTTGCTTCTGACCATCACCTCCTTCCAATCTGCCTTCCCTTCTGTTACCCCCTCCCTTTTCTTTTCCCTTTGTCCTACTTCTCTATAGGATAAAATAAATTTCTTATACCCAACTGAATTTGTATGTTATTCCCTCTTTGAGCCAAATCTGATGAGATTAAGGTTCAAACAATACTCATCTCCCTTCCTTCTTTCCTTCTACTGTAAAATAGGTCTTTTGTACTTCTTTATGTGATGTAATTTCCCCCATTTTGCCTCTCCATTCCTCTTCTCCCATTACAACTCTTTTTCCATTTCTTAATTTCTTATTTATATCATCATATCAAAGTCAATTTATACCCACACTCTCTATGAATATTTCTCCTAACTGCCCCAATAAAGATACATTTCTCAAGTGTTACATTTTCTCATGTAGAAATGTAAACAGTTTAACTTTTGAATAACTTGTTGGGTTTTTTCTTTCCTATTTACTTTGTTATGGCTTTCTTGAGCATTATATTTGAAGATCACATTTTCTATTTAATGCTGATCTTTTTATCAGAAATGACTGAAAGTCTCCCATTTCATTGAATATCCATCTTTTCCCCTGAATTTGCTCATTTTGCTTGGTTGTAGTCCAGCTTCTTTTGCTTTCTAGAATATCATATTACAGGCCATCCAATCTTTTAATGTAGAAGCTGCTAAGACCTGTGTAATTCTGATTATGACTACTCAATATTTGAATTGTTCCTTCCTGTCTACTTGCAATATTTTCTTCTTGACCTAATAATTTTTTAATTTGGCTATGATAATCCTTGGCAGTTTCTTTTTGGTATCTCCTTCAAGAAGTGATCTGTGGATTCTTCCAATGACTATTTTACCTTCTAGTTCTAGAATATCAAGGCAATTTTCCTTAATGATTTTTTTTTGGCTGAGGCTTAAGTGACGCCCAGAGTCACACAATTAGGAAGTATTAAGTATCTCAAGCTGGATTTGAACTCAGGTCCTCCTATCTTCAGGGCCATCATTCTATCCATCTAGCTACCCCTCCTTGATTATTTCTTGAAAAATGCTCTCCAGGCTCATTTTTTTGATCATGACCTTCAGGTTGTCCAATAATTCTTAAATTATCTCTCCTGGATCTATTTTCCAGGTCAGTTGCTTGTCCAAGGAAGTATTTTACATTTTCTTCTATTTTTTTCATTCTTTTGATTTTGTTTGACTGATTCTTGATGTCTCATAGAATTATTAGCATCAATTCGTTTAACTCTAATATTTAAAAAAAAAAAACAACAACTATTTTTTTTTTTTTTTACTTATTGCTGAATGGATTACAAGACACTGAATTCTACTCTCACCAAGAGTTCTCCCTAAACTAAGAAGGCTTTGACTCAGTTCCAGAAGCTGCTGAACCATAATATGGACCTTGATATAAAAAATGACATTTAGACAACATTTAATCTTCCAGAATAAGAGGAAGGTAAATACAAGGAGAGCCAGGAGTGAAGTACCCAGGCAAGAGAAAAACAGGGGGGGGGGGCAGCCAAAATAATGATATTTTAAGAGCATTTTATTACTGGCCAGGACTGATCCCCCAACACCAAGACTGGAGGGGTCAGTAATGAGTGTCCTCAGGGCCATATAGTTATAGAAAAAAGAGAGAGAGACATCAAAATGTTTCTTGATACATTTGTCATAATAAAGGAATTTCTATTCTAAACAGGAGGCAAAAAAGTTATCACTCTAAGGGGGTCATTCTCAGGCAGCAGCAAGGAGTATTTCTTTAATCTTATCAGGTTGTCAAGGTCTCGATCTTTCAGGACTGTACATCTGGGTTGTTAAAAATACCTCTGCAGTAGGAAGTGAAGAACTAGTAATAAACTTCTAACTACAAAGATTCAAGATTATATTTCTCACAGTCCATTTGGGGTGCTTTTCCACTTCAGGAGTCCCTGAGAAAGAAGATGGACAATATTTTCCAAACTAAAGGGGAACCAATTAAAATGTCACCAGGGGTAGGAGGGATCAGACTCAGTCTTGCTTCAGAAAAAAAGCTCCAAGCTAGTTATGCTGAAAACCAGATCTTTCCACCAAGGGTTTATGAAATGTGAGTGACTTGTCCCCAATATTCATTTGATCACCCCATTCCATCTTAAATCTCAGATGTCCTTAGCTTCTGGGTTTCTGGAAATATCTTTCTCTTGGGCATTCTGGCATAGGCACAGGGCTTGTTTCACTGGTTCCATATCACTTGTAGATATACTTAGATGTTCTTATAAAACATATCTTAATATACTTTAATATACTCTCTTAATTTTTACTTCTCCAAAATGTAGGTCATATGGTAAAAAACAGTTCAAACCTTGTGGTTCTGATATTATTGACAATAGTCATAAAAAAAATATTAAATTAAGGACCCATAGTTTTCTTGAAACTTCAAAGAATTTCAGTTCTTAAATACTCATTGCTGTTTCTATCTTTAATCTGAACACTGTATCTGATATAAACACTGCCAATAATAAGCTAGACTCTAAAAAAAAAAAAAAAATCTCTATGAGATTCTGACTTCTGAAATTAGTCCTTCTGGTTAAACATTTAGTATTTATCAAAGCAGATCTATATCTAGAGCTTGTTTAAATTAGCATTGACTCCATTATCATTTAATTTTCTGCAGTGTGAGTAAACTGTCACATTAATATATTTAAGAAATGCAAATACAAACTGAAAAATCAAAAGCTAAATATTTAAATTCTTAAAACATTTAAAAATTACATATGTAACTGTTACTTTCTTAAATTTTCACTCAATTTTATTTAGAACTCCAAATTTTTCAACTAATTCCAATTTTTTTTCTTTTTAGAATTCCAATGAATTCTAATTCAATTCCCATTCATTCTTCCCTTAGGACGAGTAGAGTAGAACATAATCCTCATATAAAATATAGGTAACAGAAAACTTTTTATAGGAAAATGACATTCGATACACAAATGAATTTACTTCATAGTTGTTCATTATACACCCACGGTAACATATAAATATACAAAGTTTGTTGTTCAATTATTTTTTTCAGTTGTGCCTAACTCTTCATGACCCAATTGAGAATTTTCTTGGCAGAGATATTGAAGAAGTTTGTCCTTTCCTTCTCCAGCTCATTTTACAAATGAGGAGACTGAGTCATACAGGATTAAGTGACTTGTCCAAAGTCACACAGCTAGCAAGTGTGCAGCCAGATTTGAATTTAGGAAGGTAAGTCTTCCTGATTTGAAGCCCAGTGTTTAGTATTATCTAATTCTAAACCATGAACAAAGAACAGAGTGCATCATATGAATCAATTATGTAAAACATGCCTATACATCAAGACATGCTCTACAAATAGGTCTTAAGTAAAACTAAATAAATTTTACTTTGATTTGAGGTAACACAAGACAATTCATCAGTTGCTCTCATCTAAGAAAACTACTACATTAAAATTCTTGTCCTTAAACTGATGTGCATGATGCTGCCCATTAATAAAGCCTTTGATCTTTGATGCTGACATTTGGTCTCTTCTTTTAGACTCCAAATTCCATCTTTCAGAATAATATGGTTCAACAATGTTTAAAATAACAACACAACATGTTGTGTGCTTTTAAGTTACAAATTACCTACTGAAGAGTAATATAAGTTAAGAAAAAAGCACTGACTAGGGAATCAAAAGATCTAGTTTCAAATCCTGCTTCTGAAGCTTTTTTGGGTGACTCTGGGCTAGGCACTTAATATTCATAGACCTCACTCAGCTTTCTTATTTAGAAAATATATATGAGGGGCAGCTAGGTGGCAAAGTGGATAGAGCACCAGCCTTGAATTCAGGAGGACCCAAGTTCAAATCTGGTCTCAGACACTTAACACTTCCTAGCTGTGTGATCCTGGGCAAGTCACTAAACCCCAGCCTAAAAAAAAAAAAAAAAAATTTTTTTAAATAGAAAATATATATGTTGATGATCAATTCTGATGGATGTGGTTCTTCTTGACAATGAGATGATTCAGACCAATTCCAATGTCTCAACCTTGCTCTGGAAGGATGAGTTCAGAGCCTCTGTATTTGAAGATTCTAGGCTGGATGACCAGGCAACTCTAGAACAATGATCTTTCCTGATAGCTTCAGTTTTTGAGTTACTGTTTTGTGACGTACTTGGGTTGTTACTTGTTTGTTTGTTTTTGCTGAGGCAATTGGGGTTCAGTGACTTGCCCAGGGTCACACAGCTAGGAAGTGTTAAGTGTCTGAGATCATATTTGAACTCAGGTCCTCCTGAATTCAGGGCTGGTGCTCTATCCACTGCGCCACCCAGCTGCCCCTGAGCTGTTACTTTTCACAAGAAGGTGGAGCAGGGAAACAAGGTTTATCTTAGTATTGAACCATGAATTAGTTTTGTCAGTCAGAGTGGAACATGAGCTTAAACAAAGGTGGGCTCCAGGCTCTACTAGGTGGGGTGTTCGCAATGTTTCTTCCAGCAGAGTCACGATCCATCAAAGAAAGGGGTTTGGTTTTCTATATGAAGAAATTTGTGTTGTGATAGGGCTGGGGGGCTGTTGCCAGATGAAGTTTGGGATCAGAAAGCAACATATATATCAAATCCCCCAATATAATACTTATTATAATAATGATTTATTATAATGATTATCCCCAGATATAATATCAATTTATTGTGATAATTGAATACCTCATGAATGAATGCCTGATAGCAAGCAGCTAGGTAGTGCAATAGATAGAGCCTGACATCAGGAAGTCCTGTGCACAATTGTGGCCCCAAACATGTTCTAGCTGTGTGACCGTGAGCAAGTCACTTCATCCTGTTTGCCTCAGTTTCCTCATCTGTCAAATGAACTGGAGAAGAAAATGGCAAATCAAGTATTGTCAAGAAAACCCCAAAATGGGATCATAGAGAGTTGGAAAGGACCAAACATCATCATTCATGACTCCATGCTCTCAATAAAATACATAGGACCAGGAGATCATCATATACTTCAACAATACTATATGATGATCAATTCTGATGGACGTGGCCCTCTTCAACAATGAGATGAACCAAATCAGTTCCAATAGAGCAGTAACGAACTGAACCAGATAAACCCAGAGAAAGAACTCTGGGAGATGAGTATGAACCACTACATAGAATTCCCAATCCCTCTGTTTTTGTCCACCTGCATTTTGGATTTCCTTCATAGGCTAATTTCAAAGTCCGATTCTTTTTGTACAGCAAAATAACTGTATGCACATGTATACATATATTGTATTTAACTTATACTCTAACATATTTAACATGTATTAGTCTACCTGCCATTTGGGGGAGGAGGTGGGGGGAAGGAGGGGGAAAGTTGGAACAAAAGGTTTGGAATTGTCAATGCTGGAAATTACCCATGCATAACATTTTTGTAAAAATAAAAAAAAATTAAAATTAAAAAGAAATATGTAGAAAAAAGTTGCAAAGAGAAAAAAAAAAAGGACAGCTCACAATTAGTGCCTAAGTACATTAACTCATTTTATCCCCATACACTTGTGAGGGAAGCTATAATTATCTCCATGGCTAAGGAAACTGAGGCACAGATGGATCACACGGCTAGAATGTGTCCGAGATGAGCTTTGACCTCAAGTCTTCATTCCCGCCCATGGCTCTGTCCACCTTCCACAAGCCTCTCCATAGGGGGCAGGATAATAATAATAATAGCAATAACTCTTACATAGCACTTACACCTGTGCTGTGCTGTGCACTTCACATCTTACTTGCTGCTCCCAATAATTCTTATTCTAATAATTATTATTCTTTCCCCCATTTTATAGGTAAGGAACAGAAACAAAGAGAGTAAACAGGCTTGTCCCGGCTAGTGTCTGAGGTGTCTTCCAGAACTCTGGCCCCCTGTTCCTTCCTTTACCTTCCTTAGGGTACAGAGGAAAGTCAAAGAATCAAAGCTTATGAAGCTGAAGCTGACCTCAGAGAACTTGGGCCCACCTCCTTCCTGGCTGCGTCCAACTCCTCCCCCTCCCCCTTTTACAGATTAGGAACCAAGGCCCGGAGAGGGAAATGCCTTTTCCCAGGATCACTTATGGACAGTAGCAGAGTGGGGATCGGAAGCCAGGATCAGGGACCATAGGCCCGTGCTCTTTCACTGAGGACAGAAGGGAGAATGACAGGAAGGAGGGGGGAGATGGGGGGGGGAGGGGGTTTGGATGGCTCGTGTGAATCTCAAGGGGGGATAGGGGAGGTTCTTTCCATCGTCCCTTATCGGTCCCCCCCATCTCTGTGGGCTTTGAAAGCTCGCTCTTTAATATGAAGAAATAAGGGAAGTAGGCCTTCGTAACCGACCCTCCTTAGAGGCCTTTGAAAGCGGCTCTGTTCTGCGAGACTCCATTATGGAAGGATTTCTCTAAACGGCATCTTTACCACAAAAAAGAAAGCCAGGTTGTCAATGACAAAGAAGGGAGGGATGTCCAGCAGAGGGCGCCCAGCAATCAAATTGACTTTCGTTCACAAGGGAGAGGCCTGTCCAAATTAAACCTTCCAGGAGGGGCTTTTAGCCCGCAGGTTTCTGAATGTGTGTGTGTGTGTGTGTGTGTGTGTGTGTGTGTGTGTGTGTGTGTGTGTGTGTGTGTAGAGACAGAGATAGATAGATATAGATATTGATGATATTGATATAGAGATGTAGGTGTAAGTATAGATAGATGACTGATATAGATTTCTCACAAGGCTCATTAACATGAAACTTATCCTTTCTAGGTTATTAAATTCATTTATTGCTTAAAAAAAGAATTGTCAAATAAATAAATAGAAAATAGAAAAAAAAGAATTGTCAAAAAATAAATAGAAAATAGAAAAAAAAATTGTCATTTGCTCGGGAATCATGTCCTTATTTCTATGAGAAGGTCTGAAATTTCATCATTAGAGATTAATTTCTTTGGGCTGCACAAATTGTTACATAGCTCCATCACTCTGGGAAAACTGCAAACCATGACAGTAAATATTTTATCTGGGATTAGTTCTCAATCAGCTGAAGACAGAGGATGGTAGAAACAGAATGAAGACTGGGAGACGAGGGGACCCAGTGGCTAGAGCACCTGGCCCAGAGTCAGGAAGTCCGAGTTCAAATTTGACCGTGAATATTTCCTAGAGACTCAGGGCAAGTCACTTAAATTCTGTTGGCTTCAGTTACCTCATCTGTGCAGTGGGGATAATTATGGTAGTTGTCACACAGGGTTGAAAAGATAAAATGAGATAATAATTGTAAACGACTTAGCGCAGGGGCTGGTACACAATGATATATTCATAAGGTCACATATTGGCCTCAGAGGCCCTTCCATCAGCATTAGCTCTCCCTAGATGCTATTAGCTCAGAAGAAAAATAGATACACAAAGAGATATGCAAATTCTGTTTATTACAGAGAAAGAAAGAAAGGAAATAAAAAGAAAGAAAGAAAGAAAGAAAGAAAGAAAGAAAGAAAGAAAGAAAGAAGAGAGAGAGAGAGAGAGAGAGAGAGAGAGAGAGAGAGAGAGAGAGAGAGGGAGGGAGGGAGGGAAGGGAGGGAGGGACGGAGGGAGGGAGGAGAGAGAGAGAGAGAGAGAGAGAGAGAGAGAGAGAGAGAGAGAGAGAGAGAGAGGAAGGAGGGGAGGGAAGAAGGAAGGAAGGAAGGAAGGAAGGAAGGAAGGAAGGAAGGAAGGAAGGAAGGAAAGAAGGAAGGAAGGAAGGAAGGAAGAAGGAAGGAAGGAAGGAAGGAAGGAAGGAAAGAAGGAAGGAAGGAAGGAAGGAAGGAAGGAAGGAAGGAAGGAGGGAGGGAGGGAGGGAGGGAGGGAGGGAGGGAGGGAGGGAGGGAGGGAGGGAAGGAAGGAAGGAAGGAAGGGAGGGAGGGAGGGAGGGAGGGAGGGAGGGAAGGAAGGAAGGAAGGAAGGAAGGAAGGAGGGAGGGAGGGAGGGAGGGAGGGAGGGAGGGAGGAAGGAAGGAAGGAAGGAAGGAAGGAAGGAAGGAAGGAAGGAAGGAAGGAAGAAAAAGAAAATTAAGTTCCTTTTGAATGCCAAGCAAAGGCACATTCTCCCCACATGGTTAGCAGATTGGGACCTGTTATAGAACATCTATGCTTGTACCATAATCAACCAGACATTCCTACTTCATGTCATCATGACTCTCCCAGAAGCAGGCTTTCCTGGCCTCTTCCAATGGGGAATTGCATCAGTGACTCTGCACGTGGACATAAAGACTCCATTAGATGCTAGCTGTTAATGGGAAGCACATCAGTGGGGACAGTTGACAGTTGAAGAATTCAGCTCCATAAGGTTACTCCTAAAACCTGTAGAGCAGCCTCCCCTACAAAGATAAGGGTTTCTTCAGGCAGCATTGGGGAAGTCAGGCTTGGTGGAATCTTAACCAAGATAACAAAGACTGAAGCCAAGATGAATTAAATTCAAAAGAACAAGGCCATTGCACACAACTTGGGGCTCCTTAAAACCTCTCTTGTTAAGCTTTGTCAAGACCTTATCACCCTTGGAAAATTCCATTTGCATTCAGAGAGAGAACCATGGAGACTAGATGAGAATCAAAGCACTCTATTATCACCTTTTTTTTTTTTTTTTTTTTTTTTTTTGCTTTTTCTTTCTTGTAGTTTTCCCCTTCTGTTCTGATTTTTCTTTCCCAATATGAATAATATGGAAATCTGTTTAAAATGATTGTACATGTATAACCTATATCAGACTGTTTGATATTTTGGGAAGGGGAAAGGTAAGGGAGAGAGGAATAAAAAATTTGGAACTCAAAATCTTACAAAAATGAATGTTAAAAGCTATCTTTAATTGTACATGGTTAATATATATTTTGGATTACTTGCTGTCTAGGGGAAGGCATGGGGGAAAGAAGAGAGTTCCAAAAATTTGGAACACACTTTTACAAGGATGAATGATGAAAACTATCTTTTCATATATTTTGAAAATAAAAAGCTATTTTTAAAGGGAATAAAGCTATCTTTACACATAATTGGAAAAACAAATATTATTAAATTTTAAAATGAGAAAGATTTCTTTTTTTTCCCTCTTAGGCTGGGGTTAAGTGACTTGCCCAGGGTCACACAGATAAGAAGTGTTAAGTGTCTGAGACCAGATTCGAACTCAGGTCCTCCTGAATTCAGGGCTGGTGCTCTATCTACTACACCACCTAGCTGCCCTATGAGAAAGATTTCTAAAAAAGAACTCATCCCCTTAAAAGTTGGAGTGGATGGCACATACAGGACCCTTTCCCTTCTCTAGTAGTTCCTTGGGGTATAAGCCCAGTAGTAGTATGGCTGGGTCAAAGGGTATGCACATTTTGATAACTTTTTGGGCATAATTCCAGATTGCTCTCCAGAATGGTTGGATTCTTTCACAACTCCACCAACAATGCATCAGTGTCCCAGTTTTCCCACAGCCCCTCCAACATTCATCGTTGTTTGTTCCTGTCATTTTAGCCAATCTGACAGGTGTGTAATGATACCTCAGAGTTGTCTTAATTTGCATTTCTCTGATCAATAGTGATTTGGAACACTCTTTCATATGAGTGGAAATAGTTTTAATTTCATCATCTGAAAATTGTCTGTTCATATCCTTTGACCATTTATCAATTGGAGAATGGCTTGATTTCTTATAAATTAAAGTCAATTCTCTGTATATTTTGGAGATGAGGCCTTTATCAGAACCTTTAACTGTAAAAATTTTTTCCCAATTTGTTACTTCCCTTCTAATCTTGTTTGCATTAGTTTTGTTTGTGCAGAAACTTTTTAATTTGGTGTAATCAAAATGTTCTATTTTGTGATCAATAATGGTCTCTAGTTCTCCCTTGGACACAAACTCCTTCCTCCTCCACAAGTCTGAGAGGTAAACCATCCCATGTTCCTCCAATTTATTTATGATTTCGTTCTTTATGCCTAAATCTTGGACCCATTTTGATCTAATCTTAGTATGTGGTGTTAAATGTGGGTCCATGCCTAGTTTCTGCCATACTAATTTCCAGTTTTCCCAGCAGTTTTTGTCAAATAATGAATTCTTATCCCAAAATTGGGGATCTTTGGGTTTGTCAAAGATTAGATTGCTATTTTTATTCACTATCTTGTCCTGTGAACCTAACCTATGCCACTGATCAACTAGTCTATTTCTTAGCCAATACCAAATGGTTTTGGTGACTGTTGCTTTATAATATAGCTTTAAATCAGGTACACTTAGACCACCTTCCTCTGACTTTTTTTTTCATTAGTTCCCTTGCAATTCTCGACCTTTTATTCTTCCATATGAATTTTGTTGTTATTTTTTCTAGGTCATTAAAATAGTTTCTTGGGAGTCTGATTGGTATAGCACTAAATAAATAGATTAGTTTGGGGAGTATTGTCATCTTTATTATATTCGCTCGGCCTATCCAAGAACATTGAATGTCTTTCCAATTATTTAAATCTGACTTTATTTTTGTGGCAAGTGTTTTGTAATTTTGCTCATATAATTCCTGACTCTCCTTTGGTAGATATATTCCCAAATATTTGATACTATCGACTGTTATTTTGAATGGAATTTCTCTTTGTATCTCTTGCTGTTGGATTGTGTTGGTAATGTATAAAAATCCTGAGGATTTATGTGGATTTATTTTGTATCCTGCGACTTTGCTAAAATTCTGAATTATTTCTAATAGCTTTTTAGCAGAGTCTTTGGGGTTCTCTAAGTATACCATCATGTCATCTGCGAAAAGTGACAATTTGATTTCTTCATTTCCTACTCTAATTCCTTGGATCTCTTTCTCGGCTCTTATTGCCAAGGCTAGAGTTTCTAGTACTATATTGAATAGTAATGGTGATAGTGGGCAACCTTGTTTCACTCCTGATCTTACAGGGAAAGGTTCTAGTTTATCACCATTACATATGATGTTTACTGAAGGTTTTAAATATATGCTCCTTATTATTTTAAGGAATAGTCCATTTATTCCTATACTCTCAAGCGTTTTTAGTAGGAATGGATGTTGGATTTTATCAAATGCCTTTTCTGCATCTATTGAGATGATCATATGGTTTTTATTAATTTGATTATTAATATGGTCAATTATACTAATAGTTTTCCTAATATTAAACCATCCCTGCATTCCTGGTATAAATCCCACTTGGTCATAGTGTATTATCCTGGGGATGATTTTCTGAAGTCTATTTGCTAATATCTTATTTAAGATTTTAGCATCAATATTCATTAAGGAAATTGGTCTATAGTTTTCTTTCTCAGTTTTCGATCTACCTGGTTTAGGTATCAGTACCATGTCTGTGTCATAGAAGGAATTTGGTAGGACTCCTTCAATCCCTATTTTTTCAAATAGTTTACATAGCATTGGAGTTAGTTGTTCTTTAAATGTTTGTGGCAGCCCTTTTCATAGTGGCTAGAAGCTGGAAGATGAATGGATGTCCATCAATTGGAGAATGGTTGGGTAAACTATGGTATATGAATGTTATGGAATATTACTGTTCTATAAGAAATGACCAACAGGAGAAATACAGAGAGGCTTGGAGAGACTTACATCAACTGATGCTGAGTGAAACGAGCAGAACCAGAAGATCATTATACACTTCAACAATGATACTGTACGAGGATGTATGCTGATGGAAGTGGATTTCTTCAACATAGAGAAGAGCTAATCCAATTCCAATTGATTAATGATGGACAGAACCAGCTACATACAGAAAAGGACTGGGAAATGAATGTAAACTGTTATTTTTACCTTCTGAATCCAATTCTTCCTGTGCAACAAAAAATTCGGTTCTACACACATATATTGTATCTAAATTATACTGTAATATATTTAACATATATAAGACTGCTTGCCATCAGGGGGAGGGGGTTGGGGGAGGAAGGGAAAAAATCTGAATAGAAGTAAGTGCAAGGGATAATGTTGTAAAAAATTACCCATGCATATGTACTGTCAAAAAATGTTATAATTATAAAATAAAATAAAAAATTAAAAAAAAAAAAAAAAAAAAAAAAAAAAAAAAAGTTGGAGTGGATGAATCAAATTTGATTTGACATCACCAAATCTAGGGATACTTAAATTGGACTTGTGGGGTTTCCATTGGTGGGGAGGTCAACACTGATCAGTAATGTGTTTGAAGTGTACTTAGAAACAGCAACTTATAAGTTCAACACTCTGAGGACAGTATCAGGAGTCTTCAACTACAAAAAGAGCCAAGATTCAGATTCTGGATCTCCCAGGTATCATTGAGGAATAGAAGGTGTCAGATCCCTGCAATGGCAGGACCTGGAGATTCCAATCTCAAATGTAAGAGCAAACTGGGAGAATAAGTCAGAGGGAAAGTTAAAAAGATACAAAATTAATGTAAGATAAATAAAAAGGCAAAAAACGAAGAGAGACAAGCTAAAAGGAAAAGAGATGAGTTCCTAAGACTGTACCTACATCAACACTGTTCTTCGAACCAACCCTGCTTCTAGTATCTAGTCTCAAGTTCATAATACAAAATGTAAGAAGAAATTAGGCTAGAATTGGAATCATCCATCCCTAACACCAGGTAACCTGCCTTAGGCAGTGTGGTGCACTGCAAAGATCTGAGTGGCCCTGAAGCTGAATCCCGATTGTGCAGCCATGACATTGATGAGACATAAAAACCCTCCAGATTTCAGTGTCCTCATCGGCAATATGAAGAGTTTTACTCAATTACTTATTTCCTTCCAGGTCTAGAGCTATGAGTCTTTTATTCTCCTTCCTCTCTTGAAATTACTCGTTCCAAGGTCACCAGTGACCTCACCATTGCCTGGTTCAATAGTGCCTTCTCATTTCTCATCCACATTAAATACTCTGCTGTCTATGACGCCAATGGCAACTCCTTAATTGGAACTCTTCCCGGAGCTGGTTTCTCTACCCCTGTGCTCTCCTAATTCTCTTGTATTTGGCATCATTCTTGCTGAGCTAGGCTATTCCTCATAACTGAATTTGCATTAATTCACTCAAGAATTTTCTTAAGTGTAGATAAGTAAGGCATAGAAGGTGAACCCTGTATTGACTCATAAACCAGTTTCTTTAACTAGGACAAATATAAAATTATCCTAGTATAGAATAAAAAATTCCAGCTCCAATACTACTGTGGGTTCATGGCGGGTAGGTACATCGTTCCTTTCCTCTTTGTTTTTTTAATCTAATTTTTTGATTTAGTATTTTATTTCTCCCTAATTACATGTAAAAACAACTTTCAGTGTTCATTTTTAAAACTGAGCTGCAAATTCTTTCCTTCCTTCTTTAGTCCCCTCATTAAGAAGGCAAGCAATGTAATATATGTATATAATCATGTGAAACATTTCCATAATAGTCATGTTGTAAAAGAAAATGTAGACCAAAAAAAAAAAAAAAAAACCCTCAAGAAAAATAAACAACATAAAAATATACTTTGATCTGTCTTCAGACTCCACCAGTTCTTTCTCTGGGGCTGGATAGCATTTTTCATCATAAGTCCTTCAGAATTGTCTTAGATCATTGTATTGCTGAGATTAACTAAGTCATTCATAATTGATTATCTTACAATATTGTTGTTAGTTTACAGTGTTCTCCTGGTTCTGCTGATTTCACTTTGCATCAGTTCACTTAAGTCTTTCAGAGCTTTTTTGAGAGCATCTAGTTCATCTTTTTTTTTTTCTCATCATTTCTCATATCACAATAGTATTTCACCACAATCATATACCACAAATTGTTCAACTATTTCCCAATTGACAAGCATTCCCTGAATTTCCATTTTTTTTGCCACTAAAAAAAGAGCTACCACAAATATTTGGGCATACTTTCAAATTGCTCTGTATAATAGTTGAATTAGTTCATAACTCCACCAACCAGTGTCTCAATTTTCCCAAATCCCCTCCAAGATTTATCATTCTTTTTTCCTGGCATCTCAGTATTGTTTTACTTTATTTTTCTTCAATCAGTCATGATTTATAACATTTTTTTCATATGGCTACATTTGTCACTTTGGGAATGGCTTTCATTTTTATAAATTTGACTAATTTCTCTATATATGTGAGAGATGAGGCCTTTATCAGAGAAACTTGCTTCAAAATTTTTTTTTCAGAGTTGTAATGCTTTACTTCCTTCCATGGTATTTCCCCCTTATTCTATTATCTTTTCTCCTTCTCCCTGTTCTTCTGCAAAAGTTTTCTAACTACAATATACTTTTTCTGTTTTAAACATCTTTCCCTTCCTCTCATTCCCATTTCATCCTACTTTCTTATGGGCAAGAAAAAATTCTATACCCAACTGAATGCACATTCTTCTCTCTTTGAGTTAATTATGATGAGAGTAAGATTTAAATGTTCTCCACCATGTCCCCCATCTTCCTCTCCACTGTAAAAGTTAATTTTTGCCTCTTTTATGTGAGAAAATTTATCCCATTCTATGTCTCTTTTCCCTTTTTCCTATGTTGTGATGTGGATCTGAATATGGTGTTTAGACCTTTGTTGTTGTTATTTACTGGCTTGTTTTTTTCTTTCTCATTTTTTTCTGCTTTTTTACCTGATTTTTTGTATGTAGCATGATAAATGTGGAAATATGTTTAGAAGAATTGCACATTTTTAACCTATATTAGATTGCTTGCTATCTAGGGGAGGTGGCAAATGGGGAGGAAAAGAGAAAAACTTGGAACACAAGGTTTTTCAGGGGTGGATATTGAAGACTATCTTTGTATGTATTTGAAAAATAAAAAGCATTATTTAAAAAAGAGAGAGAAAATAGGGCAAGGCAATGATGAAGCTTCTTCAGGTTAGAGTTGAATTTGATGGAAAATCTTGGGGGAAGAAAACATATAAGACATATGTCCAATATGTGTCTAAGTGGCAAAGTGGATAAATTGCTGACCTGAATTAGAAAGCCCTGAGTGAAAATCTGGTCTCATATTCTTCCTGGTTATGTGACCTTGGGCATTCACTCTCTGCTTGCCTCAGTTTCACCAACTATAAAATGGAGATAATAATAACATCCACCTTGTAGAGTTGTTGTAAGGATCAAATGAGATAATATCTGTAAAGTACTTAACAGAGTGTTTGGCACACAGTAGGTGCTTAATAAATGCTTTTTCTTTTCCCTTCCTTCCTCTTCCTTTGAAAATGAAAAAAAGAGTCCAAGAGGAACACAATAGTGTCTTCTGCAGTCATGCCTGTCCCTATGATCCAGTGACACTAGCCTGATATTCTTTCTATAAGCCTGAAATGCTCTCCCCTCATTTTACCATTTTGTGGCTCCCTTCCAGTCCCAGCTAAAATCTTCTTTCTCCAAAAAGCCTTTCCCAGTCTTCCTAGACTCTCCTCCTGAGATTAGTGCCTCCTCTCTGAGATTACTTTCTTTCTACCTTATATATATTGTGTACATACTTAATTATATCTGATTATTTTTTACATGTCTCCTTCCACATTCTCTGAAACTATCCTTTATTGTAGCCCTATAGTATTCCATCACATTCATATATTGTAACTTGGTCAGCTTTAATACATTTCACGGGTATTCCTTTGGTCTCCAATTATTTGCCACCACAAAAAGAGCTGCTATAAATATTTTTCTATATATAGAGCCTTTTCCGACTCTCTCTGATCTCTTCAGGGGTTGAGACCTAGTAGCAGGGTTGCTGACTCAAAGGATATGAACACTCTAATAGCTTTTGGGGCATAGTTCCAAATTGCTTTGCAGAATGGACCAGTTCAAAGTTATACCAATAATACATTAATGTATTTATTTTCCCATGACCCCTCCAGTATTTGTCATTTTTCTTTAAAAAAAAAAAAAAAATTCAACCTTGCCAATCTGATAAGTGTGAGGTGGTTATTTATTTTAATATCCATTTCCCTAATTATTAGTGATTTGGTGAATTTTTCTCTCCTTGAATATCTTCCTCTGATATCATATCCTTTGACTATCAATCAAGGAGTGGTTCTTATAAAATTGAATCAATTTATATGTCTTAGACATGAGACTTTTATACTTATTTCTAATCTGGTTGCAATATTTTTTTCCCTTCTGTCACTGATTTCTCCATTATTATTGGGATAATGTCATCATCCTGCAAAATCTCATCTCCTTTGGTACTTTATCTGATCACTACCCTCTCTAATTGAAGTAGGACTAACCTTCCATTGAAGAAGAGACCTCAGATCAGGCAGGTCCTCATTTCTCACCTAACTTCAAAGACTTATCTACTCTGCCCCTACATCTAGTACCTCCTCCTTCCCCACCCCAGCTCCACTCTTTCAGCTTCCTTTTGTGTTTTGTCTTATTTAGACTTTAAGCTCCTTGAAGGCAAATACTGTCTTTTTTCATATTTGTTTCCCGGGTGCTTAGCACAGTTCTTGGCATTTAGAAAGTGGGTAATAAATGTTGGTTGACTACTTGTTAGGATTACTAAGTGAGAACTGAGGTTGTCTGGATAGTGACAAGGTGAGAATTCAGGTTTTCTGGACAATTACAAGGTGAGAACTCAGGTTGACTTGATAGAGGGGGCAAGCTCATTGGCTGGGGTGGTTCTTCCCAGAAGCCCTTGCATTATCCCACACCCATTCTCTGGGAGGATAAAAGAGACAGCACTGGGCGCAGAGAGCAGATCGGCCTGGAGAAGGATAAGAGCTGGAGGAGATTCAGAGCCAGGATTCAAGAAGAAAGACTCTGCATTGCATCAGGCTTGACGGGGCTCTCTGCAGGAAGGGAAGTCACTTCTAAGGACAAGAGTTAACAGCAACTGCCTGGAAACAACGGTTCACTACAGGAAGAAGAATCGGAGAGATTTGAGTAGACACAGCAGATCTCTTCCCAGAGAGCGATCCGGCAGCTTCTGGAGACGACAGCTCGCTACAACTACTGATTATCAGAGAATCCTGCATCCACCAAGTATAGATAATCTGGGGAAAACTGAAGACATCTTGTTTTTTGTTTCTGCCATTTTTTTTTAGTTCACGAAAAAGAAAAGGAGCATAGAATCAATTGCCCTTATAAAAGGCAATGCTGCTAGTTCTGCTAAGCTATATAAATTCCGCCAAAGACAGATTGATGAGCAATCTTTGTGATTTTTCACAGATTTTCAATTTGTTTGTTCACAGCTGTTTGTAGGATATCTCCCCCAGGAGGCTGTGAGCTTCCTGAAGGCAGAAACAATACTTTCTTTGTTTTCCCAGCACTTTACATGGTGCCTGGCAAATTTAGCTTTGTTGTTCTTCAATTGGATCTGTCTCTTCATGACCCATTTGGATTTTTTTTTTTGGGGGGGGGCAAAGATTCTGCAGTGGTTTGCCATTTCTTTCTACAACCTAATTTTACAGGTAGGAAACTGAGGCAAACAGAATTAAGTGACTTGCCCAAGGTAACACAGCTAGTACGTGTTTGAGGTAAGGCCAAAAAGATGAGTTTACTTGACTCCAAACTCGATACTATCTACTGCACCACTAGTGATCATTGCCAGGCACATAGCCATGTTTAACCAAGCGCTAGGATACATCCCTCCTTTCCTCAATGAGTTCAGTGTCTGGTTCCCAATCTTTCTCGCCTTCCCAACCCCTGCCCTTATGCTGAGTTGCTTTAACATACATATCAACATGCCCTGAAACATTTTAACCACTCTTTCCCTCAACTTACTCATTTCCCATGACCTTCTCTTTTATCCCACCCCAACTATAGAGATGGTTGTACCTTATTGCCATCACTTGTGACCGTACCACTTTCATTTTCATGAAATTCCCTTATCCAATTATCATCTGTTGTCATTCCACCTCTTCTTCTGCCTCATAATTTCAAATCTAATTCTTCATCTTCACCATGATCTCCAATCTATCATCTTCTCAGTTGTCATAACCTTTGCATTTATACTTCCTTAATTAGTTCATTAAATCACCCACCTCATGGGCTCTTCCAAATGGGATAATCATCCTTCTTCAAACTTCCCAATGTCTCCCTCCATCCTCTTAGCTAAAAATCTCATTTTCCAAGACTTCCTTCTTCCTCAGGACCCAGGCTTTCTCCCCATGAAGTGATCCTTTTCCCAAACAAGGCAAATTTCTCTACATACACAAATTATCCTATTCTATCCTGTCATCTTCAGTAGATTATCCCTTCTTCCATCTCCATTTTCTCCAATCTTCAATCTTTCCCTGTATAATGATTGTTTCCTTCTTATTAACTCTCTACAATCTGGTTTCTGGCTCCACTATTCCCCTGAAACTTCTTCAAAGTTATCAATGGTCTCTTAAGCACCTAATCAAATGACCTTTCCTCAATCTTCACCTCTGGATCTCTTTGCAGATGTTGAGAGAGCACCACTGCTGAATAAGTGACTTGGTTGGAAACCTCCAGCTCTACTCTGCTGATCTGCCTCAAGTTCTGCCCCTGATGTAATATAGCTTCTAGGGGAAGCAGCAATGATTTTGAGGTCCCCCGACCTTCTGTTCTAAATAAGTCAGTAATTCTAAATCTTCTGGCTTTGGAGTCTGCCTCAGAGAACTCCTACACCCAATCTAAGAATAACAACCTGCCTGATTCTGATGTCTCCTGGCCACAAGATAGTCCCACGGACCAGATTCCTGAGGCAATAGTGAGTAGACCACTCTTCAGTTCATTGCTGATTGTCAGATAGATAATCTGTCGGTCAGTGATGGCTAAATTCCAGAGAATTCCTACCTCTGGGCCATAAAATTAGCATGTCCATAACATGAAGAATTAGATCAGTGTCTCTTTGCTTCTGTTTCTCTGCTAAATTCTCTTAGAATTTAGACCACTTGTAATGGCGATACAATTACAATAAACTTTGCCCCTTCACCAGGAAATGGATTCAAGCCTGTAAATTCTTTTGACACATCTATCTGTGAATCCAGACTTTTGAGGTTCCTTCCCAACCTCAACACCCCTATTGTTTGTCTTCCATTCCCTCTCCCCCATCCTCTATTGCTGGTCCTCTGCAGTCTCTATTCATGTCTATCCTCCACATTTTTGTTCTACTCTCCAATTTTTTCCATTCCAAAGACTGGCCGTGGCCCCCACATGACTTTGAATTCTGTTCAGGCCCCATCCTTTCCTCCTGTGGCCTTCTTGCTTCCAATTCTGACTTCTCTTCTGAGAACAAATTCCTATTACAGAACAGTCCACCTAAGTACTGTAAGAATTAAATGTGCTTCATCTCTAGACCTCATTGTCCACCTTTGTAAAATGAAGAGATGGTTTCTGAGGTTCCTTCCAATACTAGAACTAGCAATCCCCCAGGGATCAGCTTCATTGCTCTTGCCTTCATGGATCTCTAGAATTCTAATATAACACTTTTTTCTCACTGTTCACACAATTCTGCAAACCCTTTTGTCTGAAGCTCTGGTAGTTGGTGGTTCCCAAAGGAAGCTAATTGTTTTGTTCGGTCCAAGGGGATGCAATAAACATAGCTGGATGAAGCTGAGCATAGAAAAATATAGGCTAAGTAGGTCTGAGATCTAGGGAATTATGAAAGAAGCTTCCCTCAGGGAAGTGGTGAGACCTCCACTACGGGATATTTAAACCAGACTGCAGAAGCACAAAGAAGCATTTTGGTATTAATCCTCCAAAGCCCCCAGGAAATAGTTTATATAGTTAGAGACACATTTTTCCTTCCTAAATTTTACAATAAAAAAATCCTAAGTATTCACATGTTATATTATGATGACAAAAAGGGAAGGGGAAGGACAGTGTGTTCTTATAAATTTGTCAACGTACTTGCTTATTGGTAATGGAAAATCTTAGAAGAAAAATTCTCTAACAGAAAATTATCAGTTTTAAATAACTTGCATTTACATAGTGCTTTAAATTTGTACAAAATGTTTTACTATATTTTTCTATTCAAATTTCATAACTCTTTATGTATCTCCTATTGTTCTTGTTTGTCCTTCATTCTCTAAGAGGACCAAAGCTTCAGAGATTGTAATGTCTTGTGAGCGAATTGGATTTAAGTGAGAGAGGGCTATGGAAAGCCCCTCCAGAGGCATCTGGGTTCAGTGACCAGATATAGATCAGGACAACTGATCCTAATGAAATGGGTGACTTTGACCTTTGTAAGCTAAGGTCTACAATAGGTTTGATTGAGGCCGCACCCATTCAGTAATTAAGGTTGGGTAGCAATTGAGTCAAAGAGTATCCTCTTTCATCTAGTCCAAAAAAGAACCTAAATATATAAATAAATTTGGGTGGGGAAGACCCTCAGGGTTTCCAGAAATGACTGCTATTTACAATCAATCTGAGTCTATCTGTATCCAAACAATGACCAAATGGGGCTTAGCCTAGGACTTATAGGTGATCAATTAGAATCAGATTGGTTTTGAATTTAAGGCCTAGTAAGGAAACCCTAAGGATGTGCTATAGTTCCTAGAGAAGATGTAGCAATTACCCTAAGGCTGCCTGGCCTTGGAAGAGCTACAAACCAAGCTGGCTGTCAGATAACAATCTGTAGATCTGTAACAATAAACTTTCTGAAAAGCTATGGAATTCAACCTGGGGTACAACTCCACCTCTGTGACTCCTCAATTCTACCTCTAAGCCATAAAATTAGCATTTCAGTGACTTGAAGAACCAGATTTTTCTTTCCTTTTCCTATAAAATTATCTTCTTGCTCTTGGCTTTTTGCCAAATTCTTTTTAGAACTTAACCCATTGTCAGCAGGGTAATAAATCTGTGCCCTTTAACTTGGAGACAAACTGAGCTGGCAAATTCTTTCACCATATCCATGACCCCCACCTGGGGACCCTAATATTATTGGGGTGTCTTCTGCCTGAATACTGACTCAGGCCCAAGGAGAATTCTGTAATTGAAACTTAGGGCAATGCAATTGAGTTAAACTGTGAACCTTTTACCACCTCATACTCTAGTGAAGGAAAGTGGATTAAGTTTCCAGTTTAGCTCAATTCTGTAGGGGATAAACTGAGTGAAGATCTTTCATAGGAATGTGACCCTGAACTATGCCCTGATTGTGACTTGAAATTACAATTATAAGTTGAACTATAGCCAAAAAGCTACAGGTGTTCAATTGTCTTGGATGAATATTTATTTCCCCTGTTGTTCCCCCTCCAAACATGCACACACTTCTTAATTAGCATTTAAGAATTTCTTTTAAAGGTGCCAATGGCTTTGGGAATTCAGGTAACAGAATTTTCTCATCCAAGAATATCTGCTTGAATAGCAGTTTTCTAGGGAAATTTAAATTAAGAATATGTAATTTACTAATATTCTTTTGTTTCTGGGATAAACTTCCATGTTTAGAATATAAGCCTGGACTCCCCCAGACAATGGGAGAAAAGTCCAGGGGGAAGTGTGGGGGTTTCTGTGTTCAGGCATTGCAACTTGTGCTTTTGTACTCCTCCAAGGATAGATACCTTGTCTGTTGGGAGTTGCCCTTTCTCATGAGCTCATTATAAATCCCTTTTTGCTTTTTCTTACCTTGAGAATCTCTGATTGTTTTTGTAGTAATTACTATCCCACATAGGTGCTATATAGGTCCTATAGGATTATTCTATATCAGATATTAGTATCCTTGGGAAACTGAGCCTCGGAGAAATTGACTTTCTTGAGCTCTCAAAGCTAGTCAAGGGTCATAAGAGGGATTTGAAATAAGGTTCTTAAACCAAATCTAGTTTTCCATTTAATAGAAAAATAGCCAGTTTTTGCATGGCATTTAAAGGCCTGCAAATCCTTAATATTTTGATCCTTATAACAGCATTGTTAAGTGTTATTATTACCCTCATTTTACAGTTTAGGAAGCTGAAATTAAAAGAAGTTAAATGACTTGCCCACAGTTACACAACACAACTACTATGTCTGAGTCAGTGATGTGGGTTGTGCTCCCTTTACCAAACTAGTCCTTTCAGATTGATTTATTCCTTTCAGATTCCCATCCCCTCCTAGCTGATGCATTATCAATTCTAGAAGCTAGGACCTCTGATTAACAAATTCTGGCCAAAAGCATCCCTTTGAATTCCAATAGGAGAACAGGGCGTTCACAACCCTGACCCAGATCTGAGCTAACTTGGAACTCCACCCACAGGCCCCTTTAGCTAAATCCTTCATTATAAAAGAGCCAAGCTGGAGTCCTCTCTTTGCAGAGGTCCCAAACATGGCAGCCTTACCCTGGCATGCCAAGGATCTCTACCCACTGGAACACAGTTTCCGGTGCCCTCTTATTTCTACCTTCAACTTTACTAACTAGACTTTAACCTTATTTCCAAACCCCACAATAAACCTCTTTTATCAATCTAGGTTTTCGGGTCTGTAAATTCCTTTACAGGGGACTTGCGCAGCCACTAGACCTCACTTAACTCTGTATCCTTGTGCTGAATCCAAAGGGGTTACAGGGGAGCTCTATTTGACTCCCTGTACCCCAAACCTGCCACTAGACCTCAATTAGACCCTAATTTCATTTAGGTACCTCTTATCTAGTTCTCATCATTAGGACTTGAAAGAGGGACTTCCTAACTCCAGCTCCAGCAGCCCAGCCACTGTGCCATCTCAGTTGCTTCAATGCTAGTATCTCATACTGCTTCTCATCAGCCCCCTTAGCTGTACCTGTGATGGGGTGTGAGAATTTGGCGGGGCCTGAGAAAGAGGAAGGCTGCCTGGCCTTGGGAATACCACAGACAATGCTGGCCAATCTGTTTGGTCAGTAAGCTGCAGAACTCAACGATGGCAAGTACCCCACTCCTACTACTCCACAATAGTACCTTGCTAGAAACATACTCTTGACACAGATAGCAAGAAAAATTTAATAAGAAGAATATTAAGGAATCATTTTAACATTTCTGGCCAGAAGTGGGCTCTGTTCCTCTTTGGGAAGAGGGAGCGCTGAGCACAGAAACAAGAAAAGCTTTATTCTTGTTAGTATAAAGTGTAGTCTCTCTCTTCAAAGAACAGATCGGTCCCTTCCCTTCTGGGTTAGAATCTTTCTGATCCTTCTACTATGTATAAATATGTATAAACATGTCCCTCCTGCTTCCCCATACATCCCATATTCAAAAATGGTAGAAAACTCTTCCTATGGGGTGTGACCAAATAAATCACTATTGCACCTGCTTATAGTGATTTATTTGGCCAAGTCAGGTCATTGACCCCAACTAGTTTGGACCGTATTGGCTATTACCTTAAGTTTGTGTTTTTCTCAAAGCCATAAGATTCTTTCTGATTGGTTGAATATACCTTCTAGCTCCCCGATTCCCTGTTTGCTCAAGGCTTCTGAGAGATTGAAACTTAATTGTTCTGTGGAATCTTAACCTTCCTTAACCTCTTCAGAGTCTGAAAGCCTATTGGTCAGTGGTCCCAACTATCCTACCCTATCTGGAAGCTTGCAACACTCTGTGAAAACTCATACATATTATACTAATATTATGGTTTAGAGGTTGTGAGAAATATCTCTCTCTAATTTGACCTTAGCTGGGGAGATGTTAACATCATTATCTCCTCTTGCATCACAAAGGAGAAAAAGAGAATCTAGGCTGCAGGCCAGAAGTTTAGGGATGATATAGCTAAATCCTCCTGTTTTGGTTTCAGACCCTGAGTGTTGGAATATAGGGAGAGCTGCTGGGATACATGGGAGCCACCTGACAGTGGCTGCTGGAGATCCAACCCAGAATGGATCTCCTCTTGTGAGAGGATGATACAAGGAGACTGAGAGGCTGATGCTGATCTCTGATCTGTCTCCTCTTCCCTCTGCCTCCAATTTATCTCATTCCCAGTCCCTGTCAGCAAAGACTGCCCTGCAGCTCCTTCAGATGCTATGATCCACAGCTGTGGAGGCTCTAGGAGAACTGGCCTGTCCCTTAACACCTGGGTGGGATTATCAGGAAGGAAGCAGAGAGAAAGAGAGTGGATCATTTTCTAATCTGTATCATTGAAGATATGAAGAAAGGAATTAAGCAGATTAAGCATGAAAATCTTAAGGAAGTTACCCAAGGAATTGAGGACAATCCTGCCCTCTTTCAGGGGCACCTTGAAGAGACTTTAAAGAAAAACATTAGCCTGGGCCCCACTCCTCCAGAGGGGAGCACTGTCCTCAGCATTTCATTAATTAATCTGTGCAGCATTTGGAGGACGCTCCAGAAGTTAGCCATGGGTCCTCAAATTCCCTAGACACAGCCATTAGAGTCTTCAATAGTAGGGTTCAAGCTGAGGCAGAGGAAGGAAATTGCAGAGCCAGGGTGAGGATCAGGAAGCAGGTTCAAATTTTAGCTGCTGCCATATCCTGAAACCATGTGAGTTTGTGCCTCAGATGCCCCAGCCAAGGACATTTTTTCCATGACTGTCCTTGAAGGAAAACCCCAGAACCGTGCCCTAAGTGCAACCAAGAAGGGCATAGGAAGAGACTGCCCACAGTGTTGTCAAGCTGCCTCTCCGAATGTCCTGTCCTTTGGTCTCCTAAGACCAGGAGCGATGGTGCCCCGGGTTTGGCTAGGCTCCCCCTTGCTCCATCAAGGTGGTCAAACCTTTTAGTTGTGGCAGGTAAGTCCATTGAATTTATTTTTGAGTTTGTAGGAACCTTATTTTCTGTCCTGCTTTGGTATTCTCACCCCTCTTAAGGTGAGGGGAATTGAAGGGAACTGTTTAGGGACCTCCTCTTTGCCTTGTCAGTTTGGTGACCTGTTATTCAAATACTCTTTTGTCATTTCCTTCTGTCCTGCCCCTTTGTTGAGGTATGACTTAATGGTGAATTTGGGGACCCAACTGTCTCTTTTCAGACCTCTGGATGTACTTTTTGTGCTTCTCTCAAAGCCCTCCAATATTCCATCTAAAATCTGGGAGGAAATAGATTCCTCTGGGTAGACCCCAGGAATCCCTGGGCGGGCTACTCATACGACTCCAGCTTTTGTGCACCTCTAGGATCCCAGCATGTTCATTCAGAGGTGCCAGTGAAGGCCAGAGAGGGAATGCAACCCCTGGGAAAATATGTTAAGCACAAGCTTTTAGTTCCTTGTCAGTCTCCCTGTATTTTAGATATTAAAGATGCTTTCTTTTGTATACCACTGTTGAACTTTCTAGGTTCCCAAGGCTATAAATGACCTTTCAAGGGCCCACATTGTCCTTCAGTCCTCCAACTATTTGGGCCATGAATTAACTCCCACCTCCCTCTCAGAGGAGAGAAAGCAGGTGATCTTGTCACTCCCAGAACCTGCCTCAAAGAAAGCAGAGAAACCTCTGCCCCAGTGTTAGTCCTCTGTGATTTAAACAGGGAAAGGAAGTTGGGTTATTCTATGGCGAAGTTTGGGATTCTAAACCACTTCCTCCTGGGACCTCTTCCCAGAGGACTGAATTCATTGCCCTTGATGAGGTTTGGGTAGAGCAGAGAGTTGTGGGAACCCCTTCTGGTCGGCACATGTCCTTCATAAAAGAATTTATGAACCCCAAAAGTTGGACTGGCAAAAAGAAGTTTATTACTGGAAGTGAGAAGTCAGCCTTTGCTAGGAAGATTGACTTAGTGGCAAGGTAAATCTCCTAGCAGAGAGATCCAGTCAGAGAAATAAAGAGGGGTATAATCCTGTTAGGGAAATGGAGGCTGACACTGAGAAGAGAATGCCTTCTCAGAGGGCAGAGGGTCCTCACAGGCAGCTATGCCCAGGAGAGAGAGGGGTTCCTTGGCTTGGCAAGTTCCTGCTTTAGGTCCTCTGCAAAGAAGTGCCCCAAGTTGGCCTTTTTTATAATTTGAAACTTTGGCTCGGGGCTGGAGGCAGTTTGAGCTGAAATCAGAGGAAAATCTTTGAACTGAATAGAAGTTTCAATTGAATGAGATTGCTGCCCCCAGGCCTAGATTTCCAGTAGAATGGGACAGTTTACTGGGAGTGGTGGAGCCAATTTTCAACTCCACAGAAATCTCCATTTCCAGTTCTGACTAAGTAGGAGTGGTCCTGAACTCAACTAGTCCCACCCAGATATCTGAATGAAACCACTTTATCCGTGGGGTGGGTCTCTCCCAAGAGAGTTCAGGAGTTTCTCCCCTTCAAGGAGTTCTCAAGCGTTTACCCCAAAGTCAGGACCACATCACCCTGACCAGAGCTTTAGAACTGGGGGAAGAAATGAGAGTAAGCATCTGTACTGACTCCAAATATGCGGCTATATATAAAGAAAAGGGATTTTTGACATTCAAACCTTTCCCTATTAAGTTTGCAGGGAAAATTCTACAATTACTGCAAGCTGTCCACAGACCTAGATTTTTGTGAAGGACAGCAGAAGAGGGATTCACTTCAGGCCAAGGGAAACTGGCTTGCAGATTCAGACGCCTGTCCTGCTGCCTGGGTGCCCCTGATGGCACCTTTGATTCCCCAACTCCTACACTCCCTCAGATAGCTCTCAAGAACAGGCCTTTGCTTAAGAAAGAGGACACATCCTTTCTCCTTCTGGGGGATTTCAAGCACTCTCAAAACAACTTCTAATACCAGAGACCAACCAGTGGAAATTTCCTTTAGGACTTCACCAAGCTATTCACTTGGGAAAGAATACCTTCGGATCCCTTGAGAAACCTATTTTTCAACAAACTAGACAGGTCTGCCTTATCCAGATTTCTTTTTTATTGTTGGTATTATCCTCCACTTTTCCCAAATTGTTTTTTTTTTTTTTTTCTTCTCTTACTACTAGTGAGCTTTGTATTGAAGTGGAAAAGCACCCCAGATGGGACTGTGAGAAAAATGATTTTGAAACTCTTTAGTTAGAAGTTTGTTACTAGCTCTTCATGGCCTAATGTAGATGGCATTTTTACACCCCCAGATGTGCTGCCCTAAAAAGCCTAAGACCTTGACAACTTGATAAACATAAATACTGTCTTATTGTCTGTCTGGGAATGGCACCCTTAGTGTGATAATTGTTGCCTCCTATCTAGAATAGAAATTCCTTTTATTATGACAAATGTATCAAGAAACATTTTGATGTCTCTCTCTTCTTCTATAAATATGTGGCCCTGGGGGAGTCAGCGAATAAGTGATGTCAGAGCCCACCCTTGTCTGGTGGGGTTCAGTCACGCTAGCAATAAACACTTAAATTTTCGTTATTTTGGCTATCCTGTATTTTTTCTCACATGGGCACTTCAGTATCTTCCAGATTCCCTGCCATGAAATTCCTACCCTAAATACCACTGGCTACTTAATCCTAAAACTCAACACTCCCTGGATGCTGCTGCCATCACAGAGTCTCACTTCCTTAATCTGGACTCAGCTAGGCTGAGTCAGCTGGGTTTGTCAGCCCAAAACAGTCCCAGAAAACTATGATCTCTGTTCCTTTGCCCCAGAAGAATTTGGATCTCATTTGCTTGAGGGGGGAATGATGAGGAGTGAGAATATAATTAGTTCTGAGAAAATTCTAAGGCTAGCTAGCCTCCGGAGTGCCACAAACAAGACTGGCCAATCTGTTGATCAATAAGATCAATGTAGCACTCAATGATGGGAACTACCCCACCCCTACTACTCCAAGACTGGACCTCTAAAACCATAATGTTAGTGTATCAACTTAATCTTTGTTTCTCTTTCCTATAAAGTTTTCTTCTTGATTCTGATTCTGCTAAAAACTACTTTGGAGCTTTGGCCCACTCACAATTAGCTCCCTGATTCTGACTCTTTGCTAAACTCCTTTGGAACTTAAGCCTGCTGTTGAACTCTGCTTGATCCCAGTCACGCCTGTAAAATTATGTAAAATCACCAACAAAATGTCTCTGATCTACAAATCCAAATGGTCTTGCATCCTCTAGAGCAAGATAAGCCTTCTTAGAGGAAGTCTGGCAGGAGACTTCTCTTAGACTCATGCATAAAATGGGTTTTCAGAAAATGTCTCTCTTGAGAATGATATGCCCACCAAGAGAATCCCATTTGGTGTTTCTTTAACAATAAAGCTTTTTACCATAGCCTTTGGGTTTAGCAGAAATTCCTTTGCTGGGAACTAGCACTTGGACAGCTGACCCTCACCCATTCCTGCCTCACCTCTTTCATTACCCTCAGTCCTCATCACTGTCAAGCAGTGTAATAAATCTTTACCCCTTAACTTAAAGACTAAGTGTGCAAATTTTTTTGTGAAACCCACGTCATTGACCAGGAGGACCCTAATCTTGTTGGGATGTCTTCCTCCTCAACGCCTGCCCTGCCTATGTCATCATTCAGTCAATAAACATATAACTTACAGTATCAGAAAAGGAAATGTCTAGCTTTATTCTTCTTCATCAAGATTCTGTTTTTTATTGCTCCTTAGCATTTCATCTAGGATTCTCCTAATTGGCCCAGCAACAGACAACTCAGTTTGGTATATGAAGCTTAGTCCATTAATCTTTTACCTGGTTCAAGGGATATCATCCATTTTTCTATTGCTGTTGTCTACTCAAATTTCTATCAGCTCTGAGGTTTCAGGACTGTCTGGAGGACCTATTTTCATGACTGCACAGAATTTCTTCCCCACCTCCCGTCCCTGATAAATTAAAAAAAATTTTTTTCTCATTTAAAACTAAATACAAAATTTAAGGGGGCAGCTATTTGGTGCAGTGGATAGAGCACCAGCCCTGAATTCAGGAGGACCCGAGTTCAAATCTGGCCTCAGACACTTAACACTTCCTAGCTGTGTGACCCTGGGCAAGTCACTTAACCCCAGCCTCAGGGAAAAAAGAAGAAGAAGAAGAAGAAGAAGCAAAAATAAATAAATAAATAAATACAAAATTAAAAAAAAAAAAATTAAAAGCACAGAATTGCTTCTAAGGAATCTAGTATAGTATGTATTCTGTCTTTGAAGACTATATTATTTCTCTTTAATAAAAAAAATGATTAATATCTTTAAACATTTTTTGAGTTCCAAATCCTCTTCCTCTCTCCAGCTACCACTCCCACTCACTGAGAAGGCAAGCTATAGTATATTAATTATGCATATGAAAGTATGCAAAATGTTTTCAAATTAGCCATATTACCAAAAAAAGCAAGACAAATAAAGAAAAAATTTTAAATTATATTTCAATTTGCACTCAGAGTTCATCAGTTCTCCCTTTAGAGGTGGATAGCATTTTTCATCATGAGTATTTCGAAATTCTTGTGGGTTATTGTATTAGTCAAAGTGTGCTAAGTCTTTCACATCTGGTTATCATTCCAATATTGCTGTTACTATGTATAATAACTTCTTGGCTCTGATTATTTCACTTTGCATCAATTCATATAGGTATTTGCAAGTCTTTCTGAAATTATACTCTTTGTCATTTCTTTTTTTTTTTTTCCCCTGAGGCTGGGGTTAAGTGACTTGCCCAGGGTCACACAGGTAGGAAGTGTTAAGTGTCTGAGACCAGATTTGAACTCGGGTCCTCCTGAATTCAGGGCTGGTGCTCTATCCACTGCGCCACCTAGCTGCCCCACCTTGTCATTTCTTATAGCACCATCATAATCATACTACTAGCTATTCCCCAGTTGATGGACATTCTCTCAATTTCCAATTCTTTATCTCTGCAAAAAGTTGCTATAAATATTTTTGTACAAATAGGCCCTTAGCAGTTGATCTCTTTGGGCTATACATTTAGTAGTGATATTGCTGGGTTAAAGGGGAGACACAGTTTTTAAAAATTATTATTATTTATTAGTTTTTGACATTTACTTTGATTAGATTTTGATTTCCATTTTTTCTCCTTCCTTTACTCCTTCTCCAAGATGGCAATTAATACGATGTAGCATTATTAACTATACTTAATATATAATAATATAAAACTTGTCTTTTTATAAAAGAATCTGAACAAAAAGTAAAAACTATAAGAAAAGAAGAAAAAACCCAAAAAGTGAAAAGAGTATGCTTCAATCTGCCTTCAGACTCTAGTTCTTTCTCTGGATGTGGATGGCATTTTCCATCATGAATCTTTTAGAATTGTCTTAGATCATCGTATTGCTTAGAAAAACAAAGTCTATCAAAGTTGATTATTCACACAGTGTTGATATATATTGCTGTGAACACTGTATATCTTCACTCAACATCAATTCATGTGAGTCTTTCTAGGTTTTTCTGAAATCTACTTGGCCAGCATTTCTTATAGAACAATAGTATTCCATTACATTCATATGCTACATTTTATTCAGCTGTTCCATGATTGATGGGCATCTTTTTGCTCTCCAATTCTTAGTCACCACAGAGAGCTACTATAAACTGTGGTAGACACAGTTTTATAACCTTTTGAGCATAGTTCCAGAATCAGTTCACAATACCATCAGGAATACAGTAGCATCCCTATTTTTCTACTTCCCTTCCAATATTTGTCATTTTTCTTTTCTCTTATGGTCTCAAAGTCTTTCACAGCTGATTAGCATTACAATATTACGATTACTGTTTATAATAACTTCTTGGCTCTGACCATTTCACTTTACATCAATTCGTATAGATATTTCAGGTCTTTCGGAAATTATTTTTTTTATCTGAAAACTTCCTGTTTATATTTGTTGAACATTTGTCAATAGGGCAATGGCTTTTATTTTTATAAATGTGATTCTGTTTCCTATCTATTTGAGAAATAAGGCATTTATCAGAGATATTTACAGTAAATTTTTTTGATTATCAATGGTACCTTTTAGCAAAACATAGTTTCCCTGATTATTTCTTTTAATTAGGTCCATTTTTAATTTTGCTTTGCCTGAGATCATGATTGCTACTCTAGCCTTTTTTTTTTTTAACCTCAGATGAAGTATAATAGATTCTGTTCCAGCCCCTTATTTTAACTGTGTGTGTGTCTTTCTGTTTCAGATGTGTTTTTTGCAAACAACATATTGTTGGATTCTGGTTTATAATTCACTCTGCTATTCTTTTTTCTTTTATGGATGAATTTATCTCATTCACATTCACAGCAATGATCATCAAGTCTGCATTTCTTTCCATATCATTTTCTTCTGTTTGATCCTTCTGTACCTCTTACCTAGTCACTGTCCAAAAGTCTATTTTGCTTCTTACTACTGACTTCTTTAATCTCCTCTCCCTTTTGTTAGGACTACAAGGTGAGAACTCAGGTTTACAATTCAATTTAACAATTTGAGAATTTACAATTCAAGAACTTTACACCCTTTTATCATGCCTTATCCCTTTTCTTTATAATCTTCCCCTTCCTACTTCCTTGTTTGTAACCAATTGAGTAGGTGTTTTCTCTCCTCTTTGAACAAATTCTTAAGTGAGTTTCAAACATTGCTCCTGTCATTTCCCTCTTCCTTATAAAAAGTTTTCCTGTGCACTTTTTTTTTTGGTAGATTGACTTTATTTTATTTTACATTTTAAAATTAATTTTTAATTATAATTTTTTGACAGTACATATGCATGGGTAATTTTTTACAACATTATCCCTTGTACTCCCTTCTGTCTGAATTTTCCCTGCTTCCCTCCACCCCGTCCCCTAGATGGCATGCAGTCCCATAAATGTTAAATGTGTTACAGTATATCCTAGATACAATATATGTATGCAGAACCGAATTTCTTGTTGCCCAGGAAGAATTGGATTCAGAAAGTAAAAATAACCTGGGAAGAAAAACAAAAATGTAAACAGTTTACACTCATCTCCCAGTGTTCCTTCTTTGGGTGTAGCTGATTCCATCCATCAATTGGAACTGAATTAGATCCTTTCTTTGTTGAAGATATCCATTTCCATCAGAATACATCCTCATACAGTATCTTTGTTGAAGTGTACAATGATCTCTTGGTTCTGCTCATTTCACTCAGCATCAGTTCATGTAAGTCTCTCCAAGCCTCTCTGTATTCCTCCTGCTGGTTATTTCTTACAGAACAATAATATTCCATAACATTCATATACCATAATTTACCTAACCATTCTCCAATTGATGGACATCCATTTATCTTCCAGTTTCTAGCCACTACAAAAAGGGCTGCCACAAACATTTTGGCACATACAGGTCCCTTTCCCTTCCTTGGTATTTCTTTGGGATATAAGCCCAGGAGTAGCACTGCTGGATCAAAGAGTATGCACAGTTTGATAACTTTTGGGGCATAATTCCAGATTGCTCTCCAGAATGGTTGGATTCTTTCACAACTCCACCAACAATGTATCAGTGTCCCAGTTTTCCCACAGCCCCTCCAACATTTATCATTATTTTTTTCCTGTCATCTTAGCCAATCTGACAGGTGTGTAGTGGTATCTCAGAGTTGTTTTAATTTTCATTTCTCTGATCAATAGTTGTTAGGTTCTTACTAAGTGCTAATGAGATAATGAGATGATAGGGTCTTACTAAGTGCTAAGTGGGTACTTAACAATTCTCTAGTTCATACCTTTGGTTCAGGCCTTTAAGGGGAGTTTTACCCCTTTGAACTTCTGGGGAGGAGCTTACATGTTTAAGAGGAACAAGTTTATTGGTTGAAGTATTTTTTCCCACAAGTCCCTGAGTTATTCTACGTCCATTCTCTGGGAGGATAAAAGAAGCAACATTAAGCAAGGGATAAGAGTTTTACTCTAGGTCAGAGTTGGAACAGTTCTCTATGGGAAGAAGAGTCTGGCTGGGAGATTGAGTTGAGACAGCAGATCTCCTCCCAGAGAGCAATTGGCAGTTTCTGGAGACAACAGAACTTTACATATTGGCGCCCACAACATGGGGCAAGGACTGTTGCTTATCCTGACCAGGACTTGTTCTGAGCCCTTCAGAGGAGCTAGCCCGGACCTTCGCAAATAGTGATTTGGAACACTCTTTCATATGAGTGGAAATAGTTTCAATTTCATCATCTGAAAATTGTCTGTTCATAACCTTTGACCATTTATCAATTGGAGAATGGCTTGATTTCTTACAAATTAGAGTCAGTTCTCTATATATTTTGGAAATGAGGCCTTTATCAGAACTTTTAAAAATATTTTCCCAGTTTGTTACTTACCTTCTAATCTTGTTTGCACTAGTTTTGTTTGTACAATAGCTTTTTAATTTGATGTAACCAAAATTTTCTATTTTGTAATCAGTAATGATCTCTAGTTTTCCTTTGGTCACAAATTCCTTCCTCCTCCACAAGTCTGAGAGGTAAACTATCCTATGTTCCTCTAATTTATCTATAATCTCGTTCTTTATGCCTAAATCTTGGACCCATTTTGATCTTATCTTGGTGTGTGGTGTGAAGTGTGAGTTCATGCCTAATTTCTGCCATACTAATTTCCAGTTTTCCCAACAGTTTTTGTCAAATAATGAATTCTTATCGCAACAGTTGGGATCTTTGGGTCTGTCAAACACTAGATTGCTACAGTTGTTCATTATTTTGTCCTGTAAAACTAACCTATTCCACTGATAAACTAGTCTATTTCTTACCCAATACCAAATGGTTTTGGTGACTGCTGCTTTGTAATATAGTTTTAGATCAGGTACAGCTAGGCCACCTTCATTAGATTTTTTTTTTTTTCATTAATTCCTTTGAAATACTTGACCATTTGTTCTTCCATATGAATTTTGTTGTTATTTTTTCTAGGTCATTAAAATAGTTTCTTGGGAGTCTGATTGGTATAGCACTAAATAAATAGATTAGTTTAGGGAGTATTGTCATCTTTATTATATTCGCTCAGCCTATCCATGAGCACTTAATGTCTTTCCAATTATTTAAATCTGGCTTTATTTTTGTGGCAAGTGTTTTGTAATTTTGCTCATATAATTACTTACTTTTCTTTGGTAAATAGATTCCCAAATATTTTATACTATCAACAGTTATTTTGAATGGAATTTCTCTTTGTATCTCTTGCTGTTGGATTTTGTTGGTGATGTATAAAAATGCTGAGGATTTATGTGGATTTATTTTGTATCCTGCAACTTTGCTAAAGTTGTGGATTATTTCTAATAGCTTTTTATTAGAATCTCTGGGGTTCTCTAAGTATACCATCATATCATCTGCAAAGAGTGATAATTTGGTTTCCTCATTACCTACTCTAATTCCTTTAATATCTTTCTCAACTCTTATTGCCAAGGCTAGTTTTTATAATACAATATTGAATAGTAATGGTGACAGTGGGCAAATTTGTTTCACTCCTGATCTTACTGGAAAAGGTTCCAGTTTATCCCTATTACATATGATACTTACTGACAGTTTTAAATATATGCTCCTGATTATTTTAAGGAATAGTCCATTTATTCCTATACTCTCAAGTATTTTTAGTAGGAATGGATGTTACATTTTATCAAATGCTTTTTCTGCATCTATTGAGATGATCATATAGTTCTTGTTAATTTGATTATTAATATGGTCAATTATACTAATAGTTTTCCTAATATTAAACCAGCCCTGCATTCCTGGTATAAATCTACTTGATAATGGTGTATTATCCTGGGGATGATTTTCTGTAGTCTTTTGGCTAATATCTTATTTAAGATTTTAGCATCAATATTCATTAAGGAGATTGATCTATAGTTGTCTTTCTCTGTTTTCAATGTACCTGGTTTAGGTATCAGTACCATGTTTGTGTCATAAAAGGAATTTGGTAGGATTCCTTCAATCCCTATTTTTTCAAATAGTTTATGTAGCATTGGAGTTAATTGTTTTTTAAATGTTTGGTAGAATTCATATGCAAATCCATCTGGTCCTGGGGATTTTTTCTTAGGGAGTTGATTAATAGCTTGTTCTATTTCTTTTCCTAAGATGGGACTGTTTAACCAATTTAATTCTTTCTCTGTTAATCTGGGCAAGCTATATATATATATATATATATATATAATTATTTTTTTTTTTTTCCCACCTGAGGTTGGGGTTAAGTCACTTGCCAAGGGTCACACAGCTAGGAAGTGTTAAGTGTCTGAGACCAGATTTGAACTCTGGTCCTCCTGAATTCAGGGCTGGTGCTCTATCCACTGTCCCACATAGCTGCCCCTGCAAGCTATATTTTTGAAGGTACTCTTCCATTTCATTTAAGTTATCGAATTTATTGAAATAAAGTTGGGCAAAGTAACTCCTAATTATTTCTCTAATTTCCTCTTCATTAGTGGCAAGTTCTCCCTTTTCATTTTTAAAACTAACAATTTGATTTTCCTCTTTCCTTTTTTAAATCAGATTTACTAAGAGTTTATCTATTTTGTTGGCTTTTTCATAGAACCAACTCTTAGTTTTATTAATTAATTCAATGTTGGTTTTTTTTTTTACTTTCAATTTTATTAATCTCTCCTTTTATTTTTAGAATTTCAAGTTTAGTGTTTGACTAGGGTTTTTTAATTTGTTTCTTTTCTAGTATTTTTAATTGGAAGTCCAATTCATTGACCTTCTCTTTCTCTATTTTATGCAAGTAGGCCTCTAGAGATATAAAATTTCTCCTTATTACAACTTTGGCTGCATCCCACACATTTTGATATGAAGTCTCATTATTGTCATTTTCTTGGGTGAAGTTATTAATTATGTCTATGATTTGCTGTTTCACCCAATCATTCTTTAGTATTAGATTATTTAGTTTCCAATTATTTTTTGGTCTATTTTCCCCTGGCTTTTTATTGAATGTAATTTTCATTGCATCATGGTCTGAAAAGGATGCATTTATTATTTCTGACTTTATGCATTTGAATTTGAGATTTTCATGTCCTAATTTGTGGTCAATTTTTGTATAGGTTCCATGAACTACTCAGAAGAAAGTGTACTCCTTTCTGTCTCCATTTAGTTTTCTCCAAAGATCTAGCATATCTAACATTTTTAGTATTCTATTTACCTCTTTGACTTCTTTCTTATTTATTTTATGGTTTGATTTATTTAATTCTGAGAGTACAAGGTTGAGATCTCCCACTATTATATTTTTGCTATTTTTTCTTGCAACTTTCTTAATTTCTCTTTTAAGAATTTAGATGCTACACTACTTGGTGCATATATGTTTAATAATAATATTGCCTCATTATCTATGTTATCTTTTAGCAAGATATAATGCCCTTTCTTACCTTTTTAATTAGATCAATTTTTACTTTTGCTTGATCTGAGATCAGGATGGCTACTCCTGCTTTTTTTTATTTCACCTGAAGCATAGTAGGCTCTGCTCCAATGTTTTACTTTTACTCTGTATTATTGCCTTTTGGAATATCATATTCCAGGCCCTTTGATCCTTTAATGTGGACCCTGCTAGATCCTGAGTAATCCTTATTGTGGCTGTTCTATATTTGAATTGATTTTTTCTAGCAGCTTGCAGTATTTTTTCCTCCGTCTGATAGTTCTGGAATTTGGCCACTATAGTTCTTGGAGTTTTGATTTTAGGGTCCCTTTCAGTAGGTGATTGATGAATTCTTTCAATGTCTATTTTACCCTCTGTATCTATAACATCTGGGCAGTTCTCTTTGATAATTTCCTGGAAAATAGTGTACAGGCTCTTTTTTTCATCATATTTTTCAGGAAGTCCAATAATTCTCAGATTATCTCTCCTAGATCTATTTTCCAGATCTGTTGTTTTCCCAAGAAGGTATTTGACATTTTATTCTATTGTTTTTTTTTTTTTTGGGGGGGGTTTGTTTGACTGATTCTTGGTGTCTCCTCAAGTCATTCATTTCTATTTGTTCGATTCTGATTTTTAATGAAGTATTTTCTTCACTCATTTTTTATATCTTTTTCTAATTGTCCAATTGAGTTTTTAAGTGAGTTGTTTTGTTCTATGGAATTTTTTTCCATTTTGCCAATTTATTTTTTAAAGAGCTATTTTCTTTTTCAAACTCACTAATTTTGTTTTTCAAGGATTTGATTTCTTTATCTACTCTATCTTTAAATGAGTGGTATGACTTGCCAAGCTTCCCTTTCCTTTTCCCATTTTTCTTCTAGCTCTCTTGTAAGAACCTTTTAAATTTCTTTTATGAGAGTTTTGTGTGATGAGGATCAGATCATTTCCCCCTTTGGGGATTCATCTGGAGACAGCCTGTTTTTAGCCTCTTCAGGGTTTAAAGTCTGCTCTCTATCCATATAGAAGCTAGAGTTAGAGTCTGTTTTAATTTTTTGCTCATTTTGAGCAGGACCAGGAGATCATTATATACTTCAACAACAATACTATATAATGATTCTGATGGACGAGTCCCTCTTCAACAATGAGATGAACCAAATCAGTTCCAATAGAGCAGTAATGAACTGAACCAGCTACACCCAGCAAAAGAACTCTGGGAGATGACTATGAACCACTTCATAGAATTTCCAATACCCCTATTTTTGTCCACCTGCATTTTGGATTTCCTTCACAGGCTAATTGTACACTATTCTTTTTGTACAGCAAAATAACTGTTTGGACATCTATACATATATTGTATTTAATTTATACTTTAACATATGTAACATGTCTTGGTCAACCTGCCATCTGGGGGAGTGGTGGGGGAAAGGAGGAGAAAAATTGGAACAAAAGGTTTGGCAATTGTCAATGCTATAAAAGTACTCATGCATATATCTTGTAATGAAAAAGCTATAATAATAATAAATTTTTTTTTTTGCTCATTTTGTCAAAGAGGAATCAAAGAAAACAAACTAACAAGAAAAACAAATGCAGTCTGCTTTTTTTTTGGGGGGGGGGGCCTGGATAGTATTACCGAGTTTTCTCTACAGACTACAGGGGCAGCAGTGAGGCACTATCAGGACAGCAATGGCTGTGCTATGTTTGTGCTCTGAGACCCTGAGAGCTTGCTGAAACACTGCAGGTGGGTGTGGCCAGGTCCCGAGAGACCCTAGTGTTTCGGGGTCACAATCTTTACCCCCTGTGTTTATAGTTTCTCTGCTTATCTACTGGTTTGGTGCCAGGGCAAAGTAGCCACACTGGGTAAAATTCTTCTCACAGAAACAGTTGAAATCACACCCCTCCCACCTCTGGTCTGCTCAGTTGTGAGCTGCCTTCTGTACTCTCACTGCCTGCCTTCAGTCTGCATCCAATCTAACCATCCCTACCCACAAGCAAAAAGAGACCTATTCTGGCAAATTTCAAGGATATCTTCTGTTGGTAATTATTTGTGTTTTTTTTTTTCAGTCAAGCACTAATTCCAAGACTTGACATGAAATAAATTATTTTGAGAGAAAAGACGGAGCTTAAATAGATGTGTGTGTCCTCTCCACCATCTTGGCCAGAAGTCCGCTGGTCATTTTTTACAAAACAATCATATTCTATAACATTCATATACCATAACTAATTCAGCCATTCTCCAATTGATAGGCATCCACTCAGTTTCCAGTTTCTAGCCACTACAAAAAGGCTACCACAAACAGTTTTGCACATACAGATTCCTTTTCTTCCTTTAAGATCTCTTTGGGATACAAGCCCAGTAAAAACACTCCTAGGTCAAAGGGTATGCACAGTTTGATAACTTTTTGAGTATAGTTCCAAATTGCCAAGCACTTATTAGGTGACTATGTTTCAAGAACTGATATACAAATAGAAAGCTGGGACTGGGATGATCTTGCTCACATTCTAATTTATAGAAGGGTTCACCTGCAGATTGGAAGGAAAGGTCTAATAGTCTTTAGAGTTCAGCAGCAAGGCAAATGACAAGATCCAGGAATTCTCTGAGTATACCAGTAGATCAGATAGCAATGTTGAAGGGTCTGGAAGATCTAGCAGCAGGGCAGATGATAACCTTCCATTATCCCAAAAGTACTGAGTTGAAATTTCCCTGTTCATCCAAGTGATGTGAGTGACTGTTTCTGATCATGTCAAAGTGAGGAGACCTAAATGTTGGAGGATCTCCTGGGATGTGGATTTTGGGGAGAGGGAGGAAGCATAATTTTCCAATTAGAAAGGAGAAAGAAGGAAGTATTAATTATAATAGTAATAGCTAACATTTGATAGCAGCATTAATAAGATGCCTATCTTTTTTTTTCCCCCCCCCTGAGGCTGGGGTTAAGTCACTTGCCCAGGGTCACACAGCTAGGAAGTGTTAAGTGCCTGAGACCAGATTTGAACTCAGGTCCTCCTGAATTCAGGGCTGGTGTTCTATCCACTTTGCCACCTAGCTGCCCTAGCAGCATTAATAAGAAAGTTGAGAATAAAGAGTTCCCAGAGTGTTTGCTTCACTGAGCCTTACCTCATAGAAAGTGGATGACCAGTAGACTGGGACATGGGAGAATGTGAAACACTTTATATCAGTGAACCTCAAACTAATTTTTAAATAGGGGGCCAGTTCACTGTCCCTCAGACTGTGGGAGGGCCAGACTATAGTAAAAATAAAAGCTCATACTCTGTCTCCGCCCCTCCGCCCATTTGCCATAACCAGCATGCAGCATAAACGTCCTCTGTGAGCCGAATGTGGCCTGTGGGCTGTAGTTTGAGAACCCCTGCTTTATATACTGCCAAGTTGTTTTTGTTTTTTTTTTTTTTCTGTCCCAAAAATCTTTTTTTAATTATAGCTTTTTATATACAAAACATATGCATGGGTAATTTTTCAACATTGACCCTTGCAAAAACTTCTGGTTCAACTTTTCTTCTCCTTCCCTCCACCCCTTCCCCTTGATGGCAGGTAATTCCATACTATACTGCCAAATTTGATTGATGTGTGTGCTAAATATATGCTGAGCTACTTTTGTGTCTTTTTTTTTTTTTTTTTTGGAGGCTGGGGTTAAGTGACTTGCCCAGGATCACACAGCTAGGAAGTGTTAAGTGTCTGAGACCAGATTTGAACTCTGGTCCTCCTGAATTCAGGGCTGGTGCTCTACCCACTGCGCCACCTAGCTGCCCCTGAGCTACTTCTTTAAAAAAAAAAAAAAAATTCTAGGTGGCTGACAAGAATACGGGTATATTGGGAAATTAAAATAATGTCAAAATAAAAGCTATCAATAAAAATTTGAAAAGTAAAACACAATGGACATGACCTTTGGCATCTTATTAAGAGAACCTAAACAATTCCTTATTAGTTGGTAAGTCTGGACTTGCCAATGAGAAATTGCCTGATTTAGCACTGTTTCCTTAATGGATAGGTTTCAATGATTGGATCTGCTTGTTATTGTGAACACTTGGGAGAATGGATTCTCATTAAAAGAGCTGCTTCTACCCATTGGCCTATAAAGGAGAGCCACTCTCTTTGTTCCCCCTTCTTTTCCTTGTTTATATGACAGATTGAAGCAGAACTAAAGAAACCTAGGTTCTAACAATAGGAGGAGTGGGGACAGCTAGTGGACAGAGAGCTAGGTTTGGAACAGGAAGAATTGGATTCAAATTTGCCTTCAGATATTTCCTGTGTCTAAGTACATATGAACTGCGTGATGCTGGGTAAGTTATTTAATCTTTATTTATCACCATTTCCTCAACTATAAAATGGGATTAGTAAGTATTTATCTCCTAAATTTGTTATAACAATCAAATGAAATAATTTTAAAATGCTTTACATTGTGCAACATAGTAAGTGCTATATAAATATTATTATTTATATTATAGATTATATAGTTATAGAACATATTAAATATATTATTAATATTTACATTATTAATATTATTATCATCATTATTATTATAGTTAGGTTCCCCAGGGAGCTGTAAGCAGAAATCTATATGGATGCCATGTGCTGGCCCACAAATTTCTGAGAACAGATCAGAGACTAGATATCCAAGAATAAATGTTCCCAGCCTGTGTCAGATACCAGGGACCCAAGGATGGATGTTCCCAGACTAAGATCAGAGAGCAGAGATCCAAAATGGATGTTTCCAGGTCAAGATATTAAAAGAGATTTGTGCAGAAGATGGCAGGAAGAGTAAGTAATCCAGGATGCTCATAATGGTGTGGTATAGTCTTGTAAAAACAATAAAGACCTGAAGCTAAAAGGGAGCTGAGGCTGGGTTAGAAAGGCAGAAATAACAAAAAAAATTTTTTTTCTTTTAGAATTTTATTGAAAGAAAGAAGGGATCAGACCTTGGGACTAGGCTGGATGGGATTATAATAAATGGCAACAGGACAAAGACAAAGATGCTTCATTCTTCTTTTTCTTCTTTCTACCCTACCTGGGAGAATGAAATTAACCTGTGAGGAGAATTTTCAAGCAAGATAAGACCAAAGCTGGGTAGAATCTTTAAAGAATAAATACAGGAGACAAGAAAAATCTAAAAAATGTGAATATTTAAGCAACAGAAAGTGAATAAACTTTTAAGAAGCCCTTAGGAGTCTAATAGTAAAGAAGAGATATTTCCTTTGAAAATCTTACTCCTCACCCCCCCCCCAAAAAAAAGAAAAGAAAATTCTACTCCCTTCAAATATCAAAGAGAAAACAGACAATATGGCCCTAAGGGTAGTTTGGTTCTTCCTTTTGATTTTAAGAGAAGATAGAATACACCAACAAGAAAGAATAAATTGAAAAGAAATGAGAAAGAAGAGGGAGGAATTTATTATTTTTCATAATTAGGATTCATGAAAAGATAAATATAGAGGCATGGAAAAAGTTGTAGGAACAGGTGAACTGGATTAAAGGGGTTTTAAAAAATATACCCACAGTTAGGTGTAGAAATCTATTAGATTAGACAGGTTAATAACTGGGGCAGGAAAAAGAATGGAGATTTAAGAGAAAGGATATAATTATAAGGAAAATGAGGGAGGAAATAATCAGAAGAAAGCAAACTTTAATTTTCTTTTTGTTAAATTTATAATAGCTTTTTATTTTTCAAAATATATGCAAAAATAGTCTTCAACAGTCACTCTTGCAAAACCTTGTGTTCCAAAATTTTCTCTCTCCCCCTAGGTAGCAAGTAATTCAATATAGGTTAAACATGTGCAATTTTTCTACATTTATCATGCTGTGTAAGAAAAGGGGAAAAGAGGGACAGCTAGATGGCACAGTGGATAGTGTACTGGTCCTGAAGTCAGGAGGATCTGAGTTCAAATTTGATCTCAGATACTTAATACTTCCTAGCTGTGTGACCCTGGGCAAGTCACTTAACCCCATTTGTCTCATCAAAAATTTTAAAAAAGGGAGGGGGGAAATGAGAATTTTTAAAAAAATAAACAACAACAGCAACAATAAAAAGTGATCCACTCAGTCTCCATAGCCCTCTCACAAACTTTAATTTTCAAAGATGGATCATAAAGTAGGAATTAAAAGGAAAGAAGGAAAGCATAAATCAGATCACTTCAATTAGATTGTTAGTGTGGGTCACATTGTAGTGCATACTATTATACTGTTGTTGCTGATTGGTGGTGTTTCTTTGTTCTAAAAAAGGACCAGGGTGATTTCTTGACTTGCACAAGAATTGGACATAAGAGATATAAGAAATGATGAAAGTAATGGATTCAGAGAACCTGGGTAAAATTTGAATGAGCTAATGCAGAATATAATGAGAAGAGTGAGGAGAATAATTTGAAAAATGATTACAATAATATAAAAGAAACAACTTTCTTAATTACTTTGATCAATACAATGACTTATCAGTACTCTGGACAAGACAAATTTCCCTGCTCTTGGCAAAGAAGTGGTAGACTAAAAGTGCCCAGGGATTACTAGATGCATAGTGAATAGAGTGCCCAATTATAGAGTCAGGAAAACCTGAGTCCAAATCCAGCCTCGGACACTTACTAGTTGTGTGATTCCAGGTAAGTCACTATTTATCCCATTTTTTCATCTGTAAAATGAGATGGAAAAGGAATCATTCCAGTAACCTTTGCCAAGAAAACTCCAGAATTACAATAAAATAGGTACTCAATGAAACATACACGTTAAGATATGACTAATAATGCAAATTCATTTAAATTAATTATACTTATTTTTTTAGAAGGGAGGGCATTTGGGTAGAGTTGGAGAAGGAAAGCCTAATGGGGAAAAAATAGTGATATAAAAAGTAAAGATATCAATTAAACATTTTAAAACAATTGGAAGAAAGAGTAGTACTTCAACATCAAATTTAATATGTACTTTAAAAAAATATACATAATAGAAATAAGTGGTTTAATTTACAAGCCTTTTTTTTCTATACCTCTTTCCACATGGAAATGTTCATGTTTATTGATATTTGTCAAGCCCACAATAAAAAAGAACAAATTTTAAAAGAGCCTTAGTAAGAAAAAGTCTATGGAGTTTAAGCTTAAAAGAAAAAAATAAAAAACAAAAAAACACACATAGCAATATGTACTCTTCCTTTGAGATAGAGAAAGCCAAGTGGGGATCAGGTCTGTTAAGACTCCCCCCCCCCCGACACTCCTCTCTCTCTCTCTCTCTCTCTCTCTCTCTCTCTCTCTCTCTCTCTCTCTCTCTCTCTCTCTCTCTCTTTCTCTCTCTCTCTCTTTCTCTCTCTCTCTCTCTGTTCCTTTTCTCTCTCTCTCCCCCCCTTTCTCCTCTCTCTCCCCTTCCTTCCCCCCCCAGCTCTGTTTCTCTCTCTCTGTCTGTCTCTGTCTCTTTGTCTGTCTCTTTCTCTGTGTATGTGATGATCACATGTACGTCTACTACAGTGTTCCCTACATGTATTCAATACTCCCACAGAGGTCACAGATATTTGTAGGCAAGTGTTCTCCAGGCTTGTGGGGAAATTCTTTTGTTTTTACTTTTGTTACTATTCTATTTCAGTAGATATATTTTCTTTAAATGAGTTATGTCTTCCAGTTAATCATCAAAAATAAATTTGTGCATAAATTGGATTTAAGTGAGGCTCACTCTCTCTTCTAGTTATCACAGTCATAGATGATGGAGAAAAGCCAGAAAGTTGCCTGAACTCTCCCCAGATTCTCTCAGAAACAACCCTAAATCAAGCCTCTTAACAGTTTCTGGAGTGACAGAACCCACAAAAATGCAGAGTGAAACAAATTTCCAGCTTAAGATATCTTGGAAGGACTTCAGGAAAGATCTGTCTCACTTGGACAAAAGGGGAGTGAAGTGAAGGTGTGATACAGGGAATCTAGCAGGAGGCTCTTAACCAAAGCATAGGCCAGCAATGGAGGTCCCTTCATTTATCCTAGCTCAGCATGCCAGTGGCTCAGCAGGTCAGCTGTGTTGGTTCTGAGAGGTCTGCCTTCTCTCACTTCTAATCTCCTCGACTGAATTCTGACTGAGGCTCTGAGAGCTTCTAGTGGGCTTCTCCTTTTCTGGCCCTGACAGCTCCTCCTTATATGTTTCACATTGTTCCACATTATATCACTAGGAAACCATTACTTGTTGTAGGATTAAATCAATGCTAAACTAGATTTAACCATTGTCTCTTCAATTCCACTTACTTAGCACTTTGTAAGAATCCTAACAGATATCCCCTTATCTCAACTGAGTTAAGTGAGGGGTTTGAAACCCTGAATTATCCTTAGTCTTTTAGCCCATCTGCCAAATGGTTTACCAAGATGTAGCCACTATTTATGCTACAGTTTCTTGGAGTCACAGGTGAAAGTTATATAGGTGAGGTAGACACCAAAGCTAGAAAGCAGCCCTGAAAAGGCTCAGCACCCCTCCCACCAGAGGTACTAATCTTCACTGAAAGCACCCAAAAACAGCAGCCCCAAGGCAAAATGACTACCAGAAGATTTAATGTCAACAAGTTAGAACTGAGCAGAAACAGATCATAGCTAATTTGGGGGGAAAGTTGAGCCAACACACATTTTGTTTATTTTATTTTATTTTTTTTGGTGAATTTTTTTTATTAAGGCTTTTTATTTACAAAGCATATGCATGGGTAATTGATCCTTGCATAACCTTTTATTGCAAATTTTCCCCTTCTTCCCCTCCCCCCTCCCCTATCTGGTAGGTATTTAACATATATTTAACAATACATGTTAAATATGTTGAAATATATTAGATCAAATATATATATATATATATATATGTATATATATATATATATGTATACACATATTTACACAATGTTGCACAAGAAAATTAGATCAAAAAGGAAGAAAAAGAAAAACTGAGAAAAAATGCAAACAAATAACAACAGAGAGAGAATGCTATATTGTGTTCCACACTCTGTTCCCATGGTTCTCTTCATCACTGCACAAATGCAACTGGTTTGAATCATCTCAATGTTAAAGAGAGCAACGTCCATCAGAATTGGTCATTATATAGTCTTGTTGTTGCTGTGTATAATGATCTCCTGGAACTGCTCATTTCACTCAGCATCAGTTCATGTAGGTCCCTCCAGGCCTCTCTGAAGTCGTCCTGCTGGTCATTTCTTACAGAACAATCGTGTTCCATAACATTCATATACCATAATTAATTCAGCCTTTCTCCAATTGATGGACATTCACCCAGTTTCTAGTTTATTGCTACTACAAAAAAGGCTGCCAGAAACATTTTTGCACATGTGGGTCCCTTTCCTTCCTTTAAGATCTCTTTGGGATATAAGCCCAGTAGTAGCACTGCTGGATCAAAGGGTATATACAGTTTGATAACTTTTTGAGCATAATTCCAAACTGCTCTCCAGAATGGTTGGATCCATTCATAGTTCCACCAACAATGTATCAGTGTCCCAGTTTTCCCACATCTCCTCCAACATTCATCATTATTTTTTCCTGTCATCTTAGCCAATCTGACAGGTGGCCAACACACATTTTGAAACTGTGAAACAGAAGAGAAATGTGCACTTTCAGAGGTCAGCTGTGAGACTTCCAAACCATGCACAGAAAGCAAATTGTGAGTCCCTGGACCCCGGCCACAATAGGTGGCCAGCACTGCATTTGGTGTACAGCATTGAATTTACTCACCAGAATACCCAGAAACATCAGTACAGAGTTGATGAAAATGATGGAAAATTCAGAAGCTGCTAAATGAAAAACAAGAACCCAACAGGGTTTATGAGCAGGATAGTTCATTCATCTCTAAGAAGGCAGAATTTAGCTCCATCTAAAACAAAGTGCAAATGAAGCTTTGAAAGATACAAGATAGTAAGAGGGCAGATGAAATTCGTTTTTATGCTGATAATAATAATCCAAAACACTTTTAGGAAGCCCTAAAGGCTATCTATGGCCAGAGACATAATGCAGCTCAACTACAGAACTACCTCCATTAGGACATGATTTTGGAGAAATAGACTGAACCCTTCTATATTGTTCTCAACAGACCATCACCAATCAATTCCAAAGTCATTGGCCATTTATTCCAAGCTGAAATCAGTCCTTCACTAACCAATTCTCCAAGCGAAGAAGAGGTTTTGAATGCTATTAGGTTCCTTTCCTGTGGCAAAGCACCTGATGCTGATTCTATTCTAGCTGAGATCTACAAAATCTCACACAAAAGCTGATTGAAATTTTCTGAGTTATATGACAAGAGGAGATTATCCCCCAGGAGTTTAAGGGTGTCTCCAATGTCCATCTCTATAGAGATAAATAGATTGTCCTATGACAATCACAAGGTGGATCTCTCTCTTAGTCATTGCTGGCAAGATTCTTGCTAGAGTCCTCCTTCATAGGCTGATCCTTTACCTAGAAGTTGGTCATCTAGTTGAGAGCCAATGGGGCTTCAGAAAAGGCTAAGGAATGGTCAATATGGTGTTTACAGCCTGGCAATTCCACAAGAAATGCCAGGAGCAGAACAGATATCTGCATAGAACATTTGTTGCTTTGACCAGGGTCCTTGGTACTGATAGTCATGAAAATTTGTGAAAAATTATGTCAAAATTTGTTTGCATGGACAAATTCATCAATATTTTCTGACAACTTCATGAAAGCAAGCTTGCCCAGGTTCTGGATAATGAACAGTACTCTTGAGCTTTCCCAGCCACTAATGAAGAGAAACAAGGCTGTGTACTTGCTCTTATGCTTTTTAGTATGATTTTCTTAGCAATGTTGTCAAACAACTTCAATCAGGGCAAACATGGAATCAAAGTCAACTCTGATATTGATGGTAAATTCTTCAGTTTGAAAAGGTTACATGCTAAAAATAAAGTGGAGGGAGTGTTGGTTCATGATTTTTTATTTGCAGATGTTTGTACACTCAGTGCAGCCTCTGAAGCTGAGATGCAACAAAGTATGGATCGATTCTCTGCTGCTTTGCTAATTTTGACCAAACAACACCAAGAAAACACAGGGCCTCCATCAGCCTGCACCATGTTCTCCATATGTGGAACCATCAATTATAGCAATTGGTGAAGTTTTGAATGCTGTGGATAGCTCATTTACTTTGGCAGTATACTTTCCAGGGTTCTACATATTGATAATGATGTTAACTCACACAGCTAGCTCAGTGTTTGGGAGGCTTCTTAAGAAAGTTGGGGAGACTGACTACCAAACTGAAGGTTTACAGAGCCATTGCATTGACTTCATTGTTGTATTCCGGTGAAACATGGACAGTCTACCAGAGCTATTCCAGAAAAATGGATTGATTCTATTTGACTTGTATTGGGAAAATTCTGAAGGTTACCTGCAGGATAAGGTACCAGACATTGGAGTCTTTCTCAAACTAAACTGTTAAGCATTCAAACGCTACTGCACAGAACACAACTCCAATGGCCTGGACATGTTTGAGTGCCAAATGGATACTTTCCAAAAAGACTAATTTTTTAAAATTATAGCTTTTTATTTTCAAAATATATACATGGATAATTTTCAACATTCACCTCTACAAAACTTCTAAATATTTTCTCCATTTCCCCTACTCCTTCCCCCACTCAGCAAGTATAAATGTTAAACATGTGCAATTCCTCTATACACATTTCCACAAATATCATGCTGTACAAAAAAAAAAAAATCCAAAGGGGGAAAAAATGAGAAAGAAAACAACAAACAACAAAAAGAGTGAAAACAACTATATTGTGGTCCACATTCAGTTCCCACAGTCCTCTCTTTGAGTACAAATGGCTCTCTTCATCATAAAATCATTGGAACTGGTCTAAATCACCTCATTGTTGAAGAGAGCCATGTCCATCAGAATTGATTATTATATAATCTTGCTGTTTTCTGTGTATAGTGATCTATCTCCTGGTTCTGCTCATTTCACTCAATATCATTTCATGCAAATCTCTGCAGGCCTCTCTGAAATCATCCTGTTGATCATTTTTTACAGAACAGTAATACTCCATAACATTCATATTGTAAGGGTCATAGGAAGAGGAGGAGTCACAGCTCTCCACAGTCAGGAAGTAAACAGAGGATTTGAAGCCCTGAGATCCCCTCCTGTGCTTTGCTGTGAGCAAACAGGGGCCACCTCGTGAGTGGGAACTCTGGCCACATTGAGATCACATTGTTAATGGGAAGTGAATCCTTCTCTGATTCTCTGATTGGCTGTGCATGTGACCTCATAGACCCTATTTAAACAGTGGGGAGGAGAAAGTCAATCTCTTTGGACTGGTGTTCATTTGGGAGTCAGAAGGAGGTCAGGGACAGGATGTGAACATGTGAATTAAAGACCTTGAGCTTGCACATGGCTGTTCTCCAACCTGCTACCATGTATCTAACCAGTGGTCCTCAAACTTTTTAAATAGGGGTCAGTTCACTGTCCCCCTCAGACTGTTGGAGGGCCCAACTATAGTAAAAACAAAAACTCACACTCTGTCTCCGCCCCTCAGCCCATTTGCCATAACCCAGCGGGCCACATAAACATCCTCAGCAGGCTGAATCTGGCCCGTGGACCATAATTTGAGAACCCCTGATCTAAACCATTGTTCTTATGAAACAAGGGTCAGAGATCTCTGAAGACCTCAGACAGAGGCAAGCTTGGTAAAATTGGTTTAAGCACTGCAAAAGAGAGTGACCGGAGATTTCTAAGGGCATGGGAATTAGGAGAGACTGGCAATAGTGAATGCAGAATGGTACAAAGGTGTTCATAAGTGTAATGAATGCCTAGAGTTAAGCATTTACATTATATGCCATAACTTATTCAGTTATTCTCCAACTAATGGGCATCCACACAGTTTCTTGTCACTACCAAAAGGGCTGTCACAAACATTCCCAAAAGACTATTTTATGAAGAACTAGCATGATGATTACAAGGACAGTGTCAAGGTCTTTCTACAGAATTTTAGTAACAATTGCACAACATGGGAGACACTGGCTCAGCATGGCATGCCCTCATCAGAGAAGGTGCTGTGCTCTATGGGCAAAGCAGAATTGAATTGGCTCAAATGAAATGCAAGATGCACAGATTTAGAGTCCACCTCAAATGGTCACAACAACTTTGTGTCCAACCTGTGGCAGAGCATTCCATACTCTGATCAGCCAAAGTTGGACATGCTGTAACTTGACTCTAACATATTAATGTCATTTTGGACCTCTTCAATAATAACGCACAATAACTAATTAAAAATGAGCTGCATTTGAAGAGATGCAGGTACATCTAATATCTTTTTTTTAAATAATAGCTTTTATTTTTCCAAAAACATGCAAAGATAGTTTTTAACATTCACCCTTGCAAAATCTTGTGTCCATATTTTTTCCTTCCCTTCTTTCCCCCTCTCCTAGATTGCAAGTAATCCAATATAAATTAAACATATGCAATTCTTCTATACACATTTCCACAATTATCATGCTGAACAAAAAAAATCAGATCAAAAAGGGAAAAAATGAGAAAGAAAAAACAAGCAAGCAAATAACAACAACAACAACAAAAGCTGGTTACAGGAGGAAAAGCCCTTCCAGTACAAAACTGTAATGTCCTGGTTAGCTTTCTGGAGGTCTTGGAACCAGCCTTCCTTTCAGCAGAGTAATCACCATGAGAATAGCCAGGGATAAAGTGCAAAAGTCTTTATTATCTCCTTCACAGTCTCCTTCTCCTGGAGCTCGGCTAGCTTTCTCAAGGCCCTTCAGAAAGGGTCCTGCTTTCAGTGAAGGAAACAGGAGAGCCTCCAAGATGGTCCCTGTCTTGAAGTCTCCCTCTGGCTGAGTTTGTCCCCAGTTTATATGCTCTATTACAATTACATCATCACAGTATACTGAGTATAAACCAAACATTATATCACTTGGTAACTGTTGGAATCCTGTCTTCCTAGAAATCAGCCAGAGTCAGGATAATCAAAAGCCTTTATTCTTGGTCTTTTGCAGTCGAGTCAGGGGATTAGATCTAGCAATCTCCACACCTCCTTCTTCTCTCTTCAATGTCAAGAGAATGCCTCCATTTCCTCCTCCTACTCCACCCACTCATATCACTTCCCCTCCTTTGTCCACACCCACCGATCCAGTCAGCAGAGAATAGTTGGGGAGGGTCATCCTTCAAACACACTAATAGAGAATTGTCCAATTGGCAATTAGTCTCACATGCTCCATTATCCAAGTGCATTTGCTCAGTTCTAGCCCTTTACAGATAACCATTATTTGTTGTAAGATTAAATCAATCAAACTGAACTGGAGAGCTCACATGCTAAACTAAGATAACCATTGTCTTATCAATTCCACTGAGTTAACACCTTGTTTAAATCAATCATACTGAGGAGTAAGAAATATACTTACAACATTATAGACAACAAATATACAACAAGAACATTATTTTGTTCCTGCCCTTTACACAAAACCCCTATGAAACACACTGATAATGTGGGGAAGGATAGTAACACAATAGATGACAAGATCTCTTGGAATCCAATAAGATTTAATCCAACAGGAATAAATTCAAAAATAGACAAGCACTTAAAGAGACCTAGCAGTGAGACACACAAGGAGGAAAATCCACATACCTTGTATAGATCATGCCTCCAGACTCCAACCTGGAGTCAGCAATCTGCTTCTGCCACCTGTCCCTTTTCTGAACCTCTTTGCTTTTTCACTGGATGAAGCTGTTTCTCTATTCCTCTTTGGCAGGTGAAGCAGTGTTAGGTTATTTTAATAAACCAGCTGCTTTACGCTTTTACAGTGAAACAGCAGCCCTAAGCCAGGAGTCTACAGCTTTCCAAATCTGCTCCCTTACTTGGGCGCTAATGAAGTGTAAAAGCTATTTCTGGCAAATGATGCTCCTACATCAGAAAACTAGGAAGCTCCTCCTAACTGTTCTCTTGAGTTCTAAGTTTTGTTTCTCTCAATCAAGAAAAGCCGTATCATTGTAGACAGTATCAGAATCAAGGAAACCCTGAGGAGTTTCCTTTATCTCAGGTTTACAGATACTAATAATAGGATATAATACTGTAATAGGATAATTATAGGCTACTAAATAGCCAAATTACATTTTAAAGATTCATTTGCTATCTATCTTCAGGTTTTAGGCATATGACGAAGCAGATACAAGGTAACCTTGGGTGTGGGAAGAGGGTAACAATGAAGCAGAGCCTGGAAAGTACTTGACCAGACTCACACGAAATCAGAGATTTCAAGAAACTCAAATGAGGAGAAAGAACATTCAAGACATGAGGAACTGCAAATGCAAAGGCATGGAGATGGGAGATAATAGGTTATAGATGAGGAAAAGCAGAAAGATCAGTATGGATAAATTGTAGATTATGTGGAAAGGAGTTATAAATAAAAAAGAAGTCTGCAATGGGGACTAGATTGTAAAAAGAGCTTTCAATACCAAAGCAAAGTTGTTGTAGATCTTTAGTTTAGGCAAAACAATCTAACAGTTCAAGCTGACTAAGCATGTATTAGTTGAAATTAAGATGAACTGAGACACAAAGCTCCAAGCATTGTCAATTTATTAATGAAGTGTGAATTTATCAATAAATAAGATCTTAGATTCCTTAGAAAAGCTAAGACCACAAGGTGAGGTGAGCTAGCCTTTTTATATAGTATTTCTTATAGTATTTCTGGGAAGCTCAGAACAAAGAACAAGACTTAGGTGCAATTCATAGGCAGGAAATGAGCTATGATTAGTTACAAAGCCTAAAAAAAACAATATATGATTGGTGGCATTATTGATATGGAATAGAAAATGATTGGCTGGAAATTGGGAATGTGAGGCTAGTAACAACTCCTTCTTATTAAGGAATGCTGATTGATTGTTAGGGGAACAAAGATAACGGATTTCCTGGTACCCATGTGCATCTTGCAGAATTTGTTAGCCAACATAACAGATTTCCCTTAATTGTACTTGGATACACAAGACTCCTTAATAAGATAGCAGGTCTTCCAAATTGTACATGGGGAGTAAGATATGTGAGATAATGCATTTCTGTGAAGTAGGGTGATTTATGGGACAACTTAGCTCAGAGAGGAAGGCTGAACCTACAAATGTCTTAATTCAGAGACAAAGAAAGGGATTCAGATGGTTATGACAAAATACAGAATAAAATCAACTACAAATAGAATTAATTACAAAAACAGAATTGATTTGTAAATTGAATCAATCCAATTTCCCCTGATCTATAGGAAATGAGTCTCCCATGAATCACTTATCTGTAACTCTAAAATTTTTAACATGGTCATGAGTAGTAGTGCATACTAACACAAGTTTTTCTGGAGCTAGACTTGAACATAACAACTAAGGCAAATTCTAAAAAGAATAACAAGCCTGAGGGCAATAAGGGTCCATTTACCAATAGTAACTTTCAGGTCACTTCCTTGCAATCAAGTAAACCATGAAGAGGGACTCCACTACAAGTCACCTATAAAGATAATTGAATTTCTGCTGTAATTCATTGAATTTGGGGAAAGTTTGTTACAATATCACCTGATTTATTGATATAAGAATAGCCAGGGGGCAGCTAGGTGGATAGAGCAGCAGCCCTGAATTCAGGAGGACCCGAGTTCAAATCTGGTTTCAGACACTTAACACTTCCTAGCTGTGTGACCCTGAGCAAGTCATTTAACCCCAGCCTCAGAAAAAAAAAAAAAAAAAAAGAAAAGAAATAATGATATAAGAATAGCTAGACTGATTAATCTTAGTACAGACTCATCCCTGAGAAGCAGTGAGGAAATTTCAGACCATTTCATTATATAAGGCCATTTGGGTTAAAGTATTTATTTCAGTTTATAAGGAGGTGATGGATACACTTGTGGCCTAGACTAATTTTTCAGTTTTGAGAGAGAGATTCCTAGCTGCTTGTTCTAAAATAGAGACTCCCACATAAGAAAGAGCAGCCCCATTAACTTCATGGAGTCATTGCTGGCTTTTACCTGTAAAAGAACCCTGTTCTTGATTGCAACTTCATCCTTGTAGATAGAACTTCTTTCTTTCTTTCTTTCTTTTTTTTTTTTTTTTCTTTTTCTTTTTTTTTTTTGATATTTGGTCCACCAGGTCTCCAAGTTTCTAACAGAGTTTTTTTTTTCCTCCAGCTCAAGAGTATGATCAAAGATTGAGCTTGAAGGGACCAAATGAGCAATTCCATAGAGTGGCATACCAATTTGAGGGGAAAAATGTTCAAGTCCTGTCATTACAAATGAAAAAGTGACCTTGGATTACCATTTTTCATGAGACTTCAGAAGGTGAAAGCTTAACTCCACTGATGACATTGTCATACTGGACCCATCTAGAGTTAAGGAAACATATCAAGGTCTGTTGTCACTCATATCGTCAAGGAGACTGGCTTTGGAACAGATAAACAGATTTATCTTTGGTAATGCTGGGAAAGGGAATACTATAAGTGATTTCCTACCCTTCCTAAATCTCCTTCCTCCCTAATGTTAGGACCTCTCTCCTTGGTCACACAAAGATGGAAGCTTGGAAGAGGAGGATACCATCTAAGCAAGATGGTATCAGGAGACCCATTGCAAAGGGAAGCCAGTGAAGTTAGAAGAGCTCAAGAAATAATCAATCAAAATATAAAGAATGAAAAAATAGAATAGAATGTGAGACATTTCATGAGAAAAACAGCAGATATGGAGAACAGATCAAGAAGAGAAAATATTTTAAAAATCGGACTACCTGAGAAAAATAATTTTGATATAATACAAGAAATAGTCAATGAAAATTATCCTGAAGTAATAAAATAAGAGAGAAAAGTAGAAATAGAAAAAAAATTCACTGATTACCACAAGGAAAACAAATAAAAACATAATTGCTACATTTTGAAAATCCCAGATCAAAGAGAACATTTTATAAGCAACAATGATAATAACCACAAAAACAAAAACAATTCAAATATGCTTGAACTACCATTATAGTTACACAAGACCTATCAGCAACTACAATAAAAGACCACAGGTCTTAGAATATTAAATATCGACAATCAAAAGAACAAAGGTTGTAGCTGAGAATATTAAATTAGCAAAATTAAGTATAATATTGAATGGAAAAAATAAACTTTCAATGAACTGTTAGATTTTCAGGATTTTGTTGCAAACCAACCTGAATTCATTAGAAAATCCAAAATATATGAGGGGCAGTTCTGAAAACCTACTCACAGTGGAAATGGGTTAAAGAGTAAAAACACCCATACACAGAGACCAAGAAGGGTATAGCACTCTTCAAAATCTATAAAGAAATAAGAGGAGGAGGGAATAGTATAAAGCAAGGTATAGAAGAGTGTGTAGATTAATGGGAAAGTGATACAAAGGGAGAGAAAGGATTGGGGGGGGGGGGAAGAGGATAAGGTATACATACACCTGGAAGGATCCTTCCCAAGCTGGTTCAGTTTCATTATTCCATTGGAAGTTCTTGATGTAGATTTTATCTCTTGGGGGTCAAATCAAGGAGTGATAAGTCCAAAGGTCCAGTCTGTCACATATATATATAAAATTCCTCCTTTGGTCTGCTGAACAGATAAAATAAAGCCAGAGGAATGATTTAATCTCTTTATTTATATACTCAATTTGGCCTGAACTTTGAGGGTGATGGGGGAATGTAAATTTAGGAACTTCTCCTAGGTAACAGTAAACTTTGAATTGTATAGAGTTGGTAAAGTGAGCACTGTGATCAGAATCAATAGATGCTGGTGCGCTGAAGTGGGAAACAATTTCCCTCAGGAATATTTTAGCAACAAAATTATTGTGGCCCCAGAACCAGGAAGGTCACTAGAAATAACAGAATAAGTTGGTCAATAACAAAAAGGCATATGTTATAGTGGCCAGATTTAGGCATATATCTAAGACCTATTTGCAAATATTCAAAAGGAATATAGGCCAGGGGGTAGCCTATGGCCTATGGTCACTATAGGAAGTAGCACAAAAGGCAGGCTGGTTATATATTTACAATTCCAATCCACAACAAAAGGCAAGTAAGAACATGAACAATCAATTTACTAGAAAGACAAGTAGTCCCTAAGCAATTGGATCCACAATTCTTCCCCATTAAGGATCCTTCTGCTCATTGTCCTTGGAAGGTCACTAACAATAAAATGAGGTGGTATAATATTATGATCTGTCAGCTTTAGAAGGAGATTTCCACATGATTGGTTATGGGGGAGAGGTGGAAGAATTCCTATATTTGGATAAGGGTGATGCTCATTAATCATTATTTTGTCAGTAGCATTCTTGGGCCTTTTACCAACCATCTGGCCATCTCAGCAGGGGTTTTCAGGGGTTTGGTCAGCAGGATTCTGGGGTTCAAGAAAAATGTGACAAGGGACCAAGGAAGTTGTAATTTTTAAGCAAAGGTCACTTAGAAGTGGGTGGGGGTAGTGCTAGTATAGCAAATTCCTAACAAAAGTTAGTGTAATTTCTCTGTCCTATCAATCAATCACAAATAATATAATCATCACTACAAGGTGGGTTAATTAATCATGACTCTTAGTCTTACAGGACTAACATAATTTACTCAACTTAATTCTTATAACACTAACAGTTTGAGAGATATAATTTCTGGATAATTAATCATTTTACCAATAATTCTAGCATTTTATTAATAAGAGGATCAATGACACTTTCAAATGGCAAAGAAAGATCAACATAATGGGTGCTCAGTTTATATATCCTTGGAAGAATGGGTGTTCCTGAAGGTGGTAATCAACTCTTGATTGGTGAACAAGTAATGAAAAAGAATGAATAATACTATGAGAATTGGATGATAGGCTTGGGCAATGTAAACTTTGATAATGTTATTATAAATTGCCTAATGTTGGACTATATAATCAAAGGATTGTCCCCATCCAAACTCATACAGAAGCACAATGGACTTCTTTTCCCCACCTTAGATTAAATTCCTTTTAAGATAGATAGATTGAGGAGAAACTTAATTCAATCTCAGTATCATCACTATCCTTCAGAGACTGAAAAACCTATGCTTTCTGAAAAAATCCTGGTCCTAATTCAATGATTATTAATAGGAGAGGGAAATAATCATTTTTCTCATTCTACTTTACTTAATTCACTAATGTAGACATTGATCTCCATTAACTCATAATGATTTTAGTAAATGCTGATTAAAATGAATATGGGTATCAAAATTATTTTCACAATATCTGGTGATAGAAACACTGGAGAAGGAGCATCCCAGAGCCCAGCAACTTATTTTGCTACAACAATTAAATCATTGTTTCCACTTTTCATTTTCAGAGTTACCACAGAAAAGAGAGACTTGATCATCACATAAAAAGAAATTTAAAATCTATGTGGGGCCTTCTAGGACAGCAAGCTTGTTGGTTGTGTCAGCACCATCATTCCCTTTTTTTTTTTTTTTAATTAATAATTTTTTATTATATATATATATATATATATATATATATATATATTTATAATATTATCCCTTGTATTCATTTTTCCAAATTATCCCCCCCTCACTCTATTCCTTCCCCCCGATGACAGGCAATCCTATACATTTTACATGTGTTACAATATAGTCTAGATACAATACATGTGTGTGAATATAATTTTCTTGTTGCACAATAAACATTAGATTTCGAAGGTACATGCAACCTGGGCAGACAGATATTAGTGCTAACAATTTACATTCACTTCCCAGTGTTTCTTCTCTGGGTGTAGCTACCTCTGTCCATCATTGATCAACTGGAAGTGAGTTGGCTTTTCTTTATCATCATTCCCTTTTTGATATCTTTTTTTAAAGATGTATTTTTGGGGGCTATATTTTCAATTCTTTTTCTGGAGAAGAATAGTATCTTCCTTAACAAGTCCCTTTTTTAGTTGGTTTGAGTATAACACTCAGTTGTTCATAGATGTGCTTTGAACAATATTGTTATTACTGTATACAATGTTCTCTTGGTTCTGGTCATTTCACTTTTCATTATTTCATGCAAGTCTTTCCATATTTTTCCAAAATCGACCAGCTCATAATTTCTTATAGGACAGTACTGTTCCATCACAGTCATTCCCCAATTGATGGGCTTCCCCTCAGTTTCTAATTCTTTACCTCTACAAAGAGTGCTGTTATCAATATTTTAGAACATATAGATTCTTTTGGGAAACAGACCTAATAGTGATATTGACAGTTGCTTCCTCTTGACACAGAATCACTTCCACCAATAGATAATTTGGGCAGGACAATAGATAATGGCCAGGACTGTGGCAAGTTTCAGAGTGGACAAGAGATCTTTGATAAAATCTGCATTAGCAACAACTGTACTGGCAGATGTCAAAAGATGTCTCTGCAGTCGCAGCACTCAGACATGGCAGACACCAAATGTACAACATAAGGATTGATAGTAGTATTGTTCCCATTGGCTAGCTGACATTCCGAGTAAGGACCACAAGTTCAGCATGCTAAGCAACTGAGATTACAGGGCAGGGACTCCATGTCATAGTCAGAAATGAAGATGATGGCAGGAGAGTGAATACTATCTCTCATAAAAGAAGACCTATCAATATATAAAACAAAGTTAGGATTTTGCAAAGGGATATCAGAAAGATCGTTACAGGGTTTTTCAGCCATACCTACTGCAGAGGTATAATCTGTAATGGTTCTCCAATGATTTGCAAATTGGGGAGCAATGTGTTGGGGTCTTTTTGAAGGTGATGTTCACTTCCTATTTGGCAAGACTTGAGTTTGGTGATGAAGAGGACTTCAACTTTATGGAGTACTGCACTATTAAGGGGACAGCACAAACTAAATCATGAGCCTTCTCTGCCAAAAAGCAGATACTGTAGATGTCACAGACTCAAACTGAAAAAATTAATAAGCTGCTTTGTGTGGAGTGTGTCCAAAAGACACCAGAAGTCACTGCCATTTTGTTTCTCTACAAAAAAGAGAGAAAAACTGTAATCTGGGAATCCTAGTGCCAGGTGCCAAGAATGGCTTTTTTTGAGGTCTAAAAAGGTGGAAAAGTGCTGATGATCAAGCTGCAAATGATCCAGAATCAAGTATTAAGAAAGGATGATTATCCTCTTGGCACATTTAGGCACAGATTGTTGCTAGCAGGAGGTCATTGACATATTGGATCAGAGAAGAGTCCTTGAAAGTGATATACACTAAATCCTATTATTAAATTTGTGAGAATAAAGTGGGGTTCTGAACATATTGTTGAGGCAGATAAGTCCACTTCCTTTGTGTGTTTTTCCAGGTGAATACAAATAGATATTGGGTGTCTGAGTGAACAGAGATTATAAAAAGTGCTGAGCAAATATCTATGATCATAAAATAGGTAGCCTCACAAGGAATTGAAGAAATAATAGTAGCAGGATTGGGCACCATTGTGTGCCTAGGGATAACATAAGCATTAGTGGTGCTCAAATCTTGTACAAAGCAATAAATAGGCTTCCCATGTAGACTTGGGATAGACTTTTGAACAGGGAGGACTGTTGAACTGCAAGACAATTTGCAAAGCATTATAAAACCCCCATCCTTTAAAGAGTCAAGAGGGGTTAAATGCCCTCAATACCCTTTCTGTGTAAAGGGTATTTCAAAGTAGAGGTGGAGGGCATCCCCTAATTTTGATGGCAGTAGGGATGGCAAATTTCAGGAGTCCCACATCTGGAAGATATAGAAGTCCATAGGGAGTCTGCAATATTGGATAAGGTGCTAAATATATCTCTGACCATCTCTGGGTCATTTTGAATGAAAATGAGAAATGAGCAAAAGAAATCCTCTAGAATCTGCAAGTTTGAAGTACCATGGAGAGAACAGGAAATAGTAGCTTTAAGTTTACATATAAGCTCTTGCCTCAGTAGATTTATAGGAGCTTTAGCCATGAGGAGAAAAGAGTGTTCAACAGATAAGAAGTCAATGTGTGATGTAACAATCTAGAAACATTCAGAGGCTTTCCCAAGATCCCCAAAACATTTAAAGACCCAATAGAGGTACAAGTGGAATTAGGTTTGCTTTTAGAACCGAATGAGAGGCTCTGTTATCCAGTAGTCAATTATAAAAGTGTGTCACTAACTTTAAGCACGATATAAGTTTCATCATTTGAAAAGAAGAATAGACTGGAATAAATGAGACCAGAACATCAGGTTCAAGGAAAAATAAGTTTTCTCTGGAATCTGCAACCCCTCCCTCTTTTCACTCCCCCATACCTTCATGTAGCAAAGCTACCCTGGGAACTCTTAAGGCTACCTTTCATTTCTGAGGTCCTATTGTTTCTTTTTATAACCTTGGATAATATAGACTTTCTCTCTTCAGTAAAAACACTCATATGATTTGTGCATTTTGATAGAGCCTCTGGAACAGATGGTATAATGGCCTCCAAAATAGCCTGTATGGGAGTTTCTGAAATAGCCTCTATAAGAACAAAGATAATTTGTTCCTATGTCTTAGGTTTCACCTCTCTCCTTTCCATTTCTTCCTTATCCTTTCTTTTTCAGAAACATCAGGCAATATTCTTAAGTTGGCCATCCTGGGTACCTTTTACGGAAATGTTTTCATATTTCTGGCAGTGATTGATTTGCAAATTGTGTGTTAATGATGTGCGTATCTCATGGGTTGAGTGGATCTAATCTTGCATATATATAGCTCAGCACTTTTTGCTCAATTTATCATAAAATTCTCCTCCTGTACTGTCTCCTGAAATTTACTTCAATTTTTAGATCTGGTGGTACAAGCTTTAATGCCTACAATTAAGTTATCCCTGGCTTGCAATAATCTAATACAATGAACCTAAACATTATGATTCCAATGTAAATCTTATAATGGCCAATTGGGAAGAACTTCAGGATCTTGAGAATCCCTTCAGATTAGGGGAATTCTATTAGTCATCTATCATGGCAGTTCTTTCTCCAGTCAAGAGTAAGATCTCCCTAAGGTTAGCAACATCTCCTTAAGTAGAGTTATACCCTGTAAAAATAGCCTTAAATTGGGAAATAAAAGTCCCAGGATTTTCATAAAATTTGGGTAGAACGACTGAAAGACTGATAGTGTCTATTGAGTCATAATTAAGTCTTTCTTGGAGAAGAAACATACCAGTTCCTCAGTTTTTAGCAGATTTAGGAGAGAATATGATGAGAGGGCAGAAGGAGTAGAAGAAAGAAGAGAAGGTAGTGGAGGAAGAAGAAGAGGAAGAGTTGGTGAGGAAGAAAAGGGAATAGGAATAGAGGAAAAAGGAGCCAAAAAAGAAATAAATATAATTTAATAAGTGATTATTGTCATTGCTTTTGGGTAAATGGGTAATCAAAACACAGAGTGCAGAAATAACCTAAGACATATTAGAAAAGATCGAAAATTGGTCTGGAAAGAGATTATCATGTGTACCCACTCATTTATTTTTGGAATTTTGCTGTTTAGTGTTTTGTGCTGAAAATTTCACAAATGCTCTGATTGGGGAAGTGAGGGTAGGGATGTGAGAGTTTGCCTCAGGGACTAGGCTGGCTTTCTCCACTACTCCTAGCTGGCTCCCTAATTGTTGGGTAAAAATTTAGGTAAACTGAGGCACAAGGCTTCAATTATAATCAATTTATTTACCAATAAATAGGATAAGTAAATAAATAGGATCTAAATTTCTTCAGAAAAGCTAATTCCACAAGGTGAGATAAACTAGTCTTTTTATAATCTTTCTGGGCAGCACAGAATAAAGAACAAGGTGAGATTTCACAGGCAGGAGATGAGTTATAATTAATTATAAAGTCTAAAGAAAACAATGTGGTTAGTGGTATCATTGATGTAGGGTACAACCTGATTGGTTTGAAATTGGGAATGAAGAACTAGTAACAATCAACGCTTCCTTATCATTAAGGAATGCTGATTGATTTATGGAGCTCATCTGCATCCTGCAGGGCTTCTTAGGAAAACAGAGATATCAAACTTCCTGGTATCCATGTGCATCTTGCAAGGCTGGTTAGCCAATTGAACAGATTTCCCCTAATTGTACCTGGGCATCCAAGACTAATTAGTAAGATAAATCTCCTTTATTTGTCTATGGGCAATAATATCTCTATGGGCAGTATTATGTGTGGAGCTAAAGTACATCTTTGAATTAGGATGATTTGTGGGACAACTTCACTTAGAGAAGATTAGACTTTTAAATCAATAAGCTTCTTAACTCAGACAAAGAAAGGGACTTAGGTGGTTATACAAAATACATAATAAAATCAACTACAAATAGAATTAATTATAAAAATAGAATTGATTAAGAAATGGCATCAAGTTGATTTTCTCCCGTGGAATGGGCTCTCTCAGGAGGTGGTGGGTATCCTCTCTTTGAAAGTAGTAAGCAGACTGTGATTCTATGATTGTTTTAGAATGTAGCATTCAGAGGAACAGGTTATTTTGAGGTTATTTTGTAGCATGTGTGGAACTCAGCTGAGCTCACGTACCCACTTCCAGTGAAAAGTGCCCTTGCTCAGTATTGAAGCCCTTCCTCTCTCCCATAATGCCACAATTCTGCATTGTTCTTGGTTGGCACATGTCTCTGGCATGAGGAAGCAATCTTTTAATTGGTTTCTTGGTCCTACTGGCAAAATTTGGGTGAGGGAAGACAGTTCCAAAGAGAATTGACCTCTGAGCAGAGAACTGCCCACTCAGTAGACTTTGGCAAGAGAGACAACTCCATAATTGCTTGTTTTCCTCTTAGCTTTTGAAGTTGTTGGGATTCTTCAGAGAACAAGCATTTATTGTCAGTCAGTGAACATTATTCAATACCAGGTACAATGTTAACACATACAAAGGATTCAAAGAACATCACACCTACTCATCTCTCTCAAGAGCTCTCAATTTAATAGGGGAGAAACATGCAAACAATAAGTACTAACAAAGTATAGTCAGGACCAATTGGAAACAATCAACTGAGAGAAACCTGCCAATTAAGATGGGTGGGGAAAGACTTCCCATAGATGTAATTTTAGGTGAGACTTGAAAGAAGTTAGGAAATTAGGAAGGCAGAGATAAGGAAGAAGAATATTCTACATATAAGAGACAATCCCTGAAAATGCCCACAGCCAAGAGTAATATCTTATTCAAACAAGAGCAAGGTCAGTGTCTGTAATATCCTCCTTGATTGGTTTTCATGGGGTCTCTGGGAGCTGCCTTGGTTTCAGTTCAATCACCACATGAGTAGCCAGGTATTAAAGTCCAAATCCTTTATTGTCTCTTTCAAAGTCTTGTCTACTTTCCTGAGGCCCGGTTAGCTTTCTTGAGGCCTCTCTCTCTCCTTGGTTCCTAGAGCTTGAGCTCCTGCCTCCAGTCCTTGGTGTTCTCTGCCTCTGCCAGCTTCTTGAGGTCCTCCTGAATGTGTCGTGGTGTCTGTGGGGAGGCAGGAGGACCACCACCTTGGTCTCTTCTTCCAGTTTTGATTCTGGCCGAGTTGTCTGAGCTTATGTGGTCTCTTATCAAAGATGTGAATTTTGTAGAACTAGAGTAAGTACTAAGTACATGTACAGAACTAGAGAACTGATAAGCACCATGCAAAACAACCATTGTCTCTATCAGTTCCACTGACTTAGCACCTTGTTTCAAGTTCTGGTCCATAACAAGTGTCACTGAAGACTACATGGGGGTGTAGGGTATAAGAAGACTAAAAAGGAAAGGCAGCTTACAAAGTATTATGAATCCAAATAATCTCAATAATGAGAAGCTTGTTCTCATTAAACAAGGCATGATAAGATCAGATTTGTGCTTTAGGAAATAATCGACTTGACACTTGAGTGAAGAATAGACTGAAGTGGGGAAAGATTTGTGGCAGAGAGACCAACAAGCATCCTATTGCTGTAGTACAGCATGAGGTGATAAGGACTTGCACCAAGATCACAGCAGTGTCATGGCAGAGGAGAGAAGGGGGCATGTAGCTGAAATCTTGCAAAGGTAGAATCATAAGGACTCAGTAGCAGATTTGATGAAGGGAGTGGAAGAGTTGAGGATTCCAACGAGGTTTCAAACCTAGATGATTGGAAGGAGACGCCTTTGACTCTCAGTAATAAAGAAATTTGGAAAGAGGTAGATTCAGGAAGAAAAATATTGAATTAGTTCAGTTTTGGACATGTTGAGTTTAAGATGACTACAGGACTGCTAATTCTAGATCTGAAACTGGAGTTCAAAAGAAAGAGAGATTAGGAGTAGATCAATAAATCTGAGAATCTTCAGCATGAAAGATCATCCTCAGAGATAGTAGTTGAATCTTTGGGAGTTGAGAAGATCAGCAAATGAAATCGCAGAGATAGAGAAGAGGGTCCAATTTGGGGCACAACCATAGTTAATAGCCCTTATCTAGATCAGTGGTCCTCAAACTTTTAAAATAGGGGGCCAGCTCACTGTCCCTCAGACTGCTGGAGGGCCGGACTACGTAAAAACAAAAGCTCACATTCTGTCTCCGCCCCTCAGCCTATTTGCCCTAACCTAGCCCTGCTGCATAATCCTCCTCTGTGGGCTGCATCTGGCCCAAGGCCATAGTTTGAGAACCCCTGATCTAGATAAAGATCCAACAAAAGAAACTGAAGAGTGGTCAGATAGGTAGAAGGAGAATCAGGAGAGAAGGATGTCCCAAAAAACTAGAGAAGAGAGTATTAAGAGGAATAGAGTGATCAACAGTGTCAAAAGCTGTGTAGAGATCATGAAGGAAGAAGACTGAGGAAAGGCCATTAAACATGGATATTAAGAGATAATTAGTAACTCTGGAGAGAGCAGTTTCAATTGAATGATGGGATCAGAAGCCAGATTGTAGAGTGCAGAGAGGAAGAGGAGAAGAAATATATTGTTGTTCATCCATGTCTTATTCTTTGAGACCACATGGACCATAATACAACCAGCCTTACTATGCTCCACTTTCTCTTGAAATCTGCATAAGCTCATGTTTATTGCTTCCATTACACCATCTTTCCCTCTTATCCTCTGCAATCCCCCTTTCCTTTTGCCTTCATTCTTTCCCAACATTGGGATGTTTTCCAAGGAGTCCTGTCTATTTAATTCATAACTAAAATACTTAAGCTTCACTTTTAGTATTTGACCTTCTAGTGAATAGACTGAATTAATCTCTTTAAGTATTGATTGATTTGATTTCCTTGCCATTCAAAGGAGTCTCAGAAGTCTTTCTTTCCAAAAAGCATCTTTTAAATCTTCTGGTTACAATCACTGTCTGCAATAATCTTTGACTCCAAGAATATAAAATCTGACATGCTTCCATTTCTTCTCCCTTTGTTTTCAGGAAGTGATTGGATCAGTTGAGTTATCTTCCAACTTGAGGGATTCATCTTCTGATGTCATCTCTTTTATCATTTTAATCCTATCTTTGGCATTTTCTTGGCAAAGAAACTAATAAAACTAGTGTTTTATCCTTTCCTTCTCCTGTATAAAACCTTGTGTCAGAACATTCCACTATGACCTGTACATATTGGGTAACAGTGTATGGCATAGATCATAGTTTCAATGAGCTACACAAGGTCTTCTGACATGACAGGGCAGCAGTGCACCAAAGGATAGGGTTGTTGTTGCTGAGTTGTTTCAGTTATGTTCAGCTCCTTGTGACTCCCTTTGGGGGTTTTCTTGGCAAAGATGCTAGAGTGATTTGCCCTTTCCTTCTCCAGCTCATTTTACAAATGAGAAACTGAGGCAGATAGAGTTAAACAATTTATTCAGTCACACAGTTAGTGTCTCATGAAGATGAGACTTCCTGATTTTAAGCCTGGTGTTCCATCCACTGCACTATCTAGCAATCCCAGAGAGAAACTTGTGAATGGCTGCCATCTCAAGGAATTTAGCCATAAAAAGGAGGAGAGAGAACTCTCTAATCATTGGGGTTAGATAGATCAAATGATGATTTCTTGAATATGAGAATGTAGGTATGTTGCAGGCAATAGGGAAGGAGCTATCAGACAGGGAATGATTAAAGATAAGTGAAAGAATAAGGATGACCGAGGAGGCAATCTAGATGGAACAGGATTATTTGTGCATATAGAGAGGTTTTCCTTGTTGAGGAAAAGGATCACCTCATTATGTGAGATGAATAAAGGAGATAGTGTTAGAAGGCATCAAGTTATTGTGAAATGAGGAGGAATGAAAAGATGGACAAGTAATAACCCCCAGGGAGAGAATAATATTCATTTATTCAACATGAGTTTGTTAAGCATCTACTATATGTCAGGTACTGTACTAAGTACTAGGAATCCAAAGAAAGGCAAAAAGTAATCCCAGATTTCAAGGACCTCACAATCTAATGGGAGAAGATAGCACACAAATGTACCGACAAGATATAGATAGGATAAATTGGAGATCATCTAAGAAAGAAGGCATTACATTGACAGATTAGAAAAGGCTTCTTTTCAAAGATGAGATTTTAACTGAGATTTGACTGAATCAGGAATTGGAGCTAAAGAGGAAGAAAATTCCAGGGATGGGGTTCAGGCAGTGAAAATGTAGAGTTGGGAGATAGACTGTCTAATTCAAGGAAGAGTCAGAGAGGGTCAAGAGTCACTAGATCAAGAAAGATGAGGACTGAGAAAGGCCATTCAATGAGCTCACGCAGGCAAGAGATCATTGGTACTTTTTGAAGGGAGTAGTTTCAGTGGAGGTTCTGGAACTTAACATTCTTTGCAGAGGAGGGAGGACTTTAATTTCATAGGCCCTATTATCCTGTAATCAAATATTCCAGGTGCAAAAGGAGATTTCCTGGACAAAGTCAATTTAGGGTGTGGCATTAAGAGTAATCCCAACTTCAAGACTGTAGAGATCTGCTCTTTTAGAAAAGAAGTATAAAGGAATTTACAACTCAAAAAGAATTTTAATAGCTTTTTATTTTTCCAAACACAAGCAAAGATAGTTTTCAACATTCACCTTTACAAAATCTCTTATTCCTATTTTTTCCTCTTTTTCTTTCCTTTACCCCTTCCCATAGACAGCAAGCAAGTCAATAGAGGTTAAACCTGTGTAATTCTTCTAAACATATTTCCATATTCATCATGTGGTTCAAGAAAAATCAGATCAACAGAGAAATGCAAATTAAGACAACTCTGAGATACATATCTGTCAGATTGGCAAAGATGACAGGAACAAATAATGATGAATGTTGGAGGGGATGTGGGAAAACTGGGACACTGATACATTGTTGGTGGAGTTGTGAAAGAATCCAGCCATTCTGGAGAGCAATTTGTAACTATGCCCAAAAAGTTATCAAACTGTGCATACCCTTTGACCCAGCATTGCTGCTATTGGGATTATATCCCATAGAAATACTAAAGAGCGGAAAGGGACCTGTATGTGCCAAAATGTTTGTGGCAGCTCTTTTTGTTGTAGCTAGAAACTGGAAGATGAATGGATGTCCATCAGTTGGAGAATGGTTGGGTAAATTATGGTATATGAAGGTTATGGAATATTATTGCTCTATAAGAAATGACCAGCAGGAGGAATACAGAGAGGCTTGGAGAGACTTACATCAACTGATGCTGAGTGAAATGAACAGAACCAGGAGATCGCTGTACACTTCAATGCTGTATGAAGAGGTATTCTGATGGAAGTGGATATCTTCAACATAAAGAAGATCCAACTCACTTCCAGTTGATCAATGATGGACAGAAACAACTACACCCAGAGAAGGAACACTGGGAAGTGAATGTAAATTGTTAGCACTGCTGTCTATCTACCCAGGTTACTTATACCTTTGGAATCTAATACTTAATGTGCAACAAGAAAATGGTATTTACACACATATATTGTATCTGGGTTATATTGTAACACATGTAAAATGTATGGGATTGCCTGTCATGGGGGAAGGGAGTGGAGGGAGGGGGGGGCATAATTTGGAAAAATGAATACAAGGGATAATATTATTTTAAAAATTACTCATGCATATATACTGTGGGAAAAAATTCTAAATAAAAAAAAAGAGAGAGAGAAGGAAAAACTTTCAAGATCAAAAAAAAAAAAAAAAAGAAAAATCAGATCAAAAGGGGAAAATGAGAAAGAAAAAAAGCAAGTAAGCAATCAACGAAAAAAGGTGAAAATATTATGTTGTAATCCACACTCGATCCTGACAGTCCACTTTCTGGATGCAGATGGCTCTCTCCATCCCAAGTCTATTGAAATTGGCCTGAATCACATCCATCAGAATTGATAATCACATAATCTTGTTGTTATGCACAATGTTCTCTTTTTTTTTTTTTTTTTTTATTTTTTTTTTTATTTTTTTTTTTTTTTAAATTTTTTATTTTATTTTATAATTATAACATTTTTTGATAGTACATATGCATGGGTAATTTTTTACAACATTATCCCTTACACTTACTTCTATTCAGATTTTTTCCCTTCCTCCCCCAACCCCCTCCCCCAGATGGCAAGCAGTCTTATATATGTGAAATATATTACAGTATAATTTAGATACAATATATGTGTGTAGAACCGAATTTTATGTTGCACAGGAAGAATTGGATTCAGAAGGTAAAAATAACAGTTTACATTCATTTCCCAGTGTTCCTTTTCTGGATGTAGCTGGTTCTGTCCATCATTAATCAATTGGAATTGGATTAGCTCTTCTCTATGTTGAAGAAATCCACTTCCATCAGCATACATCCTCGTACAGTATCATTGTTGAAGTGTATAATGATCTTCTGGTTCTGCTCGTTTCACTCAGCATCAGTTGATGTAAGTCTCTCCAAGCCTCTCTGTATTTCTCCTGTTGGTCATTTCTTATAGAACAATAATATTCCATAACATTCATAAACCATAGTTTACCCAACCATTCTCCAATTGATGGACATCCATTCATCTTCCAGCTTCTAGCCACTATGAAAAGGGCTGCCACAAACATTTTGGCACATACAGGACCCTTTCCCTTCTCTAGTAGTTCCTTGGGGTATAAGCCCAGTAGTAGTATGGCTGGGTCAAAGGGTATGCACATTTTGATAAATTTTTGGGCATAATTCCAGATTGCTCTCCAGAATGGTTGGATTCTTTCACAACTCCACCAACAATGCATCAGTGTCCCAGTTTTCCCACAGCCCCTCCAACATTCATCGTTATTTGTTCCTGTCATCTTAGCCAATCTGACAGGTGTGTAATGATACCTCAGAGTTGTCTTAATTTGCATTTCTCTGATCAATAGTGATTTGGAACACTCTTTCATATGAGTGGAAATAGTTTTAATTTCATCATCTGAAAATTGTCTGTTCATATCCTTTGACCATTTATCAATTGGAGAATGGCTTGATTTCTTATAAATTAAAGTCAATTCTCTGTATATTTTGGAGATGAGGCCTTTATCAGAACCTTTAACTGTAAAAATGTTTTCCCAATTTGTTACTTCCCTTCTAATCTTGTTTGCATTAGTTTTGTTTGTGCAGAAACTTTTTAATTTGGTGTAATCAAAATGTTCTATTTTGTGATCAATAATGGTCTCTAGTTCTCCCTTGGACACAAACTCCTTCCTCCTCCACAAGTCTGAGAGGTAAACCATCCCCTGTTCCTCCAATTTATTTATGATTTCGTTCTTTATGCCTAAATCTTGGACCCATTTTGATCTAATCTTAGTATGTGGTGTTAAATGTGGGTCCATGCCTAGTTTCTGCCATACTAATTTCCAGTTTTCCCAGCAGTTTTTGTCAAATAATGAATTCTTATCCCAAAATTTGGGATCTTTGGGTTTGTCAAAGATTAGATTGCTATTTTTATTCACTATCTTGTCCTGTGAACCTAACCTATGCCACTGATCAACTAGTCTATTTCTTAGCCAATACCAAATGGTTTTGGTGACTGTTGCTTTATAATATAGCTTTAAATCAGGTACACTTAGACCACCTTCCTCTGACTTTTTTTTCATTAGTTCCCTTGCAATTCTCGACCTTTTATTCTTCCATATGAATTTTGTTGTTATTTTTTCTAGGTCATTAAAATAGTTTCTTGGGAGTCTGATTGGTATAGCACTAAATAAATAGATTAGTTTGGGGAGTATTGTCATCTTTATTATATTCGCTCGGCCTATCCAAGAACACAATGTTCTCTTGATTCTACTCACTTCACTCAAGCATTAGTTCATGTAAGTCTTTCTAGGCTTTTCTGAAATCAGCCTATTTATCATTTCTTATAGCACAATAGTATTCATTATATTCATAGACCATAACTTAATTGAGTCATTCCCTAACTTATGGTCATCCGCTCAATTTCCAGTTCCTTGCCACTACAAAAAGAGCTGCTACATTTTTGCATGTGTGGATCCTTTCCCCTTTTTTATGATCTCTTTGGGATACAGACCCAGTAGAGGCACTGGCTATGTACAGTTTGATAGCCCTTGGGGCACAACAACTCAAAAAAAATTTTTTTTAATGGATGTTAAATTTGTTAAAAATTGGGAAATATTTGACAAAATAAAAATATATTTAAAAATAAATAAAATCTGGTACTGAGGGACAATAAAGAAATGTAAATCTTGCCCAGAAGGATTTGCTTCTTGGAAAAAAGAGGATCACTCATGAAATCCCATGGCTGGGGAAGCAAGTCATGATATGGGGAGTAGAAATACTTTGCTTGTCCTTGTTACTGAGTTGTCCATTGGGTGTTTTCTTTTGTTCTTGAAGAGGCCCAAAATGAGATCACTATGTTATAAAGTCAAGTTACAGTGTGTCTAACTGTGGCTGATCAGACCAATATGAGCTCAGAATGTTCTGTCACAGATAGGCACAATAATCCGTGTGAGCATTTGGGGTGAATTCTCTAAATTTCCACATCTCACATTTCTTTTGAGCTACTTCAGTTGTGCTTTGCTCACAGAGCCCAGAATCTTTTTTGATGAAGGCTCACCATGCTGAGCTGTCCTGTGCCAGGTCTCCCAGGTTGCATAATTAGCTAGGGGAGACCTTAGTTCATAGAACACTGGGCTTGGAGTCAGGGAGACTTGGATTTCCGAGTTCAAATATGGCCTCAGACACTTTCTATCTGTGTGACCCTTGGCAAGTCATATATGCCCGTTTGCCTTATTAGTTCCTTATCTGTAAAATGAGCTGGGAAGGGAAATTCAGATAATATAGCTCTATAGGAAGGAGGTGTGACTATCTAATAATTCCAAACTGGATCTGTCCTTTATGGGGAATCTGAACCGTATATAACCCTATGAATTAGGAAGGATTAGGTAAGATACAGGAATAAGAAATTTGGTCATGGTTTTACCATTGACAGCCTCATGTTCAATTCCCTTTGGAGGGGAGTTTAAGAATTATTGTGAACATTTTCTGTATTCTCAAAGATCCTTTGCACCTCTGGCATTTTTTTCAGGGTGAAATAAAAGCTGTCTTCTACCTAACATGCATTTTTACCTCGAATGTTAATACGGGAGCTAGGGATTTTGTTGTGCTGGAGAAATCTGGACAAGAATTTGTGGTAGAGGCATAATAAGTTAAAGAGAAAATATGCCTTTGGGGAAGTCCCTGAAATCTGATGCACCCTGTTTGCCTCCAGAGCGTGGGAGGTCCTGAACCAAGGGTTACATTAGATTGAAATAAATTGGTGATAATATTTGTATTTTATAACAAAACTTTAACAATTCAAAAACGAAAGCTGTTTTCCTACATAATTACTGGCAATGCTCTACTTGACTTAAATAGTTTTCCAGTTAATCTCTTCATAAAACATTTCTTTTCCTGGATTGAAGATAGTTTACAAAGCCCCCAGCTGCCTCCTTAACTCACAAATTCCTTAAATAACTAGCAGTCAGGTTAAATTTAAGCCTAATCAAAGTGAATTGTAACTGTTCTGATTCTAGAACACAATCTTTAAAATTACAACCAGGTAAGAAATCAAATGCCTTCTCTGTATGTGATAAAACTTGGAACTCGCTCCTGGCAATAACACTTTGTATTTTCCATATGTCCGCTTAGATACACATGCCTATCAGGAAATGCTCCTCCTCGTGTCTATGTATGATTTCCTTGCTGTTGCTTATTGTTTTAGGGCAAGGAATGGACTGAACTATGTGTCTAGAGATTTAAAGCTGTCCATTACTCCTATTACCATTTCCAATCATTTTCTGAATGTATTCAAATAGTTCAACCAAGATCTTTTCTTAAAAAGCCAACAAAGTCAAATTAGCTGAAATTCTGCTTGTGTTCCATTTTTTTCACACCCAGTCAGATATCTCAGAACAGATGGATGAGCTTAGCAGACCAAGGGGGGGAAAAGATGAGACTGTGAACAGTGAGACATTTGCTGTGAGAATGCCTCTAGAAATGAGATTTGATTTCATTGTGCAGGGTGTGTGTTTGTACAATAAGGTGTATTTGACTTCGTATGGCAGAATAACTGTTTGATTCGAGGTGTGTTTGTGTTCATAATGAGGGAGTTTATGGCTTATGATGAGAGTGTGCACGATGGGGTGTTTTTGTGTTTATGGTTTATGAGCACACTGTATGTATGGATGGATGGTACAGTGTGCAATATAATGAGTTATAGTTATTTTGCATGTAGTCTTAGGCATGGTAAAGGGTATGCATTTTGTCTATATGGTGATGGGCTATTTTCACATACATGGTCCGTTTTTGAATACAATGAAATATATGTATTTGTGTACATAACAAGAATGGCGTTGTCTACAACGGGTTTGGATGAGTGTGTGTAATGAGGGGATGTGTTAATGTGTTTAGGTGTGTGGTATATGTGTGCATGGTGAGGACAGTATGGCTGTGGTGGGTATAGTGAAGGGAGTGTGCTTGTGTTTATGGGGATTAGAGGTGTTTTTGGTGTATGTCAATGAATTGTATTTTTATATGCTCAGTGATGAAATGTGGGTTGTGTTAGGTGTTTATGGGTGGTATGTATATAATCTGATTGTGAAACCTTGTAAAGTCTGGGTCCCCCTTTGGTGGTCTCTGTGTACCGTGACCGGTTTTTAAAAGTATGTGTAAGTGGGTGATGCATTTACAATAGATTTTGGAGGCACAGAGCCCTGTTGCTTGTTCCAGCTGTCCCTTGGGTATGTGTGTGTAGTGAGAAACTGTTTTGTGTATGTGGCAATTGTTCACAATGTGACTGTAAGAAATCCTAAATTCTGAGAACTCCAATATGGTGACAGGGATGCATGTGGGTCCCAGTGGGTCTCGGTGTGTATGTGTATGTGTGCACACTCCGGTTGGGGGATGGGTCGGGGTGTGGGTGGGTCCCAGTGGGTCTCAGTGTGTATGTGTATGTGTGCACACTCCGGTTGGGGGATGGGTCGGGGTGTGGGTGGGTCCCAGTGGGTCTCGGTGTGTATGTGTATGTGTGCACACTCTGGTTGGGGGATGGGTTGGGGTGTGTGGGTGGGTCCCAGTAGGTCTCGGTGTGTATGTGTATGTGTGCACACTCTGGTTGGGGGATGGGTTGGGGTGTGTGGGTGGGTCCCAGTGGGTCTCGGTGTGTATGTGTATGTGTGCACACTCTGGTTGGGGGATGGGTTGGGGTGTGTGGGTGGGTCCCAGTGGGTCTGTGTGCACACTCTGGTTGGGGGATGGGTTGGGGTGTGTGGGTGGGTCCCAGTAGGTCTCGGTGTGTATGTGTATGTGTGCACACTCTGGTTGGGGGATGGGTTGGGGTGTGTGGGTGGGTCCCAGTGGGTCTGTGTGCACACTCTGGTTGGGGGATGGGTTGGGGTGTGTGGGTGGGTCCCAGTAGGTCTCGGTGTGTCTGTGTGCACACTCTGGTTGGGGGATGGGTCGGGGTGTGGGTGGGTCCCAGTGTGTCTGCGTGTGCACACTGACTGGGGGGACGTGCGGACGTGGGTGGTTCGGATGCACGCGTGGGTCCCAATCGGTCTCCGTGCGCCCACCCTGGCTGGGGGACGTGCCGTGGGAGTGGTTAGGTTGTCCGTGGGCCCAGTGCACAGCCTCGCCCAGGACTCGGGGACTGTGCTTCTGGAGGATGCGCAGAGGATGCGCAGCCCGTCCCCCTCCTCCCCGCGGCGGTCCCTTTGTGTCAGCCTAGGGCCCCGGCCTCGCAGTAGACTACATCCCGCCTCCTCCAGTCCACGTCCCCTCGCCCGCACGCCCCCGCGCGGTTGCTATGGTAGCCGTCCGTCCGACTTCCCGCCCCCTTTGCTAGCCCCGCCCCGCCTCTCCTCCCGCCTCCTGCCTCCCGCCGCTGTGGCTGAACTGGGGAGGGAGGAGGAGAGGGTGGAGAAGAGGAAGAGCGGGGGCCACGGCCCTCGGAGGAAAGGAACGCCGAAGCGCCGGGGCCCGCGCTCCCATTGGCCACCTCCTTCGGGGGTCGGGAGCCCCGCCTTCCCGGAGGAGGTCACGTGATCCCTTTCCAAGATGGCCGCCCTGTTGTTTTGATGAATAATCCTTGGTGGGGCCAGGGGGGCCAGCGGCGGGCGGAGGGGTAGGAGGCTTGGCGCTCGGGCCCGACGCACCCGCACTCCCGGCCCCTTCCCCGGCCCCCGGCGGGGCTCTGGCACGCAGGCAGCGGGCGGGCGGGCAGACAGGCCGGCAGAGCGGGGCGGGGCGGGGCGTGGCGTGGCGTGGCGGCCGGCCTTGCCCGAGGAGGCGGCGGCAGCAGCGGGGTCAGCGGCTGCCCAGGAGGCTCCGGCCCCGCAGCACCTAGGCGCTCGTCCTGCCCGCAGTCCGCAGCCGCCGGGGCACGAAGGGCGGCCGGAGCCGAGCCGAACACAGGCCGGGCGAGGGGCGCGGGGGAGAGCGAGTGCCCGGGCTGCAGCCGCGGCGGCCGCCACGAGGAGCCAGCCCGGCGGGCGGCGGAGCCGGGCCGGGCCGGAGCCGGGCGCCCTCTTCCCCTAGCAGCGCGGCGGCCGCGGCAGGCGGCGCGGGCGGCCTCAGGCTCGGCGGCGACGCGCGCCCAGGCGCAGCCCCCCTGGCGGCCCGGGGCGCCGCTCCCCGGGGCCCCTCGGCCTCTCATCTCCTCTGACTATGCAATTCTGAGGCCGCCCGCCCGGCCCCCTGCAGCCGCCGCCGCCGCCGCCCGAGGAGGGGACGCGGACCCGGGCCCGGCCCCCACGCCCCCCTCCCCGACGCCCTTCACCATTAAGAGGAAAGCGATGGAGGAGCTGAGCGCTGATGAGGTGAGGGGGGAGGGGATGAGAGCGCGGGGAGGGGGGGATGGAAAGGAAGAGATGGGGGAGGGGGGCGGGTGTGACTGTGTTGTGTCTGAGACTGTGCCTGTGATTGTGAGGAGTGTGTGGTCGTGTGAGACTGAGTGCGACTGCTGTGAAGAGTGATGGTTGTATAAGAGACTGACAGTGGTGTGTGTAATAAAGTTTTGAATGTGTGAGATAGAATGAGTGTGAGTGTGGTGTGTGACTGAGTATTGTGGGTTTTGTGAGACTGAGTGTGTGTGTCAGTTACAGGTTTGTGACAAAATGAGAGAATGGGGGGGAGGCTGAGCTGCGTGGATGTGGGTGAGAGACGTGATAGAATGTTGTGTGTGTGTGTGTAACTGAGCATTTGGGGTATTGTGTGGATGTGGGTGAGAGACTGCATTGTGGTAGTTACAGGTGTGTGAGCCTTAGAATGCTGAGTGTGAGACTGGTGTGTGGTCGTTATAGCTGTGTGTGTGTGAGATTGTGAGTGTGATAGTTTTGTGTCTACATATAGGAGATTGTGATATATAGTTGTGTGTGTGTGAGATGTGTGTTGTGTTGTGAGTTTATAAGTATGGAATGTGTGAGACTGATAGAGTGTGTATGTGGGAGCCTGTGTGTGTGTGTGTGTGTGTGCAGGGGGGCATTGCCCCAGCTGCTGACCAGACCCATTTGGGCGCCAGTTTCCCAGCGGGTGGCCTGGCTGAGTCTCTAACAGGAGACATGGAAGACTCCCAGTGTGGGCCCTCTCACCCCCCTCCTTTTTCTCTCCCTCTCCTTGGCTGGGCCTCATTTACTTGTGGGGGTCTGGGATGGGTCTGGATGAGCGGGGGAGGCTGGGGCTGAACTCACCTCAGCCCCCTGAAGGGATCTTCTCCAAAGGCCTTCCCCCAGGCCCCCCATCCAGCAGCTCAGGTCCTGGTTGCCCCCCTGACCCCTGGGAGAGACCTGACTTCAGGCCCCCGCCTTTCGGGAAGCCTTTTCTTTAGGACTTGCCGTCCCCTCTCTAGTGCTACTTTTCCCCCTCTTCATTTCTGTTTCCTTTCAGACTGCTGTGCATTTCTTGCTGGGGTAGAGATGGTGCTGTGCAGAGACCCTTGGGGTCCAGAGAGTTCTGGATCTGGCGTGTGTGGGACCCTGGCCAAGTTGCTTAAGCTCTTTTTTCTTTATCCTCAACTTAACCTCAATTTCTTTACTTGTTCGATGGAAATATTTCACATAGTGCTTACCTTACCGGGTTCTTGTGAGGATCTGGTGAGAGAAGATGAGTAAAGAATTTAAAAATTATTTGCTTTTCAGTTATTCCTATTGTTCTCTAAAAGGAATTCCAGCTTTTTGGAGATGATTTTCATAGAGCAGGGCTGATGCCTTCAGATGGTTTGTAGAGAACACGCCACACGGTGAATGGGAAATAGTAGTAAACCTCCAGGTCGTTGTGTCAGGGTTTGGCGTGACCGTGCTCCACAGTGGTCAGTGGCTTTGCTTAGGGGTAGGGCAGGTGTCAGGCTGGGAAAATGGGCTGCGGTCCCTGGGCCGCCGGGGCCCCAGACCTTTCAGACAGGCCATTTGGGGAGCGGCGGCCTCCTCCTGGAGGAGCTCAGCCCTGGTCAGCGTGGCCACCCAGCCCTCTGCCCCCGTGCCCAAGAATGGGCTCCCAGTTCTTTGCTGCCCCTTCCTCCAGTCTCTTCTCTAGATCCAAGGGAGGCTGGCCTTTCCTTTGCCCCATGGGGAAACTTTGGTGCTTTGGTATTTGGATCCGATTGACATTTGGTAGTGGCCTTCTCTGGGCAAGGTCCTGAGGACAACAAGACAGTGATGGAGCCCTCCTTGTCTTCCATTCTTCTCAGAGGAAGCAGCCCTTACAGGTTTTTCATCTTCTCTTTCGATCAGGCTGTTAGATCAACTCTTCAAAGCCAGTGATGGCTTTTCTAGGTGATCCTACCTGCATTACATAATATCCGTTTGGTAGTTGGATGCTTTTAAAGTGAAGAAATTTTATGGAAGCTTTAATTTTTTCCTAAATTTCCATATGCACATATAATTTTTATAGCATCATTTCTGACATATTGCTCCTCCATCTCACCTACCAAGAAAGCTGTCCTTAATAACAAGGAAGAAAGGCAGTGTTAGATGAGCAGCACCTGGCATGTAGTGGGTGCTTAATAAATGTTGATAGATTGAAGGGAGAAGAGAAAAAGAGGAGTTTAAGCAGCCCCCCCCAGTCTGCCAGAGCCTGCAGGGTGGTATACCCTGGAGGGGGGAGAGATGCACTTTTGGGCCACTTTCAGGCCTGAGCTGGCCACTTACAAACACCCAGCCCGCCACAGCAGACTCGCTGAAGTGATTCTGTGCCCTCTTCCTGGTCCTGCTGACCAGAGTGTGGAACACCTCCTGGGAGGGGCCTAGTGCTTTTCTAGTCTCCCTGCCTCGGCCCATCACCTTGGCCAAGCCCTTCACCTTCCTCAGCTTCAGTCTCTTTGTGAAATGAAGCTGAACTTGATGAGCTTTGAGATCTCTTCTACCTCTAGATCTGTGACCTCAGGCTCATTTCTCTTGGTGCAGGGATAGGGTGGGGGGGAGAGGAAGTGAGCAGTCAGGAAGGACTTCAGATCCCACCTCACACCCGCCTACATTTTATGACCTTGGACAAACCAGTTTTCATTGGTAAATTAAGGAGTTGGACTAGATGGCCCCCTCAGGTCCATTCCAGCTCTAAACCTGTGACTTCAGGATCTTGTTCCACACTGCTGACCATTCCACAGCTTATAGGCATCTACCTTGTTTGAATTCTTTGCTTCTGCAAAAAATACTGTTATCACTCCATCAATCAGCTTCTAAGTGCTAGGGATACAGAAAGACAAAAGGCAATCCCTATTCCCAAGGAATTTGCAATCTAAAGAAGATAGCATTCCGACTTAGAAAATTAGCTAAATATCCGGATAAATTGGAAATTAACCTAGGGAAGGTACTAGAATTAAGCGAGATTAGGGGGAGAGGAAAAACATTCTGTAAAACATTTTAGTTATAAATATTTTATTGTGTGTGGGAATTTTCTGCCTTTAAACTGGTAACAATGTGGATACAGCTCTGGCCTGGGGTCAGGAAGACCTGAGTTTGAACCCACCCTTGGACATTTAATAGCTGTGTGATCATGGGCAAGTAATCTGTTTACCTTAGTTTCCTCATCTGGAAAAGGGAGATTATAATAAGACCTCCCTCCTATGATGCTTGGGAGGATCAGATAATATATGTTAAGGCCTCAGCACTGTACTTGACACATAGTAAGTACTATATAAGTGTTATTGTTATTATTGTTAGAAGCAGTTAGTACAGTATCTGGCACATAAGTAAAGTGTTTGTTCTCTTCCCTTTTCTTCACATAATTGCAAATAGCTTTCCATAATGGTTGAAAAGTTCACAACTCCACCAGCAATATATTGATATTCTTTGCTTTCCACAAGTCTTCCAACATATCCCTCTTCCTTTTGTTAGATGGCAACTAGGGCTGAGATATAAAGTCCAGAGAGTATGGAGTGGGGCTGAGAGAGAAGTGAGTTTGAGGCTCTTTACTTTGATAAGGTGATTGAATGCACCCCTTTGCTCTTTTGCTTTTCCTTGATGCCTCGTAAATTTTGTTCCAGCCTCTCATTTTCTTTTTTGAATCTTTCAATGTATTTACTTATATTTGTTTTTCATATGCAAGAAATTGTTGGCTTTTTTTTTCTAACCATTACATTATTCTGTTCTTTTATCAGGTTGTTTAATTCATTCCTAGTTAATGCTTTAAATTTTCATTTTAATTCTGAATATAAACATAAACTAAAACAATTTTCACAGATATAGTAGATCAGAAATAGAGAACTGTACACAAAAATGTGAATATTATTATGTACAGCTTATATTTCTTTAAAATAAATTCTTCTAAAAAAATACTAGAATACTTTGCCATTTCCTATTCCAGCTCATTTTACAGGTGAAGAAATTGAGTTAAGCAGGGCGAAGTGACTTGTCCATGGCTAGTACATCTTTGAGCCATATTTGAACTGAGGGACATGAGTTTGATTCCAGGCCTGGCAATCTATCCACTGGTTCACTTGGCTGCCTTGAGCGGGGAGTTCCCTACATGGATACAATTTCATGAGTCTGGACCATAGAGACAAAAGAGCAACATAATTGCTAAAATGAATTTTCCCTTTTTAATGTCACTTCTTTTTTCAAGAACCTATTGTTATCTAATGCTTAACCATTTTGGTGTGGAAAGAAATGACTTCTTCAACTTTTAAAAAATTTTTATTGTATAGCATTATTAATTCTAAGATGTATTATGCTAATGTCACATCTCTTGGATTGTAGTCTTTTTCAGGCCAGGGCATACATTATATTTCTTATGTTCTCCAGTTTCTGGCATAGTTGAATCAATAAGCATTTATTAAATGCTTACTATATGCCCAGGCACTGTGTTACATATACAGTATACATAGTCAGTACTTAATAAATATGTATGGATGTTCAAAGAGGACTAGCACCTCTGATAGAAGAGCCTCCTTTGCTGTCCAGGGTTTCATTCAACTCTCACCTATGGCTCCAGGAAACTGTAGCATGCATAGTGGTCAGGGCCCAATAAATGGTTTTGGTAGACAAGCTAAACTAGGTTGAGGATAACCAATAGGCCACAGAGGGTGAGCTAGGGGGATGTCTGCTCCAAGTGCATGAAGACTTCCCTTGGGGTAATGAACAGATGAGAACAGTTTGTTCCAACACCATGTGGGAGGCTGAAACAAGCTCTGAGGAGCACTGAGAGCTTGGTCAGACATCACAGATAGTAAGGTCATCTGTCCACTGTATCCCAGGCTGTTGGCAATCATCCTGGGCTTCGAAGGACTTTGGTTACTGGGCTTCAATGAATTGGGAAGAGAGAGTGAGAGTGACAACTTTGCAATTCTGCCTCACTTAAATCTAATTCACCCGGGAGTCCAGACATTTTAAACTGATGTCATTGCTCCTATTCAAAAATAAAGGACAGACAACAACATATTTGCCAGTTTGCTCAGTAGGAAGTGAATCAAATGATTTTGATTTACATTTCTCTTCTTAGTGATTTGGACTAATCTTTCACATATTTGTGAATTGTTTGTATCCTTTTTTCTTTCATATATAAATTTATCAGAGATAATTAATGCAAATATATATTTTTATTCAAATTACATTTTTGTCATTGCTAAATTGTTCTAATTTAGAAAATTTGATTTTTTTTAAAGTTAATATTTATTTTAAATAATTACAGGAAAAAGTGAGTAGTATCACATAATTCTGGAAATGGATTGAGGACAAGCTAGGTTCAGAGTCTACCACTGACTTTTTTTTGTGACCAGGGACAAACAATAATTTCTCTGGGTCAGAGTTTCCTGAATTGTGAAAGACAAAACAAAACAGCATAATAATACCTGTATCACTTAACCTCCTAGGTAATAACGCCTCATTATTAAGAGGTTCAAGAATGTAAGATCTCTGTAAGTTCTAAAACACAGACTAATTGTTATCTATTATTATCTTCTAACAGTTGTTTCTGCAGTTCGGGAAGTTGTACTAAAAACATGGGCAATGATGAGAGGAAGGGAGGCCAACAAATACGTTTTGTAATGATTAGAGTACTAAAGCAGCCGGAGAAATTTAGAATCACAAGTATGCTGATATAAATTTGCCTCAGCAAAATATTAAGGAAAAATGACTTCAGGATTATTTGTTACTAAACAGAACTTAGAAATGACATTTCAAATACTTTTTTCTAATTAAAAAAAAAAACTTAATGATTTTTGGGTAGAAGTCTTCTAAATCTGGGGACTGGAATCTGGTACCTGCATATGAGATGCTTAAAGCTTCTGTTGTGCCATAGATTATTTGTCTTTTGATGGAAATTTGGTGTATTTTGGTCATGGTAGTATTTGGCATTGTGCTGGTTCTCAGTAATACAGTTAGTCAGTACTTGCAAATTCCTTCTAAATAGAGGACTGCACAGTACTGTGATATTCTGATATATCAGGTACAGGAGAATAGAGCATCTGATAAAGATGCTCGTTATTCTTTTGGAAAAGATGGTAAGAAGAGAGAGGCTGGACTAGGGCCCTTACATGGATCCAGAAGCTAGTGAATGACTGGACTCTGAAGGGCCTCTGGTTTGGTGTCAATGTGCTTGGATCTGGGCTGGGACCCTTGGCTGATTGGACAAGAGCAGTCTGTTCTCAGAGACTCCCATTCCCAATGGCGGAAACAGGGGAGGTTTCACCTGCAGTTTAAATGGCGACATCTCATGGTGGAGAGGCAAAGCAGATGGCCATGCCTCTAAAATGTTAATGTCATTTTCATTGATAAAATAATATCAATCAGTAAGCATTTATTAAGAATATATTGTGCCTGTTACTGTGCTAAGATGGGGCGGGGAGAGATACAAAGAAAGGCAAAAAATAGCCTCTGTTTTCAGGGAATTTAGAATCAGGGGAGGCAACATGGAAATAAATATGCAAAGTAAGCTATGATAGGATAAATAAGCCACAGTATGAGTGGGAAGGCCCTGGAGTTTAAGGAGGGGGTTGGGGAAGATTTCCTGAAGAAGGTAGGGTTTTTAGTCAGAACTTCATGGAGTAGAGATTGAGAAGGGTGAGCCTTCCAGGCTTGAGGGACAGCTAGAGAACATATCCAGAACCCAGAAGTGGAGGGTCTTGTTCATGGAATAGCCAGGAGGCCAGGGTCATTGGATAGAAAAGCATCGTAAAATGTGGGAAGACTGGAAAAGGGAGAAAGGGGCTAGTTTCTGAAGGCTATAGATATCTGCAGAGCACTTTGTATTTCTTTCTGGAGATGAGAGGGATTCACTGGAGTGTATTTTGTCTTGGGTTGACGTGGTCACTGCTTTAGGAGAATCACTTTAATGACTTATTGGAGAATAGATTGGAGTGAAGTGAGAATTGAGGAAACAGCCTCTAGCATATCAGTTTCTGATGCTGAGCCTTTTGAGAGTCGAGGACTTTGGTGGCTCAAACTTTTCTGGATCTTCAAGGACGAGAGCTGGATCACTTGTAGGGGCCATTGCTGGCGTGGCTCCGAGGGAGCTACTTTCCAAGATGATTGCTGGGCACAGGGCTGGAAACAGTGCTTTCCCCAAGATTCTTGGGTTCAGTTATTTGGGCTGTCACCATTGAGGTTTGAGAGAAGATGATGGTCCAGGATTCTGGTGATGGTTTGACCTGCCTGGCCCATGCTGCCTCCTAGTATGATAAGAGGGAATCATGGCTAGGTAGCAGTTCATCTAACAAAGCTTTGGGCTACAGAGCCCATTCAATCAGTGACCGATGTGATATAATGCTGAGAAAGTAAATGCAAAGTCTGAAATGAAGGGAATCTGTAAAATCATAATTTAACAATGTGAAAGTGTGAGAATACTGTTGAATATCAAGATAAGAAAGGTCTTAGCCAACACTAGACCATTGAATTGTAAACATTTTGTGATGGGGTTTCTTGGCATCCAATTTTCACTCTTAAGTTTCATACTTTCTGCCTCTGGTACAAATGTTTAATGTCATTCTATTCATAGAGACATTGTGAGAGAATGTATGTGAACATACTTTGAAATGGTAGAACACTGCTTTTATAAGGGCGGGTGTAGCATATCCATGGTGAATTAATTGCTATAGAGAGTAACTAAGGTTGGTCGCTGTAGAAATTCTGCTCAGTTAGCATCTTAACCGACCCTGAGTTTCATATACTACATTCTTATCTTTCACATTCCATGGCAATGGTATTGCAATAGCTACACTGTGTACTTAAACCTGTTGTCCCAGGGATGGTGAGGGATTTGCACTGATTCCCTGTATTCTCTTCCCCAATCTGTCTTTCCTTCAGAACTTGGGTGGATCTGTGATCTCATCAGAGAAGGTATTCTCCCTCCTAGAATCTTTATCCATATCTTTATCTCTTGCCTACAAAATCCTCTTAACATGTTTCTTGTAGCCTGATGAGTAAAGCTATGTGCATGTAATATCTTATTCCCAGCATCTAGCAGGTTTGCCTTATGCTGTAGTCTATTATCCTTGATGAAATCTTTACTACTGCTTCTTGTATGGCAGATAGCTAGTGTGTTCCAGCTTGGTTGTGCCCACCTTGAAACTTTACCTGGGCTTTTAAGTCACATGAGATTGTCTGGTATTTTGTGATTTGAAATCATTTATTGTCAGAATATTGATGTGAAAATGATAGATTTTTGTATTAGGAAGCAGTCTGACATCAGTGAAAGAACTGAACTGTGTTTTATTTCCCCCAATTTTATGTAAAGAGTTTTTTTTTTCATTTTCTTTTTTTTTATAATTATAAAAATTTTTTTTGACAGTATATATGCATGAGTAATTTTTTTTTTATAACATTATCCCTTGTATTCATTTTTCCAAATTATCCCTTCCCTCTCCTTACTCCTTCCCCTAGATGACAGGCAATCCCATACGTTTTACATGTGGTACACTATAACCTAGATACAATATATGTGTGTAAATCCAATTGTCTTGTTGCACGTTGAGGTATAAGTAACCTGGGTAGATAGACAGTAGTGCTCACAATTTACATTCACTTCCCAGTGTTCCTTCTCTGGGTGTAGTTGTTTCTGTCCATCATTGATCAACTGGAAGTGAGTTGGATCTTCTTTATGTTGAAGATATCCACTTCCATTAGAATTCATCTTCATACAGCATTGAAGTGTACAGCGATCTTCTGGTTCTATTCATTTCACTCAGCATCAGTTGATATAAGGTAAAGACAGTTCTTAACATTCATTTATAACAATTTTGAGTTCCAAATTCTTTTTCCTCTTTCCCCTGCATTGGATAAGTTGATATGGGTTATACTTGCACAGCAGTTTTTGGGTTTTTTTAGGTTTGTTTAAAATTTTTTTTTTCTTTTAATAAAACATACAGAATCCACCAAATAATCCCTGTAAACAGTTAAGCAAAAAACCTAGCCAGTGTTTACCGATGGTTTCTATGGCACTCCTGTCCGATTTTGTTATTCTTGTTTCTTAAAAGAAAGGCTGGGCATCTTTAACAGTTTTTAAAAATAAGTTTTAGTGAAGCCTTTTGTTTTTACATCATTCATTCTGGACATCTTTCTTCCATTCTGCCAAAACTGAAGCCTCCTTTGTAACAAAGAAATACAGTTAAGCAGAACCACCTGGATGCAGTGACTCTCAAGACTATGGAGACACATTCTGTCTTTGGCATCTCCTGCTCCCCTGCTAGCAGTGGTTGATTGTTTGGTTTCATTGTCTCTTTCCTCAAACCTTCATTGGTTTTCCGATCACTCAGAATTATGCTTTTTTTTTTTTTTTTTTTTTTTTGAGATATTGAATATAAAAAAAGCAAGAATATATTTTGCTTCTGTTTATTTTATTCTGCATCAGTTCATATAAATCTTGCTATGTTTTCTTTAAGTAAGAAATGACAAAAGATGACAAAATTATTTGATACCTATCATGTGCTATTTGCTGTGCCTGGTGCTAAGGTATCAAGACACAAACAATAACTCTGTCCTTAAGGAACTTATCTTTTAGTGGGGGGGCAGAAGGGAATAGAGGATGTGGACACGGATAAAAGTGTTAATTTCATATTCCATCATATTAATTTACTAAAGCTTTCTTTCCTGCTATTCTCCAGAAAAAGTATTACTACAAATAAGTTGTTTTATGTAGGCCCTTTATATCTCCATCTGTTAAGTTAGCATCCTGACCGACCCTGTGTTTCACATACTACATTGCTAAAAATGAAGCCTCCTTTGTAACAAAGAAATACAGTTAAGCAGAACTACATATCGAAATAGCTACACTGTGTACTTAGACCTGTTGTCCTAGGGATGGTAAGGTTGATGATATATTTGCTCTGGAATGGGATTATTGAGTCTTGATATCCAGAATAGTCAGAGCAATTTACAATGTGCCTGTCTTCATCCAAGCTTCCAGCACTCACTGATTTTTGTGATCTTTGCTAATTATGGTGCATGAAGTGAACCTGAAGTCTTACACTTAACCAGAGCAGTCCCAACGTTGTCCACAATCTTTAACTTCAGTCTTACTGCTTTTTGTTATTTTCCTTTACATAAATTCTTTTGGACCTGCTTTTTTCCTTCTGTACAACTTTGTATAAGTCTACCCATTTCTTTGAATTCTTATTCATTCTTTCTTAAGATGGTAGCATATTCAAGTTCATATAACACAATTTACTCAGCTATTTCCCAATCATGGGGCACAGGGTTTGTTTCCTTTTTTTTTGGCTGTTGCAATTAATTCAGTTATATAAATATTTTTGTAAATTATAAGTTCATAGGCTATAAATCCAAAGTTTTATAGATAGCAGTATTATGACTGGTAATAAATAATTTTGAATTACTTTATCATTCAACACTCTAATGAATGTTTTTAAGATTTTATTTTTTAGCAGGTATTTTATTTCAAATTAACAAGCATTTTTTTTTCTCCTTTCTATCCCCTCCTAATTAAGAAAAAAAAGAGAGAAGCAAAACCTTTACAACAAATATGCATGGTGAAGCAAAATTAATTTCTACCTTGGCTGTGAGTCAGTCATTAAGCGTTTATTGAGTGTCTGCTGTATACCAGACATTGAGTTGAACATTAAGGACATAAAGACAGACAAGAATAAAAACAGCCCCTGCTCTCAAGAAGCTCACAATTTGATGGGGGCAATGGCATGCAAAGAAATATTTACAAATATGGACAAGATAAATTGTATAGAATCACCAAGGGGAGATACCAGCATTATAATGGGCATTGGGAAAGGTTTTCTATAAAAGGCAGGGTTTAAACTGATTTGAAGGTGCTGGGAGAGGGCAAGAGAGAGAAATGAAAACATTGCAGTAGTGCTAAGAAGCCAGAGAAGATTGCTAGAGTCAGAAGAGGATTGGGAATAGTTTTTCTTTTGTCCACAGATCAAACAAATTGTGAATTTTGAATTTATTAATACTATAATGACTTTGTACTAGTGTCTGTGTATACCAGATCAATATTTATAAACCACTTTTTGGCTTTGGTTTTTCTCCTCTTCTCCTCCTCCCCCCCATTTCAAATTTTAAAATACCTTTTTTTCCTTTCAAGTTAGAGTTGAAATGACATAGGGAAGTAGGTCAGTTTGGTAAATGAAAAAGGTAGTGATCTTGGGGAAGACTTGAATTCAGGTCCTGGCTTGGATGTTTTCTTAGCTTTGTGATTTAATTTGTCATTTAAAGTGCTCAACTTTCCTCATCAATAAAATGAATACAGTCATTTATATGACCTGCTTCAGAGTTTTTGCAAGCACACTGCTTTGTAAACCTTGAAGAGCTACTATTTTTCATGATGCTTGATACAAAGGTAGATGTAGATATTCTCATTCATAGATTTTCTAGAATCAGAATTAAAAGGGTTATTACATTTTTTAAAAATTGTGAACTTGAAAAATACTAAAAAAATTTTTTCATAAACAAAGAACAGAAAAACTCCTGTATACAAAACTGTGAAATCCCTATTATGTACAGCAGTTGTTTTTTTTTTTAAACTGGGTGATGACCTGACCTGCTTCTGAATTAGACTTAAATGAGGAAGAGCTGTACACAATTGTCAGCCTCATTCTCTTCTCCAGAAGACAGAATTTCTATCTTGCCTATGACAGTGATTAAACATTTATTTAGTGTCTGCTGTATACCACAGGAGTATCCACACTGCCTTGTGTCTGAGTCTGTGTACCCTTCTGAACTTCTGTGTATGTTTAAATATTTCACTGATAGTCTTTTTTTTTATTTTTAACCTTTGCCCTTCTTTGTAATTCTCCCTCCCTCCCCCCCCAAAACAAAATAAAACAAAAAACTTTCTCTTGTAATAAGTAAATCTCAAATAAAGCAAAGTAGATGCATTTATTTTAAATTACTTCAGAGGACCTTTTCTCTACCTGGTTCTTGCTCAGTGTCATTCCTGTTTCATCTATAATAAATGATCCTCCAGCTTCTGCTTTAGGAGGTGACAGAGAGCTCTTTGTGTTCCAAGGGAGTCTGTTCTTCTCTGGGATCTAGCTGCTGCCAATTTTTTCTGTATGTTGCGCTGAAATCTGTCTCCGTGCAGCTTCTACTTGTTCTTCCTAGTACTGTCCCCTGGGGCCGAGGAGCCTGCTGAGGAGCCTGTCTAGTCCTCTCTTTTGTCTGCCAGCTCTTCATAAATTATAGTATTTTTCTCATATCCCATCATGGGGCTTCTCGCTTTTGGGCTAAGCCCATTTCACTCTGCTCAGCTGGTTCTTAAATAATGTGGATTTGAGTTTCTTCATCATCTTGATGACTGTCCTCTGGACACTGTCCATAGTCTCATAGATTTAGAGCTGAATAAGACCTTGGAGACCATTTACTCCAATCCCCTCCTTTTAAAGATGAGAAAACCCATGAGGGGAAAGGAAGGACTTGCCAAAAGATCTCCATCAATCTCCCCTCTTTACCACACTGCCACCCCCTGAAGTATTTAGAACATAAGGGCCAGAGGTGGTCCGAACACAGCAGAGCAGCTGAAGTTCTCCCACCTCCCTGAATCAGGGCTCAGCCTTTGCTAATGCAACTAAACATCACGTTGACTCTTTGTCTGCTGCATCACATTGCTGACTCATACTGAGTCATAGCATTTCAGCATTTGAAAGGACTGCCAAGGTCATCCAGTCCAAAACATACCTGAATAATGAATCTCACCTAGAGACGATGTTCCCCCAGAATGATTGTGCATCCTCTCCTTGAAGATCAACACAACTTCCAAAGCAGCCCATTCAATCTTGGACAGCTTGAATTATTAGCAAGTTTTTATATATGTGGAGCCAAAATCTGCCTTGATTTGTCCTTTTGAGCCAAGCATAACAACCTAAGTCCTCTTCACTTTGATTCTTAAAGACAGACTTTCAAGTTAAATGTCTTCCTGGGACACAGTACTATACCCCAAGATTGTAATCCCCCACCTCCTTCTCCACATTGGATGAGCACCACCCTGTTGCCAGTTGCCCCAGTTCACAACCTTGTTATCTTCCCTCCCACTTATCCTACATAACCAGTTTGTTGTTTTTTTTCCTTCTTGCTGTCTGTGATATACATCCTCTTTTCTTTACTCCCACAGGAGGCATCCTAATGTAGGCCCTTACTGCTTCATACCTGAATGTTGCAATAAGCTGCTTGTAGATCTGCCTGCCCTAAATTTTTCCCCACTTGGTCCATCCTCTACTCAGCTGTCAGTGTTCTTAAAAGCATATGTGTCTGTCATTCCTGTCCCCCATTTAATAAACTCCAGAGGTTCCCTTAAAGATCCAATATAAAATCCCATTTGACTTTTAAAACCCTTCCTAACTCAACTTCTTATATTTGGCAATCTGCTTCACCCTAAGGGCTTCAAGTATCACCTTTTGTACATTACTATCAAATCAGATCTGTATTTCTAGACCAGATCTCCCTTCTGAGTTCTTTATTAGAGTTCCTGCTGCTCTGGGGTCATCTCGACCTGGATATTCTGAATTTGAAATTTGTCAGAAACTGACGTTCTTCTCTTCCCTCCTCTAGTCCACTGCTTTTTCTTCTCTTATTTTTCACTGTCATACCACTCTTGATTCAAGCTCTTCCATTAGTAACTTTGGGTCTTTCTTGGATTCTTCTTTCTTCCTTAACCCTTGTCTAGTCAGTTCCTGTTACCTACCAGTTGCTGTTCTGAATTATGTGAATTGTGTGCAATTATTGAATCTACTCGCTCTTATTGTTCCTGGTACTTCTCTAGTATGCCATTGAAACCATCTGCCTCCACTATTGCCGTAATCTAATATTCTTTACTGTTTTCCCCTCTTCCGACCTTCATACAGTTATCAGAATCATCTTTATGTAGATCGTCAGTGATGTGCTAATTACTTGGGACAAGCAATAATTTTGAAATGTTTTCATTTTGTGATAGCATTTGTTGACATGTGGGTATTCCTGCTGACACTAGGCTTACTCAGGAGCATCTGACCTTGACCACTTGGTCAAGGAGATGGTTTTTCTGACGTCAATTAGTCCTCTGTCAGTTGAGTGCTAGTTTTTGTACCATATACCATCCCCCCCAGCTGACTTACTTTCTGTTTTTGTGAACTTCTCTGGGATGACTTACTTCCTATCTCATCCCTGGAACATTCCTGTGAAAATACTGGTCCCCTTTTCCCATTGGTGAATTCCTCCTGTGGCCTTCCTATTTGAGCCAGGCTGGGCTAGCCATGCTCCTCCACTCCTCTCCCAGTTGTGCTTTTGACTCCATGGACTTTGCCCCTGTTCCTGCTACCTGCCCCCAGCCTTTTAGTTCCCTTCTATCTGTTGTCTTCTGTCATTTGAATGAAAGTTCACCAAAGGCAACAACTGTATTTGTAATGCCCCAATTTAACACTGTGTCTGGCACTTGGTAAACTTTTAGCAAAGTTTGTTTGTGTGCTTGGTGTACATATTTGTTTTATTGTTCTTTTGTTTTTAATACTTTGGTTTTTAAGAGCAAATATTATCTCAAGGAAATGTGCAAAGATTATAGCTCTTAAAGAAGGACTTTCAGAGATATTGGAACCACTGCTGTCATGAGGAAGGAGCAGTTTTATCAAAGCCCAAAGGAAAGAATAAAACAAAGTGATAAGATTTGAGAAGCAAAAAACACTAATTAACCTTTAGAAAATAAGCACAAACCTTCAGAAGGCCCTGGCAGCTGAAATAGCTGTTACTGATTCCTCTGGTATTGGTATGGACTTCTTGATGTTGGAAGAACAAAGCTTAAGGCCAGTAAAAACACATCCAGCTGCTTTTTTTTTTTTTTTTTTTTTAACCATGTCAGATATTATACAGGTTAAGGAATTTACTCAAGAGATGGAGATGAACCCTAATATAAACACTGTTAGAAAACTAAGAACTGTAATCATAGATAGACTTATAAAACTGAAGCTAGTACAGTCCTTCCCCACCCCTTAATGTCTTTTTCTTTGATATCATCACATCAGAATCCAGTCATATCTACATCCTCTGTCCATGAATACCCCTATAACTGCCCCATAGCAGATATAGTTCTCAAGAGATATCATTTTTCCACCTAGGGATGTAAACAGTTGAACCTTTAAAATCTGTTTACCTTTCTATTTTTCTCTTTGAGTCCTGTGTTTGAAGATCAAATTTTCTTTTTAGTTCTGTTTTTTTTTTTTTTTTTCAGTAGGAATGATTGAAAGTCTCTTAAATTCATTGAAAATCCTTCTACTCCCCTTAAAGATCTTGCTCAGTCTCACTGGGTAATTCTTGGTTGTAACCCCAGGTCCTTTGCCTTCCATTGTATTATAAAAGCTGCTAGATCCTGGGTAATCCTGACTTGCTCCTTGATTCTTGAATGGTTTTTATCTGGCACCTTGCAGTATTTTTTCCTTGAGATTATAGTTCTGGAGTTTTGCAGCAATGTAACTTGAGGTTTTCCTTGTGGAGTCTCTTTCCAGAGGTGATCCATGAATTTTTTCAATGGCTATTTCAGGGCAGTTTTCATCAATTGAATGTTATACAGGGTGGTTTTTTAGTTGTGACCTTCAGGTGAACCAGTAATTTTAAAATTGTCTCTCTTCTTCTTTTTTTTTTTTTTTCCCCCTGAGGCTGGGGTTAAGTGACTTGCCCAGGATCACACAGCTAGGAAGTGTTAAATGTGTGAGATCAGATTTGAACTCAGGTCCTCCTGAATTCAGGGCTGATGCTCTATCCACTGCGCCACCTAGCTGCCCCCAATTCTAGTTTTTAATGACTGATTTTCTTCAGTTACTTTTGAAACTCTTTGTCTTTTTGGTTAATTCTACTTTTCAAGGTGTTATTTTCTTCAGTGGTTGGTTGTTGGTTTTGTTTGTTTGTTCGGTTGTATTTGACCCGTTATTTTTTTAAGGAATTGTTTTCTTCAGTTTTTTTTTCTTCCTTTTCCAAGCTGTTCACTCCAACTTGCACACCTCGTTTCTTTTCATATTTTTTTCCTCTACCTCTCTTATTTGCTTTTTAAAATCTTTTATGAGTATTTCCAGGAAGCCTCTCTGGACTTTAGACCAATTCATATCACCCTTTGAAATTTCCTCTGTGGATATTTTGTCCTCGTCTGAGTTTTGTCTTCCCTTGTCACCATAGTAGTTTTCTGTCCTTAAAGTTCTTTTCTGTTTCTTGCTCATTTTTTTCCTTCTTTTTTAATTTCTTCTTTTGTGCTTCTTAAAGTCGAGCACTGCTCCTGGGGCAAAATGAGGCACTGTCCTTGGCTTTGAGCACAGAGGCCCCCTTGTGTTTGATGTATTGCTCACTGCAGTGGGTAGCCCTTAACCTGTTCTTTCCAGGAAACAGTCTTATTTCCCTAGCTGATGATTGGCCCTCTGAGTTGGGATTGAAGGCTGCTCCATTGATCTGCTCTGCTATGGGGCCAGGACTAAGGGTTTTAGTTGCTGATCTGCTTAATTAAGATCCTCTCACTGGCTTTTCAGACTCCCTTCTGAGCTGGGCTGAACATTCCTTTCACCCTAGTGAGAATGGCCTTGAAGTCTGTCTTTAACTGGAGAGTGGTTTCCATCAGACTATTCAGAGACTTGTTTTCATGTGGTTTTCGAGGGAAACTGGGAAAACTTGAACAACTTCCAGACTTCCCTCCGCCATCTTGGCTCTCTCTCTCTCCCTTTTCTCCTCCTCCCTCAGGTACATCCAGCTGAAACATTTTATGTGACACCTGTAGGGACAGGAATAGTGGAGGATTTATGGAGGATGTGAAATTTGGCTTGAAGGATGGGAAGTATTTCAGGCATAGAGAATGAAAGGTACTGAGGCAACAAATGAAGTTTTTGTTTTAGCAGAAGATCAGATTGGCTCGATCACACTACAGAGTGAATGAAGGGATTAGTAATTCACCAGCTCTTAGAATTAGGAAGACAAATTTAAAAATATTCCTGCCTTTAAGAAAATTTCTATTGCAAGGATAGCAACATTCACACATTTAGTTGAAATTGGAAGAGTGCATAGCCAATGTGTGAAAGACTTCCAATTTCAAACATAAATATTTTAATTTTAAAAATTTTAATCTGGAGGCAATCTGGGACCCACCGGACTTCTCAAATAGTGGAGGGCAATGGTTAGATCTTCATTTTAGGAATAACTGTGGAGATTAGAGAGCAGAAAGACAGGTAGAGACAGACAGTTCAGCATAGGTAAAGAACCTATGGTCTTGTGAGTAGAGATAAGGGAATTGCTGCAAGTGATATTCTGACTGGATTTGGCACCTGATCAGACTAGAGTGGTAAAAGAGATTAAGAAGATGCCAATGTTGTAAGTCTCAGTAACAAACTACAAGTAACATTTGAGTTGCCTTTGGGATATCTGGAAGATGTCCAACATGGCCTAGATGGATATGGAACTAGAGTGCAAGAAAAAGGTGATGGCTGGGCTAGTTAGATTTGGGAATCATGTTATTGGAGGTGATAAAACCAAGAGAGCTTACAGGAAATAACCTAAGATCTAGGTGTGCTGGATAGCCGCATGTTGAATGGTAATTCACAAAAGAGGCTGAAGTATTTGGACAGGGGAAAAAGAACCAGGAGAGAGCAGGGTCCGTTCTCCATAAAATGGAGAGAGAATTCTACAGTCCTACTCTGAGTTCCCCAACAGTGCTGTGGCAGTTGCATCGTAAGTTCTCAAGAGTTCTCTGGGAATTTATTTCATCTCAGCCAAGTTAATAGAAGTTATTCAGGGTAATTGGATACTGTCATAGCACCTTATTACTTGCATTCTCTCATTAATCATTTTTGTTTTATCCTCCCTTCCCAACCTAAAAAAGAAGGGCCATGTACAATACAGGAAAGGACACTAGATTTGGAGTCAACGAGATTGTTTGCCTCCTGGTTCTACTAATTATCGGTGTGACTTTAGCACATTCATCTTTCAGAGTTTTAGCTGTCAAATCCTTAAAATTAAGGGGCTGAATTTAAAGACATTCTAATGTACCTTAAGGGCAGTAGGTGGTGTACTGAAGAGAGTGCCTGGCCTGGAGTCTGAAAAACTCATCTTCTTGAGTTCAGATGTGGCCTCACACCTTACTAGCTGTGTAATCCTGGAGAAGTCACTTCTTGTTTACCTTAGTTTACTCAACTATCAGATGGACTAAAGAAGGAAATGGCAAACCACATCAGTATCTCTGCCAAGAAAACCTCAAATGGAGTCGTGAAGAGTTGGACGCAATTGAAAAATAACAAAAAGACCTTGAAACTAATTCTATGTAATGGGGGCTCAGTTGAAGTTGTGTAATACAGAGTTGTGGTGGTTTTAATCAGTGTCTTGTTCAACAAGAAGTGTGTGTAGGTAATGAATGAAAGAAGTGACCCAACACTGAAGGTTAGGGTCAGGCTCAGTTAGTGAAATGAAAAGGGAGCTCAGGACTCAAAAAGGATGGTATAGAGTTGAATTGGTTCACCAAAGGGTCAAGATGGCGTGGGAGAGAATCGATGGAGTAAGTGATGCAAGGGTATGGTATAGATGAAGAATAAAGTTTGGTAAGGGAAGACAGAAGGAGTAGTAGAAAGCCAAAAGATTATAGTCAGATTTTGAAGTTCTTGAACATGCTGGTGGTACATTTGTAGGTGATGGCAACATCAAAGGTATAACCATCTTTGTGTGTGGTTTGAGGTGGGTGGAGGAATAGGTCATGGGAAGTGAGTTGCGTGTTTTGAAGCAGAGCCAGTCTATATATTGAAGTCCACTAGGAAGAGGGTGGGTGACAGTTGAGGAATTTCAATTCCATTCAGTAGACATTTATTAAGCACTTATTATTTGCCAGCTAATGCAAGGCACTGGGGATACAAATAAAAAAAAGAAGATAATTCCTACTTTAAAGAAGTCTACAATCTAATGGGGGGGGAACATACAAAAAGGAAACTGGAAAATGGGGTATCTGGGAGATAAAGGTAGAGATGGAAATTGTAATGGAGAGAGAAAAGAGACAGCTTATGAGCTATTGTCACCTGGGAGTCTATAGAGAACAGTACTAGGATCTTGTTTGGATGGTAGAGATGAATATTATTGTTCTTGATGGAGGATAGATTACTGAGTGATGGAGGAATGAGGAGAACCTGGAATTGACTAGGGAACAAAGAGTATTCCAACTCCCCTGCCTTGACCAGTGAGCCCAGGGGAAAGAGGAAAGATTCAGTCAGTATGGAAAAAGAGCCAGAAAGGCTTTATCAAGAGGGAGCCAAGTTTCTGTAATGGCTAGAAGATGGGAGAGGAAAAAATTTTGTTGTTTCTGGAACAGACGTTCTGGATGGCATAGTGGAAGGGCTGGGTAGTGTTTGAGAGGAATGGGAATAAAGGATTACACATTTATTTTCACCAGCCTTTAATTGAAATAATTTCCTTCAACTAGGAATTTTTTAAAAGTGTGTAATTACAAGCAGGGACATCCAGGTTTCCTCATACTGCTGGAGGGGTGCAGGACACACAGAAAGTGAAGCACTCCTCATCTACTCAACTACCTCAGCCCACCCTACTTAAAGTAAGTGAAGAGGGGCTATGTGTAGACCAGTGGTCCTCAAACTTTTTAAATAGGGGGCCAGTTCATTGTCCCTCAGACTGTTGGAGGGCTGGACTATAGTAAAAACAAAAACTCACACTCTGTTTCTACCCCTCAGCCCATTTACCATAACCTGGCGGGCTGCATAAACGTCCTCAGCCCCCCGCATCTGGCCCGTAGTTTGAGAACCCCTGATCTAGACTTTAGAGATATGAACATGATTAGACTTTAAAAAACACATAGGCTTTAGAATGAGTGAAAAAAGGCCTTGATCAGTTTAATGCCTTTGAAATCTGTTGAGTGAACCAGACAGATTGACTGGTTGAGGGACTTGGTCATTCTCTGTGGGGCAGATATATAAGCCCAGGAATCAAGCTGGAAATTGTGTCTGGAGCAGCTTTGTGATAGAACCCCGTTATAGTCCCTGAAAAGGATTCTCTGGGGGGTGGTGGTGAGAGCAACAAGACTTAGTCTGTTCTCCCACCCATTGTCCAGAGATCCCAAGGAGGACTTAGCCTTTTTTTTTCACCACTTGAGCAGGGGCTGATTATGTTGGTGGCATCTGTAGGATGAGGGAGAAGTTGGTCTATTTATACAAAATGTTACTAACTTTAACAATGTAAATGTCTTGTGTTCATTTGCCCTCTCTTTGTGGTTTAGAGAGGTTTTGTTCCTGTTTCTATTTATTTTTTACATACTTGTAGTTACTGTGTATATTGTTTTGATACTGCTTCCCCTCTGATTCCACATATAGATTTAGTTACATTTATTTGTAGTAGATGGGGATAAATTCAATTCCATTATGTATATGTGCCACAAATTCAGTCAATCCTGAATTGTTGGACCACATAGGGAGTTTTCAATTTTTTTGCAATTTAAAATAATACTGTTTATATAAAATATTTTTGACCAAAGACTTCCCCCCCCCCCCTTTTAAGAACATCTTTAAGCTATAATCCTAGTTATGGAATTACTGAGGTAGGAAAATTGCTGACACTTTTTAAGTCTCGTTACATGTTAACATTTTTCTTTTTCAAGAAGATTGTACCAATTAACAGCTTCCCTATTCCCCCATTCCAGTAGTGTATTAATGGATATATTTACCCATAACAACTAGTATGGGGTTTTGTAATTTTTAACTATATTTGTCAATTTAATGGATGTAAGGTGCTTTCTTTTAAAAGTTTTTTTAAAAGTTTTAACATTTTCAAGGAGTTATTGATAATTTATATTTCTTACTCAGGAACTACTTGTTCATATACCTTGCTTTTGTGTGTATGTGTGTTGTTGTTTTTTTAATGTTTCTTTTTTCACTTGGCAGAAGTATATCTTTTCTTTCTGCCACTTCTCACATTGTGAAATAAATTTTCACATTATGCCCCCAAAATGTCTCATTTTGCACTCTTAGGTAAGGAACATGTTTCATCATCAGTCTTTTGGAATTGTGGTTATTCATTCTGCTCATGACAGTTCCTAAAACTTGTCATTATTTACAATTTTTCCTGGTTCTGCTTAATTCACTGTATAACAGATCATCCTTTCTTTGAAAATTATCCCCTTAATCATAAAATATTTTAGCACTTACATATACCATAACTTATTCAACTCTTCCCCAGTTGATGGGAAAACCCCTTGGTTTCCAGTTGTTTGCCATCACAGAAAAAGCTGCTATAAATATTTTTGTACATATGGATGATAAAAAATTTTTAAAGTTCTTCATCTCTTCTGAGAATTCTGTTTGACTTTGTATTCAAGCTGTGTTTTTCTTTGAGGTTTTTCTTGTAGATGTTTTAGAATCATTCTTCTGAATTTTTGTCAGCTGTGTTAATTTTTTAAAATTGTCACCCACAAGTTGGTTGGTTGTTATCCTTCATTCCTGAAGAGGATTAAAATGATATCACTGTTAGAATTACAATATGTCTGACTATGGCTGATCAGATCAACATGAGCTCAGAATGCTCTGCCTCAGGAATAAATAGTTCCTATAAACTTTGCACCTTCTGAGCTAATTCAGTTCTGCTTTGCTCATAGTGCACAGCACCTTCTCTGATGAGGGCATATCATATTGTTCAGTCCTGTACCAGTCTCCCAAGTCATACAGAATTTTTAAGAGAGGTCTTAAGAGTTTTCTTGAATTGTTTTTTTTTTTTTTTTTCTGAGCACATTGTGATCACTTGCCATGTGTGAGTTCATCATAAAATAGTCTCTCTGGCAAGCATCCATTTGGCATGTGAGCAGTGTGACCAGCCCCAAAGAGTTGTGATCTTTGTAGTAGTTTGGATGCTTGACAGTTTATCAGAAAGGATCTCAGTGTCTGGTATCCTATCCTGTCAGGTGATCTTCACAATCTCCCTAAGACAGTTCAAATGGAAGTGATTCAGTTTTCTGCCATGACACTTGGGATCCTGTCCAGGTTTCACAGGCTTACAACAATGAGGTTAGCACAACAGCTCTGTAGACCTTCATCTTGGTAGTCAGTCTAATACCTCTCCTCTCCTATACGTTTCCTTTGGAATCTCCCAAACACTGAGATGTGTGTGATAATGTGTGTATCAATCTTATTATCAGTGTGTTTGTCCCTGGGGAGTATACTGCCAAGGTAAGTGAACTTCTCCACAGCATTCGAAACTTCTCCATTTACTATAACTGATGGTTCCACCTATAGAGGTGTGGTTCTGACTGATGGAGGACCTGTGTTTTCTTGTGTTGATTGTTAGGCCAAAATTAGCGTGAACAGCAGAGAATTGATCTGTATTTTTTTTGCATCTCAGCTTCAGAGGCACAATTGTGCAAACAATAATCTGCAAACAAAAAAATCATGGACCAACACACCTTCAACTTTAGGTTTGGCTTGTAACCTTTCCTAATTGAAAATTTTGCCATCAGTGCAATAGTAGACTTTAGTTCCTTGTTTGTCCTCATTGAAGTTGTTTGACAGCATGGCTGAAAACTTAATGGTAAAAAGCTTTGTTTCACTTCAATCAGAGACTGGGAAAGGTTGAGAGCATTGCCCATTGTTCAGAATCAGAGCAAGCAGGCCAGCATGAAATTGACATACTATATTGATGAATTTCTCTAGACAACCAGATTTTGACATAATTATCCAAAAGGCCTCACAATTGACAGTCTTGAAGGCTTTGTTTGGTCAGATTTAGATAATTGCATGCAGACCTCTCTTCTACTCCTGGAATTTCTCCTGGACTTGTGGAGCAGTACACATACTGACTGTTGCTCAGTCCCTTCTGAAGCCACACTGGCTCTCAGGTAGATGACCTTTTTCCAGGTGTAGGATCAGACAAAGGATTCTGGCAAGAATCTTGCCAGCAATGACTAAGAGAGACATCCCCTGTGATTGTCACAAGACAATCTATTCCCTTTAATTTTATAAAGATTTTGTTTTTAAAAAATAGCTTTTGGTTTTCAAAATACATGTAGTTTCCAATTTCTAACATTCACCTTTGCAAAATTTTGTGTTCCAAGTTTTTCTCCCTCCCTTTCCCCATCCCCTCCTCCAGTACATATCAAACATTTATAATTGTGCTAAGCATATTTCCACATTTATCATGTTGCACAAGAAAAATCAGATAAAAAATAAAGAAAAAAAAAGCAACAAAACAACAAAAAGGTGAAAATACTATTTTGTGATCCATATTCAGCCCCCATGGTCCTCTTTCTGGATGCAGGTTTTTCCATCCACATCTTTCTTTCTGTGTGCAGTGTTCTCTTAGTTCTACTTACTTCACTTAGCATCAGTTTGTGTCAGTTTCTCCAGGCCTCTCTGAAATCATTTTGCTGATCATTTCTTATAGAACAATAACATTCCATAACATTCATATACCATGATTTGCAGCCATTCCCCATTTGATGGAAATCCACTGTTTCCAGTTCCTTGCCACTACAAAAAGGGTTGCTACAAACATTTTTGCACATTGTGGGTGCTTTTCCCTTTTTTATGATCTCTTTGGGATACAGGCCCCGGAGAGACACTGCTGGGCATAGTGTACCAATACTTCCTCCATAGCTTAGGCATAGTTCCATATTTCTTTATAGAATGGTTGGATCAGTTCACAGCTCTGTCAACAATGTTAATTAGCATCCCAGTTTTCCCATATCCCCTCTAACATTCATCATTTTTTTTCCTGTCATCTTAGCCAATCTGAGGGTTGTGTAATGGTACCTCAGAATTGTCTTGAATTGCATTTTTCTGATTTGAATTGATTTTTTCTTATTTTATTTTCAAAACATATGCATGGATAATTTTTCAGCATTGATCCTTGCATAGCCTTGTGTTCCACATTTTCCCCTCCTACCCTTCATTCTCTCCCAAGATGACAAGTAATCCAATATGTTAAACATGTTATATCCAATATATAGGTAAACATATTTGTCCACTTATCTTGCTGCACAAGAAAGATCAGCTCAAAAAGGAAAGAAAATGAATAAGAAAGCAAAATACAAATAAACAGCAACAACAACAAAAAAAAAGTGAGAATGATATGTTATGATCCATACTCAATTCTCACAGTCCTCTCTCTGGGTATAGATGGCTCTCTTCATCACAAGATCATTGAAACTGGCCTGAATCATCTCATTGTTGGAAAGAGTCACGTCCATCAGAATTGATCGTCATATAATATTGTTGCCATGTACAGTGATCTTCTGTTTCTGCTTATTTCACTTCACATTAGTTCATATAAGTCTCTCCAGGCCTTTCTAAAATCATCCTGCTGATCGTTTCTTATAGAACAATATTCCATAACATTCATATACCACACCTTATTCAGCCATTCTCCAACTGATAAGCATCCACTCAATTTCCAGTTTTTTGCCACTACAAAAAGGGCTACCACAAACATTTTTGCACATGTGGGTCCTTTTCCCTCCTTTAAGATCTCTTTGGAATATAGACCCAGTAGAAACACTGCTGAATCAAAAGATATGCACAGTTCTAAATTGTAGAGCATTTTTTATATGACTAGAAATGGTTTTAATTCCTTTGTCTGAAAAATTGTTCATATCCTTTAACCAATTGGAGAATTTGAGTTAATTTTTTATATATTTTAGAAATGAGGCTTTTATCAGAATCTTTGGATGTAAAAATTTTTTCCCCAGTTTTTTTCTTTCCTTCTAATCTTGTCTGCATTGGTTTTGTGTGTACAAATTTAAATTTATCCATTTTGTATTTCGTACTGTATTCTAGTTCTTATTTTTGTTCAAAAATTAGTTCTTTTTGGCCATAGATTCCTTCCTCTTCCACAGATCTAAGAAGTACACTATCCTTTGTTCTTTTAATTTGCTTATACTATCACTCTTTATATTTAAATCATGAACCCATTTCGACCTTATAGGATGTTAGGCATGATTTCTGCCATACTATTTTCCAGTTGTCCCAGCAAATTTTGTTACATAATGAGTTTCTTTCCCAGAAATTGGGGTTTTCAGGTTTATGAAATACTTGATTACTATAGTCATTGACTATTGTGTAATTGTGAACCTAACCTAGTCCATTGATCAACTACTATTTCTTAGCCAGTGCCAAATGATTTTGATGACTACTGCTTTATAATGCACTTTTAGATCTGTTACAGCTAAGCCACCTTCATTTGCATTTTTTTCTTTAAATTGGAATTCTTGACAGTTTGTTTTTCTAGATGAATTTTTTAAGTAATTTGATTGGTAAGGCACGAAATAAGTAGATCAATTAGGCAGAATTGTCATTTTTATTATATTAGCTCAGCCTACCCATGAGCATTTTAATATTCTTCCAGTTGTTTACATCTGACTTTATTTTGCGTAAAAAATGTTTTGTAATTATGTTCTCATACTTCCTGACTTTGTCTTGGTAAATAGACTCTCAAATATTTTATGTTATCCACAGTTATATTTAATGGAATTTCTCTTTGTATCTTTTGCTGCTGGACTTTCTTGGTACCATATAGAAATGCTGATTTTTATGTGGATTTATTTTCTATTCTGCAACAATACTAAAAAAAATAATAAAGAAAATCTTTAGGATTTTCTAAGTATACCATCATATCATCTGCAAAGAATGATAATTTAGTTTTCTCATTACCTACTTAATTCCTTTAATTTCTTTTTCTTCTCTTATTGCTCATAGTTTTCCCTAATATTGAACCAGTCCTGTCCTGATATAAATCCTACTTGACCATGCTGCATTATCCTGGTGATAATTTGCTGTAATCTCTTTGTCAATATTTTATTTAAGATTTTTGCATCACTATTGATTAGAGAAATTGTTATATATAACTTTGTTTCTCTGTCTTGACCCACCCTTTCTGCTTTAGGTATCAGCACCATATTTATATCATAAAAGGAAATAGTTTGCATAGTATTAAAATTGTTCTTTAAATGTTTGGTAGAATTCATCTGGCCTTGGGGGATTTTTTCTCCTAACACTAAAAAATATTCATTTTTCTAAAATGAGGTATTTAAATATTATATTTCTTTTGTTAAACTGAGCAGTCTATCTTTTTGTAAATATTCATCCATTTCATTTAAATTGTTATATTTATTGGCATGCAACTGGCAAAATAGTTCCTCGTAATTTTCTCTTCATTAGTGGAAAAGTTTACCCTTTTTATTTTTTGATACTAGCAATTTGATTTTCTTCTTTCCTTTTTCTAATCCAATTTTTCCCCCCCATAAAACCAACTCTTTGTTTTGTTTATAAGATCAAGAGATAACTTGCTGTTACCTCTTTGCTAATATTTTAAGATTTTTGCAACAAGTTGTTCAAAGGCTTGATTTGGTGTTGATCTGAGGAACGTCAGAAAGAACTCAAAGATCTGGTTACTTTGTGCTGTCTTGGGTCTTCCTTTCTAGTTTTATAAAGATTGACAGTGTAGGCATCCTTGAACTGCTGGATCATAATCTTCTCTTGCCATAGTCTGGGATATTCCATTCAGCTTTTATATAAGCAGTCTTAACTGGAATAGAATCAGCACCCCGTGCTTTACTACACAATAGTAGCCGAATGGCATTCAAAACCTCTCCTTCAGTTCAAACTTCAGTTAGAGAATGATTGATTTCAAGTTGAGGTACATGGTCAATAATAAATTAATTATTTGGCAATGTATTGAACACTGTAAATGTTGAATTCATCTCTCTAGAATCATGTCCTTATCACTAATGTGTGTGGCAACATCAGCACTGAGTAGTTGAGATATCCCATAGATGTTTGCACCATAAATAACCTTCAGTGCATCATAAAAACACATTGGATTCCTATTATTGGAATAAAAAAATTTCATCTTCTTACTGAGCAAGAACCCTGTATCTCTCTAAATTTCTATTGTACTTTACTTTTGATGGAATTGAATGCTATCTTAGAGATGCATCAACTATCCTTTATTTTTTTAATTAAAGATTTTTATTTTCAAAACATATGTATGCATAACTTTTCAACATTAACCCTTGCAAAATCTTGTATTCCAATTTTCTCCCTCTTCTCCCAACCCTTCTCCTATATGACAAATAGTCCAAAATATATTAAACATGGTAGAAATATATATTTAATTTCAATACATGTATACATATTTATATAGTTACCTTGTTGCACAAGAAAAATCAAATCAAACAGGAAAAAAATGAGAAAGAAAATAAAATCCAAAGAAACCACAAGGAATTACCCTCAACCTGCTTTAGCCCATCTGCTGAAACAGTTTATTGGCTACTGTGGCCACTGTGTATGTCAACTTTTTGGAGCCACAGGTAAGAGCATCCCTCAGCCCAGAGGTATGAATCTTCCAGGAGCGAACCTTAAATACTGTCATTTATTAAGTGTACAACATTACAAAGCAGTATTTGAGAGATTGTGCTGTCTTTGCAATCCTGTGTTTGCCATTTCCTTCTGCAGCTTATTTAACAAATGAGGAAACTGAGATAAGCAGGGAGAAGTGACTTACCTAGGGTTACACAAGTAATAAGTGTCTGAGGCCAGATTTGAACTTAAGAAGTAGCATTCTCCACTCTCCTAGCTATCCATTTTGTAATAAGTTATTACTAAGTTTTGCAAAACTGTTTACAAATATTTCATTTGATTTTCACAATAATCCTGAGAGGGAGGGGCTAGAGATGAGGAAACTTGTAACTTGCCCAGGATCACATTGCTAGTACGAATCTGAGGCCAGATTTGAACTCAAATGTCAGACTCCAGGTCCATTGCTTTAAGTCCACTGGGTCATCTAATTTCCTCTGGGTTTATAACAACAAGTCTATATAGTTTACTGAGATGCTATGTGTTGCTTAGAAGGTACCCAAACTGTCCATTTTAGCCTAAGACCTCATCTGTTTGTGTATTTAGAGCTGCACGCATACATGTGGTTTTAGAGAATCACTTCATCTTTCCACAATTATTTGAAATCTTCTTTGTCATCCTTTAGTGATGCACTAAAATGTGAGTATCACAAGATACTTAACCATTGGACACAATTTCTATCTTCTTATTGTTACAGATCATGTTTCTGGGAATATTTTTGCACAGAGACTTTTTTCCTCCCTATCTCTGTCCTGGTCAGACTCTAAAACAAAGGGGATAAAAAATTCCTTAACTGTTATTTCTTAATTGGTATAATTTTCTATTGTTTTGAAAAACAGTGAGAGAGAATGACAGCTCTGCTGCACTGATAGATATAAGCGCCTTTCTTCAATGAGGGCGCCTTATCTGCTGCAAGTTCCTTTAAGGATCATATTATCAAAAGCTGTACTTTCCTTGTATAGCTCCCATATAACTCAGGAAGACCTTGCTTTCTCAGGTTGGGGGAGTCTTTTGGGTAACCTTTTTTTTTTTTTCATCTTCATCTAGATTTGTCAAAGCTTCTGGTAAGGAAATTTTTTCCACCTATTCATCTCAGTAATTTTTTTGCCATTTAGTTTTAGTTTCTTAACTTTTGAAATATTAGAAAACTAAGTGACTTGCTTATGGTTACATAGCTTATCTATATCAGAGATTAAGATTGTGTCTAGGACTCCTGATTTCAAAAATATTCTTCTGTCCACTAGATCAATTACTTCCCATTAGGAATTTAATAGATTTGATAGATTCCTATCAAAAGTCTAGGCTAGAGTTTGAAATCAAATCCTAAAGCATTTTAGCTGACAAAATAGCAAAATAAATAACAGGAAATGAAGTAACAGAATCGTATACACATGGGTCCAATTTTCTTATTCCAGTTCTCCTGCCAATGAGATTGGATGTGCCTGGAACTTCTCATGTCTTCCAATAGGCTCACTGATTTCTTAGACTACTTCACCAGCAGGTGCCCCAGTTCATCTGAAGATGTTAATCATTTTTTCTTCATTGATCTGCTCGGAGGCCATCTGTTCTTATAGCTTTTCCTTGGGATGAAGGGAATATTAGAGCCTTTTTGGGGGGAGGAGAGGGCATGGTTGGTAAGAGTCAGTAAGGGCTAATTAACACATTTTAAGCTGTTACATTGTTAATGCCACAGTATAACCAACTTAAGAGAAACACAGAAGTTTCAAAGATTTTCTTTGTATTTGATTTGCTTCTTTAGTCCTAGCTGGTTAGAATGTATTAATTTTCCTCAGCTTATTTTTTATTTATTTATTTTTTTTCCTGAGTCAATTGAGGTTAAGTGACTTGTCCAGGGTCACACAGCTAGGAAGTGTTAAGTGTCAGATTTGAACTCGGGTCCTCCTGAATTCAGGGCTGGTGCTCTATCCACTACATCACCTAGCTGCCCCTCCTCAGTTTATTTTATGTGGGGACATGGAGATTATCCAAACTAATCCACAGAGAATCTCTTGGAACTAGGGTAGGGGAAGCTGGTTACCTGTGCGTAGCTCAGTACCTGACCCATAGTCAGTTCTCAGTATTTATTGATTGGTATAGATTGTGCTCGAGACTTCTGTAGATATGGCCCCTTGATTCAGAAAAGGATATCAGAGGGGGTTTTTCATGTGTTTCATCCTCAGAAAAATTGGAACTGTCAGGATGCATTCATTTCTTATTCCTTGAAAACTTTGGGCCCTGGGATGTATGACAAGTTGCTTAATTTCTTTGTCCTTTATAAAATAAAGGTGGTGATGAGTGTTGTGTGAACTGATTAAGATGCCACTGTGCCTTGGCTGGTTCCATTTCAGATACTGTATAAAGAGGATTGACATGTATTACCTTTAAACATTGTGTCTTTGTTTTCTAGATCCGACGGAGGCGCCTTGCTCGGCTGGCCGGTGGACAGACTTCTCAGCCCTCTACCCCACTCACCTCTCCACAGAGAGAAAACCCACCCGGTCCTCCTGTAGCAGCACCAGCCCCAGGCCCTTCCCATAATCTTGGTCTAAATGTCCACAACATGACCCCAGCTACCTCCCCAATAGGTGCATCAGGTGAGCCTCCGCTTAATCCTGGAAAGGAGTTTCTAATTTTGACCATGGTATTTCATGAAACCTGCAAAAAGAATCGTTTCTCTGACAGATTCTAGACAAACACCTCAAAGTGCTGTATACTTTTAAATTATATTTGCTATGGTATATTTCCATATACAGTGGAATATTACTGATGTTTTAAAAACCTCAGCCTGATGAATATATTTAACAGTGTGTCTTTTCTAAGTTCATTTTAATGTACCAAATGTGTTTCTTTTTGTAACTCAATATTTTATTTTTTCCAATTCCTTGTAAAAACAATTTAAAACTTTGTTTTTATTTTAATTTTCAGCTCCAAATTCTCTCCCTTTTTCCTCATTGAGAAAGCAAGCAATATTTTTCAAAATTAATTTCTGTTCCTTGAGAAACAGTATCAAGATAGATACTGTTTTAAAACTTGAATTAACTTTTTCCATTTGCAGTTGCAGATCAATATATTTTCCAATTTCTCTCAACAGATTTTGTTTTCGTCTTTTGAGTTTTAGGGGCCAACCCCTCATTTTTCAGTTTAAGTGTTTTAATACATTTCTTCACAGACATTTATTAAGCAGCCTCAGTGGTTGCTGAGTACAGCCATAACACTATACCTAGGTAGCTTGAAGGATCCAAGCCTGTTGTAAATATGATTCCATTGTAGTGATTGATAGATTATTGTTTGATTGTGTTTGACATCCTGCAAACATGGCCAGTGATCCTTGATTTCTTATACAGACAAGGATGTCAGGTTTTTCAAATGAGATTATTGGTATTGTTAGGATGAATTTCTCTTCTACTCCTTAGAAAGTCTAGGCCCAGTGATGTTTCTTTGACAAGTCACTTAATGTCTGAGCTGCTCTATTCTTCATCTATAAAATAAGAATAATGATCCTTTAGAGTTCACATTTTCTTTAGTTGCAGAGCCAGTTTAAAAACTAGGGTGAGGAGTGACTTAAGAATATGGTATCATTTATGCAAAAATGGAAAGGGGTGATCCTGCAGTTTTAGACTATGAAAATAGTTTGGTGATGAGAAAACATCCTATGATGCTTCTGTAATTGTGGTAATTTTGAATAGATTAATTAATGTACTTTTTTCTAGGAAATCTTGGGATTTTTCTTTTTTATCTAGGTTTATGATTAAAAAAAAAATTAAAAAGCATTTCCAGAAGAAAGTTTGTTGAAACTTTCACAGTGATAATTAAATAATCCCTACCCGCCTTCACCTCTGTATATGAACTGTACAGGTCTAACTTAGAGGTATATATTCAGTTAATATATAAGCATCCATTTGATGCAAGTTCATAATTTATTCCAGTTCATTTAGAAAGATGCAAAGATGAATAAATTCAGATTTTGAATTAAAAAAAACACTGAGCAGTTACTTTGTAATTGTGGTGCAAAAGAGCTAGGGTTCTAGTTCTGGATTGCAGTTCCAGGGAGAAGAGGAATTGTGGTTGAGAAAGAGTATGGGGCCTAGCTGGTTAAGAGCCAGAGAAAATAATGATCATATCTCTCCCCAGATTACACCACTTTTATTGTTGATTCATTTCATTCATGGCCAATTCTTCAAAACCCTATTTAGGATTTTCTTAACAAGGAGATTGGAGTTGTTTGCCATGTCCTTCTTCAGTGCATTTTACAGATAAAGAACTGAGGCAAACAGGATTAAGGATTTGCTCAGGGTCACAGAGCTGGTAAGTGTCTGAAGCTGGATTTGAACTCAGGAAGATAAGTCTTCCTGATTCCAAACCAATGCTCTATCCACTGTACTACCTAGTTGTCCTCATGCCATCTTGGAAGCATCAAAAACTCACAGGGCCCCCAGAACTAGCTGTGAAAATAGAAATGTAAAAATCATCCCTCACCTGTTCCATCTCCCTTCTACCATGAGGAAAGCAGAGTAACTCTGCTATATGAAGTTAAAAAATCAAGAAATATATAGAGAAAAATGAACCAACAGCCAAAAAAAGGAACCTGACCACAAAACTACTACTGATGACAGGAAAACTCAAGACAAACTCAGAAGAACCAGACAAGGATATGAAAACATTTATAAACAAAAGCCTCAAAGAAAAATTTAATTGTTCATAAGTGCAACAAGAATTCCTAGAAGAATTAAAGGTTTTTTTAAAAAAGAGCAAGAAAAAATCCCAAGTCAATTGTGAATGATGATGATGAAATGTGAAATGAGATGATAAGGAGAAAGTGCAGAAAGAAACAAAAAGAATATTAAAAAAATTACAAAGAATTTACAACTTGATTTAAAAAAAAAACAAAAAACAGCAGTGTTTATTTACAAATATATGCAATTGAAACAGAAAGCCACACTGTAAAGTTAAAATAAGAAGCTGGAGCAGAGTCTTCAGTTTCAATTAAAATAAAAGTCATGGGTAGCAATCATTGATCTCTGACAAGTAAAAGAACTAATAGATAATTGCGGAAACTCCATTTTATTAAGAGGTATCATAGACAATGATGCAATATCAATACAAAACATATACATCCAGATTTTTAAAGTTAAATGAGTTACAGGAAGATGTAAAATATAAAAGAAAAAAAAAGTAAAAGACATTTTTAAAAATTAGAGAAAGTTGGACACAGTCTCTAAGTACTAGATCTAACCTTAAATAAGAAAGAAGTTAAGGAGATGAATAGACTTTTTAGTATTTTTATCAGAAAGATTTAAAACTTTCTTTAAAACAAAAAAGATTTTTTTGGATTTATATCAGCAATTCAAGACCAGTCCAATATTAGGAAAAATATAAACATAATTGACTAGCAATAACAAAAAACATAAAAATTTATGATTATATTAATAGATTCAGGAATGACTTTTTACAGTACATCTTCTACTATTAAAAACTCAGAAAGCATAAGAATAACTCAATTGATATTTTGTGGTGTCTGTCTCAAATCAAGAGCAAGCATTATTAGCAATGGGAATAAACTAGAAGCCTTCTAGTAAGATGAGGAGTGAAGTAAAAATGCCCATTATCACCACTGTTATTCAGCTGTAGCTATAATAATGAGAAAAACAAATTAAATGAAAGAATAAGTCAAAAGGAAACAAAACTCACCTTTAGCAGGTGATAGGATGCTATGTTTAGAAAACCTAGAATCATTTTTAAAAATACTAATTGAAACAATGAAGAAATTTAATAAAATTATAATATATAACATAAACTTCCATAATCAGCATTTCTAATAATACCAACAAAACCCAGTAGGAGGAGTTAGAAAAACTCTATTTAAACTAATTTCAGACTGTATAAAATACCTGGGATTCCTCCTGCTAAGACATACCTAGGAACTATATGAACATGATGATAAAATAATTTTCATACTAGATCTATGCAATTGGAATATAAATTGTTCATAGGTAGATTAAGCCAGTATAACACACATTAATTGATTTATTCAGTTCATGCCTATCAAATTACCCTAGAATTATTTTATGGAGCTAGGGAAAAAACCCAACAAAATTCATTTGGAAGAACAAATGATCAAGGATATCTAAGTAAATTAGTGGGAAAAAATGTGAAGGAAGTCAATCTAGTAGTGTTTCATTTCAAAATGTATTGTAAAAAGGTAATCATGAAAACATTTTAGTACATACTGCATTAGAAATAAAATGTGGATCAGCAGAATAGATTAGGCATACAATATATAGAAATAAAGACCTAATTGACTACAGTCTTCTAAGATTTGATAACACCCAAAGATCCAAGCTTTTGGGGCAAGAACTCACCCACTGATAAAAATTACTGGGAAAACTGGAAGGCAGTCTGGCATAGATGGACCAAAATAAGGTCAAATTGGGTAAATAATCTAGACATAAAGGTTATTACCACAAACAGATTAGGTGAGCTCAAATGATTTGTCTACTTCCAGGATCTTCCTACATTCAGTTGTTAAAGTGGTTGCAGTCTAGACTTGATTATATAACCCTTCACCTCAGTAAATTCCATTGAAGTTTGCCTAGGAACAATGTATCCTTGGTCTTCAGAGCTTTTTATAACCTAGCTCCTTGCCACCTTTCCACTCTTCTTAAACCTGCTCCCTACACTGGCCTGCCAAATGTCCTTCTCTAGCTTTTTCTCTGCCTGTACCCCATTCTGCAATGCTCCCCCTCCTTAACTCTGGTTTCCTTCAAGGCAGTTGAAGTTAAGTGACTTGCCCTGGGTCACACAGCTAAGAAATGCTAAGTATCTGTGGCCAGATTTGAACTCCTGACTTCAGGGCCAGTTCTCTAACCATTGAGCAACCTAGCTGCCCCTAAAATCTCATCTACAGAAAAGTTTTTCCCCTCTTAATTCTGGTACCTTCTCTGTTAATTATTTCTTATTTTATCCTGTATATAGCTTCCTCATTTGATTGTGAGCTCCTTGAGGTCAGGGACTGACTTATCTTTTGCTTCTTTTATACACCCAATGTTTGGCACAGTGCCTGGCACATAGGAGGTGCAGCAATATTTATTTGCTGACATATTTGTTGAATTCTATTTTCCTAGATTCATTTCAGTGCCTGTAAAAGCTACTTTAATGATGATTCTTAGTTTGTTTCAATTACAAATTTGATGACATTTATTCCCTGATACAAATGTTAAGCAGCACAAGGCCAAATACAGATCTTTGGGGTCTTGCACTAGAGAAAATCAAGAAATGGCAAGATGAGACTGGAATAAAGGATAGTCTTTTAACTGATGAGTTTCCATGGATTTAATTATCTCTACTTGACTTCCAGATCTATATTGCTAGCCTCCAATTAGGATACCACTATCTTTCCAGTCACCCACATTTGCAACATTTACATAATCCTTGTTTTAGCTTCTTTTTCAGACATCTTTTGTGTTTATACAATTTTTCTCTCTGCTTATAATTGCTCCTCATTTCGTTCTCTGGTGTCCACAACTGCCATTGTTTTTTCTTTATTCTTTATTTCTTTAAAAAAGTGTTTAAGTTATTTTTTTATGTCTTGGTTGTGTTGTAGTAAGTTGGTTCATATATTTTATGTACTATGTTATTTTGTACAGGACGTCCCTTTCAATTACTTTCTAATGAGTTTTGTTACTGTTATTTCAAAGTGCTGTTGACTTTTGTGGCTTATTTTCGAACCTTCACCTTTGCTTGAAGCTATTGATTGTCTCAATTTTTCTACTAATTCTCTGCAGTTTTCCCAATAAACCACCATACTGTCAGCAAATAGGGATGGTTTTGTCTCTTTGTGTATTCTTGCTTTTATTCTTTTTTCCTATTCTTACTAGTATTTTAGCACTGTGTCACATACTAGGGAGGAAAAGAGGCGATCTTGCTTTCTCTACTAAGTGGGAAAGTTTATAATGTTTCTCCATTATATTTAATATAATTCTTACTTTTTACATATTAAAAAAGAGATTCTAATGTTTTCTAACATTTTTAGTATAAACAAATGTTATTTTCCTGCATCTGTTGGTGCAATCATATGCTTTTGTTTTGTTTTTCCTGTTATCTCCGGCATAAGTCCACATAGATAATTTTTTAATATATACTATGTAGTCTTCTAGGGTTTTATTTAATATTTTTGAAATAGTAGTTACTAATAACATTGGCCTGTGGCCATTCTTGCATTTTTCCTTCCTAGTTTAGACAAAATTTGACTAATAAAGGAGGTTTAATAGTCTGTTTTTTCCTCAATTTTTATAATTTGTGTCCCATATTTATTTTAATAGTCACTTATTGCTACTATTTACTTATATTATATGATACATTTCTCTTCCTACCTCCCTCCTAAGTAACCATCCCTTATAACATTTTTAAAGGGGGAAAAAAATGATAGGCAGAATTAATTAACATCTAGTTTTTTATAACTTCCGTATGTATATAAAGCTCATTTCTGCATGCTATTCTTGCAAAAATTAAGCAAGTAGTAAGACATAAAAACGTCACACAGAAAATATAAAATTCACTAATAACAGCTAGCATTAGGTAGCACTCTAAGGTTTTCCAAGCACTTTACAAATACTTATTTTATCTTCACAGTAACCCTTGGAGGTAGGTACTGTATTACACCCATTTTACAGATGAGAAAATTGAGGCAGACAAATTTGGTGACTTGCCCTACTTCACAGAACTGAAAAAGCTGGGTGGAGAAAATACCCTCAATGGCAAGGTATAAAAAGTATGAACAGTTAGTCCAGAAGAGAAGTGAATGACCAGACTGAATGCTTCCTGAATTGGAGATTTGGTGTAAGAACTAACTAATTAGGGAATAGTTCCAAGGTTGGAAGTGTAAAATTTCTGAGTCAGAAGTGGAACCAGCTGCACATGGCTGACCTGGACACTTCCTCAAATAGAGGTTTTGGGCAGGCACTGGCTAATCAGAGGGGAATACCTGGATTGGGACTGTCATATAAAGTCCAAAGAATAGAGAGGAGCTGGGAGAGAAATGAGCATGTCTAGCCTGGCCACTAGCATTACTTTGATAGGGGGATTGCAGCCCTTGCTCTTTTGCTTTCCCTTGATGTCTCCTAAATTTTGTTACAGCTTCCCATTTTCTTTTTGAATTTTTACCTTTCTATTACCTTCAGTGTCTTTACTTTTTATATTCTCATATGCAGGAAGTTATTGGCTTTTTAAAAAAAGCCATTCTATCATTGAGTTGGGGTTTTTTTTTCAGGTAGTTACTCATATTTAATAATTTTTAAACTGCATTTTAATTCTGAATATAAACATAAAATAAAAAATTTCCACAGAGTAGGACAGAAGTAGAGGGCTGTACACAAAATTTGATTATTATATATAGCTTTTACTTCTCTTTTAAATATGATTAGTGAACCATATACATTTTCCAAGATGACCCTACCTGTATTTTCTTTTGGTCTTTCCTCTGTTCTTTTTTGCATTTAAAAAAGCACTTCAATGATTCTCTTCATGAGTCTTGTGCATCCATTTCAGAGTTTTTTAATCAAGAATTTCTTGGAAAATCAAGGAGGGAGGGGGGAACCAATATGGTGGAGAAAAAAGGTAAAGACTTTTTTTTGCCAAACCCCCCTAAACACCTTGAAATAATACTTCAAAACAAATGCTGGAGGGACAAAATCCACAAAAGGATGGAATAAAAAATTTTCAGTCTCAAGATACGTCAAAAGGTCAGCTGGAAAAGGTGTGTTGCTCTGGGATAAGAGGGGTGCACAATCCAGAGCAGGCCACATCCAAGCAAATCCAACAGTAGCATTGGGACAACTGGATCAGTGGTGATATAATGGTTCCAAACCGCTCAACCCAGATGGTAAGTGGGGGTTAGATAACTGGTCAGAAGGAAATCAAATCGGTCCCTTTATTGGTACCAGGGGTAGGATTTTGTTGTATTGATCTGGTCACAGTTCTGAGTCTGTCCCAAGTACTAGCACACCAGAATTTGTTGTCACAGAAGAGCTAGGACTAGCAGAACAGAGTCCAGGAGAATAGTAAACATAACTCTTCCAAGATCATTTCACCTTGGAAGAACCAACTTATAGGTTTCCAGAATTATTTCTGAAAACAGCTGAACAAAAAACCCAAAGGTCGGGGGCAGCTAGGTGGAGCAGTGGGTAGAGTACCAGTCCTGAAGTTAGGAGGACCTGAGATCAAATCTGGCCTCAGACACTTTTAACACTTCCTAGCTGTATGACCCTGGGCAAAAGCTCAGAAAGAATTTTTAATATCAAGTAAAAGGGAAAATTGGGGGTAGAAAGGAAAGTGATGCTAGAAAATCATGAAAGTCAACAGCTTTGTAAAAGAAGCACAAAAATATTGAAGGAAATTACATCTTCAAAAACGGAATAGGCCAAATGGTAAAGGAGACACAAAAATACAATGAAAAAAAAATGCTTTGAAAGAAGAATGCCTTGAAAAGAAGAATTGGCTAAATGGAAGAAATTTTACAAAAGAAGAACCAAAAGTAAAAAGAGGTATAAAAACTGGTCATATGGAAAGATATATGCAGATTCATCGAACAAAAGAACTCCTTAAAAAGTAGAATTGGCTTCATGGAAAAGAAGGTACAAAAACTCAATAAAGAATATAATTCCCTAAAAGTTAAAATTCATCCAGTGGAAATTAATACCTTTATGAGACATCAAAAAACAACAAAACAAAATCAAAAGGATGAAAAAATAGAAGATAGTGGGAAATATCTCATTGAAAAAATAGCTGACCTAGAAAATAGGTGAGATCATTTAAGAATGATCAATAAAAGAACCTAAATATTATCTCTCAAGACATTATCGAGGAAAATTCCTCTGATATCCTAACAACAGAGAGTAAACTAGAAATTGAGAAAATCCACTGATCACCTCCTAAGTTTCCAAAATGAAAACTCCTAGGATATTATAGACAATTTCTAGAGCTCCCAGTCCAAAAAATATTGCAAGTAGGCAGAAACAATCAGGTGGAGCCACAGTCAGGATAACACAAGAATTAGCAGCTTCCACATTAATGGATCAGAGGACTTGGAATATGATATTTGGAGGACAAAAGAGCCACGCCAACCCCCCACTCCCCCCATATGGCAAATGAGCTGAGGGGCTGAGACATTGTGAGCTTTTGTTTTTACTATAGTCTGGCCCTCCAACAGTCTGAGGGACAGTGAACTGCCCCCCTCCCCTATTTTAAAAGTTTGAGGACTACTGTTATAGAGGCTCCAATGAAGAATAATAAAGGAGAACATGGAGGAGATAGGAGAGAACAGATGTACTTTACTCTCATTGGAATTGCCTCAAAGCAGGAATAATACATTCAGTTGTTATATTCAGATAAGGACCTATTTTATCTTACAGGAAAATAAGAGGGGAAGGGAATATATAAAGAATAAAGTAAAATTTTAGAAATAAGAGCCATTTCTTAATTGATAAATGTGTAATAGTAAGAACAGGAAGTTTTCAGAACTTGATTAGAGAGGTGCAAATTAAAACACCTCTCATCTTGATTCAAGCATTCTTTCTCTAGAGCAATTTGAAACTATGCCCAAAGAACTCTAAAACCATGCATACTTTTTGATTCAGCAATATCACTACTAGGCCTGTATCCCAAAGAGATTAAAATACAACAAAAAGGACAAGGACCTATATGTTTAAAAATGCTTATAGTTGGGAAATAGCTTAATAAATTGTTGTATATTATTATGATAGAATACTATTATGCTATAAGAGATGATGAGCAGAATGCTCTTTAAAAAAAAAAAAACCTGAAAAGCCTTACTTGTACTGATACAAAAGTGAAATAAACAGAGCCAGGAGAATATTAAGTATTGGCAACTATTTAAGTAGTAAACTATGAATGACTATCTGTTCTCAGTAATACCGTGTTCCAAGACAGTTCTGAAGGACTTATGAAAAATGCCATCCATTCCCAGAGAAAGAATAGATGGAATCTGAATGTAGATTGAAGCATATTTTTTTCCTTAACTGTCTTTAGTTTTTCTTGGGCTGATTTTTTTTTCTTTTGTTTTGGTTTTGTTTTGTCTGTTTTATAGTCCTTTTTGTTAAAGATTCATTTTCCTCTTATAGAGGATAATAATTTTGTAGCATAAGTTTTTCTTGGTTTCTTTTGCCTTTTGAAACATTTTCTGTGGTGTAAATTTTCTGTGATAATTATTATTACCTCCAAAGTCTTATTTGACCCTGACTGCTCCTGTTTTGCTTGAATTCTGTCTTTCTGATTATTTTATTTTTCCTTGTTCTCCTAATTTGGTTCATATAGATCTTTCTGGGTTTGTCTGAAATTATTCCTTTTGGCATTTCTCATAGTACAATAATATCATTACATTCATATACTGTAATTTTTTCAGGTATTCATTTACTAGTTGGTATATACTTCCATAGCTTCTATTCCTTCACTCTTATAAAAAGTGGTCATAAATATCTTTAGGTGTAGAGATGTTTTTCCTCTTTCTATAATCTCTCTGGGGATATATAAGCCTACTGGTGGTACCACTGGATCAAAGCATAGAAACAATTTGTTAATTTGGGGCTCATTGTTCCACATTGCTTTTCAGAATGGTAAGACCACTTTACAGCTCTTAATGATTAATGTATCTGCTCCCCTATCCCCTCTCTAACAAGCTGGTTTTGGGGGGGAGAGGGGAGGCTTGCCAAGTCAATCTAATGAGCAGGAGGGTTGCACTAATGGGGTTGATTTCACCTCACTTAATGTATGTGGGGAGGATCTTTTGTTAACAGTTTGAATGGGAGAATAATTCTTTGAGTTACACTGTCATCTGAGTTATAGATTATAGTCAATAAGTTGCTTCTTCATCCTCACTCCATATTGTCCTCTTTCTAGTCCATTGTGTATAACTGTCACTGAACGTAAATGCTTCCCATAACATTCCATTGATGTTTTCAATTACTATAACATATTTGAGTTCCTATTAGGCACATATGAGAATACACATTTATCTGTATGTAGACTCTGTGTAGAGTGTATTTTTATTCTGCTAAGGGATATGAGATGTTTGGCTATTATCAGATTATATGCATAATATCTTTCTCCTCTGCAACCTTTCTTATTAAATCCTAATTTTCCTGCTTGATATGCAAGACCCTTGATAATTTGGACTCATTTAATCTAATTTTTCTACCAACATACACTGTTTTTCTCATTTTTTCATTTGATTTCCCCTTTATTCTTTATTCACATTTTTTCTCCTGCACTCAACCTACAACTATCCAAAAACCTAACCATCTTTCAGTGCCCAACTCTAGAATATAGTATTCCTTGATTTTTCAACTCTTCTGATCTCCTTTTTCAAATTCTCTAGTGCTAGACTTTACTATACAATTTAATTACATAATTAGTCTTAAGCTTTTTGATATACATTATTTTTTTTCCCTTTCTAACTAGATTTTAAGTTTTTTGGGGTCAGGGAATTTGAGGAAAAGCATGTTAGTGACCAAAGACCTGCAACTGAAGACCTCTGCCTTGAATCTGAGGCAAACCTTTCAGAGTCTATAGGATTGGGGAATAATATTGGATACAGAATAGAGGGCTGTCATTATGAGGGAGGGGAGTCTAGGTAGTGATAGCTGTGAGGAAAAGAAAAGATCCAGGAAGCATTAAAATATCTGGAGAAGGAAACACAAAGTTCCAGAGAGGTTAAAAAACAGGGCGGCTTTGTTCCTGCTGTATGTTTGTGTTTTTTTTTTTAACTATGTAATATTGTAGTTTCATGTGTCTTTTATGGTTCTTAAGTGGTTGAAGGAGATAGAAAACTGGTTTATATAGACAACAGAAAGTGCCAATTTAGAGGGAAAATTATTTTTACTAATTTCTAACTGAAATGTAGTGTTTTTCTCAATTATTTAAATACATTTTGAAATACATTCTGAAAAAGGGACTGTAGGTTCCACCCAGATTGCCAAAGTGCGGGTCTGTGATAGTAAAAAGCTGAAGAATATCTGTTGTACCATAATTTTCATTTGATTAAATGCATAAAAAAGAACATATAAATAAAAAGAACATAAGTTGTATTCTTTTTTTGACCAACTGCTACCAACCGTTAGACAAGTCTAGAGTGGCCCCATCTCCCAGAACACCGTCCCAGCTTCTGCCATAGCTCTCCCAGCCTTCATTTGGTGAAAAATGGAGCAGTCATCCCCCCAGTTGTGATCCAGCTGCCTCCCATAGGGTGTCAGTCCTGGTGGGAGCCTGGGCACCTTGAGTGGGAGCATACCACCATCTCCCATCAGAGCTATAGCTCAGAAGCTTGGAGAGAGCAGGATTTCCAGGCCTGTGTGGCCTCAGCCATTGGCCTGAGAAGTAGCCTCTCTGAATCAGCCCACCCAGCGCCTGATGAGTGTTGTCTGCCGGGGTCTCAGAATGGAAAGCTCTTGTCTCCTTGGCCTTGTCAGGATCAGAAAAATACATAAACGAAGAGGCATCAACATCTGCTTGCTTGCTGTATCTTAAGACTGACCTTGCCACAACTGAAACCTTTCTTAGGTGAAGTTCTTAAGGGCAGACTAGCTTTCTTAATCAATACTTGTTCTTTTGAGACAGAGGAGAGCTTTTGTTGCTGGTATAAAAGTATATGCATAAGTAGAAATTTTTAGCACAAGCATCACTACGCTTTATTCCCCAATGACAAAAACTTTTTTTAGGGTCTTGGATGTATACTTTTTTTTTTTTTTTTTTTTTAACACATATTGCTTTATGAACCGTGTTGGGAGAGAAAAGCAAAGGGGAAAAACCATGGGAGAGATACAGAAACAGCAAAAAGAAGTGAACCTAGCATGTATTGATTTATATTCAGTCTCCTTAGTTCTTTTTCTGGATGCAGATGGCATTTTCTGTCCAAAGTCTGTTGGGATTGCTTCAGACACTGAATCACTGAGAAGAACCAAGCCTTTCATAGTTGCACATTCTTGTTATTGTTGTACATCTCTTCTTTAGGACCTTCCTGTAGAGACAAGGCTGTTACATAGACAGGAAACTCTCTTCCTTGTAACCAAATTATGTCGTCAGCCAGTGTTTATTAAGTACCTACTGTATGTCAGGCATTAGGCTAAGGCAGTGATCCTCAAACTTTTTAAATAGGGGGCTAGTTCACTGGGCCATCGTTTGAGAACCCCTGGGCTAAGGTATGGGGACTTAAGAGAAAACAGTCCCTGCTCTCCCCAAGAGCAAGAACTATGTACAAACAAGCTATAGACAGCGTAAATTGGAGATAATAAAAGGCAGCATTAGTGTTGAGAGGGAAAGTTGAAAGCTTTCTGCTTCTTGCTCCAGCTAAGGATTCCTTTTAATTAGCCCTGTCGGACTCAAGTATTTAGGAACCTTTCATCAATCCCTGGGAGGTTATTGGAGATAGGGTGGACATCAGGCCTGGAGTAAGGAAGAGATCATTATGACCCCAGTGACTCCTGTATACTCAGCTCTTTGCAGCTCTTCTCTCCATTGATCATTTCATCGACCCTGGAAGGAAGATGGTGGTATTATCTGAACTCTAAACCCTCTATCCACAGTGCTATTTAACAATATTCTCCTCAGACACTTTGTAGATGTGTATGTAACTCAGGGTACATCACTTACACTTCTGTTTGCCTCAGTTTTTCCATCTTAAAAATGGGGTAATAACAATAGCCAGCACCCCCTCACCTTTGTCCTTCCCATGGTTATTGTGCGAAGTGGTGGTGATAGTAGATGGATTGATTCACTATCCCTTTTCACTACTGATGAAATCTTAAGAGGTCATCTAAGGATGCTGGGCCTGGAGTCAGGCAGATTTGGTCAGGAAGGAGGGGGCAGCTAGGGGGCGCCATAGTACATAGAGTATGAGGTCTGCAGTCAGGATGATCTAATCAGAAAAAAATTGGGGTCAGCTAGGGGGCACCATAGTACAAAGAGTACTTTAGCTTGGGGTCAGGAAAGAGAAGGCAGCTAGGGGGCGCTATCGTGCATAGGGTAGTCTAGCTTGGAGTTAGAAAAGAGGGGGCAACTAGGGGGCGCCATAGTACATTGAATACTCTAGCTTGGAGTCAGGAAGATCTGGTCAGGAAAGAGGGGGCAGCTAGGGGGCGCCATAATGCATAGAGTACAGGGTCAGGAGTGAGGAAGCCATCAGGAAAGATGGCAACTAGGGGGCGCCATAGTGCTTATAGAGTATTCTAGTTTGGAGTCAGGAAGATCTGGTCAGGAAAGGGGGGGCAGCTAGGGGGCGGCATAGGGCATAGAACGCTGGGCCAGGGAGACTCAATTTTCAGAGTTCAAATCCAGACTCAGACACTTCCTAACTATGTGACCCTGGGCAAGTCACTTTATCTTGTTTATCCTGTAAAATAAGCTGGAGAAGGAAATGGCCAGCACATAGGGTCATAGAGTCGGACATATTGGAAAATGAACAGCAAAAAAAAAGTAAGAAATTAGATTCAGATTTCTTGTGTTTGGATGCTCAGCCTGCCACTTTGCTTGTGTGTCTATTTAGGGAGGTCATTTAACATCTTAGGCCCTAATTTACCTAGACTGCAAAATGAAAGTGTTGGACAAGGTGACTTGTAAAGTCCTTTCCCATTCTAAATCTGTGATCTCATTATTTTGTAAATAAGGCCCAGAGAAACATGCCCAATGGTCATACCAGTAGGAAGAAGGTTATGTCTGCTTAATTTTCCAGGATTGATATTGTTCAGGGCTGAGGAAATGTCCAAATAGCCTCGCTTTAAGGAGAGAACTGGTTTAACAGGAATAAAACTGACAAGAAAGTTGAAATTGAGGTGGAACAAAATTGATTTTAAAACCAGTGAATCGAGTTATGCGCCTTTCTTTTGACAGGATGTGTAATAAATTGTGTTAATGAACTAGACCAGAGAAAGATTGCAAGCCAGACAGGAAAGGCCAGTTTATCCTTTTGAAATATCTGGGATTTCTTAAGACCACTTGCTGGTCTTATATATCTGGTCTATAATCCTTGGCTGGTTGTATATGAATTAATAATTTAGTACATAAGTTAGGGGGAAAATACTTTTATGTACCTTCTCAGTTGTGTTTTTTCTTATAATGTTTAGGAACCTACTGTTTCTCTTTTGAGGGAAGAAATCTGGTTACTATAATTAAGAAGTTAGCAGTTGTGTGTGCTAAGGCATAGAATATATTAATTCTTTTGAAGTAGCATAAGAATGGGAATGTGATATGGGCCAAATAAAATATTCTGATATTTGGCATTTCATGATGTTATCTTTTTGAACCTTTTAAGTTTTTAAGTCATTGTAAAATATATATATATATATATATATATATAAATCTTAGTATTCAGCTTACTAGCTTAATGAAGCTCTTGTTTAGGTGGTTTGTGGATGTTTTATTCTAACAAATTTGAAATTATCCTTGTCTTGCTGTGATAGTTCTTCAGGGTATGAAGCTGCCCATGGATGCTCAGAGCCTACTCCTATAAATGGTAAGGTCTGATCAGCGCCATCGAGGGCCAGAAAATAGATGACATGGCAGTTTCCCAGAAGTCATTGAAGCTAGAATTAGAGAAACTCTTAATCAGATGTTCTGAAGGAAGGGAAATGAATTTTTCACCCATACGTAGTCTCCAAAATGATGGAGAGGCTTTGATCCACATAGGTGGTAGAGATGTTATCCACACTGATCATTTTATATAATGAGGTATTAAAGATGAACTTTTAAAATTAAGATATACATCTTAGATTTAAAATGTCATAATTATATAAGTGTTTTGTCTATATTACTATACAAATTTATTGATCCCTTTTAAAAATGATTTTTCCATAGACATAGAACAAGGTTGCATATCATTAGAACTTAAAGATAGGTATTTTGCTCTGATTTTCTTATTTTCTTTTACCAGCCAATCTTATTTAGGAAATCTTGAAATACCAAGAGCAAAACTTGAAAGAATATTATTTATCACATTTCCAGGACAGCTAGATGGCATAGTGATTACAGCACCAGTGTTGGATTTAGGAAGACCTGAGTTCAAATCTAACCTTGGAGACACTTAATATTTACTGTGTGATTCTGGACAAGTCAGTTAACCCCAATTGCCTTGCCAAAAACAAAGTAATATATTTCCCATCTAGAAATGTTTTTTTCTTTAATGAAATTACTCAAAGAAATTTTATTATGCTACATTGCTATTTTGACATTTTATTAAGCACATATAGTTTAACACTGTTCTCAGATGAGGTTAGGATGTCCCTTTATTTTAAAACAATTTTTTAATTTAGATTTTTATTTATATCTTTCATTTTTACGTTATCTCAATTTAATATATACCTCCTACTTCCCCTTCCAAAGAACCATCCCTTACATCAAAGAACAAAAAGGACAGAGAGCAAGAAGAAAAAAGTACAGTTCAACAGAACTAGCCAACCCATCAACCAAATCTGACTTTATGTGCAGGGTTTCTCACTTGCAGTCCTCCACCTCTGTAAAGGTATAGCCAGTACACATCAGGTTAGCTTCACTAATATCCTTTTGATGTTAAGATAAAGCAAAGAAGGTCCCAAGGACACTGGGTAGATTCAGGGGGAGTACATGAGCAAGAATTTTAGTCAGTCAATTAACAAACTTTTAAACGTATGTCCCAAGATTTGTACAAACTGTGGGGGATATAAAAAAAGGCAAAAAACAGTCTGCCCTCAAGGAGCATACATTATACTAAGTGATATGAAATATATACAGAGAAGATGGAAAGTAATATAAAAGAGAAGTCTTGTTAGGTGGGGGGGATAGAAAAGGGAGGGGAGGGATCAGGAGAAACTTTTTTGGAAGGAAGCCTTTGAACTGAGCCTTGATGGAGACCAGGAAGCTAAGAGGCAAAGTTGAGGGGCCAGCATTCAGGAATGGAGCTGGGAGAGTGAGTGTCCTGTTCAAAGAATTGTGAGTAGACTGTGGTGGCTACCTTGCCAAGTGCAATGGAAGGAAGTAAATGCCAAACGCTTGGCTCTGGAGGTAGTAGGGAGCCCCTAGAGCTCATTGAGGGGAAGGGTGGCTGCCAGGACTTCGCAGATGGACTGCAATCTTCATTTTTGTACCTTGTCACCAGAGAGCAGAAATCCAGCAACATGAAGAAATGGGGAAATAGAGAAATTTTGAGGAACATGATGCAGAAAGAAGTAAGGAAAACCACAGCAACTATGGATAACAGTGACTTCAACATTGCAGATGAAATAACCCTGAAAGAAAGTAATTGTCCTAGAAATAGATAACAAAGCACACCTCTGTCTTGAGAGAGGTAGGATACTACAAGACAGACACCATATTCACAAGTCTGTCAAAAATATTTATGAAGTGCCTACTATGTGCCAGACAGTGTGCTTGGTACAAGGAATATACGTATAAAGAATAAAACAATCTCTGTTTACAGAGGGCTAATGAAGAAGAAAATATAAAAAAGTATAAATATATATATAAAATATAGTTGTATAGTTTCTAAAGTGATTTAATTAAAATTAATTAACCAGCAGTTGAAAAGATCAGAAACGGCTTCATGCAGGAGATGGTAATTGAGTTACATTTTAAGGGAAGACAGGGACTCATTGAACCTGAGATGAAGGGTGAGGGCATTCCGGAAGGAGATACGGCCAGTGCAAAAAGCAGGGACATGGAGTATTGTGTGTATACAACAGAGAGAAGGCCAGATATTATGAATCATTCAGTAAATGTTGATTATTACTACTATATGCTAGATACTCTGCTAAGCACTTGTAATACAAAAAGAGGCAAAATGCAATTGCTGCATTCATGGAGCTTCCAATCTAATAGAGAGACAACATATAGGCAAATATCTACAAAGAAAGCTATATACAAATAGGAAATAATTGACAGAGGAATTACATTAGAATTCAGAGGGGTTAAGGAAGACCTCCTATAGAAGAGAGAATTTAGGTTGGGACTCATTGGAACCAGAGAAATCGGTAGAAGAGTTAGTGGATCCTGGACACTGAGGACAGCAGAGATGAAATGTCTTATTCTTGGAACCGTCAGGGACCCAGTGTAGCTCCTGGATTGAAGAAAACATGTAGGGGGAATAAAGTGTAACAAGACTAAAAATGTAGAAGAGGCTTTGAAGGGACTTGAATGCTAAAGAGATAATTTTATATTTGATCCTGAAGGTAAATAGAGAAGCTACTGGAAGGTGTGTGCGCGTGTGTGTGCTAGCACGTGTGCGTACTTTTTAAATCACCTTGGCAGCTGACTGGAGGATGGCCTAGACAGGCAGTCAGACTCATCAGCAAATTCTTATGGGTGTCCAGATGTGAAGTGATGGAAGATCTGCACCAGGATGGGGGCAGTATCAGAGGAGAGAACGAGGAATATTTGAGAGAGATTTCAAAGATTAAAGTAACAGGCTCTGGTAATAGCTTAGATAGGGATGTAAGAGATAGTGAGGAGTCTAAAATAACAACTGAGTTTCAAGCCTGAGAGATGCCCTCTACACTAATAGGGAAAGTAGTGGATGGAGATGGGGATGGTGTTAAGGAAAAATAATGAGATCTGTTTGGGACATTTTAAGTGTAAGATGTCTACTGGATATCCAGTTTGAGATATCTGAAAGGCATTTGAAGATGTTTGATTGGAGGTCAGTAGAGTGTTTGGGACAGAGAATCATCAACATAGAGATAGTAGTCCATGGGAGCTGATGAGATCACCAAGTGAAATAGTATAAACTGAGAAAAGGGTCCTGGACAGAACTTTGAGGGATACCTCTGGTTAGAGGATTTGATATGGATGAGGATATAACAAAAGAAACTGAAAGGGCAGGAGGAAAACGGGGAGAGTGGTGTCCTGAAAACCCAGAGAGAAGAGAGTAACAGGGAGGAGAGAGCTCAACAGTGTCAAAAGCTGCCACAAAGTCGATGAGAATGAAGATTGAGAAAAGACCAATGGTTTTGGCAACTAAGAGGTCATCGGTAGCTTTGGAGAGAGCACACTGCTGGACAGTGTGGATAAAGTGCAGGGAGACCAAGAGCATAGGTTGAGGCTAAGTTGTATATGACTTAAAAGGCTATTTGATTGCAAGTGTAATAGGAAAAGGGTCTATTGAATAGGAGTGTCAGAAGTCATTTGAATAGGAGGAGCCAGTCAGAAGGCTCTTGTGAGAATCTTAAGTAAAAGGTATTAAATTAACATGTTAGCAGAGTGAGGGTAGAAAAAGAGTCACATTAGAGAAGTATCTTTTGTCATTTCTATTTTCTTATCTCTCATACTTCCCTTTTTTTTCTTTTTTAGTTAATAGGTTTTTTAAAAAGAGTTTTCAACATTCATCTATATTCCAAAGAGATCATAAAAGTGGGGAAAGGACCCACATGTGCAAAAATGTTTATAAGCAGCTCTTCTTGTGGTGTCAAAGAATTGAAAAATAAGTGGATGTTCATCAATTAGGGAAAGGCTATATAAGTCACGGTATATGAATGTAAGGGAATATTATTGTTCTATAAGAACTGTTGAGCTGGCTGATTTAAAAAAAGCCTGAAAAGACTTTTTGCCTCTCCAGACAACAAGCATTATGATATAGATTATACACGTACCATTATCTTGAACATATTTTAGTTACATTGTGAAAGAAAAATTAGAATAAAGGGGGAAAACCATGAAAAAGAAAAAACAACCAAAAAGAAAGTGAGAATAGTATGTTTGATTTGCATTCATTTTTTATAGTTCTTTCTCTGAACGTGGATGACATTTTCCATCCCAAGTTGGTTGGAATTGTTTTGTATCATTGGATTGCTGAGCAAAGCCAAGTCCATCATAATTGATCACATAATCTTGCTGTTACTGTGTACAGTATTGTCCTATTTCTGCTCACTTCACTCAGCATCAGCTCATATAAGTCTTTGCAAGCTTTTTTGAAATCAGCCAGCTTTACATTTTTTATAGAACAATAATATTCCCTTATATTCATGTACCATGACTTATACAGTCATTCCCTAATGAATATTAACTCATTTTTCAATTCTTTGGCACCACAAAAAGACCTGCTGTAAACATTTTTGCACATATGGGTCCTTTGCCCACATGCTGCTAGACCAAAGGGTATACAAAGTTTTATAGTCCTTTGAACATAATTCCAAATTGTTCTCCAGAATGGCTAGATTAGTTCACAATTCTACCAACAGTGCATTAGTCATCCCAGTTTTCCCACATTCCTCCAACATTTATCCTTATCTTTTTTTGTCATCTTAGCCAATCTAATAGGTATGAAGTGAACCTTAAAGTTGTTTTAATTAATCGATAGTAATTTAGAGCATTTTTTCATATAATTATAGATAGCTTTAATTTCTTCTCCTGAAAATTGCCTGTTCGTATGCTTTGACCATTATCAATTGGGGATTGAATTATGAGAATAATTGTATTCTTATAAATTTGACTCAATTTTTTATGTATTTTAGGAATGAGGTCTTATAGGAACACTGGTTATAAAACTTATTACTCAGCTTTCTGCTTCTAATCTCGGGTACACTAATTTTGTGCAAAACTTTTTAATTTAATATAATCCAAATTAATTCATTTTGCATTTTATGATGCTGGCTAGTTTATCTTTAGTCATAAATTCTTCCTTTCTCCAAAGATCTGACAGGTAAACTATCCCTTGCTCTCCCAATATGCCCATAGTATCCTCCTTTATGTCTAAATCATGAACCCATTTTGACTTTATCTTGGGATAGGGTGTGAGGTGTTGGTTTTTTGCCCAGTTTCTGCCATATTATTTTTTAGTTTTCTCAGCAATTTTTGTTAAATAGTGAGTTCTCATCTCAGAAGCTGGAGTCTTTGGATTATCAAATAATAGATTACTCTAGTTGTTGACTGTTGAGTCTTGTGTACCTAACATGTTCCACTGATCTAATGGTTTTGATGACTGCCACTTTGTAATACAGATTTATTTAGGTATGGTATGGCTAGGCCATACCTTTCTTTGTTTTGTTTTTGTTTTTGTTTTTCATTAATTCCTTTGATATTCTTGACCTTTTATTCTTCTAGGTGAACTTTGTTTTTTCTAGCTCTCTGAAATAATTTTTTGTCATTTTGATTGTTTTGGCACTGAACAAATAGATGAATTTAGGTAGAATTGTAATTTATATTTTGTTCACTCAGCCTATTCATGAATAATTGATACTTTTCCAGTTTGTTATATATCTGACTTTATTTGTGTAAAAAGTGTTTATAATTATGTTTATATTAAGTTCCTGGATTTGTCTTGACAGGTAGGATCCCCAAAATTTTATATTGTCTACAGTAATTTTAAATGTAATTTCTTTCTTTCTCTTGCTTCTAGGCTTTGTTGTTTTATATCCTACAAATTTGCTAAATTTGAAAATTATTTCAAGTAGCTTTTTAATTAATTCTCTAAATCATCATATTTTCAGAGTGATAATTTTGTTGCCTCATTGTCTATTCTAATTCTTTCAATTTCTTTTTCTTTTATTGTTAAATTTAACATTTCTAGTGTAATATTGAATGATAGTGGTGCTAATGACACCTATAGATTTTCTTGAGTTATTGCAATCTTGATTGAGGTGACAGAATAATAATTCTTTTTTAAGTACTACATTTTATTTTTATGTTAAATTTTCTCCTATATCCTGCCTTCCAGAAAGAATTTATTAAAAAAAGAAAGAAAATAAAGAGAAAAAAATTTACAAAGATGATCACAAGTACATTAGGGAAAAAAAATCTGACAAGAGTTTCTAATACCAGTGGCTCCTCACACCTGGAAAGGATGGGACAGGGTCTTCTCATTTCTCTTCTTTGGAACCCAGCTTATTTCTAATTTTTTGACATTAACTTTCGATAGTTATAATTTTTCTTTGTGTTTACATAATTGTAGCCATTGTATATATTGTTTTTTTGGTTTTTTTTTTTTACTTCACCGGCTATCAGTTCATGTAAATCTTCCCAGGTTTGTTTTTGTTCCATTCATCATTTCTTAAAGCACAGCCTTTCTTATTCCATTACATTAATGGATCACAATTTATTTTCTCACCTCCCAGGCAATGGACATCTTTGGCTTTAATTCTTTACTCCTAAAAAAATGAAAGTAGAAAGTTCTTGATAGAAATTTCTTCATTGGTGAATTTTACAACAGTTTGAATGAAATTGGTGAAGCTCTCTTGCTATTTTAACATTGTATATTTTGTCCTGTTTAGGAGTCGCGCATCGAAGCCAGAGCAGTGAAGGAGTCAGTTCTCTCAGCAGTTCACCTTCTAATAGCCTTGAAACACAGTCGCAGTCTCTCTCACGGTCCCAGAGCATGGATATTGACAGTGTGTCCTGTGAGAAAAGGTAGTAAGAGGCAGATTTTACACAAAGCTATTGTATTATGGGAAATACAGAGTCATTGTCCTTAAACTCATTGCCTTGTTTCCTCTTAGATACATGTGTATGCTTCTGGTAAATGTTTGAAAAGATAGTGAAAGATCCTACTTATTATGAGAAAATGAACAAAATCTTCTCTCTTAACCATTATAACATCTCAAGCTTTATAACAAAAAAATTTTTTTTTTTTAAATTTTGCATGTTAGACTTATTTTTGTGTAATGGAATAATTCTGTTAGTGGCTTCCTATATATATGTCTTTTTCTTTTCCTTCGAACTGGCATATCCAGGTAAGCATTTCAATAGGTGGAGATAGATGATTCTTACTTATCAGACTCAAGCTAGTACTGAATGTTGGAGAATTGTCCAATATCCAAGTCGATTGGAAATTTGAAAGTATTTGGGACTGTAAGATTTCAACACCTATGAAGTATTTCATGGTGTCTGAGGCTTTATATGGACCCTTAATGCTTATTGGGCATCAGGCAACATTGACAATATGATGCCTGGTTAAATTGATTTTGAAGTGAAGAAAAGTTAATTAAATTTCTTGAATTCATTAAGGTATGCAGAAGGGTGAAAATTAGTGGGGATATGTTTGTACAAGTTTGATGAATTTCTAAGAAATTTACATATTATTTCAGTTGATCCTATTAGGTAGATGTTGTTATTATCACCTTCATTTTACAAGTGAGGAAACTTGAGGCTGAGTGAAATTAAATGGAGCAACTGGGTAGAATCTAATGGTTAGAGCTCCAGGCCTAGGTTAGGAGTTCAAATACAGTCTCAGACACTTCCTAGGTATGTGACACTGTCCAAGCCACTTCTCCCTGTTTCCCTCATCTATAAAATGGGTTGGAGAAGAAAGGGTCTCTGCCAAAAACAAAAGCAAACAAAAAAAACCAAAACAAAGAACAAAACAAAGAAATGGGGTCACAAAGAGTTGGACATGATGAAAAAAAAAAAAACAATTGAAAAACAGTCAACTAATTATAAAAGCAAGATTTGAACTTGGGTCTTTTTGATTCTAAGTCTAGTGCTCTATCTGTTAAACACCTAAGTGTCTCCTTATCACTAATTTATTATGTCCATTCACATATCTATATATCTATCTATATGCTTAACCATGTTTTAGTTTTATAATGTGCTTAGAAATGTGAGTAGGCAATCTGTATAATTGTGTGAAGAAGATCTAGGAGCATCAGTCAACATGCATTTGTTTAACAACTACTATGTGCTAAGACAAGTAGAAAAGTGAGTCTGGCCTCAAGGAGGTTACATTTTATTGGTAAAGTAGATAAATTTAGAAAGTCCAAATGTTCAGTCATTTTTCTCAGATAAAATGAAAGTAAGTATGTAAACAATTTTAAGTCTGCTTCAATTTTAATGTAATATTGAAAACAAGAAATGAACTTTAAAAATGTTTACTGCTTGGGAGTAGCCAGGTGGCACAATGGATAGAGCACCAACCCTGAAGTCAGGAGGACCTGAATTCAAATGTGATCTCAGACACTTAACACTTCCTAGCTATGTGATCCTGGGCAAGTCACTTGCCCCTAATTGCCTCAGCCAAAAAAAAAAAAAAAGTTCACTGCTCAGTGTTGTTAATGGCCACAGGTCCTTTTAACTCTTCTTGTTCCCCTTTTAGTTGTTTTATCTAAGTAATTTTCTTTTTCATTTAAACATTTCCCCAGGTAAAAGTGGGATTAAACAATCGTCCTTCTAACATTGATTGTTTTTCTTTCTACTTAAAGCATGTCCCAGGTGGATGTAGATTCAGGAATTGAAAACATGGAGGTTGATGAAAATGATCGCAGAGAAAAAAGGACCCTCTCTGATAAGGTTGGTAAGAAATCCAGTGTGTTTGTTAACTTTTCTGTATTATGTCATATCTTTTATATAGAATTGCGGGGAAAAAAAACACCACATAGCATAATATAACCACAGTTCCTCTTAATCAGTTACCTTTGTGAAAAAATATTAGAATGGCTTAATATGCCCTGTTAGAAGAGCATTTAATGCATATCCTTTCCCAGAACAGGCTGTTTAAGAAGCTGGTATTGTCTCTATCCTTGGAAATGTAAAGACAGCATGTAAATGTCATGGAGGGCATTCATGCTTGGGTTGGGCTTTCTGACATCTGAAGTCCCTTCCCAGTTAGGGATTCTAGATTTCAGACTTCTATTTGATTAATGTAAGTCCTTTGAGTAAATAAATTCTCTTTTGCAAGTTGACTTCTTTTAGCTAAATAGAGATATTCTTGCTCAGGTGACTGATATATAATTCCCATTATCATAATGTGAGGAAGCAGATTGAGAATCAAGGCTGGGTATATTTTTGGTGGATGTAATAGCAAAATAGAAGAAATGTTGATGTCATGATTATTCACCTTGCTGAAGTATCAGAGGAAGATACAGTAGGTAGAAGAGAAACTGATGAGGCCCTTTTATTAGAAGGAGCTTTCCTTTTTGGGAGTCTTGAAAATATGTGTGATTCATGTTTTGATAACTGAATCATTTTTGTTTGTGAGAAAAACATTTCTTTCAATGACAGTTTATACCCGGTAAATATATTCACATCATGTGCCAAATTAAAGTATTATGATATTGTTTGATGAAGAACTGTGTATGACTCTCAGCAATACAATGATTCAAGACAATCCCAAAGGAGTAATGATAAAGCATACTATCCACCTCCAGGGAAAGAACTGATATTGATTGAATGCAGACTGAAGCATGCTATTTTTAAATTTTATTTTATTTAAAAAAATGTGAATCCTCTTGTACAAAATGACTAAGTGTTTTACATGATTCCAGATGTATAACCTAGATATCTATAGTCTCAGGGAAGGGTTGGAAGGAGGAATAGAATTTAGAATTCAAAACTTCAAATAAAAATGTTTAGGGGGGAAAAAAAACTTTAAAAGTTATCTGCCAAATAGTTACTATGGATAATTTCTTACATCTTCCCTCCAGTATAGTAATTGTACTTACAGCTATGGAATGTTTCAATTCAAGCCCATAGTCATTGAATTTGAAAGACCATAAAATTCAGCCTTTATTTGAATAGTCATCCCTCTGCTTTTAGTCAGGGATTGTGCAATCTATTCCATTTTAGGAGTGCTCTGATTGTAGGAAATATTTCCTGACATTAAGCTTGACTGTCCCTCTGCAAGTTTTACTATATACTGCTCATTTTCTCCATGGGGGTCAAGGAGAACCAGTATCAATCTTTGGCCTGTGTGATTGCCGATTACTTAGAATCTGCTATCATGATTCTGTCAATGTCCTCTTCCCAAGGTCCTTTACTATTTCTGTGACTATTCAGATTGTGAGACCTGAACACAGCAGTCCTTCAGATAGGGTCTGATCTAAGCAAAGAACAGTAAGAGGGTGAGCTTCTTTATTCTGGGCACAATTCCTCTCCTGTTGTTTCCTGAAATTGCTTTAGCTTATTGAGCTGCTGTATCATAGTGCTACTTCATATTGAAGTAGTTCACTAAAGTTCTCTGGAGTTTTTCGTTTAAAAAAAAAAATGAACCCAAAAAACTATTGCTTAGCACTGCCTACTCCATTTTTGGCTTTGAGTTCTTTTTTCTTTTTTTTTTTTTAATACTAGTATAGATTTTACATTTATTCCTATTACATTTTGTCCCACTATATATTCTAAATTGTTAGGATTTTTTTTTTTTTTTTTTATCTTTCCTCTTTTGTATACTTTCTCAACTGATTCTCTCATCATTATCACCTGAAAAATAGATAAACCTGCTGCTTTAGTCTTTAGACCCTAAATAAGCGCTGGCAAGTATTGTAAAGACCCATCCATCGACATTGAACCATCAATAATAACTCTTGTGTCCCCAGCCAGCCACTTCAATCTGTCATCCAGCCTACATGCATGTCTCCTCACTAAAACAGCACAAAGTATTTTTTAAAATGCTTTGGAAAAACTAAATATGTTGCATCTATCATTCTCCTAAATTCCCTATGTGGGAAGCCTATTAGAAAAGACTTACGGTGTTTATCACAAAGTCCTGCTGGTTCTTTGTGTGATTATCACTTTCTTTTCTAGAGATTCACTAAGGATCTCTCATGTAAGACATTTTCCAATTTTGCCAAGAATCCCAGTCATTCACAGTGACTTGTGTCTCTCAAATCTTTCTACCTATTTTCTGAAAATGAGGGCAGTTTGCCCTTTTCTCATGCCACTGCACCCACCCCACTTTTTTAGTATGAAGCAGAGGCAGTAGCTTATCCATATTTCCAGCTATTCCTTAGTACATAGTTCACCTGTGCCCAGGGGCTTAAGCTCTTCAACAAGTAGTTATTGTTTCCTCTTAATGCTGCCCTGCTTAGCTTGGGTTTGTCTTTCCATATTGTTCATATTGGTTTACTGGTTTGTTTGTTTGTTTTAAACCAGTGGTCCTCAAACTTTTTAAATAGGGGGCCAGTTCACTGTCCCTCAGACTGTTGGAGGCCTGGACTATAGTAAAAACAAAAGCTCACACTCTGTCTCTGCCCCTCAGCCCATTTGCCATAACCCGGTGGGCCGCATAAAACATTGTTTTATTGTTTCCTCAGTGGGCTGCATCTGGCCCTCGGGCCGTAGTTTGAGAACCCCTGTTTTAAACTGAAAACAGACTCAAAATAAAATAAAATAAAATTTATAAAATAAAATAAAAATTGCTCTGATTTCTTTTTACCATCCTTTAGCTTTGTGCTAATATAGCTTAAATAGGAGCCCTACATCTTCTTGAATAAATTTCTTGCCTTTCACTTTGCTCTTCAGTCTCAAATCATTGTGGTCAAATCAGATTAGTACTCCTGGCCCATTCTATGTCCTTGTTATTCATATGTATATTATCCATGTATGAGAAATAGAAGTGAAGAGAGAAGTAGATATGGAATTTCGATAATGCTGCACGTATTGCTACCTGTGTGACCTTGGCAATGTCATAGAATTTTTCCTCTCTTTCATATCTCTGTTTGCAAGATGGGGGTAAAAATAGCATATTATCATAGTCAAACAAGATAATCTACGGAAACTTCTTTGCCAAATTTACAGTATTTTTTAAGCATGAGGTTTATACTTCATTATCTGCCCGTGAGTCTATATTTTTATGTGTTCATAAAATGTTTAATTTATCCATTAGTTACTTATAACATCTGTGTTTCACATACATCTCCACCTTTTCTATTTATGGAATTTTTTTTTTTTTTTTTTATCTTCAATACTAAAGTTTTGTGAGTTTCTCATCCCTCCCACTAATTGTAAAATTTTAGTTCATGAGCCCTCCCTTGCTTTTTCCTGCCATATTGAAATCTGCTTTCTAAAAAGCTGGGGTCTCTATTGGACAATTCTTCTTTTTCCTCTCTTCTAACACAATCAAACCAAAACCAAAACCCACCAATAAATTAACTGTGTTATGTATTAACATTTACTGAAAAGGGTGAAGAGGTGAGAGATATTTCTAAAAGACTTCAATCAGCCCCTCAAATCCGATGAACATATATATATGTACATATCAGATGAACATGAAATTTGGTGGCAAAAGTGAGAACAGTTCAAACGGGTGAAAAATAAATTTCCTTTGTAAAGAAAGAGAGACCCAAGTTGTTTTTATTATTTAGAATCTTGTACTTAAACTCTTTCATATTTAGTTGAAGAATATTATTTAAAAGTATCAGGCATGGGGGGCAGCTAGGTGGCACAGTGGATAGAGCACCAGTCTTGAGTTCAGGAGACCTGAGTTCAAATCTGGTCTCAGACACTTAACACTTCCTAGCTGTGTGACCCTGGGCAAGTCACTTAACCCCAGCCTCGGGGCGGGGGGGGGGGAAGTATCAGGCATGGAGATTTCCAAATATTTTTTAAAAATTTTAAATATAAAAGTAAAATATTTTTTAAAATGAAAATGTCATAGTTTATGACAGTAAGTATTAGCATTTAATAAGAACTCATTATGAACCATGCACTATGCTGAGCGCTGGGACCGCAAAGAAAGGCAAAAGCCAGTCCCTGCCCTCATGGAGCTCACGGTCACAAGTAACTGGGTACACATTAGCTGTATTCAAGATAAATTGAAGGTAATCATAGAGAAAAGACATTAAGCCTTGTGGAAAGGGTATCTTGCATAACCTAAGACTGGAAATGATAAATGTTGAGTAGGTCATTTCTGAATCAGTAGTTTTTGTATAGCCAGACCACTTGAAGCAAAGATCACAGTTAATTCAAAGGTGGAAGCAAAATTGAAAATGGAAAATATGACATACATTTAAACAATTGATGAAAAATAGGATAGAAATGGAAGACAAGCCAGATGGATCATTATATGTAATTTTAAAAACAAAACAAAACAGTTTAACTAAGGAAAAAATTTAAAAGAACCTAGAAAGTACCCTAGCCAGCAGACTTCTATTTTGGTACAAAGAGATCTGACCAGGGGTAACTGTATGTGTGTCTCACTCAAAATAGAAATGATGAAACATAAAACCAGTTTGAAGGAAGAGATCCCACAAAGCAAAATCATCCCAGTAGAATTCAGGGATGAAGCTGGAAGGAACATGATATACAAATGAAAAATGGAAAAGATTTGCAGATTTAAAAAATTTTATTTTTCCATATTGGTCATGTTGTGGGAAAAAAATCAGAATAAAAGGGAAAACCATGAGAAGGAAAAAGCAAACCAAAAAAAGGTAAAAGTAGTATGAGTCGATCTTAATTCAGTCTCCATAGTCTTCTCACTTAATGTAGATGACCTTTTCTATCTCAATTCTATTGAAATTGTCCTGGATCCATGTATTGCTGAGAAGAACTAAATCTATCATAGCTTGCTAATATTTTTATAGTCAACTCTTTTTCACCATCAGGTAACGAACCACTACACTCTGATTGCAGTACCACAATCCAGGATGTGCTAAGAGAAAATCTTTACTGGAGGTTGCATAATTAGGAGATGATAAATCATAAATTTGATGGAAAGCTTTGCAGTAGACAAGGTCCCACTGTGCTTATTCATTTTTGATTATTCAAAAACATCTATCTTAAAAACGTTTTTTCCCCCCTCTCATTTATACATGAAAATTCTTTAAAATACTTTGAAAGATGCAGTCCCAGAGATTCGCTCTGATCATTAGTTTCACATGAGGCACATAAAACAGGGAGATGTATATTTGCCATTTATCACTATCATGGAAGAGAGAATCTATGTTGACTTAGGTTGAAACCAGACTCTTTAGAGATGGTTAATTTCTTTATATGTTCTGGTTATATGAAGTCCTGGAACCTCTTGGATGTTACATATTCATTCACTCAAATGATCTTTGCATCTATATAGGAAAAGCCAAGTGGATGAAGAATGCCTATTTTTCAGGTTACATGAGATGGTTAAATGAATAATCTACAGCAATTGTGTATGTACATAGAAGCAGCACTTAAAAAAGACAGTGAGTTGAGTTTAGAATTAATAGGAGGAAACAAGGTTGGATTTCCTGTGTAAAATTTTCAGAGCTCCATTAATGACTCTAAACTTCTCTTGGAAAAGAAAGTCCATCTTTTTAATGCTAATATTCTGCTACTGGTATTGGATAATTATAGGTCATGAAATATTAGTTTTCACAACAGAGATGCATAGTGTGCAGGAATCAACACAAAAATAAGGAATTCTAAAGAAAATGTCATCAATTTGTATGTTTGAAAAAGAAGATGGACTTATCCTGAGACAGAACTATTGAATGACGTGTGTGTGTGTGTGTGTGTGTGTGTGTGTGTGTGTGTGTGTGTTCCATTGGTTGGTACTTTCATAGTGACAAGAGAGATCAAGGTAGGCCCCTAGTATACAGTTGGTGAGCCTCAGTGGTTAGCTGTGGGGAGGATGAGTCAGACATTGCACTGGACTGAAAGGCCATGGCTGTTTTGCAGTCTGTAGGAAGGAAAAGTCACATTAATGAAATCACAATTCCTTTGCAGTAGTTGATTATTTCTAAAGCTAATATACTAAATAAAATACTAAAACTAAAGCCTGTCCTCCGAATTAGGATGTCTTGTTTTCTGCATTTGCATGTAGATATCTCAAGTCGTGGGGGGAGGGGTTCCATTTCTCAGATGTTGGTTTGCACGGATTTTGAATTTTATGAATTTCTGGTTATATCTGTCTCTTGTTTTCTTGGCATTGTTACTGCCTTAATTTATAGTGCCTTGTAAGCTCCATGTTTAGCAAGCACAGGTGGATGTTTTGCTTTCCTTCTTTGTCATCATCCCCATCCCCATCCCCATCCTTTTGTTCTTCCTTCGGACTTGCTGAAGACAAGACAGTTAAGGCACTTCATCACCAATCTGTGCTTCATGGTACAGAAAATAAAAATCCTGCTGTGATACTGTGAATCGCCCAGCTGCCCACTTCCCAAATTTGCCTTTCCCTTCTGGAATTTTCCTCTTCAATTGGTAGTAATTATGAACCCTTCACCTGTGACCATAAGATCTCCTGTTCTTGCCTGACATTTATTAATTCTTAAACATAATAAAAGGTTCTTTTTTTTTTTTTTTTTTAAGAATTATAATTTAATGATAATTCTTTTTGAGGATAACAGTATTGTAAATTCTTTTTGGGGGGTCTAAGTTGGGCATCTACAATAAGTGTCATCCCTTCTCCAAAGTAACTTCAGTAACTGCCCTTTTGTGACATGATTTTGAGTACCTTCAGTGTTCTGGAGGTACACCAATTTGTTCAAATCTTTCTCACCTTGAAAACCATCCTATTTGGGAGGATCATCACACTCAGGGAAAATTGGCTTAGTCTGGATGCTAACTTGGTCTTAACAATTATTAACAATTTAACTTCAGACAAAAACAACATAAAATTTCTTCAGAACTTGCTTTAACTGAGGACTCAGTTTGAGTTTGTCAAATGGGTCTTTAAAGTTATTGTCATAGAAAAGAATCACTCCTCCATAAATAATCTGGTGATGATCTCTTTTAAGCTAAACTAGGCTAACACAAAAGACAAAAGAACAAAAGACAAGGTCCATTATTGGGCCTAGATTCAAGGTATTTCTAAATTAATTTTACTGATTACTTTTGTTAAAGTTTTGCTCTGCTGTCACAGACGTGAAGAACCTGGCACTCTCTGTACTTCCCAATTTTGTCATTGGAATTGAACCTTGGCAGAGTACTTTTGCAACTTTTTAAACTTAGAATAGATTATACATAGAAATCCATTTCTTAGTTTTCTTTCTCTCCCTGCCCCCTTCTGTTCTTTACACTCACCTCTGTGGGCATCAAATTTATTTTAATGTAGTCTGATGTAAGAAATTTTAAGTGCTAGAGATAAAAGCATGAAAAATTATTTGCTTTTGTCTTGGAGTGTGGGGAGGACTGGGAACTATAGTGTCTAGTGCAAATTGTTACAGGAAAATTGTAGAAGAAGCCAAGTCTTCCTTCTCTCCTTCTACAGTGATCAAGCTTATATTTATATTAATTTTTTTATGCCGAGATAATTACATCTTTATCTTGAAAAAAAGTAATTGTGCCTTTTGATCTGAAAGCACAAAGGAAATGATTAAGAATGAACTAATAAATGGTGAGGCAGCCCATGATGCAATGGATAGAATGATGAACCTGGAACCAGGAAGACCTGAGTTCCAATGCAGCTGTTGTGTGAATTAAATGAGATAATCTTTGAGAAGCACTTAGCACCATGCTTGGTCCATAGTATGAGCTATATAAACATTTATCTCTCACACATACACTGCTTCCCACTTCCACCCCCATCCCCTCAGGAAAAATAAATTTTTTCAGGAGGAAGGCTCCCATACTTGGATCTGAGTTTGGGTTCTCTTTTCTTACTATCACAGAATAGAAGCAAGATTCATTAGAGGAGGCAGGAAACTGTTGGCTTCCCTGAGTCATTTAGGGAATGGGGAGGGATTTTAGGAATGTTACCTCCTTTGTCAATTCTTAAGGAAGTCTCTGAGTTTCTTGATTCTGCTTATCCTGTGACATTTCTAACCCTCTTCAGAATCTTCAGACCCCACAATTAAGGGGAGCAAATCAGCTAGGTCTTTGTGCATAGTTTAATGTTGTATATTCTGCTTCCAAAGGGAGTGAAATTTAATCAGTCATTGTCCACTTCTCTTAAACCATGCTTAATTTGTAACTACCACAGGAACTGGGAAGTTATTCTGGAAAAAAGTTTTTTCCTAGGTAGCCAGTATTTAAGCATTTTCCTTTATGTCCTCGGCTATAGCTTTGCATTGGGGATAAAATGAAAAAAAGTTGAGACAATACTAGAACTTGCAACCCTTCTCACATTGTTTCTTTTCTCTGAGGGGGTTCCTGAAAAACAAACTTCATGAAAGAGGCACCATTTATTTCACTTTTTTTTTTTTTAAATTTTAAACAAATACCAAATGAGAAAAGGAAAAGAAAAAACAAAGAAAATATTGCACAGAGCAGAACATGAGAGGATTCAGTATAAAACAATAAATTTCCATTACAAAGAAAGCTATTTAAAAAATACAACACATTATTTTCAAAGCTGCCCAGCTTTTCTTTGCCTCCTCCTAGGTTTTCTTTTGTTCTCTGCTGTATAGGCTGTAATTTAATTGTTTTCCCTCAAAGAAGGCTACAATTAAACATGCCAGTCGGTCTGTCTGTCAATCTCATATGAGAGGGATGCTTTTAGTGGAGAAAGAGGCATATATATAGATATAGATATTTATAGATATAGATATATAGATATATATAGATATCTGTAAATATACATATATTCATTTATACACATATGTCGAAGATCATACTTTCTTATTCCTACTTGTCCTCTCTTTCTCTGACAGTGAATAGCATTTTCCTTCATAAATCTATATCACAGCAAAATTTCAAAATTTCAGCCCAGTCACATTCTTTGAGAGATTGTGAAAGTTTTTCCCCAATTTCTGCAGTCCTATTCTTGACTGCATAGGTTTTATTCAAGAAAATTTTAACTGATCTGGATGTATAAAGATCATTGGTCAAGTTATATTTTTCTAAAATATTGATAATTAATAGAAACAATGACAGGTAACAAGGATGAATACAAAAGCTTGTCTTTGTCCTTTGTGGGTAATGTTAAGAGTTGTAAATCTTAGAATCACTTGAAGCTATAACAGACAGCCAAAAAAACCAGGCCCTTTTAGTTTTATTCAGGAAGTAGAGCATCAGAAAGGAAGGAAGAGGGACCCTTGCTTGGGTGGATAAGGCAAAAGACTTATTTTGCTTCTGTTTTTTCTGCTAAGGAGAAAGCTTGGAAAGAATAGAACAAAAATGGCATATAGGGAACTGAAGCTCAAGATAAGTACAGACCACAAAAGAAAACCTTTTTGACTAATTCAAATCACTAAGTCCAGACCACTGAAAGAACTAGCACCAATATTAGCTAAGGTACTATGATCTTTGAAGTATTGTAGAGATTAGGAGAGGTGCTGAAGATCTGGAAAAGGATAGATGTGCTTATTTTCAGAAAAGCCCGTTCTCTGGGCTAATTTTGATTGCTGGCAAAATACTACAATGTATTATTAAAGAAATGAAGAATGAACATCTAGGAAAGGGAGCTGTGATCACAAATTTAGCCTGGTTTCACAAAAAATTGTGTTAGTTTAACTTCTCCTTTGGGTAGAGGTTTTGGATTTGCAAATCATGAGAATGATTTCAGCACAGCATTAACAGAGTCTCTCATATTCCTGTGAATAGGATGGAGAGATTTGAACTAGATTATGGTACGGTTGGATCTCTTGAGAACTGGCTGAGGTACTGAGCCGAAAGAGAAGGCATTCATATTTCAGTGACTTTTACTTCTTTAGGGGCAGACTGCAGTAAGAGATTGTGTTTTGTCAGCTGTTATAATAGTGATTTAAAAGCATTTGGGTACTATCATTTGAGAGGGTATATAGATGTACTAGGAAAAAAGCTACTGAAAATTGCTAAAAGGGAATTAGATTAGGTAACGAGGAAACCAAATTATCACTCTTTATAGATGATATGATGGTATACTGATAGAACCCTGGAGAATAAACTAAAAAACTATTAGTAGCAATCCACAGTTTCAGCAAAGTTACAGGATACAAAATAAATCCACATAAATCATTAGTATTCTTATACATCACTAACAAAATCCAACAATGAGGTATAAAGAGAAATTCCATTTAAAATAACTTTCAATAATATAAAATATTTGGGAATCTTGTCTGTTAAGGAAAAGTCAGGAACTATATAAACAAAACTACAAAACACTTTCCACACAAATAAAGTCAGATCTAAGCAATTGGAAAAATATCAAGTGCTCGTGGATAGGTTGAGCGAATATAGTAAAAATGACAATACTTCCTAAACTAATTTATTTAGTGCTTATCAAACTCCCAAGAAACTATTTTACTGACCTAGAAAAAATAACAACAAAATTCATCTGGAAGAACAAAAGGTCAAAAATTTCAAAGAAATGAAGAGAAAAGCAAATGAAAGTGGTCTTGCTGTACCAGATCTAGAATAATATCATAAAGTAGCGGTCATCAAAACCATTTGGTAGTGGCTAAGAAATAGAGAAGTTGATCAATGGAATAGGTTAGGTTCACAGAACAAAATAGCCAATGACTATAGCAATCTAGTATTTGACAAACCCAAAGACTTCAGCTTTTGAGATAAGAATTCACTGTTTGACAAAAACTGCTGGGAAAATTGGAAACTAGTATGGCAGAAAGTAGGCATAGACCCACACCTAGCACTGTAAACCAAGATAAGGTTGAAATGGGTTTATGATCTAGACATAAAGAATGATATTATAAACAAATTAGAAGAACATAGGATAGTTTACCTCTCAGATTTGTAGAGGAGGAAGGAATTTGTGACCAAAGAAGAACTAGAGATCATTATTGATCATAAAATAGATCATTTTGATTATGTTAAGTTAAAAAGTTTTTGTACAAACAAAACTAATGCCGACAAGATTACACGGAAAGCAATAAACTGGGAAAACATTTTTGCAGCTAAAGGTATCTGATAAAGGCCTCATTTCTAAAATATGTAGAGAATTGACTCAAATTTATAATAGTTCAAACCATTCTTCAATTGATAAATGGTCAAAAGATATGAACAATTTTCAGATAAAGAAATTGAAACTATTTGTAGCCACATGAAAAGGTGCTCCAAATCACTATTGATCAGAGAAATACAAATTAAGACAATTTTGAGATACCACTACACACCTATCAGATTGGCTAAGATGACAGGAAAAGATGTGATGAAAAGATGTGGGAAAATCAGGACACTGATACATTGTTGGTAGAACTGTGAATGGATCCAATCATTCTGGAGAGCAATTTGGAACTGTGCTCTAAAACTGTGCATACTCTTTGACTTAGCAGTGTTTCTACTGGGCTTATATCTCAAAGAGATCTTAAAGGAGGGAAAGGGACCCACATGTACAAAAATGTTTCTGGCAACCCTTTTCTTAGTGGCAAGAAACTGGAAATTGAGTGGATGCCCATCAATTGGAAAATGGCTGAATAAGTTATAGTATATGAATGTTATGGAATATTGTTGTTCTGTAAGAAACTACAGCAGGATGATTTCAGAAAGGCTTAGAGAGACCTTCATGAAGTGATGCTAAGTAAAATAAGCAGAACTCTCTTCAGCATTGAGATGATTCAAACCAGTTCCCCTTGTTCAGTGGCAAAGAGAGCCATCCACACCCAGAGAGAGGACTGTGGGAACTGAGTGTGCAACACAACATAGCTTTCTCTGTTTTCTTTCTCAAATTTTTCTTCCTTCTTGATCTGATTTTTCTTGTGCAGCAAGATAACTGTATAAATATGTATACATATATTGGATTTACCATGTATTACCTGCCAGCTAGGGAAGGGGTAGCGGGAAGGAGGGGAAAATATTCAACAAAAGGTTTTGCAGGGGTCAGTGTTGGAAAAATTACCCAGGCATGTGGTTTGTAAATAAAAAGCTTTAATAAAAATAAAGAAAAGAAAATTGCTAAGAGACAGGTTCATCCTGACAATTAAAAAAAAAAAAAAACTTTGGTAATAATTAGTTTTGTTCTAACTTGTAATGAGCTTTCTTGGGAAATAGTTGGTTCTCCCTCCCTCCTCAAATTCTTCACTCAAAGACTGGGTTTGCTTTGTGGGATTAAGAGAGACAATTTCTGATCAGCAGGAGTTGAAGAAAGTGACTTCTTAAATCCCTTCCAGCTGGGAAAGAATGATTTTTGTCTGATTTGCTGAAATTCAGATGTCCTGCAACTATAACTTTTCTTGGTTTCAACTTCCTAAAAAATTCAAATGTGACATTGTTTGATGAGAATTATTCTTGGTAAAGTCTTTTTTTAAATTATTACTAAAGCTTTTCATTTTTCAAACTGTATGCATGGACAATTCTTTAACATTAGCTCTTGCAAAACCTTGTGTTCCAATTTTCCTTCCCTTCCCCTATGCCCTTCCCTAGATGGCAAATAGTTCACTATATGTTAAACATGGTAGAAATAGATGTAAAATCCAATATATGCATACATATTTATGCAGTTATTGTGCTGCACAAGAAAAATAAAATCAAACCAGTTAAAAACAAAAAATAAGAATAAAATGCAAGCAAGTAACAATGAAAAGAGTGAAAATGCTATGTTGTGATTCACATTTAGTTCCTATGGTCCTCTCTCAGGGTGTAGATGGCTCTCTTAATCACTGAATAATTAGATTAGTAAATTCTTCTTGTCTATTAATGATCTCCACTTTGGTGTTATGACTCCTCATAGACCATGCCTTTAAGCAAGCAGGATAGAGTTATATTTTGCTTTTTAGTGATAAATGGTTATATTCAGAATGCTAATCTGTTTTGGAGATGAGAAAATATATACATACATGTGTGTATATATCTTTTATATACATGTGGGTGAGTAGAATGTACAGATCCTTTCTGTGCTTTTTTGCCTTAAAATGTCCAGATGATGTCATGATCCTTTCATCTTCCTCCAGAGAATGTATTATAAATTATGGAGCTCTAGGTTTTGCAGGGGTTCCAAGTTAAAGTAATTAATGTATGAGATCATTTCCTTTTTTATCAGCAAATTAACATTTTTAGATGATTTCTTTCTCAAACTTGTTAATGTTGTCCTTCAATTTGTATAAAATGTTATTTTTTTGTAGAAAATTTCATTTGAAATTTATGCTCCCCAAAATCTTTTTTTTTTTCACTCCTTCCTGAAAGGAACTTTCATCAGGTTCTGAGGTGTCAGAAGAACAGGCCTTACAGCTGGTCTGTAAGATCTTTCGTGTTTCTTGGAAAGACCGGGACAGAGATGTCATTTTTTTGACTTCACTTTCTGCGCAGTTTAAGCAGAATCCAAAAGAAGGTACGGATTTCTGTCTTGTCACCTTTCAGTATATTGATTGTTTTTTAAAAAAAGATTTTATGCAGGATTGTCTAAATGTGTCCATTCTGTTTGAAGCATTGTTGACAGTGGTGATTTCTTCTGCTGAGGTCAGATTGATTTCATTTCCCCTTCTTTCTTGTGGTTTTGTTAATAAGCCAATCTTTTGAACAGAATTTCTCTTGCAGAGTGAGTGGACTGAACCTGTGATCTTATTGGTGTAGAGAGTTCCATCACAGTGCAGTTTGGCAGCTCTTCAGAAACAGTAGCCAGGTCCACTGAAAAATGAAGAGCCTGGCCCAGGTTCACAGTGGTCTTGGAAACTATAGTTTTCATCCACACTGTCATGCTGTTTTTCAACTGGTTGTTTTGTTAAAGTTAACAGATTTATAGAAACAAATTGTAAATTTTGAAAGTTTTTTGCTTTATATGCACTCTTTTCCATTTTGTTTATTTGAATGGTAGATAAACCTAAGATGAAAAAAGTAAAAAATAATTTAAAAAAAATTTTTTTTATTGCTATGAAAGAATACTACATCTGAATAAGTTATTCATGATCCTCAATATTTGTCACTCCTTGGTTAGAGGAATATCACTAGAAGTTCATGATTTCATGAATTTATTTTGCAGCATTTTGTTAATTGATATCTGAACAACTTAAAAGGTGCCATCTTGGTTTTAAAGATCTCTTACAGTGTGATTTGGACTCAACTAAAACGATTTCAATACAGCTTACTTATTGAACTGGTAGAATTTGATGTAGTGTTGTTGGATTCCAATTTTTTTTTGACTGTGGGGAGAGACCCATTCTGGTCCTATGATTTCATCAGATGAGCAATGTCTGGGCTAGAAACTTCCTAATATAATTGCACTCTGCCCTAAAACATTAGAGGCTTAGTTACATGGGTCTTGACAGATTAAGAGTTGAGTGATTTATTCATTGGCACATAGTCAATATGTGTTAGAGACAGGGTTGAACCTTGCTCTTCCTGACTACAAGGTTTGTTCTCTATTCTTTAGCCCATCCCGGATCACCAGATGATCACTTTTAGCCACCAAAGACTCAAAATTTGAGTTTTAAACATTTATTCCTGCTTGGTCACTTTTTTCTGATTTCCAAGAATATTCTCTTACTTTCTTATCTTGTTGCTTTTCCTGGTAGAGGAGACTGCCTTTTTTTGCCAAGACAAAAACAAAAAGAATCCTTTTATCCTCTTGCAAGTTTCACTCATCTCTCTCTGACATATGGGCTTTTCTATTCAGTCTAGATTCCAGAATTGAGCTCAGCAGTTGTCTCTTTTCAGACTTGGTCAGCATAATGCCATACTATAACTTATATTCACCTGATAAGCCTTGGTAATTCTGAGTCTATATTCTATTTACTAATAATTTTAATAACCATATTGTAAGTGTATGGTTAAGCCACAGAGGATTTACATGTGTTAGAATCTCAGGGAATATAGGATTGTGTGGCACATTGGAAGAAAAAAATTTCAGGTACACAGGAAATGTGGCGAATAAAAAAAAAAAACAGGATAAAGTCTCAATCTATTCTTGCTAAAAGAAAAAAAGGAACTTAAAACCATTTTCACATATAGCTTGCCATTAGCTGATAGGCATTCAAGGGTAGAACACTTTTGGGGCAGTTTGTTTTTCTTATAAATCTTACAGATCTCCACAGTTGGTGGTGACCAGTCATTAGCCACTGTGCTTACAGCATTGTCTGTGATGTTGAGTTCCTGTTGTCTTAGCTTTGGTCCATGATACCAACCCTAACCTCTTCTGTCCTGCTTTTCCAACAGTGTTCTCTGATTTTAAGGATTTGATTGGCCAGATTTTAATGGAAGTGCTAATGATGTCCACTCAAACTAGAGACGAGAATCCTTTTGCCAGTCTGACGGCGACTTCCCAGCCGATTGCAACTGCAGCTCGATCACCGGACAGAAACCTGATGCTTAGTGCAGGATCTAATCCAGGAACGAGCCCCATGTTTTGCAACGTGGGTTCCTTCAGTGCCAGCTCACTGTCCAGGTCAGCATGGTTCCATTTGCATGTCTCCTTGAACCTAGGAATGATGTACAGGAAGAATTTCTTTCAGGATTTCCTTTTTAATGAGTTTGGATGAGGTTTAACACTCTTAGGGGTAGATTTAGTCCTCAAAAGTGTTATCTTCTCTCCTGGTTTTCCAGTTTTGGGAAACAGATATCACTCATTAAATGATGAATTTTGGATATAGGAATTAGAAATGCTGAATCTAACATTGTCCAGCATTTAATTCATTATGAATATACACATGGCAGATGTGTGCCTGAGAGCTCAAAGGTAAAACGGGTGCGGGCCCTTACTTTATGTGCCCACAGAGCAGGGAAACATGAAGTTGAAAAGTAAGCTTTCCTGTATTTTGTGTACTCTTTCCTACTTTCTTTCTTCAATTGCCTTTTTCTTCCCCTTTCTCTTCTTTTTTTCCTTTCAACAATTAATTTAGCCTCTATGACACTAGTCCAACTCCCAATACCCCTTTCTCAAGCTATGTGCCAGTGACGAGCTCCTCTTGTACCTCACCTTCCAATGCAGCCGCTCCGATATCTGTGCCTTCCATTTCGCTCAGTCCTCATATTCCAGGAGAAAGCCCTTCAGGAAGCCAGGCTTCGTCTCCGAGGTATCGCCCTTACACTGTGGCCCCTCCCTGGGGCTTTTCGACTTCTCCCACCCTGCGGTCCTCGAGTCTCTCCGCTTTGTCTAGCTCACCAAGTCCGCCTGCCCTGTCGACCAGTCCTTCCAGACAAAGACCCACAGCCATGGGCCCACCTTTGTTTCCTGCTTCTCCAGGTCCCACGAGCAGGCGTCCCTCTGCCCTAAGGATTCCTTCTAGGTATTTTCTCCAGAAGAGAGTTGTCTGTTTGCAGTGCTGGGACTTTGGAAAAATTGGTTTAGTACTAACCTTAGATATGAACATCTGATTTTTCTGTTTTGAGTTTAATTAATTGTGTGGCTAACTAGTGGGGTAGCTCTAATACCTGAACCCATGCTTTGGCCAGCCTTGGATTGAGAATGTCATAGGGTCAAGATCTGCAGAATCATGAGGCTTTCCAGTTTTCATTCTACTCTCTTCTGCAGAAATTTAAATTGTTAGCAAACTAACTTCCATAGAAGATCAGCATAGAATTTGAGTGTTGATACTTAATGGATCACTTTAGATGCACTTCAAATCAATACGCTATAAAGTTAATCTCACTTGTAGAGCAGCTAGTTTCTAGGGTTAACTGCCCATCTTCAATTACTGTGGTCAGATATCCCTTTTCTCTGGTTACTAAAATTGAGGGCAGAGCTAATGCCAAGGCATATTAATTCATGTGTGTTTGCATGCAAATACAACCTCCTCAAAAAGCAATATCACAGTTTTCTTAATCCAGTAAGTTTGTTTGTCTGCTTTATATTTCTCCAATTTGGCTGATCTTGTCGTTTGCATGTGGATAGAAACAGCTCTTGTGGTTCAGAGGGAAAGCTGTTGCCAAACCTTTCGTTGCCTTCTTTCCTATCTACTCTGATGGCACTTTTTTACTTTTGTTGCGGTAGTACATACGACCATCCTTTCTCCTTCCTCTTCCTCGCACTTTCTGATATGTCTGGGGACAGTAGTGATGAAGAAAATGAAGATGATGATGGTGATGATGAGGATGAGGATGAAGGTGGTGGTGATGATGATTTTACTTGTGTCCAGTTTGGGTCCAGGTATCTGAGGATTGGAGCTTTATTGCATGCACAGGCACTTAGGAACTAACCTTGTGCATCATCAGCCCTGTTCTAGAGGCTGCTTTAAAGGCATGCTGGTGGAGGAAGTGAAGTGTGTATATTAGAAACGAGGGCCGAGAACAAATGAATAACTAGTGCATGTATCTGCAAATGAGAAAGACGACTCACTATGTAGAGGTTTTATTTTAATTACAGTGTGGGGTTAGAAGAAAGTTGTAATATTATCACAACACATAAGATGGAATGTGGAAGCCTTTTTATTTGGCTTTCAGATATGTAAAAAATTGTGAGTTAGGTTTTCTTGATAATATAAAGGCATAAAAGAGAGGAAGAAGAGCTATATTTCATTACTCTTCCATGAGAATCCTGAGTCATTTTTAAAAAGATTTTTTTTGGTGATGAAATTATGTAAGAATTTTTCCTAACCTTTTTAAACCATAACTTTATCCTTAAATGAAGATTTCTTCTGGTCAAAATTATTATTCGCCCATCAGTACTGTCTAAAAATGACTTAACTACAAGTAGTTAAATCTTATTGTTTCAAAGAATCATTAAGATGGAATGGGAGGAGGCTGATGAGGTACTGTTGGGTAAGTTGTTGGTTCTTCAGACTGTTCATTGTGTTGGACTTGATAGGCTCACCTCTAAATTTATAGAGAGCCTGCAACTTGCTTATGTAAGATAAAAGCCCTGCAGAATCAGTAGTCTCCTTGGCCTGGTGCATGGTTTCTGTTAAAAGTATTTTTGTTGCTCCAATTCAGATAAATTTATTAGAAGCAATGCTTCCCCTACCTCATTGTTGTCATTGTAACAATCATTCTCTCTAATAATATATTTAAATTATATTGGTATTGGGTGCTGGGGAATGCTTTAGCTTTGTGATACTGATTGATGGAAAGGAAAAAAAAATGAGTAAAGTTACTTTTATATTCCCTCCCAATCCTCTATAAAGAAATAGTTACTTTTAACTGGCCTCAATTCAAACATTTCATATCTTGGATAGAAACAAACAAACAAACAAACAAACAAACAACAACTCTTAAAACCTTAATTACTCTGCAAAACGGTAGGACTGATACATGTAACTTTTTAAATTTATTCCTGTTTTGTTAAAACATTTGTTTTCCTTTTTTCTTTTTACAATATTTTTATTTATTTTTTATAGTAAACAGTTTTATAAAAAACAAACTTGTCTTTCCTTTATTCTCTCCAAAGAAAATTCTCTTAAAAGAATTTTTTAAAGACAGAAAAAATTCCACAAGACACATGAACATTTTGTTGTTGTTGTTGTTTCTGTGAGGCAGTTGGGGTTAAATGATTTGCCCAGCGTCATATTGCTAGTAAATATCAGGTTTCTGAGGTTGGATTTGAACTCAGGCTAGAACTGAGCAGATGCACTTAACCTAAGATAACCTAGCACTTAAGGCTAATTACCAATTGGACAATTCTCTATTAATTTATGGTTGGAGGATGACCGTACTCAACTCTGTGCTGGCTCCATCTGAGGGTGTGGACAAAGAAGGGGAGAAGAGATCAGAGGATGGAGTAGAACAATCAGGGTCCTTCTTTGGTAGTGGAGAGAGAGGAAGGAGGTGCGGAGTTTCCTAGATCTAATCCCCTGAAGGCTACCCCAGAAGACCAAGAATAAAGACTTTTGCTTATCCTGCGTCTAAGATATCCAGGGTACTAACTCAGTCACAACTAGGTTGAATTTCAGGGCTAGTACTCTATCCACTGTGCCATGTAGCAGCCCAACACATGAACTTAAAAAAAAAAAAAGTCGAATGTATAGTGCATCTTTTGTCTTGTCTCCCTGAATAAATATGAGGAAGCATCTTCTCCCTTTCTCCTTTAGGAATCTAATTTCGATCAGTTTTGATTCTTTTGGTCTTTCCAGAAGAGATCACATGGCCAGAAAGATTTAGCTTTCAGGTCTCATCCCAATACACACCAGCCACATGGGCCACCAATTCCCAGGTCACTTAAGAGCCCACAATGTTTCCAAGTGTGTCAGAAGCAGATTCAATTGCAATTGGGAAGTAGTTTAACAAAACAAATTAATACACATAATGTTACATTTTAAAACTAAACTACAGGCATCGTAAGGATAGATTATTTTATTTTACTTTTTTCAGTTTAACACTATTGCTGTAGGTTATTCTCCAAAATTCCAAGTTATACAGAATGCCAACCTGTATTGATATAAAGGGCCTAACAGGTAATTGCATTTGCTGAGTCACTACGGAGAAAATAGACATTGATTCGTTTTGGTTTTTTACTATTTTATTTAGAACATGCCTTGGCATTTTTTCTTCCTTTCCCCCTTTTTTATTAGTATCATTTGCTTATACATAATTGTTATTTCAGATTATATTTCTCCCCCTTTCCTACACAGAGAGCCTTCCCTTTGTAACAGGGAATAAAAACAATTAGAAAATGACAGTTCTGTCCAATCAAACTTCACTGGAGTCTGGCCTTATATACATTGTTCTGTACCAAGAGTTTCCTACTTCTTTGGTAAAGAGAGGAAGATGATGAATATTTTCTTCTCTTTCCCAGGCTGAGCTTGATCATTAAATTAGGTAACAGAGGTATTATTGCATAATACTACAGTTAGGCCAGAGCCAGAAAGACTCATCTTGAGTTCAAATGCAGCTTGATACTAGCATGTGATCCTGGACAAATCACTTAATTTAACCCTATTTGCCTCAATTTTCCTCATTTGTAAAACGAACTAGAGAAGGAAATGGCAGAACATTCTTCTCTCTTTTTCAAGAAAACTTCACATGGGGAAACTGAGCCTGTCAGTTGGGAAACAGTGAACAAGTTGTTGTATATGATCATCATGGAATATCATCTTAGAAAATGATGAGCTTGATGATCTTAGAAAAAACATGGATAGATTTAGATGAAATAATGAATGGTGAAATGAGTAGTACCAAGGGAACATTGTATATAGTAATAGTAATACTGTTTTAAGAACAACTTTGAATGACTGTCATTTTGACTCTTATAAATACCCAAATTAACTACAAATTAACAAAGGATGCATGAAAGAAGACACTATCTGCATCCAGAGAAAGACTTGATAACTAGAGAAATATTTCAAGAATGGTTTTATATACATATATGTAACTGTGTGTATGTATATGTATACATACGTTTATATTTGTCTAATGGTAGGCATACTAAGCCAAGAGTTGGAGAGGAAAGAAGAAAAAAAAGTTATATGATGGCGTTACTATAGTTTAAAAAGGAATAGTAAACTATACATAGTGCAGCTTTTTCTGTAGAACATAGAGTAAGTTCTTTTTGTGACATAAAAATACATCAAGATTATTTATTTTCTTTTATTACTTCCATTCATAAAGTTTCACCCTGTCAAAAAATGTAAATGTAATTTATCTTAAGAAAAAATTGGGTATACAAAATCAAATCTTTTAAAAATAGCTATATTAGAAAGTAGTTATTTGCATTAATTTGTATATTATCACAGAACTTTGATAAGACCTCAAAGGCCAACCTCTTCAAACTGGATATGAACAGAAATTTTCTCTAGAGGAAAGCCAGTCTTAAAGATCACTAACGAAAGGGAATTTACTTACTTTCCAGAAAAGCTCATTGGACATTTGGATGATGTAATTGTTAGGAAGTGTTAGCTCAAGTCAAGACTAAATTTGCATCTTTACAGCTGCCACCTCTAGCTCTGGTTTTGCTATTAGGGGCCAAGCAGAGCAAGCCTTCATATAAAAGCTCTTAAAAATAGTTTGAAACAGCTATTCACATTTCTTTTCTTCCCTTCCCTACTCCAGTGTCTTTGCCAAGAAAATCCTGAAAAGGGATTGTGAAGAATCAGATGTAGCTGATGTGACTAAACAGCAACAGAGCTTCACTGTGTTGTAAACTCTGGAACTAAAAGTTTTCACTAATTCTCCATAGAATCACAGAATTTGGAAGAGGAAGAGAAGCTCATTAGCCATTTAATCCAACTCATGTACAAAAGAAAACCTCAGTATGCTATTCTGACTAGTAGTTATCCAGCCTTTCTTTGTTTCCTATCAAAGCTGCCCATTTCCCTCCAGGAAGCTCTCATTGGTTACTGACGTTAAGTCCTAGTTTATCTCTCTACTCTTTCCTGTTATTCTGGTTCTGCACTCTCTTCCAAACATAATTAGGTGGCAGATTCTTTGCTGTAGGATAGCTCTTCTCGTGTATCTTCCAGGGTCTTCTCTAGGATAGACATTCTCTAATCCTCCAACCAGTCCTCAGAAAAAAATATGTTCAAGATTCTTTACCATCCTTTTTGCCCCTCGAATTCTCTGTAGCTACTCATTGAGCTCCTTCAGCTGTAATTTCCCAACTGAAAAGAGTACTTCAGATGGAGCCTGATCTTCATAATACCTGGAACTTATAAAGCTCTTTATTTAGTACAAAGTGGTCAAATTTTATTTTTTTTTTTGCTTCCATTTCATAGTAATGGCTAATACTGAATTTGCCATCCACTAAAAAACGAACAGCTGTTATCTATTACCTAGCTTTTTCTTGTACTGGTGATGTTAACTTTTTTTTTACCCAAATATCAGAAGTTAATAGTTGTTCCCTGTTGAATTTCATAATATTTCATTTGTCCCAGTGCTCTAACCTGTCAAAATTTTTTGGATTATGAATCTATATTCATTTTTTGTTTACCAACATTTATTTAGCATCCACTGAGCTCTAGGCACTGTGCTAAACCACTGTGACTACAAAGAAAGACAGAAACAGTTCCTGCCTTCAAGGAGCTCACAATCTAATAGATGAGACAAAAGGCAAACTAAAAAAATATATATTTTATAGGGAAAGAAATAGCCTAAGAGGAACCAGGAAAGACCTTGCAGAAGGTACAAATTGAGTTGGACTTAAAGGAAATCAGGGGAGGCAGGAGGTAGAAGTAAAGAGGGAGAATTGCAGGAGTGGAAAACAACTAGTAGGAATCTTGTATGGGGAGCAGCAAGGTGGCTAGTTTTCCAGCATGATAGAGTATGTGGAGGGGAGGAAGGAAAGGCAGAAAGGGCCAAGGTCATAAAGGGCTTCAGGAATCAAACATGGCTTTTATTTTCTCCTATAGGCATTAGTGAACCACTGGAGTTCATTGCTTGGGGGAGAAGGAGTGATGTGACCAGGTCAGTGTTTTAGAAAGTTCACTTTGATGGCTGAGTGCAGGAGAGCCTGGGAGCAGAGAGTTCAGCCAGCAGTGATGGAAGTTGTCTAGAGCTATGAGGTGGTGAAGGTCTACCTCAGGGTACCAGCAAAGAGAAAGGGACACATAGGAGAAATGTGACTAAGGGAGAAACAATAGGATGTGTCAACAGATTGGATACATTGGAAAGGAAGAGTGAGGAGGCAAGAATGACGCCTAGGTTTTAAATAGCGGTGTCCCAGGGAATCTGGTAGGCAAATGTTGTTCCAGATAGTAATAGGGAAGTGAAGAACAGGGGGGAAGCTGGGAAAGGGGGAAATGAGTTCCTTTTGAGGTATGTTTATTCTGATATACATATAGGTTATCCAATTTGAGATGTCTAGTAGGTGGAGTACAGGTCAAAGAAGGTCAGGAGAAAGGTTAAGGTGTGATAAATAAATCTGAGAATCACCTATATGAAAGAAGACTAATGGGGATCCATCCAGGAGAAGGAAGAGAAACTGAGAAGGAACAGTCAAGAGGTAGGAAGATTACCAGGAGAGAGTCACAGGAATCTAGAAAGTATCAAAAAAAGAGGGCGTGGGATGCTTCAGAGGCTACAGACAGACCAAGAACCATGAGAATTGAGAAGAATCCAATGGATTTGGTAACTAAGGGATGGCTAGTTACATTGGCTCAGCACAGAACTGTGAGACACTCTTCTAGCCTCAGGTTAAGAGAGTCATTAATAACCCTATGTGAGGCTAGATTTCCAACTAGTTCTAAACCACCTAATTGTGTTACCATCTGGGCCACAAATCTCTTATTCTAATTTACTAACATTTTGGTAAGCTGTCCATGATATTTTTTATAAAACCACATTGGCTCTTTAATCCCTTGTAATCATTGCTTCCCTTTCTGAATGCTCATTAATCAACTCTGATTAATTCTAAAATTTTCCTAGAAATAGAAGGCAGGCTTCTTGGACTGTGGTTTGAAGATTATTTTCTTCCCCTTTTGAAAAGTAGAGCACTTACCTTTCTCATTTTCCATGATATTTTTAAAATACCACATAGAGCAGTTCACCAATATCCTTTGCTCTTGTCCAAACTTCATTTTACAGATGACCAGAAGAACTCAAAACAATGCAAATTCAAATCCATGTTCATATCCAATGGAAGCTGCCATTTCCATAAAACATTGGTTGCATGCATGCAGTACTGCTTGGAGAAATAATGATTTGACACCATTTAGTTTGCAGCAGCAACTTCCCATCTTAAGTTGGGAAGCAAAAATGTAAGGAGAAGTTCTTTTTAAAAAAACTATAAATGTCAATTTGTTGAGGATCTATTCTTAGTCTTTATGGGAGCTGAAAAAAGACATTCTTTCCTCCTGTCAATCACATATATTCCACAGGAAAACCTGTGAGAGCTATAGTCATCAAGGGTATCTTAGATCGGCAGAAAGTGAAAAATTGGTTTCCACAAATGCGAAAAGCAGAAGGGCATCTGTGTTCTTGTATGAGAGCCCTAGGCTTGTGATGATTGCCAGTGCTCAGTGACACTTCTCCTCCTCTGCCATCGTTTACCTTCCTTGCTTGTCTTTGGTGGATCATCTTTATTTCGTTGCAGTTCAGGGATATTGTCTCGAAATGCTCAAAAAACACACAAAATTCTAGAAAATTGTACCAGAAATCATTGACGGAAGAATCCCTTGCTGATATTTTCTCAAAGTTTTCTTTTGATTGCATCCTTTCTTTTGGAGAAGAGTCCTCTTAAGTAGCCAAATGGTTCACACACCTAGTAAACTTCTCAGTATGTGACTGGCCAAAGGTTACCTGTTTGTTTCTTTTGTCTGTCAGTAAAGTTAGTATCTTTTTCTGAGGTGGTACAATTTTTTTTTTTTTTTTTCCTTTTCTTTTAGGCAATCATGGTTAACTCAGGGTCACACAATGTCGAATGTCAAGGTCAGTGTTCTAACCCACTGTGCCACCTAGCTGCCCCTGAGTAATTACAGTAATTAGAGTTCTAAAACCTCAGACATAAAACAGGCATTTTTACCATCCTGCTTATTTGGAACTGTCTCCTGATACTTCTTCCCAAAAAACTAGATTAGGTTCTTAGATTCACTTTAAAATTTTAAGTGCAAATATGTACAGGGTTCATTTTCTAACCTTGCCTCCTTTTTCCAAAATTGCATCTCAGAGCTTTTCTCAGATTGAAGAGATTTTGTCTCTTATTGTATAGTGATTTGTCAGTTCCTCTTTTATTTGTCTTGGTCTCTTCCTGGATCATCATTATCCTTTGTGTCTTCAATGTATATCAGTAAATCAATATTTGAATTAAAAATAAGACTTGTTCTGTGGTCTCCTGATCTTTTGCCCCTTTTCACACTAATCCATAGTATATTCTAGATCTCTTTGAATACTCCCAAAAATAAGACCTTGGATTTTATAGTGCTACACACTCTATAGAATACTACATTCACTTGAAGTAAGCAGAGTAGGTAACTTCTTTCTCTCTCTCTCTCTCTCTCTCTCTCCCCTCCCTCTCCCTTCTCTCTCTTTTTTCTCTCTTTCTCTCCTTCCATCATTATTTCTTTCTTATTAATAAACTGAAGCTAAGAGAATATATATGCATGTTCAAAAACCCAATGTCCCTTGGCAGCTAAGTGACCTTGATGTTTTCTAATTATCTGTAGGTTGTTTTACCATACAATGCTCTATGATTTATTGAAGATTTGAAAACTGGGTACTCAGTATCAGATATAAAATTTACTCAGAGGAGTGAAGAATATGGGAGTTGAAATTCAGATTCTTAGTGCCATGTCTCACCATCCACAGCCCCTGAATAGCTTCACTCTAAACAGAACTATTTTTCTGTTTAGGGTGTTAGCATTGAAGCTTGGCTTGCAGTGACTCCAAACTGGGATTTGAGCATCCAAATGCTTAGAACTTTATCCTATCCTGGCCTTTGGCTTCTTCAAGCATCCCCCCCTCCACAATAATGAAGCTAAGATTCTTGTGATTGTGAAGGTGTACACACCTTCTTGTTTCTTAAAGTGGATTAAAATGCAGCCACAGGTTTGTTATGGAACAAACAGAACAAAATATCCAGATGTTGTGGCATGGTGATTTATGCTTTGTGTGCCTGCAGGGAATCTAACAGGCTTTCTGCTGTGGAAAGAAAATATGATCAGAAAGAATTCTTTCAAGAAGATGGGCTAAAGAAGGTTAATTTTCCTTTTCTTCTTCTCGCTTTTATTTCCCAAGTTTGGGAGCCTCTGGTGGGGCGAACGCTTCTGATTCCTGCAGTGACCATTTCACCATTGAAATGTGCAAGGAGACAGATATGCTGAACTACCTCATCGAATGTTTTGACAGAGTTGGAATAGAGGAAAGAAAAGCACCAAAGGTAAGCTTGAATGTGTTGGCAGAAAACCACCTGATACTTTGTCAGCTTCAAGAGCCTTTGGGCCCTTTAGAGCCCTGGGGACTTCAGAAAGGACCCAATGTGCTTTTAGTAAACCTCAGGGGCTTGGCTCTTCCTCCTTGAAAGCCAGTGCTTGGCATTCTGGGCAGTCTTGGCACGGAATGGGGAAAGCTTCAGACTTGACAGCTGCCCTGTGGAAAAGGAGTTGGATATTGGGGAGACCCAGCTCACAGAAGACAGTGGGATCAGTAGAAGTGGTTCAGGTGGAAGGAGAGGAGGCAGACTGAGAGAGCTGTCCAGGGTGGCTTCCTTCAGGATGGAAGCTCTCTCTTGATGTGATTTACCTATGGCATTCTTGTCTAAGTGTTAGTGAGTCTAATGACCAAAGCTCTCAGAAATTCTTTGATTCTTGTTTTTAAGGATATTCCCATCTTGGACTTCTTTTATATTTCCCTCCTAGTTTTAAATCTCAGGGGCACCTAGGTAGTACAGTGAATAGAGTATTGGCCCTGCAGTCAGGAGGGCCTGAGTTCAAATCTGACAGCAGACACTTAATATTTATTAGTTGTGGGACCCTGGGTAAGTCACTTAACCCCAGTTGCCTCTGGGGGGAAAAAAAAGATAAGAAAAACCCAGTTTTAAATTACAAAAGATGTTGGTTGTTGCTACATTAGCTTCCCACCCATAGAAGAGCCCAATGGGATATGATATGGATTGGTCTGCTTAGCCACAGAGGTCATTTCTAGTTTTGTGAGACTGAGAGGACCATTTGATTGGGGGATGCTAGATTGAATGACTAGCTGTGCTCTGAACCTTTCTTTCTTGACAGTAGACATCAGGGCATTAAGAAATCCTGTCACTAGAAGAGATTTTATTGCAGGATATTTTCCTATATCTGTGAACATTTTTCTTGGGACAATTTTCAGTATAGAAAAGGGTTTTCTCTGTCTCTGGTGTGACGCCCTTCACCGTTCATTTTCAGATGTGCAGCCAACCGGCGGTCAGCCAATTACTGAGCAACATCCGCTCACAGTGCATATCTCATGCTGCGTTAGTGTTACAAGGCTCATTAACGCAACCAAGGTAAGGAGCATTGGGGAATTCTTGGGGGTTTAACAGTGAGAGAATTATCCCTATTGAGTTGCTTTATTTGCAACATTTTGAGGATTGATGAGCTATTTTAACTGGAAGCCCTGGTAAGCTACCTCACTTAGCTCTAATGGTTTTTCCCATTTGTAAATGAAGAGACCCTCTCTGTCTCTACATCCTTAGATTTCTGGATTTTATTTTACTGTTGCCATTTCTTTTCCCCCAACCCCTGAGCTTGCCCTCTTTCTGTAGGCTATGTGACACATGTGATTGAAATAAATCAAAATTCATTTTGAGAGTTTTATAATGCCTTCTTAACTATGGATTTTTGTATTTCAGGATCATTTGAGTCAAGATTTTTTTTTTTTAAGCACCAAAATGAGCATGGGTTAACATAGGTAGACTTATAATCACACCCATGGGCTACTTTGTATAGATGCAAAGCATTAAATAGTTATATTTAGTTGTGGAATAAAATTTCCCTCCTCCCCTATTTATCTTTCTATCTCATTAGATTGGGCTTAGGCTATGCATCAAAGTAGCTTGCATTCCTTGAGTAACAGTAGCAGTAGCTAGAGCAAATCATCAGACCAGGAACATCCTTAGAACACATAGTATCAGGAGGGTCACTAAGATATCCTAGTATCTATTTTCCTTTCCTATTTTCAGGTGAAGATTGAGGGAGTTCATTCGTGCTTTTGGCTTCTTTTTTGTGTTCTGTGTTTTGTGTTTGTGGGTTTTTTTAAAAAGTCATAATCTTAACTATTGATAAAATATATAGGCTCATTAATATCATAAACAGGGAGATTATTCAGAAGAATTCAATTGCTTCTTGATTCCCATTAGTTTCCAAGATTGAGAATGGTTCATGGGCATTAGATTTTTAGATTGTTAGAATATAATGATTCATTTTTAATAAGCTATGTCTAGGGAAAAGTTTTGTAAATTCTTTTCCTCTATAAATTCCTTTCCTTTCCCCCTCTGGGGGATGGAGGGCCATCCCCCTCCTCCTGTCTTCCCCTTCCTTTTTTTTTTTCCTCTTCCTTCCACAACAGTAGTTGTTTTGAAAACTTTCATAAGCCTTCACCAAAGAAGGCATAAAGAGGTTGATAGTTACAGGTAAGAAGCAGGTTTTCCTACCCTCTTGTAACTAACAGAATATTAGCCTCTCTAAATCCTGAGGCTGTTACTTTTACTATGCAATTCTAGTCTTCTTTGGGGTAGGTTGTAACGAAAAGGCTTTATTGTTTTTGATTTCTTTGTGAATAAAGGTCCATGCAGCAGCAGTCTCTCTTGGTACCCTATATGCTGTGTAGGAATCTCCCGTTCGGTTTCATCCAAGAGCTGGTGAGAACAACCCACCAGGATGAAGAAGTGTTCAAACAAGTAAGAGGCTTCTGGCATTTCAGTCACTCAAGCTTTAGCCCATAAATAAGCACCCAGGCTGCTGAATTATGGGATATTGGGAGATGGGGCCTGTGTAAAATTTCCAAATATGCAATAGCTAATAGCTTCCTTTCATGTGAAGGATGAAAATCGTGTGTCTTTTATCCCAAAATATTTTTTTACCATCTATTTCAATGAGAAAGGAAACCCTTTGGTTAGGATTTTTAAAATACTATCCTTTAAAAAGCCCCTTTCTCACCTTAGCTTTGAAAAATTGTTCTTTGCTTCCTCACCTTTGTCCTTATCACAATTTACCTATATCATCCCTTTCCCTTTTAGATGATAAATTCTTTGAAAGTGACAGATCTTTTTCTTCATCTCTGACTTCCCCATTACCCAGAGTAAATGTTTATTGAATTGAGAACTTGACCAGGCAGTCCACAAGTTTCCTTTGAAAAAGTGCCACCTCTGCCAGATGCCATTATGAGTGATTCCAAGAAGCTTCATGGTAGAATAGAAAGTGCATCTCTTTGTTGTACAATTTGTATGCAATTTTGGTTTTCTTGGCAGAGCTGTTATAGTGGTTTGCCATTTCTTCCTCCAGTTGATTTTACAAATGAGGAAACTGAGGAGATAGAGTCTTTGCCCACATTGGGCTAAGAAGTGCTTAATGTTGGATTTGAACTCAGGAAGAAGGACCTTCCTAACTCCAGATCTAGCACTCTATCCACTATACCACTAAGCTGTCCATCATATGAGAGGTGAAAAGATAGAAATGACAAGGTTATGGCAGTGGATTGCATATGTGGGATGAGTCAGGAGTCCAAAATGTCACTGGGTAACTGGGAGGCTGAGAAGAAGAGAGTTGGGGAGAAAAATCATAATCATAAAATCATACAGTATGTTCAGTTCAGGATGTCCAAAAAGCAGTTAATGATGAACTGAAATACAGAATAGAGACTACAATAATTCAAGGAACTATTTACATAGAAATGCTAAATACATAGAAATTTATACAGAAACAGGAGATGATAGATCATTAAGACAGATGATAGAGAAGTGAAGAAGGTCCAGCACAGAATTTTGTGGGACACACACAATATTATTGTATTTCACCCTGATAAGCTATGGTAGAATTTTTAATGACCAGGAACCTTTTATCCAGTAGTTTTGTAGAACTGTGGTCAAGTAGACTTTGTATCTTTCTAAATTGGGAAATTGTGAATGTTTTTCTTGTCTCAAATCATTTATTGGTTTAATCTTGTTGAGTCACAGGAATGAGAGGTGCCTGATGAATCATGAAACTCATCTACAAATAAAAGAACATTAGGAAACAATCAGATTCATTCCTTGCGAGCAACAGCCTTACCTATATACTATGAAGTAATAGAGAGACAAGCTTTACTAGAATCAGGGTTAATGTAGTTATTAATAATCTTACTGATGTCTGGAGTTATTACGTTAGCTTTATAAGCATCATCAAAGCTGACTCAATCATGACTCACATAATTTACTCTAGCTTTTTTCTAGGAAAACTGTAGTTTTTGATGACATTATTTAATCCAGACTTTTACTACAGAGTTTTGCTCTAATTTAAATGATGCTGCTTCCTTGTTTATTTTATTATTGATTTTTTTTTCTCTAGAAAACAAAATAATCTGTTTTTGGTAGTGGATGGAAATTTAAAATATATTTGGAGTGGGGATTGTTTAGATTGGTATTGTATTCATTAAAGTCCAATTCTTTTAGTGTTTGGGGAAAAAATAAGCCACTGTTGATTAGTTGTAACATTTTAGGGGGATTTTTTTAATAGGAAAAATATTTTAAAATATCAAAAGTAAGAAATGTCTCAAGTTACTGATTATCAAGGTATAATCTGTTGTGCCCTTTTTCTTAGAGTTTGGGTTATTAGCTTTTTTTTAGGATTTTTTTGATGTTTTTAATGAAATAACTGTTGGATGTTTTCTTCATAGTTGCTGTTTTGAGATTTATTTTTTGATTGTAAGTATTAGCTTGCCATTTTAGATGGTTATAGAAATCTATTCTATACTTCTACTCTAGCTGGTTCAATTATAAGTACAAAGTTAAACATATTATTAAACAGTAAGTACAAAGCTTGTGCTTCCATCCATCTCAAGATCCCTTAAAGACAGTGCCAACCAAAGGAGCCTTTGTCAAGCTCTGCTTTTTTAAAAGCCTGTGAGAAGCTGAGTGGGGAGAGTGCTTGGTAGATAGGAGGGACGAAACTCTTAGGAAAGAGCATTGTCCCATTCTCCAAGTTTATAGTAGGTATTATTTGCAAGCTCCTAGACTGTACCTTCTGACTTCATCAAATGTTAGGCCTTTGACTATGGATCACCACCAATTCAGTTTGAGTGTCTTCAATTTTACATTGTTAGTATTGGCCAGGCTCCACCTAAAAGATGAGCAAATTGAGACCTGAGGACAAGATGTGATGAATAAATTTTATTGTGGTGTTTTATATATATATTATATAGGGAAATACTTTCTTAAATTTGTGCAGCCCCCAAAACAATTATCAATTGACAGTCTGAATTTCACTCTTTTCAAAAGCAGGCTATTCTAACTTGGTTTTATGCTTTCTTTTTTGTTATACTGTATATTTCTTTGGACTGGACAATTTAAACTAATAGAGTAGATCTGATATTGATTTTATTGTTCCTTTCCCCAACTGAATCAGTAAAATGCACAGAATTAAATGTGAGAAGTTCAACTTTTCTTGGTAAGAATTTTTTTTCACCTCCTAAATCCATGATTCTGAGGAAATGTGGAGAAAACAACTTTGATTTCATCACACATAGTTAGAACAGGTGATCTTCTATAGAGGAACTTCTCAATTGATTCTTTTAAGAAGTTGCCAGGGAAGGGAATCTGCCTTCCTCCTGGAAGGCCCACCTACGGAGCATTGAGGGCACAAAGTCATCCATACATCCATCCATTCATTCATTCAACAAACACATACTTGTCAAGTATTGGGAAGCATTTGATGAGGTTTGAGTTCCACCAGAGACTGTTGAGCTCCTGGGTATTTAGGGGACTCGAAGATTCCTGGGTTGTGGTCCTTACTTTCAAGGACTTTTTGTAGCAGAAGGAATGAAACAAACATGTGGAAAACTAAAGTAAGATTAAAAATAAAAAACAAAAAAACTTTGTACTGTGTGCCATAAAGGACTCTGATAGTTCACAGAGAATGGGGTGGGCTTTGCTCACTCCATGATGCTCCTGTGCTTCCCTTGTTGGAGGAGAGCCTTGAGTATCCCTATTGTGGGTGGGTTCCTTGCTAAGGACCACAGCCCAGAAAGACGGCTTTATGGAATGCATCTGGTTCCAGTTTTTGAATTATCTTAACATTGTGCTTTTTCTTTCTTTTTTTTTTTCCAGATCTTTATCCCTATTTTACAAGGTTTGGCTCTTGCTGCCAAAGAGTGCTCCCTTGATAGTGACTACTTTAAATATCCCCTTATGGTAAAGCTTTATTTTTAACCCTTTAATAGATTTTCTTTTCCTGGAGATTGTTTAATATTACCAACTCCCTTCTTTCATGGATAAGTAATCCTTACTTGTTTTCCTTGGTTTAAAATTATAACTTGAAGTAATTTGATATGGTTTTTTCAAATGTTTGGTAAGAAGTGAGATGAGTGATAGAGGCGCATTTGAAGCCCTGGAGATAACGCTTTGCTCATGCCTTCAGTCAGGAAGTATCTTAGGAGTTGAGCAACTACTGAAATATGCATCTCTTCATAGGAGGAAAGAAAGCAGCTTAAAGTTACTTTAAATTCCTGATTCATCTAATAGTAAGCATAACATGTTTGGGGTGCAAATTTAGCTCAAATTTAAAACAAATCATAATTTTAATTAGAGCAGAGCTCCAGTTCATATTTATATAGTATCTTTTTGCTCCAGATCTCCTCAGAATAACTATGGAAGACTTTTTTTTTTTTTTTTTTTTGCGACTTGAACACCATAAGCCTCTCTATGCAGAGAATTTTACCTTTCTACTCTATTTCTGCTCAATTCTCAGAAAGTATTATGCAACATGGAGAGAGCTGTCTTCTAAATCCTCAGCAAATTATGTTGCTGATAAAAAGATGGTCCTAAAAAGAGGAGAGCTCAATTTCCCAGTCTTTGTGAATTTGTGACATTGACTGGAGGAGAAATATTTTGATATTTTTTTGAATTAGACACGTTTGAAAAGGTATAACTATGGAATCAGATAGTATCTTTACAAACAACTTATTAAAATATTTCAACAGAGCCATTTTATAGAAAATGTTTTGTTTTACATACATTACAAAAGGTTTCTTTCTCGCATGCTCTGTTGTCCTGTTACTACCTTGTGCCTCTTGCTTCTAGGGGAACCCAAGGAGTCTAGTAGGAGGATTAGACAGGGTTGTCAGGAAAGCCAGGTTCCGATCTTTGCTCCTATACATGCACATTCTGGGAGAAACCTCTCAGGCCTCAGTTTTTCTCGTACAAAATGAGAAATTTGGATGAGATGATCTGAGATTATGAGACCCCTTTTGGGAAGTAAACAGGACAAATGTTATTTTAAAGACTAAAATTTGAAAAGGGATCATACAGTGAGAGAAGTTGTCCTTGTGTGCTATCTTTATGTTAAGGACCACCACTGCCAATGTCGTGTGGTTCTGTCCAGTCACATTATTCGCCATGAGACATGCTGTATCATTGAGGTTCTCATTGGGATTGAAGAATACGAGACAAGGAGTCATTCATGGGACATGGAGTTCAGGGTGGAAGCATCTTCCTGAACAACAGTTTTCTTTTTCTTTTTTTTTTCCTTTTTAAAAATTACATAAACATTTTCTTCCCAAAAGGAAGCTTTCCTTTTGTGTTTTAGCTTTTTTATTTGTGATTTAAGCTTGCTGTTTCAGATGAGACTTTTTGGTGTTAAATATCAACAGAATGTCCTGCTCTTGATCAGAAAACAAAAAGCCTCTGTTCCAGGGGACAATAGTGTGATGAGGTGCCATCATTGACGCCTGCACCAGAGGGAGGCGTGGCCTTGGTTGGCATGCCACTTATTCAGATCATCTTAGCATGAATTATGATTATGCATGTGTGCTCTGCACAGGCTGCTCCTCTCACTGTCTGTCCCCTAAAGCTTTGGCTGACTTTATTTTCGTCAGCATAGGAACACTGTGACATCAGGATACCTAATATGGCTTATCAAGTGTTAAGTAACCCCTGTCATCCCATGACATGGGGGAAACAGGCTTCTCATGGAAGGGCAACAGCAGATTTCTAGCAGAATTTGGAGGCTTTTCAGAGATGCCAGTCAGCATATCTTTAGTTGCCATAACAATGCCTTAGGAAGAATCCATGGCTTTTTGCAGTTCAAATACAAATTAGCTTTAATAGTTTCTGTAGGAATCTAATGTACCTTGGTGAAGTGGTAGTCATTGTAACATCTAAAATAAAAATATATAATAAAAGAGAACACTCGTTTAGCCAGAATCAGTATTTTATTAGTCTTTAATGCTTGTTAAAGATATAAACAAGACTGAAGTAGCTTATGTTTTTTAATAGATGCTGTTTTTTGTATATTAGATGAGCCCTGTTTCACTAAATCTTTCTTATTTTAATTGTAGGCATTAGGTGAACTCTGTGAAATTAAGTTTGGGAAAACCATCCTATTTGTAGTTTGGTAAGTGTTTTTTTTTTTTTTTTTTTTTTTTTTTCTCCCAACAACTATTGCCACAAGTCTAAAACTTTTCCTCAAAATAATGGTATTGGAAACATTACCTACTTATAAAGAAAGCACTTAATTAAACATTGAATAGTATGTAAATGTGAGCTATGATTATTAAAAACAATATAAAAAATAAAATGCACTTTTTGAGTAGTGAATTTCAAATGTTGAGGAATTAAAAAAAAAATCTCTGTTATCTACTGTACACTGGAAACTATGTTTTAGAAATACAAAGGCAAAAAAAGACAGTTAAAATGAATAAAAGAGGAGCATCTGGGTGGCCAGTGGAGAGTACCAGCCCAGAAGTCAGGAGGACCTGAATAGCCTGAGACAATTGGAACACTTCGTAGCTGTGTAACCCTGGGCAATTCACTTAACTCCAATTGCCTGGGCCAAATAAAAGTACTTTGTGGCAAAATTTAATTTAAAAAAAATTAATCTCCCAAGAACCTCCCATTCCTATAGAAAAGAATTGAACCTTTTGGCAGGGTGAGTTCATTTGATTCAAAATATTTGCTTTGGAATTTAAAATTTGAAATCATGTCCAACAGAGGTGAATGAAGTTGTATGAGCTGAGACAAGAAAACATCACATACTTCAGCAAAATAGCCTGTAGACAATAGTCTTCTAATACCAGTACAGGCTTCTGGGCATGGAGTATGTGTCTCATTGACTTGCATGTCTTTATAGGTCGCCTCTTTGCCTTTGTGGCTGCCGAAGTCCTTAAGCCCAGGTTCTGGGCGGGAGTTGCAAAGACTCTCTTATTTGGGGGCCTTCTTCAGTCTCTCTGTCTTTGCTGAGGATGATGTGAGTATCTGACCATTGATTGTCTGTACTTCTTACCTGTACATTGACCTGTCCATCCAAAGATCACTTTGTAGAGCTTGACCCAAGTATTTTCTCTTCCAGGTAAAGGTGGTTGAAAAGTATTTCTCAGGGCCTGCCATTACCCTAGAGAATACCCGAGTGGTTAGCCAGTCACTACAGCATTACTTGGAGTCAGCCAGAGTAAGTGTTCAGCCAAGTGAAGTTTTTCACAAAAAAGCCACAAATGATATCTCAATAACCTTCAAGATGATGGTAAAAATTCAGTCTGTAAGCATCAGTTGCCTGCTTCATGCAAAATAACCATGCCAAGCTCTGGGGAAATAATCCTTACCCTCAAAGAGCTGGCATTTTTCTGTGCCCTGCATCATTTGTGCTGATGCCCTCTTGAAGGGCTTTCAGGCTGAGTTGTCTTTCCATTGTTGAGACATTTGTGTAGAAATACTGACATTCTCCCCCTTGGTCCCAAGTTATCACAATGGTAGGAAGTACAGGACTCCTCTTTGTCCAAAACCTCAACCAAAATTTTCAGGTACAACTACAGTGATCCCAGGCTTGTGTGTGTACTGAATTGTATAAATACTTATCTCTTTGTTGGGCCAAGCAGATGGTAAAAGCAACTTTGGGCAGTAGAAATAGTCCTTTGTCTATCCCATCAAGGTGCTCAAGCCCACTTGTTGGCACCCTAGAGCTAGTTTTATGATGTCATTGGAGCTGGACAAACACCTCTTGTGTGAGTGCTGCTCTCAGCATGTTCTTCTGTAGAGATCTTAGGTGGAAAGATTGTTCATTCTTCAAAGCAGCTGATCTCTTCTTTCTTATTCCAAATTGCAGCAAGAATTGTTCAAAATCCTACATAGTATTTTGCTGAATGGTGAAACTCGTGAGGCAGCTCTCAGTTACATGGCAGCTATTGTCAATGCCAATATGAAAAAAGCGCAGATGCAGGTAAGGATGTCTGAGGCTGCTCCCCTCTCACAGTGGTGATGGGAGAAGCTTGAGTATATGCTAGCTTCGTATGGGAGGATGATTTTTCAAAGGCAGTTGATAAGAACCTAGAAGTGGAGGCATTTGATGGATTTTTCTGTTTGTAAACTTGGGATAAACCTCTATGTGATACTTGCCTCACAGCCTCTGTAAAGACCAGATGACATTAGGCCCCCTCTGCTCCAGCCTGCCTGGAGACACATGGCTTTGATTTTGGGTTGCTTTTTCAGGGTAGAGCAGGAAGGGCAGTGATTTTGCTGTTTTAAACCAATATATCTCGTTTCACAGACAGATGATCGGTTGGTGTCTACAGATGGGTTTATGCTGAATTTCCTTTGGGTGCTGCAGCAGTTAAGCACAAAGATTAAGCTAGAAACGATAGATCCCACTTATATATTCCATCCACGGTGTCGTATTGTTCTTCCAAATGATGAGACACGAGTGAAAGCAACAATGGAAGAGGTTACTAGTTGGATGACTGAACTTTGTGAGTATTGTCTATTGTTTCTTGCTCCTAAGGTTATCAGAACTATTATCATATTCTGATGTTACTGATTACCTGGCATTTTAATGTTTAATTTCATTTTCCTAAATAAATTTTCACATTTCCTTAAAATGCTGTTATTTAATTTTCCATTAGGAATAATACTTTTTGCTGAGTTGGTATTTTAAAAGTTTTGTTTTGTAATCTCTGTTTGTGGGGAGGTGTGTCTTTCAGTCTTTAAAAGGGTTGACTATGATGGACTGTTTCCATTGTGCCATAATTCTGTTTTTCGTAATAGCAGTGAAATTGTGAGGGAAATAGCATGTAGTATTTTAAGCACTTTAGTTTTTTAAATTTATTCTCCCCTTTTTTGTTTTCCTAGATGGAGATCAGTCTCCATTTTCTGAGCCGAAATTCCCTACAGAATGCTTTTTCCTTACGCTACACGCCCACCACCTCTCTATTTTGCCAAGTTGTCGTCGTTATATACGCAGACTCCGGGCCATCAGGGAGCTTAACAGGTTAGAGCTTTGTCTATCCCATATATTTGTCACCTTTGACATTACCTAATATCCAGATTATGTGTCACTATTCACAATCCATGTCCCTAGTAACCTTACATGTAGGAAGTGTCCACGTTTATAGCACACTTGTTGACCATGTGCATTCAGAATCTAATAGGAGTAAAGGTGACTTAATCATCAGTCATAAATTGTAATGTTCTGACAGGGCATATTGTTTGTAGGATTCATATTTCTCCTGTTGAATGTCTTTGAGTCTCTTTAGAGTCTCTGAAAAGATTATCTTATATGCTTCTCTGAACTGCAAAGTTTGGGAAGTATTCTAATCCAAGTGTGTTAACGAATTCTGTCTTTTAACGACTTGCTTTAGAATACCTTCTAAAGGTATTTGTTGGTCACTTTCCAGAAGATGAATGAAAAGCTCCTATCTCAAAAAACATTTTTTCAATTTGGAGAAGTCTATATGGCTTGTTATGCTTGTTTTATGAGGATTATAACAATTTGCTTTTCTTCATATGACCAATGGTTAATTCAAAGTCTTCTGCAACTTCAAAATATTTTATCAGAGATTCTCCCTTACATATGATGAGTTTTCATATAATCTTCTTTGATATAACAAAAGGACATTTTTAAAATTAAATTTTATTTTCAAAGAGTCTTCTCTTCTTCCCCTATCTCATCTCATCCTCATTGAATAGATTAAATAAACAAATAAAGCCCCTATTTATACACATATATAGTTTAGCAAAACAAATTACTACAAAATCCAAAAATATTCAAAAAACATTTTTTTATCATGACTCCTCTATAATCATGGTTAGTCTTCATAATGATATAAGTTCCCAAGTCTTTCAAAGTAGTTTTGACAATATTATTTTATCCTGTAAATTGTTCTCCTGAACCAATCCACTCTGCATCAATTTATCTAAAGTCAACCCTTTGTCATTTCTTATAACATAGTAGTATTCTATAGAATTCACATTATTACAGCTTCCACAAATTAATGGCACCCCACCAATTTTCAATTTTTTTGCTACCCATAAAGGGTTGCTGTAATATTTTTATATTTGTGGATCCCTTTCCTCTTTCCTTAATCTTTTTGTGGGTATAGACATAGTGATGTTTCAGGATCAAAAGGGTATACACTGTTTTAAAGCTTTTTTGGTTATAGATCCAAATTAAGCATCTATTAAAGGCTTATTGTATTCCAAGGATTGGGCAAAGCACTTGGAGTACAAAGACAAGCATAAAACAGTCTTCATCCTCAAGGTGAATCTATTCTAAGGATAGAGACAATGGGTAGTCTGAGAGAAGAAGGCACTGGCAGCTGGAAGAACCTCTATGAGCCCTCCTGCCTTTGCTTAGGCTGAATCTTGAAGGAAGCCACAAGTTGTAAGAGGTTACAGTATTAAGGATTATTCACAAGCTGTGTGGAGGACCCGGTGCTAACTGCTGTGGATACAAAAAAGGCGCATTTCAGATGTGAGGAACAGCCCGTAGAAAAGCAGGACACCAGAATGTCATGTTAGAGGAATGAGGAAACTAGATAACATAGAGGTAAAGAGGACCAGAAACACAATCAAGTTCCAGGTTATGAAGAGCTTCTCTTTGATAGATAGCTCTCCAGTTGTGGAGCAGGAGGTGACAGGCCCATGCTTTAGAAAAATCACCATGGCAGCCAAGTAGAGCTCTCTCAGGCTCAAGGCAGAGAAACCATGTGGAGGGCTAGTACAGGAGTCCTGCTGAGAGCTAATGAGAATTGACCTAAATTGTGTCTTCAGTAGAGAAGGAGATGTTCTATATTGATTTGGCAGCAAACTGTGATACTCACAGTTATGGAGTCTGAGGAGACTGATAAAGGATAGGAGATCTAGGAGAGAGCAGTAACACGAAAACACAGGAGATGGCAACTCATGGCGTCAGAGGACTCAAGAGGGAGGAGAATTAAAGAAAAGATCATTGGGAAAGTAGATTTTTGTTACTTTTTTTTTTCTCCATAAAGATATCCTTGGCAACTTTGGAGAATCTAATTTCAGTTGAATGATGAATTTGAAAATGAGGTGTAGAGGGGCTTGAAGAAAGGAAAGGGTATTTTCTCAAATAGTAGAAGATAGCTGTCTTTTAAGAAGCTGAGCCACAAGAGGAGAATTAAAGTATGATAGCCAGCAGGGAGGGTAATATCAAATAGAGTGGGAGTTTGTCAACTTGGTTCTATTTGACAGCAAATGTCTCTGGGAACAAAAATCTCCTTACTTTGTGCCTCATTAATAACTCTGATCAACAACATTTATAAGCACCTATTACCTGAATGGTCCTGTGGTTGATAGTTCCTGCCTTCAAGGGACTATAACATGCAAAAGGAAAAAGCCATTTTATAAAAGGGAGAGCATTAAGAACTAAACAGGGGTCAGGAAAGGTTTCCACAAGAAGGTTGTCCCTGAGCTGAATCCTGAACAAAGGGCACATGTTTAGGCTTTGGTGAAGATAGATGATGACAATTAAAAAAGACGAGCGAGTCATAGCAGCTACAGTTTCCTGGAGAAATTGAAAGGGGATAATAGTGATATCGAGGGTTCATATTATGAGGTTATTACTTCTGAGAATGCTGTGAACTGGAGAATGGGGGGGGGGTTTCTGAATGATGTAATATGAGAAGAGGAAAGAGACAAATCTTGGTAAATGCCTTCAATTTTAAAAAAAAATTGGGGGGGAGGAGTCAAATGTAAGGCAGGGACTTTTTTTGATAATAGGGTATGATGGAAAGTTTGAAGAGAAATGAAATGATGTAACAGATCAAGTTGTCCTGTGCACTAGAGCTTGGTTGTGGGCTGCTTGCTATTATTTTTGCATCTTTCCTTCGTGTTGTCATGAGGTCCCATGGGTTCAACTCTTATGAGAATAAAGCCAGCTTTGCATTAGTGCCTGGTGTCCATATTTATGCCCCTGCTCTCCTGTTTTGTCTCAAACTTAACATTCCAGAAAGAAATTCATCTTCCCATCCTTGGTCTACTCCCCTCTTTCCCTTGAGGGTGTGACCATTTCAGTTATACAGATTTGCCATTTTGAAACTGTACCTATAACCCTCTCCCTTCTATCTCCATTTCAGTCAGTCGCTAAGTCTTGTCAGTTTTGCTTTTTTTTTTTAAACTTCTTTCAATTTGTTCCCTTCTTTCCCTTTATATTTCCCCTGAATTCAATTTTTTGTTACCTCTTTACTGAATTGTTGCAATAGCCTTTTAATTAGTTTTTCTCCTCTCCACCCCACTTTCAAAATAATCATCCTAAAGAACAGGCCTAACATCATTTCCTTATTCAAGAATATTCAATAACTCTGATTTTCCTATAGGATTAAATATATTTTCTTCACCTTGTCATTTAAGACCTTTTACAATCTAGCTCCAGGCTGACATTACACACTTTCCTTCCCACTTTCTCTAAATTGAACCTTCTTTCTCCCTACTCCAAATCTTGGCATGAGCCATCCTCCCACATCACTGTTTCCTCATTTTCTTCAGGATTCAGCTCAGGGGCTACTTTGTGGAAGCCTTTCCTGACCTCTGTTTAGTTCTTAGTGCTCTCCTTATTTAAAATGGCTTTTTCCTTTTGTATATTATAGTCCCTTGAGTAAGTTCCTTGAATGCAGGAACTTCTACCATAGGACCATTCAGGTAATAGGTGCTTATGAATACTGTTGATCAGAGTTCTTAATGAGGCACAAAGCAAGGAGACTTTTGTTCTCCAGAGGCATTTGCTGTCAAATATAAGCAAGTTGTCAAACTCACACCAGATTAATTTGTGAAATGTTTAATAAAAATACAATATAATATAATAAAATAACAAATATAATTTGTTATTTTCTAATTCTATATGTGGCCAATAAGAGTTTTGTTTGACACCACTCAGCTCATTATGAAAATGGAAGAGAAATTCCTTCTAGATGATATCTCCCCACATGGCTCTGTCTGTAACTCATTTTGTGTGGATTTTTCCCAACTCTCTTGGTATTTTTCAATCTTTGTACTTTTATAGACAGTCAAGAGTTTATCTTAATTCAGTAAGAGGCAACCATGTGGGTAAAAAATAGCTCAATCAATGCAGTGGCCAATCTGGACTGTAGAGGATGGGTGGAGAAGTATGCCTCCTTTCTTCCTGTTTGCAGAGAATGGGGTTGTGCAGGTGTCTGAGGAAGCATTTGTTGTCAGACATAGCCCATGAGTCCATGTTTTGTCTAACCACCCTTTTGTTCAAAAGGAAGGGTTCTCTCTAGGAGAGGTTGATATTATTAGGAACTGATTATTCACTTTTAACTATCTATGATACATTTTTAAAAAAGAAAAGCGGCACAAAAGATAAGAAATTTGTGACTAGAAAAGAAAATAAGTTGGGAGTAAAAGACTTGTTAGAACATCAAAAGGAATAGCCTGGGATAGGGAGTAGCCCTCCCAAAGCAGCAGAGGGACTTGCACAGGAGGCCCAATCTCTTTGCTGGCAGGATGCCCATCAGTTAGATCACAAAATGCATTGAAGCATTCACATTTTTTCATAATCCCTTGATGATGTGTTTAAGTTTTTTAATGGAGATTCCTTTTTTTTTTTTTTAAAGGAAATTCTTCCCCATAGCCTGCTATACTCAGATACTTCGTAGCTCAGCTCAAAGTTTTTAGAACTTTTATTTAATAATAAAGATAATGAAAAAGGAGATCATTCTGTTGAAAACCCAGTCTTTTGATTTCACAAGTAAATAAGTACCAGAGCCTTGGTGTTTGTTGAAAGAAATCTTTTCATCCCAAGAGAACAAATAAGGAAACTTAATGCTTGTGGTCACACACACACACACACACACACACACACACACACACACACACACACACGTACATATCCCATATTACCGTAATAAAAGGATATACTCTGTCACTTTCTGTACAGATTGATTCATGTCATAATACATATTGAAAAGATAAAAATGAATGCACTTCCCTTTGTAAGACTTTTTTTTTTTTTAATTACAGAACTGTGGAAGATCTTAAAAATAATGAAAGTCAGTGGAAAGATTCTCCTCTGGCAACTAGACATCGGGAAATGCTGAAACGTTGCAAAACTCAACTCAAGGTTTGCACTACTTAATTGATATAAATATCCAGTGACATGTTTTCCTTCAGAATATGATCATGTAAAGTGATAATCATTTTGTAGAGTGGTTCTGATTTTTCTTTTATAGACTTGGAGATATTCTTCTGGAGAGTTGAATGTACTCCTGTATCTCCTGCACACAGGGTCCTTGGGGAGAGTGGGCACAAGCTTAGCCTGCATGTGCTCCCTGCTCTGGAAGTCATTTCCTGCCTTTGAGCAATCCTCATGAAGTAGCCCTTGGGTACAGCTATCCCTGGGCTCTGGGCATGGTGTTCTTGGAGTCTCAGCAGTCTGCTTTGTCTTTAGCATGTGCTTCAGCTTGCAGTTTAGATGTTGACAACAGCCCCTGTGCTCTGGGAGCATTGCTGCTGAAGTTGATGGTAAACTCTTGATTGTCTGATGTTTTAAAATTCCATAAGGTCATCAAAAGACAACAAATTCTTCTTTCTCAGGAGTCCTTTACAGTGCCCTTGGAGCCCAATTCTTTCTTTCAGCCAATCACAAGGTGTTTCCTGTTGGCTCCATTGGCTTTCATCCAAAATCCACAAGTCCCTATAATCTTTTCAGATTGATTGAGGACCTATTCATACTTTGTTTACTTTTCATTGATTCAGTGGAGATGTCTGTGATCAATTAGGAAGGGGCTATAACCCTGACATGTACACATACATTATCTTGACAGCTAAACTAGCCTCATAAGAACTGGTTCCCTCCCTCTCTCCCCTTTTCCATCTCTTCCAATCTAGCCAGAAGAGCCTTGGTTATTAGACACAGAGAGAGCCTTTGCTACCAAAAGGAACTTGACCTCAGTAGCTGAGAACATAAATTTATTGTGATGGAAATTTTTCCTTTTATTATATTTTATTATCCATATATCATTTGTCTGTTTACTATTAATATTAACCTTACTTGGCTAAATCCAGATTCCTGGAATGATAAAACTAAAGGAAGATTTTTTGACATTTTTCAACTACTGGAATCAAACTAAGGCATTTTTAGACAAAATTACCTAAGAGAAAAAAAGAATTCTTTTACATACTGCAATCTTGTATATCCTTTTGGCCTATAAAAATTGAACAAGCTTAATTAAAAAAAGAATCATAATTTACAGATTAACCTACATTAATAGAGTTCATAGTGGTCTAATTGAGTGGGGAGACTTACAAGCCTATGGAGTTCAATGAATCTTTCTGCAAATAGCTAAATCAGAATTATTTTACATATATTTCATTTGCTGTAATTCCTCAAGGTGTCTTCTCATTACTTACTAAATACTTGTTTGATCTTAGCTAAAGCATGAGTGGTTAATTAGACTTTTAAAGTTTGTTTGAAGATTATAAATAATTGGGTAATTCATAAATTTCACAATTATGTTTCTTTAGCCAGCAGCATGACAAAGTGGTTGTGTTTTTAGCCAGAATGCACATGGTGAATGGAAACAACTCCATTAGCCAAATCCTCAAAACTTCTTTCTTACAGAGGGATGATACATCTTTACATGGTCTTCATCTCCAAGTATACCCTAGCAATATGGAGATAATATAGTGAATATTAGTCATATTTAGAGAAAGAGTTGAAATAGAGGGGATCACAGTTGCATTAACAGAAACACTTTTTCAGTTTTGAGCTGTGTTTATTCTCATCTTATACTCCTTAAGGGGACTCTAGGTCACAGGGACAAGAACCCTGATATAGAGACTTAGAAAACAAGGCCCCAAAAAACTGTGACGATGACCAGGGATCCACAACTCATGAGTGTGTATGTGGGTACTGTACTCAGTGGTGTCATTTCCACCTTGTTTCTGCAGAAATTGGTGCGATGCAAAGCCTGTGCTGATGCAGGTTTGCTGGATGAAAACTTCCTGCGAAGGTGTCTGAATTTCTATGGCATCGTAATCCAGCTGCTGCTGCGCATCCTTGACCCCGCCTACCCTCAGTAAGTCTGCCTTGCCTTCTTTCTTGTCTTTAGCATCTTGACTACCTAACATGTTAGTGCTTAGTGATCCTCTAAGTCCATGGCATATTAGGCCTTCTTTGGTTTAATTCAAGCTGAAGGACAGCATAGGCAATGCATTTGGTGTCTTTCCATCCCCTGCAAGGAGGTCAAGACATATTGTCAGTGGATGGACAGTGTGCCAAAGTGTTGTGTCCTTACCTGTGTCTGGGCTTCAGGACATTGGCTGATTCAGAGCCACCAAGCCTGTCTCTGGCCCCCTCTGTTAGTTGTGAACCACTCTTAAAATAGTGAAGTTGACAACTGCTGCTGAGATGTCGGAGGGCCAGGGGCCTCATTTCTTAGCCCTAGCTATGAATTGTTTACTTGCTTGCTTGTTTGTTTGAAGTTGTGCTTTCTCTCTTTCACAGTATCACACTGCCTTTAAATCCAGATGTCCCTAAGGTGTTTGCAGCATTGCCTGAGTTTTACGTGGAAGATGTTGCTGAATTTTTATTTTTTATTGTACAGTAAGTAAAATCCATTTCTGACCTTAGTGATGCTCAGATTGCTGTAGCCCTTGATCATTTGCCAAGAGGTCTCCTTAGAGCAGCTTGCTGAGGTATGTTTTCTCACCAGCATGAATCCAACTACTTTACAGATGAATGTTTGATAGATTAACTTTTTGTGCTGGATTCCAGGGTGGCTAAGGAACAGAAAAGGAACCTCTCTCAGTGATACTTCCATGGTCCCATGTGGGCTCCAACTGTAACTCATTTTGTACCTATAAACTTAATGGCATTTGAGAAACAGCACTACAAGCTTTCATTTTGACTGCTGTCTTATGCTTAATATTTTCTGCTTGTTGCCTTGACAGACTATCTTGGGGTTGGAAACAAATCCTGGTGTTAGTTCTAGTAAGAGGTCTGAGGGCAATAATAGGGACTGTGTATATTTGATAAGAGTGAGTGTTTAATGGGGATGGAGTTAACTGGTAGATGGAGATGGACAGAGAGTGGTATGGGAAATAGTGTTGGAGCAGAAGCCTGGGAACCAGAAGAACTTTCATTGTTTTGTTCAGTGTACTGAACAGAGAGAACTGAGAATCTTTTGTTTTCACTAGTCATTTTAAGGCTGAGGAGTTCCTATATGTTATTCTATGTACCTGATTAAATTATAAGTTGAATTTAGGAATAAATAAATTATACTTTGGCCAATAGAAGTATTAGGTGTTCAGCTGTTCAACCATAATACTAATTATTAGCTTGTATCTAGTGCCCAATGGCAAGGCTTCATTGGTCTTTTCTGTTTTCTCTTTCTGCTAAGATACTCACCTCAGGTGCTGTATGAGCCCTGTACTCAGGATATCGCCATGTTCCTTGTTGTGATGCTCTGCAACCAGAACTACATTCGAAATCCATACCTGGTGGCCAAATTGGTGGAGGTCATGTTCATGACCAACCCTTCTGTCCAGCCGCGGACTCAGAAGTTTTTTGAGATGATAGAAAACCATCCTCTTTCTACTAAGCTGTTAGTCCCTTCACTGATGAAGTTTTATACAGGTGAGGTGCTCTAGAATTCTCTAACAGGGTTAGTTGGTGGTGGTCACAGTCAGGTTCATTTCTAGTGTTCTTCTCAGTGTTGTGAATCATAATAACATTTGACATTTGTAAGCATCTCTTGCATGACAGGTATTATGCTAAGCTCCAAATATTTTCTCATTTAATCCTCACAGCACTTCTAGGATGTAGGTGCTATTATCTCTATTTTTACAGATGAGGAGACTGAGGCAAACAGGTACAGCTTGTCCATGATCACACAAGTGACCTATATCTGAGAGCAGATTTGAGTCTTTTTATCCAGGTCTTCCTCTAGGGCCAGTCCTCTGTCTACTACAGCACCACCTTTAGGAAAATTTTATCACTATTTGGAGGACATTTTGCACCATGTTATTTTTTAAGTCAAAGCAATAACATTGCACATTTTTAGTTGGAATCCAGTTTGCGGTTGGTTACAGCAGATTTTCTCATAAAGCTGTTTTGAACCTGTAACTTAGTCCATGTTTGTATCATATCCCAAAGTCATTGAGCCAACTAAGCCTAAAGTAAAATGACAGATAAAGTGCCCTCATTGGGAGTCAGGGGTGTTCATCTGACTGTACTGCTTATGTAGAGGAGTAGAAGACAGTAGAGAAAGGGAAGGATGTCATCTTGGGAAGGACCTACAGATATAGATGATTTTTTTTTTTTTTTCCATTCAAGAAAAGGAAGAAAAGGCTAAGTGGGGAAAGGAAACAGCAATCACTAATTTGTGATTGGAGAAAATGGTCTTCCAAAGAAATAAGGAATAATAGAACCAAATTCCTTATTTCCTTTAGTCCCATGTCAGTTGAAGATTGGCTATTTCCATTTCTACCTCATGCTTAAATAAATTAACCATTTGTATCACCAAAAAACTTATTGAGAACTTTTTCTCTTAGTTTTTAAAGAAGAGAGGGAACAGTGGCATTGTTTTATATTTTTGTCTCTTTAATGTCTGGTTGGCTAAAAGACACCTGGATTATCATGTCTTTTTTTACATTTAATCTGTTGTTTGATTGAAATATAAAGTAAAATAAAAAATGTAAAAATAAAATATAGCCTCACACAAATAAGTAGTTGGAAAAGTAATAGTTTCAAAGCCCTGTCAGATAGTTAAGGATATTCCTCTTGGATGCCACACCAACACTTGAATGGTGCTAGTTTATTAAAGGCTAGCTCCATTGTGAAATTTGAAGCTATGTTGATGAAGGTTTCTCCTTCTATTACATTAAAATACTGTCTTGCACTTGAATCTATCTTTTATTCAGGCATGATCATGGTATTGCATTTATGAAATGTGCCAGGCAGTGGGGATGCAAAGACAAAGAAGCCCAAACAATCCTTGCCCTTAGAAGCTTAAATCCTCTAGTGAGAAACAGTATGGCCAAAAAGTATCTATCCAGGCGTAGGGCTAGAGCTAAGGAACAAAAAAAGAAAAAGTTCAGGGACAGGTTAAAAAATGCTTCATCACTTAAGTTAATTCTTTACAAGAGGAAGAGGTGATGCATACCTAGCATGAGGGACAGCCTGGGCAAAGACACAGAGATGGGAAGTGGAGTGTTATGTAAGGGAAAGAGTAAAACAATCAATCTAAATGGACTATCAGTCACAAAAATAATATGTAATAAAGTTGGAAAGGTAGGAGTCAGGGTGTGAAGAACTTTAAATGTCATATAGTGTCATTTGTTTTAGAGTAGCAGTAATAAGGAACTATGTGAGAGTGCTGTCCCTTTGGAAACTGATTGGAATAGAAAGAAATGAAAGTGAGATTAGATAATGACTGTGACACTTACCAGGTAAAAACTGCCAAGGGCCTAAACTGGGTTGGTGGCTATGTGAGTGGGGGAGAAAGGGACAGATGAGAGTGACTATTGAAGAGGAAAATGCAGTTGGACAGGATACTGGAAATGAGAGTGAGTTATAAATTAAGGTTGTAAACTTGTGACTCAAAGAAAGCATGGAGAGTGTAGGGGAAAAGTAGCACATTTTGTTTTGAATGTGTTATGTTGGTGATGCCTGTAAGTCATGGAACATGAATGTGTCCAGAATGTGATAGGGCTTTAGACTGCAGGTATGAGAACCAGACTAAAAGGCAAGACGCCTGGGGCATCTTCATTGAGACAGTAATGGAACCTTGAAAGCCAATGAGGTCACCCAGGGAGAAAATCTAGATAAAGAAGAGAAGTACAGCTGAACTTGAGGAAGGGCCATTGAAGGAAACAAACCCAGAAAGGTTAAGGCACTCATCCCAGGTCAAGTTAGTGTTGGAGCTAAGGTTGAAATGTCTTTTTATCTATTCTGATGGATGAGGCCCTCTTCAACAATGAAATGAACCAAATCAGTTCCAATAGAGCAATAATCAGTTACACCCAGCGAAAGAACTCTGGGAGATGACTATGAACCACTACATAGAATTCCTAATCCCTCTAATTTTGTCTGCCTGTATTTCACAGGTTAATTGTACACTATTTCAAAGTCAGATTCTTTTAGTGTAGCGAATAAACTATGGACATATATACATATATATTGCATGTAATTTATACTTTGACATATTTAACATGTATTGATCAACCTGCCACCTGGGGAAGGGGAAAAATTGGAACAAAAGGTTTTTCAGTTGTCAATACTGAAAAATTACCCATATGGCAAAATCTAACTAGGAGGATGTCCTGTGATACATATAAAAGACAGAAGGCCCAGATAAATATACTAAGTAACAGTGCTTAATGGGACTTGGAACTTGGTGCACTTATACTAGTAATAGGAATTGTATATTGCAATGAAATAAGGTAGAAAAAACATTTATTAAACATTAACCACAGACATCAGATGCTATTTATTTGCAAACGAAGTAAAAGTAGCCATCTTGGTTCTCATGAGTCATTCTGGGTTACACCAGAAAATTTGGGTCCCCAGGCTAACCCATCCTCTTGATTAAAGTACCCATAACTATATTCTTATTGTCTTCATTTTGTCTTTATATACATAAAAGCACCTTTAAATCTTGAAGTTTCCTGAATTTCAGAAATTACCCATACTTTTTACTTGTCTTTTCATTTTATATTGCTTTCATTTCCAAAAATATCCTTCCCTCTTCCCTTGCTAAATGAGCCATTTCTTTTGTAACAGATTAAAAAATGAAGAGGTAATTCAGATCTTGCCAGCATATTATCTGTCCAACAATATATGTAGTGACTTCACACCTATCATCCTGCTTTCTCCTCTGCCTCTGCAAGAAATGAGACACATTTTCACAAGTTCTTTTTGGTTTTGTTTTTTTCTATTTAAACCTATTTAAAACCTTTTAGACATTGTGCCTTGTTTTTTGAGTTCTGCTCTCATTACTACATCACTTCATCACTTGTTATGCTCCACCAATATTTATTTACCATGAATGCTAGGTCCTTCCTTTATTGATTGTCATCTATTTCTTTGTCCAGTTCCAAGCTGCCACCAAAGTCCTGGTATGTGTTTTGGTTAGTGTAGGAGCTTTCCTACTGTCTTTGATCTCTATAAAATTATACCTGTCAGTATAATATATTCAGTATATTTATTCAGTATATAATGTCAGGATAATTTTCTCCCTCTGACACTAGTATAACCTTGGTGCCAGCATTTAGCCCCTAATGAATGGCTTATTACAATAACTGCTGGTGGGTCGCCTGTCTCATACCTCTCCCCACTCCAGACTGTTCTCCATCTTTCTGAAACAGGACTTAATTCAGTTAATTTTTCAGTTAAATTGCTTGTAAATGTTTGGGGGAATTTGGTGTTTTGGGTTTTGTTTTGCTTTTTTTTAAGAAGAGGGAGAAATGGGAAAATTTAGTTTCTATCTGTTGCTAAATTGTTTTTATTTGATGAAATAAAATCCTCACTCTTGTCATTGATTTCATTTTCCTGGGTGATTTCTTTCCCTTTTGTTTTTTTTATTTTTTTATTTTGTTTCAAAGAGATATAGGCCTAAGGGATAAGCTTCTGGTGATTTCTCCTATAATAAAGCCAAATTAGGACAGCTTTTTGGCAGATTTGTGTATTTAGGTCTCAAATGGTAACAACCCTAATTGATTTTGTACAAAACCATGTGACCTTGACTGCCCCTTCCTTCCCTGTTTCTTCTCTAGATGTTGAGCATACTGGAGCCACCAGCGAGTTCTATGACAAATTCACAATCCGCTATCATATCAGCACCATTTTTAAAAGTCTTTGGCAAAATATAGCCCACCATGGCACCTTTATGGAAGAGTTCAAGTGAGTATTGGATTTCCCATTACAATTTTTACTTTGGTGAAAATTTTGGATAGGAATTCTCTTGTCACTGGGCTTCATTTGGCAGACTCCTTTTGAGAGGAAGTTCTCAGATGATAAAAACCATCTTAGTTCACTTAGCAACATTTTAAAGTGCTAAACTCTGCAGAGTTCTTTTGGGTGCTGGGAAAAGGAAGTTTTGATGAGAAAGAGTGTCTATCTTTGTGGAATACAGTCTGTGAGGTTTTACTCACACATACAACTGTAGTAAACAAAAATATATAAAACAAGCTGAAATGGGTAGGAGATCTGGAGAGATTTAACATAGCAGATCTTTTCATTGAGTCTTAAAGTTTAGACAAGAATTTAGGAAGTGAATAGGGATAGGGGAGACTGTTGAGACTTACTCAACTTCATGGACTCAAGAGAGACCACAAGGAATTCTTAGGCATGCTTGAGATCAAAGAGTGGGCATTTGGGGAGTGGGCATGGTGGAGCTGAGATTATAAGAAGTACATATTTTGGGATCAGAATATGGAATACCCTCTTAGCCGGCCACAGAAAACAAGTAATCTAATGGAAAAATTCAATTCAAGAAGTATTTATTAAGTGCCTTCTGCTTTGTTAACACAGTTTTGAGATCCACAGTGTGTGCACATCATGCAGTTATAAGGAAGTTACATTACCTCTATTATCTCCCTTGATCAGCACCTATCTGTAACACTATGCTCGTTCTTGGCTACATTTCTGAGGAAAGGCCTCTGTTAAACTGGAAGGTATTTCAGAGGACCTTTTTGAAGATCCATGCAAGACTTAGGGAGAAAATAGTTGTATGACAGATCATTAAGTCACTGAGAGGTCCCTAGCTGAATAAGAGCTAAATCAGATTTGGTCTTTATGGTCCTAGAGCAAAGAAAGAGAAGAGCAGATAGGTATTGTAGAGATAGATTTAGGCTGGGGATCAGCCTTGTAGTGATGGACCATCGCCATTTCTAGAGGTCATGGGGTCCCACTCACCAGAGATATAAAAGTATTGTAGTAGGGAGGATTTTTTTGGGGGGGTATTTGGTCTAGATGACTATTGAGGTTCCTTCTAATTCTGAAATTCTATAATTGAACTTTGATAGTAGGAATAGCAAACTAATGATTTTGGAGCAGAAAAGTGATGTGATCAGATCTCTTTATAAAATCAGATTTGTCTGGCATCAGTATTCATTCAATCAGCAAACATTTATTAAGACTCTAGTGTATGCAGAACCTATTAAGTGATGAGATTAAATCTGGTTCCTGTTCTCATGGAGCCTAGAGTTAATCAGAGGATAAAACTCAAATACATTCAAGTATGAGGCCTGAAACATAATAGATAGTTTTGGGGTTAGATAGTTTTGGGGTTTTTTTTTTTAAAGTCACTTGTGAATGCATCAGGAAAGGTTTGATAGAGGAAATGGCTTGTGGATTGGGATTTATTAGATCAATAGAAATTTGACAGAAGGGGGAACAAACCATTTTTAATGGAATTTCTCTTTCTAATAGAAAGTCATTCCCTAATGTTTTATTGTGACATGAAGATAGTTTTAGATTTCAAAAGCTATGCCAATCAAATGTAAGCTCTGAGAGCTTCAACAGAGCTAATTTATCTCCGGTGACTGTTTTTATTAGAGAGCCAGCTCAAAAAAGCATTACCAATGGGTCAACCTGTAAGATAGAGTCTTTACCATTGCCATTTATGAAGCATATAAAAATACAAAATGACCATCACTCTGTGTTGTCTTTTTCCACTTCAGTGTTAATTGAGAGTTGTCAATAATGGGGGCAGAGTGCCAGATTTAGATTTTAGATTCTTTCACAATATAATTTGACACATTAAAAAACAAGTGGATCCACTATTTAAGGAAATGTGTGATACATAAGATGCACAGATGGGTAGATGGATGGATAAATAAGTGGAGATTCTCATTAAAATGGAAATCATAAGACATAAAGAAACTCTAACCAAATGGAAGAATGACTCAGATTTTCATTGGAATAAAAAATGAAGGAGTTAGCAGAGTTAATTTCATTGTGTGCCCTAGAATAAGTAGAAGTAGTTGATGGGACATTTGGCCATATTCCTTTGTAGTGCTCACAATGGGAGTAGGCAGAAGCCCACGATCAAAATAATAGTAGCAAGCATCTGTTACTAAGGATGAAGAAGTAGAGAAAATGAATGAAGAACTTTACAAGAATGTCACAATGAGCCAACCTACACTTGGATTTGATGTGATTTTATTTTGAAGGGATAAATGGAAAACGATAGTTCATGATTAAGAAATAAAAGATGCCTTAGAGTTATAGATTATTCGAAAGTCAATAAAGTGAATGTTTTATTCAAGAAGAGAATTAGGCAGCTAGATTTGCAAGCACTAAACAAAGTCTCAAAGAAGAAATGGACTGTATATTAATTGACATTTCTGTCTCAATAGCTATGCAGTTAGGTCGTTGATTGCTTAATGCAGAAGTCAAACTAATCAGATTAGAAGAAAATAAGATACTGTGTGAAATAACAAAATCTCCAACCTAGCCTACTTGAATAAGCTGATAATTAAGAAAAATAGGTTCTGGGTCTATTTTCTCCAAGAAATGACTATAGTCCATCAATACAAGAGGGAGACTACCAGGTCCATCACTACAAGAGTTCAGAAAGTGCATCAAAAGACAACTCTGAAGCAAGCTCATTTACAAAACAGTACAAAGATGATGATCAAAGAAAAGAAATTATATTCTATAAAATAAAATAAAAAAATAATGGAGGGGAAAGTGACATTGCAAAAAAATGAGACATAATACCCAATTGAACCATAACATGCAGACTTTTGCAGATAAAACTGCATATAGAATTGGAAATAGATCTGAAATGCAACAGATCTGGCAGCATTTCTAGACTGATTTATTTACATGCTCAATTATAGAGCAGCTACCACATTTGGACGATAAACTTTAATAAATACCTGTTGTAGTGGAAATGAAGTTAATAAGACTTGTTAAACCTGGCTAAATAAGTACATAGATGAAATCTATCCTGGAGGCAGCCCAATTATAAAAAAAGTACTCAGATTGATTTTGAGGCAGTCTTGGGAAAAGATTTCAAAGAATAGAAAAGATCATGGATGATGATGATGATGATAACATCCCCCAAAATTGTTCTTTAAATCAGAAAGATTCTAAAAATTTGTGTCCATATACATACTTTCTTTTCTTTATAAAATTTTGTATGTACATATTGAAATCTAAGTAGGAAAGAACAGACAGACTTTTTTTTCACTTATTTCTTTTTGAGACTCATTTCCTCTCATCTAAGCTGGAACTTCAGTGATCACCCATAGTTTGATCCCACTTAATTGCCATGAGAGCTTTTTCCATTCCATTTCTGACCTAAGTTGGTTTCCTACCCCCAGAATCCTTCTTAGGCATCTCATCACCAAGAGTTTGCATTGATACTAAATATAGTGCAGCCTCCAGATAACCCACTACAGTTCAGAACTCTCAAATTCAAGGGACCCATCAGCCTCAGCCTCCTTAGTAATAGGCATGATAGGCACGTGTCACTATGCTTCCTGGAATAAACAATTTGTAACAATTTTCAATAATATTTTCAGTTAGCCATTTGACAGAGGTAGTGGAAGCAAAATTCTAGGATTTATTAGTTAAAAAGAAATTATATATATATATATATATATATATATATATATATATATATATATATGAATGTGTACTCAATATAACATGCGTGTGTATGTTATGTTTGTATGCACACACATTTGATTTCATTGAGCAAAATGCATTCTTAAAGGTCTTCTAACATTATGTCTACAAATGTGCTGACATGAAGATTAAGATTCCTTAGTAAATGCAGCATATTTCATATAGATAATTTTGTTCTACAGCTTTTGATTATCAGTCATGTATACCAAAGACACTTGGTTGAAGAATATCCATTGAAAATTCTCTAGATCATAGTAAATATCTACCCAAGTATTTCTTGGTAAATACCCTTGTATTGTTGCATCTAGTTCCATGATACTTTTGGTTTTCTTCACTGGACTCCAGTCACTCGAAAGAGAATGGCTGAGTGATATACATAGAAGAAATCCAAACAGATGACAATTCATAGTAATCAAGCTGACATGGAGTTGGCTAGGCAGCCCACTGAATTAAGCTATATATTTTGGAACTTATTTGTGCTAAATAATGAACTGGGCTGAGAATTGACTAATTAGCAGAGAGCTAAGTGCTTTCAGTGATTTTGATCCATTTAACCCCAGTGCCAGTCTTTTAAAGAAAAAAAAAAGGCATTTATATGGCTGTGAGCAAATGAATGAAAAAAGTATTTTTTTAACATAAATGTACCAAGCACTGTGCTAATTGTTGGGATTGCAAAAAGCAAAGACAGTGCCTGCATTGAGGAAAAGTCCCCATAGAGGGACAGGGCACTTTGTTCAGAAAGTTATAGATTTGATGAGTGGAGGAGTCATAGGAAAATAGATTATCAAGAGGAAATGTGAAAAGAATCCAAATAGTGGGTAGTCTGGAGAGCATGATAGCTGTAAGTAGCAGACAGTTAACAATAGCAGTGACTTTCAAATGAAGTGGTATAAAATGTATCATTAAGGAAATGTTTAATTTGAAAAGATTGGTCTTGTAATGAGTTTGAGGGGTAATTGAACCTGTTGCATAAAATGAAAGGTCATAGGTGGTTATTAACTGTAATAGGGAAATAGGGAATTTCCACATGAAGGAGGTCACATCCTTCCAAGCCTGCATGAGTGATTGTTTTGGCAACCAGATAAAGGTGTAATTGGATGGAAGAAAGAGTGGATTATAAGATCTACTAGAAAGACCTTGAAGTAGTTGAGAGGGCATTGGCAGCTGTAAGAATAGATAGTGAAAAAATTGTCTAAGTAGAATCAACAGGACTTAGGACCTAATGTAACATAAATGGTGAATGAGAGTAGTGAGTCAAAGATAATGTTTTGAATTTTGAAAATCAGGGACAAAACAAATACCACTGTCAAAGCTAGAAGTCAATTTAGAGGAATAGGGCTTCTTAATGAAAATAATACTAATTAATGAATACATAGAAATGTACTTAGGCAAATGAGGTCAAAAGAAGCCTATACCTTTTTTTAAAGCCAATGTTTTATTGATGCCTTTTTTTTTTTTAACATAGAAAAAATCCATTTATTTCTAAAAATTTACATGCTGAATTGAGTATTTACAGCAAAATGGAAATGTTTGCTTTAAAAATTTTGTCTTTATATTCTAATATTGTCTCTAGACTCAATAACTTTTGATATTTTGCTCTCTTGACTAAGATAGGGATCATTATACTTAATAGGACTGTAGGATGAATTTCCTTTTTTACCTGTGAAGTCTTTTTTTTTTTTTTTTTTTTTTTTTTAAATAATATTATCCCTTGTATTCATTTTTCCAAATTATCCCCCCCCTCCCTCCACTCCCTCCCCCCGATGACAGGCAATCCCATACATTTTACATGTGTTACAGTATAATCTAGATACAATATATGTGTGCAAATCCCATTTTCTTGTTGCACATTAAGTATTAGATTCCGAAGATATAAGTAACCTGGGTAGATAGACAGTAGTGCTAACAATTTACATTCACTCCCAGTGTTCCTTCTCTGGGTGTAGTTTTTTCTGTCCATCATTGATCAACTGGAAGAGAGTTGGATCTTCTTTATGTTTAGATATCCACTTCCTATTGATGCCTTTTTAAAATATCGCTTTTGCTTCCCAGTGAATTCACATGAACCCCACTGAATTCTCCCTTGTCACAAAACAGAACAGTTATGCAAATAAATCATCAGACTGGCCTTGTTAAGCAATGTGTACCACAGTCTACATTGATAATCCACCACCTTTTTGTCAAATGTCATTTGTCTGTCCTCTGGAGTCATAGTTGGTCATTGTATTAATCAAAGTTCAGATATCTTAGTCTTTCAAGATTGTTTTCTTCCTTATGCAAATTATTCTGGTTTTACTTACTTCCCACTGCAATTCATTCTAGCCCCTTGCAAGTTTCCCTGAATTCATGATACCTTTACAGCTCAGTAATATTATATTACTATTTATATATTGCAGTTCCACTGTTCCTCAGCCAGCATTTACTTGATTTGCAATTTTTTATTAGCACAAAAAGAGTGGTTGTCAAGATTTTTGTCTGTGTGGAAGCCCTTTGCTTTTGACTTCCTTTTGAGTAATATAATTGTCTGATGGCAATAGTTTAAAATACTTTAGGTATCTTAAGTATATTAGTGAGTCTGTCTTCCCACAGCTCCTCCCATTATTCCTGCCATTTTCATCTTTGGTCATCTTTGTCTAAAGGTATGGGATGAAACACACATATTGCATGTCTGTCAGTGAGTTGGGGAATTCTTTCATAGAGTTGTTGGTAGTTAGCTAGGTGATATAATGGATAGAGGCTCAGGCTGGAGCCAGGTCTCATATTGACTGCCTATGTGATCCTGGGCAAGTCAATTAACTAAAATGACCTCTCTTCAATTTCCTAACTGTACAATGAGGACAATAACAGAACCTGCCTTCCAGCATTGTTATCAATATCAATTAAATAATAGTTTTAAAGCTTTTAGCACAGTGTCTGGCACACACACAGCAGGTGGTTAAAAACTGCATATTCCTGTCCTTTTCTTTCCCTTCTTCTGATCATCTCTGTTTTTGGTTTAGAATTCTATCCCTTTCTTTGTGAATTGATGCAGAGTGAAATAAGCAGAACCAGAAGAAGAGGTTAGTGTAAATGATTTGGAAAGGTATATTTTGAATAATTAGTAAGGTCAGTAGAAATCCTAGAAAACAGATAATGAAGTCCCAGAGGCAGACAGCCTCAGGGCAAGATAGCATATTAAAGTCTTACTCTGCTTGCTTTTCCTTTGTTAAAAGGGAATGTTCAATTTTTCTGTGGCCTATTGACTGATATAAAAAGAGGGCATCAATATAATTAATTTTTTTTAATCTCCCACTAGTCATAACTATGTGACATATAGTTGTTTTTAATTTTTTTTCTTTGCAACATGTTATATTTACATGAAGCTGTGGATGTGGTGTAAGATACTGTTCTAAACCATTACTATCAAGCTTCTTCCCACTTTTCCCAGTGTTCTTCTAATAAAGGGAGTCCTCAGCCAAGTTAGTATATTTGGGTTCATTAAACATGCTAATGCCATGTTCCCTTGTTAAGAGGTCCTGCTTATCTACTTTGTCCTACTGTTCTATGTTCTAACAAGTACCAAATAGTTTAGGGGAATACTGCTTTATGACAGTTTCAGCCAAAAGCTCTTTCATTCCTTCTATTGTCATTACATCATTTAGATTCTTAATTTTTTGTTCCTCCAAATAAATTATTTTTACTTTAATAAAGCACTTGACACTTTGATGGAGCACTAAATCTTTAAAATAATATTGATAGAAATATTGTTTTCACCCATGAGTGAATGTTCCTAATTATTTAAGATTTCCTTTATTTCTGTAAAGTATATTTTGTACTTTTGTATCCCCAGAATGGAAAGTTAATGTTGAATATTTTATGCATTTTTAAAAGTTACTTAAATGGAATTCCTTTCATTTCCTCTCTATTTTTCTAATCACTTGTACACAAATGCAGGTGAATTTTGTATCTTACTACTTCACTGAAACTACTAATCACTTAGTTTAGTTTCTTCGTTGATCATCTAAGGCAGTGGTCCTCAAACTTTTTAAATAGGGGGCCAGTTCACTGTCCCTCAGACTGTTGGAGGGCCGAACTATAGTAAAAACAAAAACTCACACTCTGTCTCCACCCCTCAGCCCGTTTGCCATAACCGGGTGGGCCGCATATGTCTTCAGTGGGCCGCATCTGGCCCAGGGGCCGTAGTTTGAGAACCCCCTGATCTAAAGTGTCTATTATACAATATAATGATTAGTGTTCCCTCATAATGGTCTTTTTCTTTTGGAATCAATTGAGTCTTAACATGTTTTCAATCCCAAACTATAGACCAGATCTTCTGTACTACACAATTTGGGTCACACGTTATTTACTTACTTTAGAAAAAAGGAGGGGAGGGAAAAAAGATCCAATGAAGCCATTAGTCTGTTATCTATGTGAAGAATAATAACTCAGATTTCTTGTGTAAAGAATGATAATGTCATAGGAAATATTATTGGTCTTCCAGGTCTTCTGAAGGACAGCTTATTTTGCCACTTCAGAGACTTTTTTGCCTTTTGGGGGTGATACATAAACATATATGCATTTTGCTTGCTTTTCCAGTTCTGGGAAGCAGTTTGTTCGGTACATAAACATGCTGATAAATGACACAACGTTTTTGTTGGATGAGAGTCTGGAGTCCTTGAAGCGGATCCATGAAGTGCAAGAAGAAATGAAGAACAAGGAACAGTGGGACCTGTTGCCCCGGGTGAGGATGTGTCCCCCAGAGGACCCTGTAGCTTCTCTGTGAACTTGCATTTGGAGACCTTGTAGGTCTTCCATTTAGATGGCACATTGATTCCCTCACCTGAGCAGGTGGCACGTCACCACCTGTTAGTTTGATTCAATTATAGATTAGCAATAAGTTTAGAGGTGAAAACTATTTTTAGATTTGGTTAGTTTTTAAAGAGTTTTTGTGGAGAAAAACTTTTATTGTTTCACCATATTGACTTATATTTGGGAAGTAAACAAAGAGAATATATACCTTTTGGATTCTGTTAGCTGGAGAGGAATTTGGTTCTTTTTTACATTTCTCTCAATGTGTTGTGCGAGTAATTGAAAACTGAATGGATCTTTGTCAGATTAAGATAATAATGGAGAATAACTTTTGCCCAATGCCACGTAGAAGCCCTGTTGAGGAGGAGAATCTGTCTCTTCCCAATATCTTAGGCTTCAAATCTTTTGACACAAGTTTGGTTAAGTCACTAAAGTAATATATAATTGTTCTAATGTAATGTTCCAAACAAATGTACTTGCAAAGTCATTGCGCATTATTCCACATCAAAATATGATTTGGAATTGTGGTTTTCTCTGGAATCAAGACTATTGTCCAAAATCGGAGTCCCCTTTTGGTATAAAAGTGGGAGCATCTGTTAAATCTTTGTAAGGATTTCTTCAAATGAGGATAAAGAATTCACCTGTGACAAAGCCAAATTGTAACTCAAATCTGAGAGTTTATGGCAAATGTAAAACAGGTTTGTTCAGTAAAAGTTTTGCAGGCATAATGGGATCATAGTATTTAGTTGCTGTTATTTGAATGTTTTTTCCCCAACTTAATGTATCATTCACTTTTGAATAATATGGGAATTGAAAAACAGCTTAGTATTTTATACCTTCATATGTAATCCTTTCAAGGCCCTTTTTCAGCTTGTCCCCTGCCAAAGTTCATGACCTTGTCATAACTGGACTTTTTCTGGGCCACATCCCTGCCTCCAATCGCTTTGCTTTCTGCCAGGTGCCCTTTTGTGCATGTCATCTTCCCACTAGAACTTTCATTGCATCTGGAAAAATACTGGTCTGACTTTGAGGAGCCTTCACTTTTCTATAAGCTCCAACCTTTTATCCAACCAGCTTTCTACAGGACCCTCTAGTCTAGGCCATAGGGATAATTTGGCAGCCACATGTTATACTTTCAGCCTTCATAGCTTAATATGCAGCAACTTTCCTCCTTTTTCCAATTAGAACAATCTCTCCCCAATCCTGCTCTTCTCCACATCTTCAGGTCCTTACTCCTATGCCATGCTTCCAACACTGTTTGTCTCATCATTCTTCCCATTGAGAAGCAGTTTTTCCTTCCTTTGCACTTCTATAGCATTTCTTTTGTGGCAAGCATGTCTTTATCAGACTGTTTATGCCCTAAGGAAAGGACCCTTTTCTTGTATCCCAGTTAACAGTAGTAATACGATAGTATCCTGCACATAAGAGGTACACAATAAGTCCTTGTTGAATGAATAAATGTGGTCTGTGCTGATGGAAGAAATGATGTTCTGCTGCATTAAAGCTATTAGAAATAATTTCTATATCATTTTAAATCAAATATAGCTTTAATATGCCTAAATTTCATCCTTTGATATTTCTATATCAAAAACAGTTCAGTCTCTCAGTTATTGTTTTAAAACTCAGATGATTAGGAGGAAAAGAACCTCCATGATGTCAAAGCAAGGTGTTTCTTCATTAGTAAAATGGGGTTGATATTTTTATTATCTGCCTCACTCTTTTGATGGCTGTGAAGAAAACACTTTATGACCTTTTCATGCCCCATAAAAATGTGATTCATTAAGTTGATCATGGCGAGCAGTTAGAGACAGAAGCACATAATACAAATAGAGCTGGGTGTGAGCCCCATTACTGATCCATTCCAGTTTTGTGACCTCCCAAAGCCCCAGACAATGCTCTAAACCCAAAAGCTTTATCAGACTTTAGATCAGACTTTTGCTTAAGGAAAATTATTTTGGCAGCCATAGACTGGAGATTGGAGGAAGAAGGATCATATAGGAGATGATTGCAGCGGTTTATTTGGTTTGTAATGCCTAACTAGCAGTTAATGATGCTAGATTGATGCTCATAAAGGAAACTGGGACTGGTTATATAGAGGTAAGAGTCATCTTTGTAGACATGTGAGTTGATGAGGTCAGCAGAATACCACATACAGAGAAAGCTCAAGAAAGATCCTTGGGAACACACAGCATTAGAGGGAGCAAGCTCAATAATGAATCATCAGAGTTCTTTAAGAAGGTGGGAGAAGATTGGGAAAGCCAAGAGAGAGTAGTGTCTAAAAACTCAGAAAGTAGAGGAAGAAGAAGAAGAAGAAGAAGAGCAGTGGCCAATGTGGCAGAGAAATCCAGAAGGATGAGGATTGAAAAAATACTCACATTTGATCTCTTATAAATGGAGAGGGCAGTTTAGCTGAGTGATGATATCAAAAGCCAAGCTGCAGAAGAGGGAACAGAAAGAAAGAACTGCCTAAGTATAGGCTGCTTTTTCTAGGGTAGCAGTAGAAGGAGTCAGAAAGGTAGAATGAATCTATTTAAGGGTCGAGGATGACTGGAACTAGGAAATGTGAGGAAACCTCTGGAGGGGATGGTCTTGGCAAGAAGGGCCAAAGGAAAGGGAGAGAGTGTTGGGGAGGGCGAGAGTGAAGGGGCTTATATCAAATCATATTTCCATTTTCTCTTAAAAGGGGAAACAGGCCTTAACTGAGAGAGAGGGGAGAGCAAAATATGGGAGCTTTGAGAAAAGGAGGGAGAAAGTTTATGGTCACTTTTGGAGAGGAGTTAGGAGATTCATTAGAGAGGAATTGAGAGAATTACTCTACTACAGTGAGTACTCAGGTTCATATACTATATTAGATCTCCAGTCAGGGCCCATTTATTCTTTGTACACAATTCCAAAAAGCTGTTGCTTTACTCACAGAAGAGTAAAAGAACCAATTTAGAAGCTGCAAGAAGGGTTCTAGGTGAGACACCTTGATAAGAGGAAGTGACAGCCTCGTGAGGAACAAGGAAGGGAAGAGAAAAACCATAGAAAGCAAACATGAGAATTGAAAAAATCATTGTAGACCCTTGTAGAGAAAGGGTCTACAATGATTTCTCTCCCTGGATTCTGTTTTTACAGGGCTAGCTAAGAATTTTCATAACCAAGTTATTAATGAAAAGTTATATTTTGTTTTTGTTCTACATCCATAACCTCTTAGGAACATTTCTTTCCAAAATGGTGAGAAAAAAAGTTTATTTTGGCATTTTTGTCAAATAATATAATTCCCTGGACTGGAGAGGACTCCTCATTTGCCTTTGGGATTTCTGTGTTTTTTTGTTTTTTTTTTTTTTTTGGTGAGTAACAAAGAAGAAATGCTAACACTTTCTTTACCTTTGATTGTCTGTTCCTAGGACCAGCAGCAGGCTCGTCAGTCTCAACTCGCTCAGGACGAGCGTGTGTCTCGCTCTTATCTTGCACTAGCAACAGAAACAGTGGATATGTTTCATATTCTCACCAAGCAAGTCCAGAAGCCTTTCCTCAGACCTGTGAGTGAAGATTCTTTTTTTGCTGTGTTCACTTCCCACTCTGCTCTTTTTTAAAGGTCATGATCAGAGGGTCAACAAACTTAGACTTCTGGTTCTCTGAACATTAGCATTTATGTATTCATTGGGCATTACAAATTGATGTAATGGATTGAGGGGAATGAATATAGTTACCATAAAAGTGGAAGATTGATGTAATTCCTGCTTCAAAAATGCAGAAGAGGCTTTGTCTTTGGTTTTTGGTTGAATCTTTTTTGGTCTCACTACTCTTGACATCATGAGTTTTTATATTACTTTGGTTCTCTAGGAACTTGGACCACGCTTGGCTGCTATGCTGAATTTTAATCTTCAGCAACTATGTGGCCCCAAGTGCCGTGACCTGAAAGTGGAAAACCCTGAGAAATATGGGTTTGAACCAAAGAAGCTCTTGGACCAATTGACAGATATTTACCTGCAGCTAGACTGTGCCCGCTTTGCTAAGGCTATTGCCGATGACCAGGTGAGTAATGGAGGTTACGTAAAGTCCAACTCTGTCAATATCCTGTGTGCTTCACACTGCTTTCTTGCCTGACAAGTGTAGATCACTTGTTCTTTTCTGATGATTTTCCACCTTAAAATGAAAGGTTTTTTAAATGACAGTTGGCAGAATGGTATCACATATAAATAAATGTAATGATGAGTCACATAAACACATAGTCATGTATATGAGTCACAGAATCTTAGAATTTAAAAATCCCTCAGAGCTCATCCAATTCATCCTATACCTTAAAAAGCATCTATTCTGCAATAAGTAGCTTCCATTTTTGTAGCTTTTGGTATAGAGAAACTCCTCACTACCTCTTAGAACTGTTTGTTTTAGTAAAGGAATAAGAGAAAAGCCCTGTAACATAAGCATTTATTAGACTCTTTCTACTTTTTTTCACATAAAATTCATCTAGAGGACATTGAATTTTTGTGTTGTTGAAATTAAAAGACCCCATAGAAGAAAGACATGAAATGTGGATTCATTTATGCTTTCTGTACCAAAAAATGAAAGAGGCTTCATCTCCTTCTAACCCTATCATTGAGTTGCTTTTTTTTCCTTTTACAATCATTTTCATCAACTCCCTCCCCCATATTTTCATTTCTGGAATCTGCATCAATGAAAAACAGATTACCTGTTTGCCGATATTACTTTTACTTTGCAGAATGACACAATCTACAAGTTAAGAGATCTTTCTGCATTAACCTTCCTGTCTAATAACAAAAATCCCAGAGATTCTAAACCCTTTGTGTATTAAATCTGGTAAAGCCTACAAACCCCTTTTCAGAAAAATATTTTTAAAAAGATTATCAAAGAAATATAATTAATTTGAAATTCAGTTATAAAAGTACTTTTTAAATACAAGTTCCAGATCCTAGGAACCATCTATATCTTTTGACTCAGAATTCCACCAAGGAAATTGGAATCAAATGTCCCAATATATCCCAAAATGTTCAAAACTTTTGTTGTAGTTTAGAATCAGAAATTCTAAAAAGTATATGCTCACCATTTGGGGAAAGAATGCAAAACCTGTGGTACATGAATGTAACCAAGCATACCGTTTGTTTATAATATACAGTAAGTTATAATGGTTATTAAGGAATTTGGAGAAATTTGGGAAGATTTGTGTAAATCTAGCAGAGAAATAAAATGGGACCAAGGGAATCATACATACAAGGACTACAATATAAATGAAAAGATCATTAAAAGAAAGTCAGATTAAAAAAAAAAACCCAAAAACTGGAGTATATGAGCAAGTGCGTTTTTAATAAAGAAACCCAAATTGTCAATAAATATGTGTGAAAAAAATGCTCTGGCTCACTTTACTCTGCATCTGCTGACTTGCCTGGTTTTAGTTCCACAGAACAAGCTGCCACTCTTGGTTAACTCACCTCCAGTTTCATCACCATGCTGCTTTTCCCTCTGGCACAGTATCAAACTCCTCCCAATCTTTCTTCCTTTATACATGACAGAAACTCCACTCCAAGTCTGCTGCTGTGCCTGGTTTCAACTCCACAAATTAAGATACCCCATGGTCCTACCTCTTCCTCTCTGTCTTCCTTTCCTGAGTTCCTTTGTATGTTGCTTCCCCTTCGCCCCATTTAATCATAGCTCTTTGAGGGCAGAGACTGTCTTTAATAATTATATCCCCAGGGCTTAACACAGTTTGGGGCACATAGTAGAAGTTTATTAAGTATTTATTGGAATTAGAATGATTATTAGAGAAATATAAATTAAAACAATTTTCTGGTTTCACTCAAAATAGCAAAGATGACATAAACAGAAAATGACTGTGGTAAAAAGGATTGTGGGGGACAGACTATGGTGCAGTTAATTGCAGTTCTTATCCACTAATCCTGTAGAGCAATTTAGAATTATGCTCCCAAAAGTCACTACATGCTTTTTACCAGTGATAACTGTACCATGCTTATACTCCAAGAAAGTTAAAGATAGAGGGAAAGGACCCTCATATACAAAAATATTTATAAGACTTCCCACCTGGCTGACATTTTAGATTTCATGTTCTCTAAGAAACTCAATATTCTGCAAGATTAAATCCACTTTGAAACTCAGTTGAAAGGAGTAGGAAGTGGATGGGGAGCTCCTCCCAAATCGAATTTATCTCATCTTTTCCCACCCTCCTGAAGAGTTCTGAAACTCACATCTCCTCAGCACCCTTGACCTTGGGGCCCCTCCTTCCCTCCCTCTTATTGGGGAGGAAGGCTGATCACACTAGAGAATTCCTCCTTAATCCTATATCATTTAAAGAGGGTACTGGGGGAATTCACAACATTTCCCATTGAACTGACCTCCAGAAAGTCATAATAAGGTAAGTCAACTCTGAAACCTCCTCAGTTCATTTCCCACCCCAGCTAGAGAACTTCCTCATTCATCTGTAACCTTTCCAATCTCTTTTCAATTTCTTTTTCTGTATTCCATCTTATGCCTTTATTTTTGACTCTGGTGCTCAGCATAGTACATGGCACGTAGTAGGCATTTAATGAATGTTTGTGGACTCTTATTGTTCACTAGAACAGCATTTTTCCTTGTGGCGTAGAACTTCAAACAAGGAAATTGTCGATAACCATAAAGAAACACTTTGAAAGACTTGAGTCTAAACAATGATCATTTGCAATTTTAAAAATCACTAATGGTAAAGATTTCTTTTGATTGAAAGATAGCTGAATAAAGACGAAGAATGAGGCCTGGGTTTTCAGACATGACTAATGTGCATGTTTTGTTTTGCTGTATTCTACTTTTTGTTGCAAGGAAGGGCTTCTATTTAGAAGAGGGTGAGTTAATGGGCAGGGGAAGAGCTCCTGTTTCTTGTAGAATGCTTTATGCTACTTGTGCATAAATTATTATTAAATTGTAACCCTGTCTACCATTAAGAATGGTGGACATTCTTCTCATCTCTTTGGGTAGACTGGGATACTTGCTCTTTGTAATTTTGTTTGTTTTGTGGTTCTCTCCTTTTACATTGTTATAGTCATTGCTTATTTTGTTTCTTGATTATACTTAGTTTAACTTTGTATCAGTTTATGTAAGTCTTTCCATATACCTCTGTATTCTGCATATAGAATATGCAAATAGGAATTGAGACTAAAAGAAAGGAAATGAAATGATTCCATAACAGAACATTTAAAATTGCTAGACAAGGAATTCCATGCAGAATTGTTGATCCCTGATGCAAGAGTCTTTGCTCCTGTATAATTAGTATATAGTTTTAATTACTATTCCAGTCAAACTATAAAGTACTCAATCAAGTTTTAAATTCCTTTGAAGGAACTAAGTATTGAGAATATCACAAGAAATAATGGAAAAGGTCAGAATGAAAGGGAAATCACTCTTTCAGGCCTCAACTGTCTTATAAAGAAGTGGTCCTCAAGAACACTTGACAATTAATTTTAAAAATAGTTAAGTAGATCAGTGGATGACTAGACAGAAGAGAATTAGAAATAATGGAACTCCATGGTTCAATAAATCAATGATTTCTTGAGCTCAAAGCCAAAAAATTTTGATGTTTTTTTCCAAAATATATAGAATAAGAATTTCACTTCTCCATAAGTGTAAATTTATGGAAGGATTTTATTACATTTTTATCAGATGGCATAAAGAAAAGACAGTGAGGAACTGAGCAGCCTTAGGTTTTTTCAAAAGAAAATTTCTAAACTAAAGAACACATGAGCTATTAGAGAAAAAAATCAGAGCCTTTTCATATACACTTTAAGTTTAGTACCACCACAAAACTAAGCAGAGGCTGCTTTTTCTTGAGAATATGTCTAGAATAGTTTTACTTATTCCCTTTTACTTTTTAGTCAGGAAAGGAAAGGGAAGGTGTTTTTAAAAGCTTGATTTATGCTGCCTGTGGAGACTGCAGAATTTTCTGAGTGGATCTGGCTTCCTGCACTTTACTGCAGCAAACTGGCTGCTTCCCAACATTCTTCCTACTGCATGCTTGCTAATTTTTGCAGCAAGATGTTCAGCTCCCAGGAGAAACAGATGTATGCCTCCTTCTTTCCACAATAACGGTGGTGTCATAGGAATAAACAAGTTAGTTGTCACAGAGATTAGTTCATCTCTGCCTGGTGCAGCCACTCTTGCCTGTTAGCCATTGAGTACAGCCTTTGGTATAAAGCCACTCTGAATGGCTCGGTTACATTGAGTGCTTAGATGTCAGCTGACATGCTTGTAGGGCATTGGCCTTTGAGATTCCTAGATTTAGTACTTGCATCCAAATCAGCAAATTGTGGCCTGGATTTTATGTAATTAAAGCAATTAACAAAACCAAAGAAGCAGTTAATAGTGTTTGATGTATAGATTTCTTTGAGTTTGCTATTTGTTGTGGAAATAAAGAATATTATTTCTCCTCAGCCAGTCCATCTACTTTATCTGAGCCTTCCAGATCTAGAAAATACTTAAACTAAAACACTTTAAATAGGAATTAATTGTGAGTGGACAAGAATGTCTCCTTCCAGTAGCATTTCTTTCTATGAATACTTCTTGAATCTAGTACTCTCTGCATTGGATTGAGTCAGATTTATCTCTTACTTTGCAAACTTCTCCTTTTCAGAGATCATATAGCAAGGAACTATTTGAAGAGGTGATTTTGAAGATGCGCAAAGCAGGAATAAAGTCCACAATAGCGATAGAAAAGTTTAAGCTGCTGGCAGAAAAGGTGGAGGAAATAGTAGCCAAGAATGCCCGGGCCGAAATTGATTACAGTGATGCTCCAGATGAATTCCGAGGCAAGTTGATTCTTTTTGTTTTCATTTTTAATGAAATGTAAATGATGTACTATAAATCTAGTACAATTGTATTTTTTTTTTTTTTTTTAATTTTAATTTTTTTTTTTTTGCTGAGGCAATTGAGGTTAAATGACTTACCCAGGCCAGGAAGTATTAAGTATCTGAAGGCAGATTTGAACTGGGTCCTCCTGACTTCAGGGCTGATGTTCTATCCACTGTACCAACTAGCTTCCCCTGGTTGTGTAACTTTTAGAAATATTTTGTGATATATATATATATATATATATATATATATATATATATATATATATTTTTTTTTTTTTTTTTTAATTGCAGTGATTTCTCTTTGAAGCAGTGCTTCTTTAGCATGAAATGTGTTTTCTTCTTACTTCTACCACTGGTCTTATTTTAAGTTCCATAAACTTATTTCACAGACTCACAATTGAAAGGGATTTCAGTGCCCTTTAGTCCTATTTGAAACAAAACCCTTCTGTGATTCCTTGACAAATGAGCATTCAGCCTTTGCTTGGAGACTTTAAGGGAGAGGGGGACCCCACTCCATCCTGAATCAGGCCTTTCCAATTGGGGATAGCCTGAATTGTTAGGAAGTTGTTCATTCCATCAGCTCTAAACTGACCTCTTGACAGCATTCTCCCTCCTCCTCCCCCACCCCCCATTCTCCCTAGTTTTTTATAACCTTTGGGCCAGAGAAAACTTGTTTAATCTGTTCTCTTTGTGACTAACCAAATAGCTTTATACAAATTAGAATTCCTAGGATGGTGAAGATCTTTTCCTATCATTTTTATTGCAAAGCTTTTGCGTGTCTGACATTATCTTTTTGTTCCCTTCTTCTCAACAGCAGCTGTTAAAAGATTAGTTTTCTTCTCCAAAGTGCAAAGCACATGACTTGATCCAGTTCTTCTCTTCATGAAAAAATGGATGAATTCACGGAAACTTAGATTTAAATTGATTTCCTTCTGAAGTTTGTTTTTCTAGTGCCTGGGAAAGAATCCTTGCCTTGTTTGGGCCTTGTATTGATAAGCATGGGTTTTTAATGGCAATATTTTTATCTTCTCAGACCCTTTAATGGACACCCTAATGACTGACCCTGTGAGATTGCCCTCTGGCACCATCATGGACCGTTCGATCATTCTTCGGCACCTGCTGAATTCACCCACTGATCCCTTCAATCGACAGATGCTGACAGAGAGCATGCTGGAGCCAGGTACTTCCCCAGGCAGCTTAGGGTGTAGATACATACCAAGGTGGAACATGTTGAACCCCATCTATGTAGAGGAGCTAGCCCGGACATTATACATCTCCCAGTTGATTATTAGAAGACATGATAAAATTGCCATTTGAAACCCAGTTCCACGAACTGTAGTGTCTATAGTCTCATTAAACCATACAAAGGATATAAAAATGCCTGTTGTTCTTCTCTAACAATACTTCTTTCTCCTTTCCTTCTTAGCCCTGTTTTTTCTCCCTAGTACTTTAACCAAATAGTCCCTCCAAAAAAATGTCTTTTTATTTCCAATTTTGGAGGCCTAGATAGGTATAATTCTTTTTTTTTTGGGGGGGGGGGGAATCCTCTCATTTGGAACCATTAATCCTTACTTAGTTTTGTTTGTTTTTTTCCCTACTTCAGTGCCAGAATTGAAAGAACAAATACAAACCTGGATGAGAGAGAAACAGAACACTGACCATTAGGTTGCACTGCTTCCCCCAGTTTGAAACATCCCAGCCTCTTGAGGCGAACAGGAGCAACCTTGGCAGCAGTGATGCTGGTTAATCATTGAAGGATGGAGGTGGCAGAGAATGCAGAGGACCCGCCAGCAGTGACTCACAGCAGAGATCTGGAAGGACATCAGTGAGAGGAAGCACCTAATTCTTGTACATATATTTAAGTGCTAAAAGATGGTCAATAGCTTGGGGGACATATGAGGAGGTTGCTCATGTTGCAAAACATGTCCTTCAGTGTCACAATTGGGGTTTTTGCAGCTGTAACATTTTAGCAATGACGAATGGATCTGGGCAGCATCCCTTCAACTTTATTTTTTACAAACAGATATCCGTTGATTTGATTGTGATTAGAACTTTGGACATTTTGCTGCTAAAGAATCTTATTTTCTCCTTTTCCCTGCCCCCACTTGCACTGCTGTTTGGTTTTTCTTTTTTCTTTTTCTTTTTTTTTTTTTTTAAGTGATGCAAAAAAAAAAAACAAAAAAAAAACAAAAACAAAAAAAAAAAAATGAGAAAATAAACTCCTTTTCCCCCGGCCCTCTAAACACATATATTCTATGAAATAACTGTGCCTGCAACAAAGTGTTAATCCTGGGATCGTATTTTTATATCATATTCACATATTTGGGTTTTTTGTTTTTTTTTTTTTAATTGGTGTTAGGTGACACGTGATTTTTAAAAAGGGCAGAATATTTTCAAAATTTGGATTTTTTTTTTTTTTTTCTTTTTCTTTTGAAATGTCCCTTTTAAAATTTTTTTTTTTTTATCGTGAACTAAATGAAGAGAATCTTGTTGCTCTGGTCCTTTTAACAAGCCCTGAAATAGGAAGAAAACAGCTGCAGAAAAAGAGGTGTTTGAATATATCAGGACTTAAATGACATGTTGTGGGGGGGGAGGGGTTTGGTTGTTTTTTTTTGTTTTTTTTTTTTTTAAGCTGGTGATGTACTATGCTAAGGGACAGTTCTGAACCTTTCTTATTTACCTCCGGGGGAGGGGGAGGTAAATAAATTCCTCAACTCTTAATTTGCGAGTTTGGGAGCAGGGGTCATTTTTATGTTGAAAACTAGTTTGTGTCCATGACTTGGCCTTACCAAAGCAGAAAGAGTGTGGGAAATGTTAAGAACGTGTTTTTCTAAACAGCAACACATGCAAGAAGATTTTGTATTACTGCCCCTGCATACAATACTTGAATTCTTGAATTTCCTTTGGGGGGAAAAAAGGATTTTGAAACCACGAAGTGTTTTAAAGAAATTAAGCCTGTTTAAAAATTTTTGTTTTTCTTTTCCTATTTCTTTTTTTTCTCCACTGACAGTGTCCTCTGTTCAATTCCTGACTCTTGAACTACAATAAATGGTGATCTCCATTCACAAGGAACCTTCTTAGAGTCTCCTCTTTTCTTTCCGAGGGGATAAAGGGGCGGGTGAAGAAACTGTCCGTTTGGCTGTGGTGAATTTTCTTTTGTTGGTACAATTGAGAGTTTCCGAGTTTAGTGTGCTCCCATTTGTTGTCTGTTACAATTTGACATTTGGTTATTATTGCCTCAGTCACACAACAGACTGAAAGGCAAAGAAAATGCAAGGTCTCACTGTTTTGTTCTGTTTGGTTTTTTTGATTCTGTAGAACAAAATGTGGCTTTAAGACTAACCAAGGTGTTTGCCATATACATATTAAAATTCTGCAGATTCCCTCTTAGATGCATCAGTAGAATGTTCAACTGTCTTCCGATTATTTCTCTCTGCCAAGTCACAAAACAAAAGAGACATATTCATCAAAATTATTTGCCCCTGTCATGAAGGATGTCCTCACAGAAACCATTTGGAACAGGGATTTTCTATAAATGAAGTCTTCCAGACTTTTTTTTTTTCTTTCCAGCTGGCATTGTACTGACTGCATCAAGTCCTGGGATATTGTAGAGCCTTCCTAATAAGATATACCACCACTCAAAAGAGTTTAGTTTAATAATCCAGACGGAAAAACAAGGGGATGAAGAATGCCTATTATCCAGACTGATAACCATCTAGATGGACAATTCTTTGAGCTCATACACAGTTATCCTGGATTGATACTACAGAAGAGCTGGGTTGAGAGAGTAGGCTGTATTGCATTTGAGATTTGGCACAGTCCTTTCAACAGTTCCAGACTGTTTCCTGAAACAAACCCATCTTTGAAAATACCAGTCTTCTCTGGATGATATTTGGTTCATCTGGTTATGTGTATAACCTTTGAGGAATCAAAATGGTGGATGACCCAAAGGGAAATGGAGAAATGTATGATAGATTTAAATAGGGGACACCCATATAACCAGAAACGGCCCAAAGGATATCATCCCAGAACTGTGTGAGGAGGTGGTATAGTCATGTAATGAGAGCAAGCATGGGTACCCACACCATGTGAAGATACCTAGAGGGCCTACATCATGTTAAACCAAGCCCCCTTGAGAATTTAGGGGAGTACAAGGATTATAGTCCACACCCAGGATGAGAAGTATGGCTAGGTTGTCGTCTGCAACGATTATAGTCACATCAGAGATCACAGATGCCTTAAATTACAGTATCACTTACTACCATGAAGGGAAGCTTGGCTTTCCATCAAGCTCATTCCTGGAGCTTTATTCGGCTTCCTCTCCCTACCTTCCCAATCTTGTGAACGAAAACTCACATTTTTACAAGCTTTGTTGCCCTCGTCAAGACCCTCTCTTCCCTGAGTTTTTGTGAGCCTACTCTATCCTGGTCTTCTCCTGTCCCATAGTCAAACTGCTCCTTCATTTCTTTTTGTGGTTTCTTATCTTGTGCCTTCTCTTCTTAGGTACCTTATCTTGGACCTTTTTCTCTCTTCACACTTCTTATCTATGATCTCATCATCACCTTATGAACTCATGGGAGTTAGTATTCCTATTGATATCTGCCCTATTGAGGGCAAAATATAGCAGACCAAAACACTTCACTCTTACTGACCTTACTGTGACTTTAAATTGTTTTAAGTTCATTACCATTATCATATTCTTGATTTGTTTTGAGTTTATAATCCACTAAAATTTTCACATCTCTTTCACATGAATTGTTTACCCATGTTTTAAATAAATTCCATAATTTACTTGTGTATTTGATTTAAAAACAGACTAACATATAGGGCTTGATATTTATTACCCCACCATTCTAATCTGTCAGTATCTTTTTTTGTCCTAAATCAGGCCATCACTACCTCGGTCCTTGGGCCTTTAACAATCTTATCTACTTAAATATGTGTCTTTGATGTGAATCCCACAAAAAATCATACACTTATTGAGGACAGGAATTATTTTAGTATTGTCTACGTTCCCTGGTGCCTTATACATAGTAGAAGCTACATAAATGTTTGTTAGATTGAACCACACAGGGAGTTAAATTCCTACTTATATTGCCTCTATAGTTAATGCATTTTTTCTTTTTAGAGGTATTTTAGAGATATTTCACTATATGAAAAATCACTAATAGAGAAGTACAAATAAAAACAACTCTTGAGGTGCCATTTTATGTACATCAGATTGGCTGAAAAGGGAAAATGATAGATGCTAGAAGGATGATAGGAAAACAAGTACCCTAATATTCTGTTAATGGAAATGTGAACTGGCCCAACCATTCTGGAGAGCAGTTTGGAACTATGCCCAAGAAGCTATTAAACTGTGTATACCCTTTGACTTAGCAATGCTGATATTAAGTCTAAATCCCAAAGAGAACAAATTAAAAGGGGAGGAAATCCATAAATATAAAAATCTTGATAGCAGATCTTTTTTGTGGTGGCAAAGAATTGGAATTTGAGGGGATACCTGTCAATTGGTTGTGATATGTAAATGTGGTGGAATACTATTATGCTGTAAGAAAAGATGAATGAAATGGTTTTGGGGAAACCTGGGAAGACTTATGTTATAAACTGATAGATGAACATGAATGGATGCAAAGTGAAGTGAGAAGAACTGGAAGAACAGTTTATACAATAACAGCAATTTTGTAAAGATAAACAACTTTGAAAACCGTGGAAACTCTGACCAATGGAATGATCAAATACGATTCCAAAGGGTTTATTATGAAATGTGCTACCCCGCTCCAAAAAGAGAACTGATGAACTAGGAGTGCATATTAAAGCTTATTTTCTTCTCTTTTTTTCTATTTCTGGATATAGCTAGTACAAGAATGTTTTGCATGACTAAACATATTCATAAGGAGTTTTGTTTTTCTTGCCTTCTCAGTGGGTAGAAGAGAGGGAGGCCTCCGTTCAGGGAAAAAAATTCAGAACTGAAAATAAAGTTATTAAATAGAAAAAAAAATAATTTTTGAGGTATATTTTTACTGAATCTACTGGTTAATTTTAACTCTTTTGAGTAGTCATTGCTCAATTTTAAAGAATTTAAAGGGTGAGCTTTGCCCAAAAGGAGGTTGGTTGATTAAAGGAGCAGAAAAATTTTAGAAGCAGATGGGAGAGTACTCTGGAGATCAGCAGGTTAGAAATGAGCCTTTCCAGATGTAGAATATGTCAGACCAGACATTTTGTTTCTCTAGACTTACTGATTTTTAGGGTAGATTTAAAAATCTATTAGAAATACAGCTTCATTCTTTGTCTTTTATTTCAAAATGTATTAGTTTTATATTTGAAGCATAAAATAGCATGTTTCTAGTCATTATTGAGGTGCCCCATTGATTTTGACAAAATAGGATCTATTTATATTCATATTCAGAGTAATCATCTTCTGTTAACTCGGATAAACATTCTGGCCAAATTAAAAAGTTTATTGACTGATTAAATATGCACACTACAGTATCTGTGTGTAAACCAAGAGGTATAATATCTATGTGCTGGCATATCCCTGAACAGAACCATCCTTTACTTTTTGGTTAACACTTTTCATGAAACTGGTTTCCAGAAAATGATACAGAATGGGAGGTCCAGGAGCTTTTAAGTTCAATCCAGCCTTTTTTTATTCAGCATTTTTGTGCACCAGGCTCTGATAGGTGAGGATACAGAAGCAAAAGCGGTCCCTGCCCTCAAGGAGCCTACATTCTACCTAAGGGTAGAGGGTGGGAATATGATACTCATACAAAAACAAAAATATCAAGCCATCTCAGGAGGAAGCAGATGGTTGAGATCAGGGTAACTTCACAGAAGGGGTGGCACCTGAGTGAAATTTGAAGCAATATAAAGATTTTGAGGTGCAAAAGTGAGGAATGAGTCTATTCCAGACATGGGAGTAGTCTTGCACAGTGCGTGGAGGGAGCAAGGAGATATATAACATTGACTTTGGATGAACATTTATATAAAGAATTGTGAAGCAAGAGTGGAAAGGTATTTTGGGACTAAATTGTGCAGGGTTACAAGCGTCAGCATCAGACTGAGTTGATATTTTGTCCTAAAATCCATAGGGAAACACTGTTTTTAGAGAAATAACCGTTCATACCTGTGCTTTAGAAAGGTTTGTTTGTTGCCCATAGGGAAGATTGTTGTAAATCCAGACAAAGAGTTATAAAGGCTTGAGCAGTGGTGGCGGTGTCTGTGGGAATAGGGAGAACCAAATGCTTTCTAGAGTTCTAGAGTCTCCAAAGTTTGACTAATCAATTAAATGATGGTACAGGTTGAGGATGTTGTATAATGAGTGAAGGATGCTCATGTCGGTGCCCAGGGAATTTTGGAAGAGGGGTGCATTAAGGTACAAACAAGATTTTCATTTTCAAGACCATGTTGCTTTTCAAATAGTGATATCTAATTAGCAGTTGATGCTATAGGACTGCCATTTAAGAGTATAGCTCTAATGTAATCTTAGTTGATCAGAAATGCAATAGTTATTTCTGATTTATACTATAGCATTCTGTGGGGATAGCCTAAAGATAAATTGGGATCGTGTATTATGTAGCCATCCCTTCAGTTAAACATCACCAGGTATATTCATTGATTTGCCAAGTAGCATTTTTTAAAGTGATGAGATTTTTTCCTAAAGAAGAGCTATCTCATGTCCATCAGTTGGAGAATGGTTGGGTAAATTATGGTATATGAAGACTATGGAATATTATTGCTCTGTAAGAAATGACCAGCAGGAGGAATACAGAGAGGCCTGGAGAGACTTAAATCAACTGATGCTGAGTGAAACGAGCAGAACCAGAAGATCACTATACACTTCAACAACAATACTGTATGAGGATGTATTCTGATGGAAGTGGAAATCTTCAACATAAAGAAGATCCAACTCATTTCCAGCTGATCAATGATGGACAGAAATAACTACACCCAGAGAAGGAACACTGGGAAGTGAATGTAAATTGTTAGCACTACTGTCTATCGACCCAGGTTACTTATACCTTTGGAATCTAATACTTAATGTGCAACAAGAAAATGGTATTTACACACATATATTGTATCTAGGTTATATTGTAACACATGTAAAATGTATGGGATTGCCTGTCATCTAGGGGAGGGAGTAGAGGGAGGGAGGGGATAATTTGGAAAAATGAATACAAGGGATAATATTATTTAAAAAAATTACTCATGCATATATACTGTGGGAAAAATTCTAAATAAAATAAAATAAAATAATTAAAAAAAGAAAGAAGAGCCATCTCTAAAGTAAGAGCAGTCACTTTCCTTCAGGGCTTTATAATAGGATGATGTTATCAAGGGAAAAGTCTTCCTACCAGGGTCAGAGGAAAGAGAAATTAATAGTGATGGTTGATGACTCTTGCAGTGTACTAGCACAATGGTTTTTTTTGTTTTTTTTGTTTTTTTTTTTAATTCTTTTACCTTTAATTTATGGAATAAAACAAGCATTTCCCATGGTATAATAGAAGAAAAGATTGCAAATTTTGAAAAAATTGCAAAAATTGAAATTGCAAATTTACTATGTACAAACTTACTTTTTATCTACCCAATAGCAGAAAGAGATGCTACCTCCCTGGGGCACACATGCAGTGAGAGAGGACTTCGCCAATAATTGCCATCCATTTCCAAGCCACACTGGCTTCCTCCTCTCATCAGAACTCTTGCCCTTGACACCCTGGGCTCTGATGAGTGAGTTTTCATCTTCACCTATTGGGACTCAGATCCCCAGGCATTTCCAAAATATTCCAGACTCTTCCCATGAGAACTCAGACTCCTAGTCCTGAACGAAGCTGGGGCTTTGACTTTATCTTGCCCTGGAGTGGAGCCCTCCATGCTATTTCAGCCATCTCCAGACATGTTGTTACATTCATATATAACTCTCACAAGTTCTTCCTTTGCAGATCTAGCTCTTTACATGTCATTTCCCCCATTTTTGAAGGGGGGAAGTACTATTTTATTTTCAGACAGCTATGTCCGACACGTAGTAAATGTTTTAATAAATATATTTTTTTCATTCACTCATTCTGGCGATCTATGAAGTCATAAATGATTTCTCCTGGAGAAACCCAGAAAACATTTCTTAAAGAAGATTACAATCTTGGGGCTAGGTAGGTGGCGCAGTGGATAGAGCACCAGCCCTGAAGTCAGGAGGACCTGACTTCAAATCTGGTCTCAGACACTTAATACTTCCTAGCTGTGTGACCTTGGGCAAGTCACTTAACCCTAACTGCCTCAGGGGGAAAAAATTACAATCTTGGGCAAGACATAGAAAACCTTAGAAGTACAGATGGTATTTTCATCTCTGCAGCCCACAGAACACAAGGGCTTCATGAAAGAGAAAAGTCTGGGGAGTGAACAAGAAGATGGTGCCCCAGAATGGAATTTGGATTTCTAGGCCGTGGTTTAAAAAAATAGGCACGAGCACACCAAAGGACAGCTGGTCAAAGTGCATTTGCTCAGAGACTTGCAAGTAAAATCCAAAAGACTTTAATCAGAGAAATGGAAAGGGTGAAACTCCTTATGTACATGCACCAAGTTAGATATGCTGAGGAGAGGGGACCTACAACGAAGAGGAAAGAATAATGCTCTTGGGCCTTGGAATGCATAGGAGGCTATACCCAAATGCTCACGAAGACCTCAGTTTCTATCTGTATAAAAATGCTTCATGTATCAGCAACATGAACTGGGGATCTTAACCCAGGGGGGCACTAAGTAGACTTAGAGATACTGCTGCCTTATTCAGAAGGAGGTCAAAAGCTGGGGGAGAGCCAACGTATGAGTAGCAGTGTATATTTTTTTCACTTTAGAGAAAATAATAACAGCTAGCATTTTTGTAGCATCATAAGGTTTGCAAAGCATTTTATAAATTATCAATGATTTAAGGAAGTGGAGGACCTGGGCACATGCATGCATCTGTGTCTTTGTTTTACTTGGTGATCTCATCAACCCCCTTGGGTTTAATTACCATCACTGCAGATGATTCAAATCTCTCTCCACCTTTAGTCTCAACGGCACCAACATCCTTTTAGGTACCTAGGCTTGCAAGCTCATCATTATTTTCTGCTCCTCTCTTTCCCACTCCCCTTGCCCCTTTATAGAGCCAATCAGTTCCAAAGACTTGTTTGTCCCTCCACAATCTCTCCTATCCATTTCCTTTTCTCCATTCATATGAATATCACCCTAGTTCCAGACCTAATAACCTTTTGCCTGGATACAGTCCTGTAGCTGGTCTCCTACTTTTTCTCCCTGTCATCCCATCTTCCACAAAGCTAGCAAAAAGTACTCCTAAAAGTACAGGGCTGCCCATGTCGCTGTCCTACTAAGTAAACTCCAGGGTCACACAGACAGGAAGTGTTAAGTAATTGAGGGTAGATTGGAACTCAAGTCCTCCTGATTTCAGGACTGCCACCTAGCTACCCTTTCTGCTTAGCTTTTAAAGCCCTTTACAAACATACCTAATTCCCTAGCCAGTTTACACACCAACTTCCACTCTTATGATCTAGCCAAAATGACTCTCCCAACACAACACCCTTCAATCTTCATCCTTCTACATTAGCTGTGTCTCCCATGTCCAGTATGGACACTCCCATCACCTCCACTTACCCCTAGCTGTCTTTCTAGTCTTCTCACACTTTCCTCTCCGCCATACACTCCCTGGACAAAACATTCCCTAAAATCCCATCTTCTCCCTTAATGCATTGCCTTTTCTCTGAGAGGACCTCCAATTTATTATATATACAGTTGGTTTGCACATAGTTGTTAGAATGGGAACTTCTCGAGGGCAGAGAATGTTTTGGCCTTTCTTTGTATTGCAGTGCCTTAAGATAGTACCAGACCTATAATAGTTGATCAGTATACATTAAGTGCCTTCTGTGTGCCCGGGACTATGCTAAGTTCTCAACATTCAAAATGAGACAAAAGATAGTTTTTCCAGTTTTCACCCAATCGCAGAATATAAGAGTTGGAATGGGACACATGTCTGTAGTCATCAAGTCCATCAACATATTTTGAGTGATCATAGGTTCAGTATGAATCAACAGTGCTGTGAAAAAACCTCATGTAGCTTAGGGTTCAGGACAACTAGAGGGGGATCACCTTCCCTGCTCAGAGCCTACTTAATATGTTTAGTTTGAGGTGGTCTATTTTAGGGCAGGACCTTGAAAGAGCCATGGGCAAATCCAGGTTGATCCTTTGAAGGGATAAAAGTTTTGAACTTGGACATAAGATTTAAGGAAGCAAGAAAAGGGGCATTGGGTTGTTTCCCTGTATCTGAATACCTGGCATTATTCTGTTTGGCCCCCAAAAAAGCCTAACTAGGGGCACCAAATAGAGGTCAATTTCAGCATGATCCAAGGAAGAATTTCCTAATAATTAGAGATATGTAAAAATGGAATGGGCTACATTGGAAGGTATCATGGCTTTCCCCTTAGTGGAGGTCTTCAAGGAAAACCTAGGGAAATCCATTGTAGGTAATACAAACACTGAGGGTTCTTACTTAGCTCTGGTTTGGAGGAGATGGCCCCTGAACCTTTCCACTGTTCTAAAATTCTTTACATCACTCTCCCAACAATTGAACAAATGCTTTCTCTTTGTCTATATTATCTTCCCTTTCTCCTCTTGGTTTGTTAAAATTCTCACCTGTTTAAAAGTGCAGATTCACCTTACAGGAAACCTTCCTAGATCCATTGATTTGTGGTGACTTTACTCCTCACACAGTACTTTTGTTTGTGTCTCTGAGACACTTAAGATGCAACACTACCCCATTAGTCTGTGCATCTCATGTGTCTGGCTCTGCAATGGGTACAACCCTTGTCCTAGAGTACACACTCCTCAAGGAGAAGAGGACCAATGGGTTCTCTACAGTCTGAGCTGCTGGCAAGCCCGTTTTTGCTCTTTCCTGTCTCCCACAAAATGAGCAGGGTTAGGGCATAAGAACTGCTTTCCAGAGAGCCTGCTTCATTGTCATAAATCTGATGTGATGAATCGTTAGAATGGTTTTAAAAGCCTTATTCATCATGACTTGGGGAGATGAGACACCAGCAAAACAACAGTTCAGAGATGTTGTAAAACTTGGTTGAGGAGATGGATGTTTTTTTTCTTCCCCTCCCCAAATACTTGGGCGTGTTTATTTTGCCTATAAACCCTTCTGTTTTCCTGTTGCTACAGTTTTTCTGAAAGCACTAGGATGTAATAACTCTCCTCAGAACTGGGGCCTTCCTCTTTCTCTGAGCTCCAGCTGAGCTCTGGTCCATCTCGGCTCAGGCCCCTCCATGTCTCTGTGAGCACATTACTGGTTCTTGTACCATCCGTCTGTTTTCTTGTGACAGATCATGTGATCTGTAGGAGAGTTTTGCTGGGGTTTGGGATTACCATTGCTGCTCCTATGTTGAAATTGACTGAAAATCTTTTGTATGTGTTTGAGCAACAGTCACAAGAGTAAGACGTGGGACAGCACTGGATTTCCTTTAAGGCTTGGCTCAGATCCTACAAGTATTCTTTCTGGATCCTCCTCCTTTGTTAAGGTTGTCTCAGTCTCACTTTATTTTATGTATATGTGTGTGTGTGTGTATTTTTATGTATTTATATATATATGTACATACTTGTTTTCTTGTCCCCCAAACCTCCACTCCTTGAAGGTATGAATATTTTAATTTTTGTCTTTACATCTCCAGCATCCAATATAGTTCCTCGACATCAGGGATTCTCAAATTATGGCCCGTGGGCCAGATGCAGAGCAGTGAGGACGTTTATGCACCCGCCGGCTTATGGCAAATGGGCTGAGGGGCAGAGACAGAGTGTGAGCTTTTGTTTTTACTATAGTCCGGCCCTCCAACAGTCGGAGGGACCGTGAACTGGCCCCTATTTAAAAAGTTTGAGGACCGCTGCTCGAGATCATTAACAAATGATAATTAATTTATTAATCGCCTCCTATTTGCAAGGTACAAAGCTAAGTGATGGGGATGCAAACAAAAGCAAAAACATAAGGTCTGGTCTCATGGAGCTCACATTTCACATGCATACAGATAAATGCAGCATATATGGAAGATAACTTCACACGGAAGGCACATAGTAGGGATTTAATAAATGATGGATAAGACATAGAATATGAGCAAAAAGCCTTGCCACAATGCTCATAATATAAGCAGATTGTTGTTTAGTCCTGTCTGATTTTTTTGTGACCCTATTTGGGTTGTTGTTGTTGTTTTTTTTTTTTTTTTTTTTTTTTGTCTTTTTTTTGGTTTTGTTTTGTTTTTTGCTGAGGCAATTGGGGTTAAGTGACTTGCCCAGGGTCATACAGCTAGGAAGTGTTAACTGTCTGAGGCCAGATTTGAACTCAGCTCCTCCTGACTTCTGTATCCACTGCACCATTTAGCTGCCCCTGGGGTTTTCTTGGCAGAGATAATGGAATAATTTGCCATTTCCTTCTCTAGCTAACTTTACAGATGAGGAAACTGAAACAAATAGGATGAGCAAAAGCCTTGCCACTTTGGTCATAAAATACCCAGATTGTTGTTCAGTCCTATCTGCCTCTTTGTGACACCATTTGGAGTTTTCTTGGCAGAGATACTGAAATAATTTGCCATTTCCTTCTCTAGCTCATTTTACAGATGAGGAAACTGAGATAAACAGGATGCAGTGACTTGCCCAGGTCATACAGCTAGTAAGTGTGTGAGGCTGGATTTGAGTTCAGAAAGATGAGTCTCCCTGACTCCAGGCAGGGCTCTATGCTCCCTAAGCTGTCCTCTAAATAACCAAAGTACCTAGGAATGTTTAGTGAGGGAGGACCTGTTGTGGTTTTTAGGAAGTAAATCTTGATTATATTTATGGTATCAGTATTACTTCTCCTCTGGCTTGAATTATTTATACTGTCATTTTGATGGAAGTTATGCAGGTCTGATAAGAGGCCAACAATTGAATGGCTAAAGAAGTGTAATCTGAGCCCCATGACATCATGACGTTCCCAATTCTTGGTGAAGCCTTAGGGTAAAAGGGGATCTGAAAACAAGTTCTCTGTGCAGAAGTCCAGTGTCTTATCTGTAATGTTATAGATGCTTTATCTGCTCAATTCAGTTAACTTTGATTTCTAACTAAGCCTGGGACATTTTGCATGAGACTTTGCTAACTGGTGGACAGAACTCTAACTTCACATGGTTTTCCTGAAGCACAAAACTGATATAAAAGCTTTGGGAGAGGGGATTTCTCTAAGACAGGATTCACATGATCCCAATTCTCTTGGAGACCAACTGGAGAGTTAGAGAAAAATCTAATTCAATAGCTGTGGAGAAGGGACAGACAGATTCCCCAGAATACTGTGATACTTTTTCCCCCATTCCTAAGAGAGATGCTAGACTAGAATTATGTCTGTCACCTGCTAGTCTGGGGATTCAGCAGGTTAAAATAAATAGCTGCCCCTTAAAGGATGGACACAAAATCATCCTCCAAATTATACTTGCACTTGCATGTTTGGCTTTTTTTTTTTTTTTTTACAGGAGGTAAATCCATTTAACTAAGCAATTAAACACATCAGAAAAATCTTACATTGGAATATACCAGAAAATGCCAATGTAAATGAGCTCTTCTGCATATGGGTAAGGTGAAAGAAGGAGGTCATCCAGGAGAGAAGCCCATTTTCACTTAGGGAAATATTCTAAGTCTCTAGGAGACAAACCAGAACTCCAAGATGTGTCCGAGAGCCAGCTCCCTCTACAATGAAGCAGTTTCCAAGATCTTGGCCTTTCTCACCACCCTCCACCATGTCTTTGGTTAGTCCCCAAGAGAATTTGGTTTCAAGCGTGTCCTCTCTTGTCTTTTCTCTAAAGCTCTCACATCTATTCCACCTATCTCCACACAGGCAAGCAGGGTTGAATCAGTCTCTCCACCAATTGGGAGCATGTTATGCAAAATGCTCCAGGCTTATTAAAAACCCTAAGATTTGTCAATTCAACAATATTAGCCACTTACTGTGTACTAAACACTGAGTATACAGAGACAAGAAATGAAACCATCCTCCAACAGGCTGATGTTTCCCTGGGGAGATACACATGTACACAAATAGATAAAGAGAAAATACATATTGACCTCAAGGAGAAATGCCTGCTAACTGGTGTAACCAGAAAAGGCCTCGCCTAGGAGTTTGTAGCAGAGCTTCGAAAGGGACTGGGGACTTCACAAAGTTGAGGTTGAAGTGGGAAAGGAGACTTTGGAGACTACTTGTGTTAAGAGATAAAGGAGATGGGGGATGGAACGTCGGCAGGCCAGTTTGTCCAGACAGGGTCGGTGAGTAAATTGAAACAAGATCTGCAGGATTGGTAGGTGTTGGATGGTGGAAGCCAAGTGAGCCAAGGAAGCTTCCAAGGCTATGAGTGGAAGGGTCATGGTGGAATGCTAGCTCTAGAAGGGCAAAAATAAACAAGAAGATGATGTTTGCATGTGTGAGGTTTGGGACCAGATGGAAATAGCCAGGAGCCAGCTGACAGTGCCAGATTGGCGTTTAGGAGAGAAATGAAGGCTGCAGATCGGGATTTGAGAGTCTTACTCAGTAAGCAGTTATTAAGTGCTTTTATAGGACAGATACTTTGCTGAACATTGGCGATAAAAGACAAAAGTAAGCATCCCTCTTCACACAATGAGCTTTCGTTCTGTTGGGGAAAACCAACATGTCAATATATAAGCATATACATAAAAGATACAAAATGAAGGTGAGCTTGTTTTGCAAGGCAGGGGAGGTGCTAGCAGCTGGGAGAATCAGGATCCCAGACCCTGAAGGAAATCAGCAGCTATCCCAAGAAGAAGAGGGGAGGGAATACATTCTAGGTTTCGGAGAGAGAAAAATAGAGCTCCCAGGAAATGATGAGGACTTTATTCAAGCAAGCAGAGGAGAAGGTCTTGTAAGGATGCCCATACTTTCCGGCTTGGAGGAGGAGGAGGATTCAGCAAAGGATATTTTTAAGTGAGAGAGAGAGAGAGAGACAGAGACAGAGAGAGAATAAGAGAGAAGAGAGAGAAAGAGAGAGAGAGAGAGAGAGAGAGAGAGAGAGAGAGAGAGAGAGAGAGAGAGAAGAGAAGAGAAGAGAAGAGAAGAGAAGAGAAGAGAAGAGAAGAGAAGAGAAGAGAAGAGAAGAGAAGAGAAGAGAAGAGAAGAGAAGAGAAGAGAAGAGAGAGAGAGAGAGAGAGAGAGAGAGAGAGAGAGAGAGAGAGAGAGAGAGAGAGAGAGAGAGAGAGAGAGACATAAAAAGAGAAAGGAAGCCAAGTGAGGCACGTTAAGGGGGTAGTTAATGTTAGAATGTGGAATGAGGACTGAGAAAAGGCCCTTGGTTTTGGCAGGTAGGAATCCTTTGGTAAACAGAGACTGCAATGAAATGGGGAATCATGGAACCAGATTACTAAGAATTGAGGAAGTGGAGGCAAAAAGCTTTCAGGAGTTTGGATGATACCTTGAAAGAATGGCAGGGTCAAGTGATTTATAAGAATAGGGGAAACTGGACCTGTGTATAAGTGGGGGATGGGGGCAGGGAGGAAAGCTGGTCAATATGAACGGATTTAGAGATCAAATGATTAAGTGACAGGTTTCTGGAGGAGAGGAAGGGGTGGAATTGAGGCTATAAATGTAGGGATTAGCTTTGGCAAGGATCACTTCTCCCCTAGAGATTAGGGCCAAAGGGGAGACCACGGTTATTGAAGAAGAATAGCTTTGAAGCAGTGGAGAAGAGGGGAAAGGGGATGGCCTTCACGGTGGGTGGCCTCCTTTTTCTCAGCAAAGCACAAGGCGAATTCTTCTTATGTTACCCATTTTGTAAAATGATCACGTCTCCTATCAACATCATGGGGGCAGTGGAAGATTAATGAGGTAATGGTTTTTAAAAGCTTGAAGTCCTGTGGAAGAAAAGCACATTATAAATACTTAGTGCTATTTTAAGTTATCATAAACACATGGTCAGCTGTTTGAATATACAGACACAAATAAATTAGCATCTTACTCAGAATTCTTCTCTTTCTTGGAAGGTTCAACTGTATTTGCTTTCTGTACCAAGGCGAACAGGATACATTGTAAGGCCATCAGTGATATTGAAAACATTCTCCATTTCCAATTGATTTTTTTAAGGACTCTTGGGAAATATTGATGGAGCAAAGAGGGGATCCGAGCCTTTGCTTGGGTTTATCTCAATTTTTAATGCCTTGAAGTCTTTGAGTTTGGTTGTGAGTCTGAGACAATTTTTCGTTTAAAATCTTGAAGGCTTATTATGGCCCTTTATCTGTGGTTCTGATTACCTACAGAACCTCAGTCTAAGGGAAGGAGCCTTGGGGCCTAGTGGAAGCAGCAAGGTGGTAAATAGGGCAGCAGTAATGATGTCCAATTCAAGCAAAAACAAGGGCCAATAAACCATACATAAGGATCCCCATGTGACTTAGTTCTAAAATGTAATGTTATCTGTGTTATATTTTTTCTTTATTTTGAGTTAAATATTTCTCAATTACATTTTAATTTGGTGCCGTCTGCAACCAGAAGGCAGTGTATTTGACACCGCTTGTATAAGGCATAGAGCACAGGGCTTATGATCCAAAAGACCAAAAGATCCAAAAGTTCTCAATTCTACTTCATTCCCTTTACTAGCTATGTGACTTCAGGCAAATCATTTCATCTTTGGCAACATCAGTAACCTGATCTGTAAAATGGGGATAATAATAGCATCAACTTCACAGGGTTTTTTTGTTTTGTTTTGTTTTTGTTTTTTTTGATGCTATCATTTTTTTTTTTATTAAAGCTTTTTTTATTGACAATATACATGGGTAATTTTTCAGCATTGATCCTTGCAAAACCTTTTGTTCCAAATTTTCCCTTCTTTCCCCCCACTCCCTCCCTGGATGGCAAGTAATCCAATGCATGTTAAATATGTTAAGGTATATGTTAAATCCAATATATGTATACATATTTATACAGTTATCTTGCTGCAGAAGAAAAATCAGATCAAGAAGGGAAAAAACTGAGAAAGAAAACAAAATGCAAGCAAAGAATAACAGAAAGAGTGAAAATGCTATGTTGTGGTTCATACTTAGTTCCCACAGTCCTCTCTCTGGGTATTGATGGCTCTCTTTATCACAAGATTATTGAAATTTTATTTTTATTTTTAATTTTTTAAAATTTATTTTTTATTTTTAAAAAGGTCAAAGTTAAGTTTAATTCATAATATATTAGACACTATAACATGGTATTTAGTTGGTTGAATAATATTTTCTAAGTTGTATGTAATTACTCTCACAAGGTAGATTTGAGGATCAAATGAAATGACATATGTAAAGTGTTGTGCAAATCTTGAAGTTCTATACAAATGTGAGTTATCATTTTATAATGAAAGGACAGGAATGTTTTTTTGATAAACCTGAGCTAGAAGGATTGACAGAATAATAGCTGGAACCAAAATTTCCTTTCCTATGCAAAAACATGGACTAATGAGGGAAGATAGAGTAGATTAATTTCCCTAATTGTATTTCTGGTAGGTCACTCATTAATGATGGCAACAAACAGGAAAGTAGAAATGAAGGAAGCACAGAAAGTTTATTACTTCAACCTTGTTTCTTTCTTTTTGAGAAAAATAAAGAAATCCCTCGTTAGAAATAGTAGGATGATTCTCAGTGGTGGAGAAGGAAACAAAGAGAGGGAATTTGCAACTCAAAAATTTTAAAAATGATTTTTATGTATAATTGGGGACAAGTAAAATAATATATAATTTTTGAAAGGAAACAGTGGAGTGAGAGTTTGGAAATAGTGCTGAATCTATTCTTTTTCTTTAGGTATATAAATATCATGCTTTTACTTTTTTACCTAAATGAGGGCATTCTTATCTGCAATTATGATCTAGTTTTGGTGAATAGAAAAGAAAGATGATTCTTAAAATATTTACCCTCAGCTTTAGTCTATATACAGGTAGTGATTTTAGATCACAATAGAGTACCTAGCAAACCACTTTATAACTAGTACTAACTAGTATTACTAATAACTAATAATAACTAGTAATGAATGATGCTCAACTAATAGTGAATGAAAAACTGTTAACAGCTGATCGATTGTTGTCATTGTCTTAAATGCTCCTCTGAAGCCTCATCTTGTCACAGTGGGTTGCTGGGGTCTTGAAGGGAATGAAAAGAGACTGGAAGCTCTGATGACTCCAGTGATGTTGGAAAGACTTAGGAGTCAATGCCCAGTGATAAACTGTGTGCCCTTCAGAGGAACCTTTCCAAACTTAGCTAGAATTTGTCATCCCCATTTGACTGATTCTCAGCTCCTGACTTTTTTTCAGCTTCAGCAGCCCATGAAGAAGAGGTATAGAGGAACAAGATACTGATGAAATATTGATTCCTTGGAATACCAGAGTATTTAAGTTGTATGGAGATATATTAGTTGACACAAAATTGGGATGAATAGCTTAGCTTATCCGATGAAAGGGTCAGACTTTTTTTTAAAGCTGATGGTAAAATTTGTCACTAAATCTAACCTGATAAAATAATATGTTTATTTTTTTTTTTTAATTTTTTATTTTATTTTATAATTATAACATTTTTTGATAGTACATATGCATGGGTAATTTTTTACAACATTATCCCTTGCACTTACTTCTATTCAGATTTTTTCCCTTCCTCCCCCAACCCCCTCCCCCAGATGGCAAGCAGTCTTATATATGTTAAATATATTACAGTATAATTTAGATACAATATATGTGTGTAGAACCGAATTTTTTGTTGCACAGAAAGAATTGGATTCAGAAGGTAAAAATAACAGTTTACATTCATTTCCCAGTGTTCCTTTTCTGGATGTAGCTGGTTCTGTCCATCATTAATCAATTGGAATTGGATTAGCTCTTCTCTATGTTGAAGAAATCCACTTCCATCAGCATACATCCTCGTACAGTATCATTGTTGAAGTGCATAATGATCTTCTGGTTCTGCTCGTTTCACTCAGCATCAGTTGATGTAAGTCTCTCCAGGCCTCTCTGTATTTCTCCTGTTGGTCATTTCTTACAGAACAATAATATTCCATAACATTCATATACCATAGTTTACCCAACCATTCTCCAATTGATGGACATCCATTCATCTTCCAGCTTCTAGCCACTATGAAAAGGGCTGCCACAAACATTTTGGCACATACAGGTCCCTTTCCCTTCTTTAGTAGTTCCTTGGGGTATAAGCCCAGTAGTAGTATGGCTGGGTCAAAGGGTATGCACTAAAATAATATGTTTAAAGTATTATATTAGAATAAAAAAATTAACTTCAGTACAAGTTGAGGGATGCCCAGCTAAATGACAACTCATCCAAAGAGTATATGAGGATTTGGGGGGAGCCAAAGAGGGTATTTTGATTTTTGGATCCTCCAGAACCATGAGCACTAGCCACTGCACCACCTAGCCATATTAATTGTAAGTTCTTTGAGGGCAGGGACTGTTGTTTGTTTGTTTGTTTTAAATTTGTATTTATATCCCTTAGCACAGCATCTGATATTTAATGGGTCAGCTAGTGGTACAATGGATAGAGTGCCAGGCCTGGGATCAGGAACTTACTGAGTTTAAATCCAGCCTCAGATACTTACTAGCTGTGTAATCCTGGACAAATCACTTCACCCTGTTTGCCTCAGTTCTGTAAAATCAGCTGGAAAAGGAAATTGCAAATCACTCTACTGTCTTTTCAAGAAAATCTCAAATGAGGTCATGACCACTGTAAATAACTGAACAACAGTAATAACAATAAATGTTTATTGGCTTCCAATTGACTATAGGGTTCAAGTCCAGGAAGGTCTTATTTTTTTTATACCTGGATTATTCTATTCAAGTTTGAAAGACATTGATAGATGTGTGACCATGACGATGGATGATGAAAAACCTTAAGGTCATGCCATATGAAGATTGGTTAAGAAAAAAACTGAGGAGAAGACTTGAAAGACACATAATTGTCGCCAATCATTTGAAGTATTGTCACATGGAAAAAGATTTGTCCTTTTTGGCTCTAGAGTATGGAACCAGGGAGCCCTGGATGAAGCTGTAAAGAATACAATTTAGTTTTAATATAGGGAAAACAGAGCCTTCTACAAATGACTGCAAGTTTCCTATTAATGGAGGTTTCTAAACCAAGGCTGAATGGTGACAATTTGGTAATATAGTTAACAGAGATTCTTGTTCAGGTCTGGGTTCAACTGGATGGCTCCTAAGATCCTGTCCAACTCTGAAATTCTGTGACATGTGGAGAAATATATTTTAAACTGTAAATGTTTATTCAGTCTTTTGATTTATAAAGTGTGCATCATTGTTATTGTCCAACTCTTTGTGATCCTGTAGACTTTTTTTCCTCCACTATCACTTGAAGAATGTCCAGGTTCGTGTATATTGTTTCTATGATATATTCATTCATCTCATCTTCTGCCTTTTCCTTTTGCCTTCAATCTTTCCCACCATTAAGGCTTTTCCAATGAGTCCTTACTTCTCAGTATTTAAGCTTCAGCTTTAATATTTGACATTCTAATGAATAGCATCAATTAATTTCCATACCTTGTAATTTTCAAAAATAAATGGGCCTGTTTCTAAAGAAAAAGGAGAAAGAAAATTCTATGAAGATAGAATCTTAGAACTAGAAGGTGCCTTGAATATCACTTAATTAAGTTCCCTCATATTCTAGATAAGGAAGGGAAAAGTGATTTGTTTGTTAGTAGCATTGGTTAGTGACAGACCCATCACCCGTGTGTCATTGGTTGATATTATAAGCCATGATTTGAATTTAGGGAAACTGGTCATACCACAAATCAGGGAGGGTCAGGAGCCCTAGAATCCAAGACTCATGATCTCATTCTAGATGTTCATGGCTTGTTTTTCTTTTCCAGATGAAATATTTTTCTGTTTATCCGGTGACACTGGTTAGTTGGCTGCTTCACAAACAAGACAATCCATCCATTTCTTGGCTTCTATTATTTTCTCTGGCTGTCACCCATGCCCGGAACATTCTCCTTCCTCTGCTCTAACCAGTGATCTCTGTACAGGAAGGTTCCCCAACCCCTCTTAATTCTAGTGCCTCCTACTTGTTAATTATTTCTTCTTTGTCCTATTATATATAGAGAGAGAGAGAGGAAGGGAGGGAGGAAGGAAGGAAGGAAGGAAGGAAGGAAGGAAGGAAGGAAGGAAGGAAGGAAGGAAGGAAGGAAGGAAGGAAGGAAGGAAGGAAGGAAGGAAGGAAGGAAGGAAGGAAGGAAGGAAGGAAGGAAGGGAGAGAGAGACAGAGAGAGAGAGAGAGAGAGAGAGAGAGAGAGAGAGAGAGAGAGAGAGAGAGAGAGAGAGAGAGAGAGAGAGAGAAAGAAAGAAAGAAAGAAAGAAAAGAAAGAAAGAAAGAAAGAAAGAAAGAAGGAAGGAAGGAAGGAAGGAAGGAAGGAAGGAAGGAAGGAAGGAAGGAAGGAAGGAAGGAAGGAAGGAAAGAAAGAAAGAAAGAAAGAAAGAAAGAAAGAAAGAAAGAAAGAAAGAAAGAAAGAAAGAAAGAAAGAAAGAAAGAAAGAAAGAAAGAAAGAAAGAAAGAAAGAAAGAAGGAAAGAAAGAAGGAAGGAAAGAAAGAAGGAAAGAAAGAAAGAAAGAAAGAAAGGAAGGAAGGAAGGAAGGAAGGAAGGAAGAAAGAAAGAAAAGAAAGAAAGAACAAAAGAAAGAAAGAACAAAAGAAAGAAAGAAAGAACAAAAGAAAGAAGGAAAGAAAAAGAAAGAAGGAAAGAAAGAGAAAGAAGGAAGGAAAGAAAGAAAGAAAAAAAAAGAAAGAAAGGAAGGAAGGAAAGAAGGAAGAGAAGGAAGGAAGGAGGGAGAAAGAGTTCACTTTGTGTATATTTATTTGCTCTGGTCTCTTCCATTAGATGGTAAGTTCCTTGAAGGCAAAAAGTGTCCTTTTGCCTCTTTTTGTATTGCTGAATCTCAGCATAATGCCTGGCACTTCATAAATGTCGATTGATGGATTGATAAAATAGATGTATTATATTGGACTACTTGCCATCTAAGGAGGGGATGGAAGGATGGGGAAATTTGGAACACAAGGTTTTGTAAGAGTCAATGTTGAAAAAGTATTCATGCATATGTTTTGTAAATAAAATAAAAATCAAAACAAAAAAAAAGATAAAAATAGATGTACTCTCTAATATTTCAAAAATCTGTGACCTTATGGGTGTGAGTACTTTTGTTGGCACAAATCATGACACACACATACACCCTACAATCTTGAGAGTTTCCGAGTTTCTCAATTTTGTCAGGCTCATCCTCTAATAACACATGTGCCAGTCTAGTATTTCCACAGTCACATGAAAATCCACTTTGGTATGACCTGCAAGAGTCTTTGAGTAGCTTGGCAACATGGTGCCAGGGAAAGGGTGCTGTATCTGGTGTCAGAGACTGGTCATCTAAATCCTAGCTCTGCCCCTTTATTACCTGAGTCACCTTCTCTAGAACTCAATTTCATCTGTAATATAAGGGGATGGGACTAAAGGGGTCTTCCGAAGATTCTTCCAGAGCTAAATCTATAATCCATATGTGGGAAAATATATTTAAAAAACAAACCAATTTCCTAATTTGTTTCTCTGGAAATACCAGAAATAATTTCCATCAGAGCCCTTTCCAGATTCCTGGGGAAAATTGCCCCTTGGTAAGGAAGATGGAGGACAAGAAAGTCTTTCATTAGGTAATAATTAAATTAAAGGGCACTCTCTTCTCTTTGTACCCTGAAGGGTTTAGATTATGGCCCAACCCTAGGAAGTGTCATCTTCCACTCAGAGGGAGGCTCTGTCTCTCTGCCTCTTATGCCTGCTATTCAATTTAGATTCTTGATATAAATCTGTTAAGGATCTGAGATTCCTCCAGGGGAGTAGTCCAGAAAGAATAGGAGCTCAATTCTAGAATATTGACCTAGGCAGTGTGTGTGTGTGTGTGTGTGTGTGTGTGTGTGTGTGTGTTTAATTTCCTTGTTGGAGATTCCTAGAAGAGTGTATACATATATGTAATTTTAAAAAATTTCCTTGTTAAAGATTCCTATAAAAGTTACTTGAAACGTGATTGCAGCAGAGCCATGTCAGAGAGTCTGGGAAGCTCTACTACTTTATACATCTCTCCCTCGAAGCTAGTGATGGTTTGGATATAGAATAATGTTATATTAAATAAGTCTGTTTCTGGCAGACTGGAGTCTAAAGGAAGAGCATAGTATTAGTATTAATATTTTTCTTCAGCATAGGTACTTTTTTACCTACAGTCCACGGACAGAAATTAGGGAGCCCATGAACTTGGATTACATCTCTTTCCACTGACCTCTAACTGAAATTTAGCTTTTCTTTTGATTATTAATATAAGCAACAAATATGGTTCTGAGAAGAGTTACCTCGGCTTCATCAGACTGCCAAAGGAGAACCATGAAACTAAAAAGGCTTAGCCCCAATCTAAAAGCTTTCTTCCAAAATGAAGCATTGAACAAGAAAATTGGATTTGCACACATATATTGTATCTAGGTTATACTGTAACACATGTAAAATGTATGGAATTGCTTGTCATCTAGGAGAGGGAGTAGAGGGAGGGAGGGAAAAATTTGGAAAAATGAATACAAGGGATAATGTTATTAAAAATTACTCATGCATATATACTGTCAAAAATTTAATAATTATAAAATTTTTAAAAGCACACACACAAAAAACCAAAATGAAGCATTGAACTGAGATTTCAGTGGAAGTGATGAAAGAAAGGAGTAGGAAGTGGGTAAGGAAGGAAAGAGAGAAAGGCGAAGGTAGAAAGGTAGATTAATGGAGAAATATATAGAAATGAGTACATGGATAAAAAGATAGATATAATTAAGAAGATATAATTATTAAGCGCCTACTATGTGCCGAGCCCTGTGCTAAATACCAAGAATACCAAAAAAAAAAAAAAAAACAAACAAACATTTTTCACTGGGATTTTCAAGAAACTCACAGTGGGGACATAACACACAAAAAAGTATTGTGTAAGTTATATTAAGTTGTTTAAATTTTAAATGACTTATGTCCAAACAAGATAAACCAGGAATATTCAAGAGAGGGAAAACAGCAGCATTCCAGATGATTAGGGAAAGTCTGTAGAAAGTGGGATTTTAGCTGAAACTTGGCAGAAGCCAGATGAAGAGAGGGGAAATTCCAAGATAGCTAGACATAACGCACATAATCAGAAGGTGAAGTGTCTTGTACAAGACAGGCAGATTAGTTGATCATTAGAGACAGAGAAAAGGAGAGAGGTAGGCAGAAGTACCACAGGCAACGGAAAAAGGGAAATACATGTGTACATACATATATGTAATAAATCATATGTGTATATATGATATACCTAATCAAGGTTAATTCAGCATTCATTTTTTGAGTACCTATTATTGACAGAAAAGGTGCTAGACACTGGAGATGGGCAAAAATTAAATCATCCCTGTCCTTAAAAGGCTTACTTCTCTTATTGTTGTGGGAGGAAAGACATGTACATGAAAATATATTTTAAAATCCAAGTCCAGTAAATATTTGGGAAGTGGACAGGAGAGCTCTCATGGCTGGGGGAATTAGAAAAAGCTTCACATATAAGAAATGACACATGTTAGAGATAAGGAAGCCTAGGGGACAATCAAGATAAAGAAGTGTATGGAGGCAGCCAATGAAATGGCAAGTATAGGGTAGTTTGGCTGAAAGGTAGCATGTATGTTTGATTCCTAATGGTCAAAATAAATTAGGAGTAGATTATATAGAGCTTTATATTTCAAATAGGGGATTTTGTATTTTATCCTATATGTAATAAAGAGCCACTTAATTAACGAAGTAGATGTCGATGAACATGCATGTCTTAAGTGTTACTTGTGTACTTAGATACTTTATGGCTCCAGAAATACAAAGACCAAAGAAGAAAAAAAAATTGAAGCAATTATATGATATACCTTCAGCAGAAAGGCAGTAGTTGCTGGGAGGCAGGAGAAGTCTGAACTAAGTTTTGAAAGAAATTAAGGATTCTAAGAGGCAGATAGGAAAAAGGGGGTACATTCCAAGAATGGGGGAGAGTCAGCTGAGACAAAGGCACAGATGAGAGTATTATATACAAGTAACAGTATTTAGGCTAGTTTGGCTGGACCATATAGGTAGGACCTCATAGGTTGTAAATAAATAGCTTTAAATGAATTTGGAGATAGAACTATGCCTTTTTTGTTGTTTGTTTATTTTTTTATTTTTTTATTTGTATTTATTTTTTTTGCTGAGACAATTGGGGTTAAGTGACTTGCCCAGGGTCACACAGCAAGGAAGTGTTAGGTGTCTGAGACTAGATTTGAACTCAGGTCCTCCTGACTTCAGGATTGATATGCTATCCACTGCACCACCTAGCTGCCCCAGAATGCTGCCCTTTAAAGTCTATATTATACATTTGTTTTCAATATCTTGTTGGTACATTTTTACAATCATGTATCCTATCTGGGATTTTCTTGGCAAAGATATTGGAGTGGTTTGCCATTTCTTTCTCCAAATCCTTTCAGAGTTGAGGAAATAGGCAGAGAGGTTGAAGTGATAAGTCCAGAGTCACATAGCTAGGAAGTATCTGAGGCCCAATTTGAACTCAAGAAGATGAGAATTCCTGACTTCAGTCCCAGCACTCATCCATTGTGCCTTTGGGTTGTCTTACATTTCAAATACACATACTCAGAGTATACTACATATTAGATACAATATATAGCTAATATGTAAATAACTATTATATATTTGCTTTATATATTCAAGTAAATATAATGTCATACAAAATGTAGTCAATTCATTAGTAGAAAACAAAGCAAAAGTTTACAAAGCAAATTACACATTGAATCTATGAAAAATAGGAGTCTAGGTTCCTACAACCATCAAAATCTGTAATTTTTTGCCAGAGATTGTTGAAAATACACTTTCCTGAATACAATGCTTTATGACAAAACATTAATTCTGATAATGTCCTAAGACAGTTACCATGAAATTACCTACAAAATGCAATACAGAAAATAAAATTGGTAACATGCAAAACATTTTTTTTCACTAGTAATTCCTTAGAATTCTGTGACCATTTTTGCTAACATCTCAATAATAAAAAAACACTAATTTCAAATAATTTTTCATAACACCTAAAATCTACAGTACCATAAATACTCTAACAGCAAATAAAATTCTTAAAACTAAACATTATTTTTCTAACATGAATCTTGCCTTCCACTGTGTCAGCTTGTATGTGCTGTATACTTTACTTCTGAAAACCTTTCTGCCTTGATCTCCCTCTAAAACTCTGGAACTTTTGTTTCTGTTATTGGAATATTCAAAGGTTTTTAGACATTACCTCCAACACTGTTCTTCACAGCTGGCGAATGGTTTTGCTGATAGTGAAAGATCTACCAGCTTTAAAAAAATCCATCAGCAATGTCTACTTTTTGCACCATTTGAGATCCTAAAGTGTCTTCCAGCCAATAGCAATTGCAGATATTCCAGATGAAGTTTACTTAACACCTTTATTTTTGCACTAAGTCACATCATTGATTTTGCACATTGACTTGGGCTTAGAACTCAGAAGATTCACACTACCCTTTGAGGGCTTGATTGCAATACAAAACTTGGGTTTTAAAGGTTCGCAATTAAATTTGCCCCAAATGCAATGGTGGAGTGAATAAGACCAGTGAAGCACTTGGTAGGATACCAGCCACTCCACAAACTTGCATCCATTGACTCTCTCATTTTTTTTTTCTCCACTGTATAGACACACAAATATGTATATAGTTGCCAATACGAAAATGAAAATGAGGTTACTAATAAAGTTTAACATTGAGGATTCATTGTCCCCACGTAGGTTTTTATGGGTATCATCCAAAAAGTTTGGTGTTTTGAGACCCTGGACCCAGGTCTCAGAGTTTTGGGAAATGAGACATGTAATATAATATGAAATGTCTGTGTGGGGTCTTGTTCTTTTGCAAATGATTCTTCCCATACCCCTCCATTTTGACCAAAATATTCTCTTTCTCCTTCTACAACCTTGCCTATCTGTGTCTGTCTGCTCCTCTGAAGAAGGGATGCTTTGTGGCTATTTGGCTTTGTCTGTGGATTTGAGGGTAAGCCTATTTCAAGCACCATCCATGTATCCCAAAACCATCTGTCACTGATATAGCAATTCCTATAAACAACAATTTGGTTTCTTTAATCATGGTTTTAAGACCCAAGTTAATTGATATGAGGTTGTCCCTAATTAGTGAAAATGCCTGTTACAGAAAGATGATACATGAGCTGCAGCTCGCAGGAGACACAACGTGCAAAGCCTTCTCATCAGACAAATTACATACCTCCAGCACAGCTCAGGAAAGCAGTGGGCTGGGGACGCCTGGTCCAAGTGCTGACAGTGCTTAAGAGATGCCATTATTGGAGTCCCAGAATATAAATTAGAGCCAAAGTCTGATGCAGATCTTATATTTAGTATTAGATCTTCAACATTTAAAGCTTCTATGGGAAGAGTGTGGGAGGTGAGGAGAGAAAGCATACCGGAGCCAATTGAACCATTTTTGTTATCCTTACAAAAGGGTTCACATTTGATGTTTGATTTATTATTTCTTGAGAAAAGGTTTCTTAATGTGTGGTTTCTCTCCAGAACCAACTTGATGGAATTGATTGTGCTAATCTAGATGGGGTGTGTAAATTAATTGGCAAGAACACATTCATTAAAATATCAACATTGCACGGGAAGGAAAAAATGACCTAAGTGGTATAAGTTTGTTTTACTGCTGCCTTTGAGGTATTTTAAGAAAATGTGCTCCAAGCAAGAATATATAAATACATCTTCCACTGAAGTCCTCTTCAGTGCCTCATCATAGTATGGAGGTGACCCTGTGTTCTTGAAGGCTCTGCTAAATGAGTCCAAGGAATCTCTGGCAGGTCTGTCCAAAATAGGAAGCTTTTGAATAAAGGATTTGCTTTATGTGCATGTAAAAATGAACGTCGTCCACAGCAGCATTTGCTCTGTGTACATGAGGAGATGTGTGTTATCTATAGCTGTATTTACAGTTTTGTTGTTGTTGTTGTTTTGTTTTTTAACAAACACTTCAGAGTTTGGAAATCCATGTAATTGTACCTAAGTCTAAACCATCTTAGGATATTTCAGACTTGTACATTTCTATAGCTTCTCTGAGAGAATTGTCTTTTTTTTTTTTTTTTTTTTTTTTTTATGTGGCAAGGTTTTAGAAGCCTTTAATGGTGGCAAATCTTCATGCTTGCAGAGTTCATCTGCTTTTTTGGAAACAGTCAAAAATCATCCAGAGCCAAGTGAGCTTGGACTCCTGTGCATTTACTTTCCCATTGTGACTTGCAGTTATTTCCTGCTCTTTTTTCCAACTCCCCACTTGATAATTTCCTGCTTCTAATATTTAAACCAGAGAACCAAACTTTGTTAACATTTCATGTAAAATGAGTGAAGACAGGCATGGGGATCTGGAGAAGAGAAAACAGTGGGATATGTCAAGTGTTAAGTATTGAAAGGGATGTCAAATGGAAGAAGCATTAGGCTTGTTCTGCCAGTCCTGGGGAGCAGAATTAAGAGCAAGGAGTGGAAGCCAAAAAGAGGGGGAAAAAAAGTCTAGATGTTTAAGGGAAACTTCCTCATAATTAGCCACTGCTGTGAAAGTTTTTGTTTTCCTTCCACCAAATGTCGGTTAAATTGTAAAGGGAGATCATTTTTCAGGTTGAACTGATGGCTCTGAGTTACCTTGCAATTCTGACATTTTGTGATTGTAATTGTGTCTGTAACTTTCCACTTCCAAAGAGGAAGTAATGACATTAACATGCTCCTTTGTTCAAAGTGGAAAATGTTGAATAAATGGTGACTGACAGGATGTAAAGCAAACTGTGAGGCTTCAACTTAAGAAGAATTTTCAGAGCACTCCCTAATACATTATTAACTTTGGAGGCATTTGTCATGTTTATGTCACAGCCAACGTGTAAATTTTAAGTTTGGACTAAAGAATTCACTGCCAAGTCCAGAAACAAGAAATAGCTTATTTTACTTGTGATTTCTGCGAGAGAACTAGAGAGCTTTTCTCAATTTTATAGGATAATAATGATACTTGACATTATAATTATACATATTACAGCTGAATATTAGGTTGTATCAAATACAGAACTGAACTCAGCCTGAACTGTTTTCCCTCGAACTAAATCTAAATTTTATTTTATGTTGATGCTACTACTGCTACTTAATGTTTGTTTGGAATTATATAATAACAATAATAAAGATAATAGCTTATATTTACTGTAGTTAACAGTTCTCCAATGAGTACCTTCTAGACAGCGTGTGAGATACAAAGCAGGAAACACAGTCTTTATAACCATGATCCTGATACAAAGCTTTCTGCTTAGTTTATTGAGTAAGTAGATTTTTACATTTCCCCCTTTCCTTTTACAAATCCGAGTGGAAAGGTTGTATAATTGGGTTAGAGGGGTGGATGGGAATCCATTTCTCATTTCCAGTTAGGAAGACTCTTTGTGCACTCATTCTTTTCACATTTGTCTTATTAGTGCTGGCTCTAGCCTACCACTGTGTGCATGCTAATGACCATGGTTTGTTGTATGCACTGTTGGCTCAGGGGCCATTCAGCTGGTCTGATGTTTTCAATGTTTTCCCACATCAGTGCTTCTTTAGAATGGAGATTCCTAATGGGTAGAGAGCCGATCTAATCATGTCTGTGTCCGGGAAATGCAGTAAAATGGACAGCCATGATTAAAGAAAGAAAACTAACCAGGTTTTTTGTGTTGTTGCTTTTTTAAAGGGGGGATGATAGGAATTCAGATTTGGGGAACTAAAAAAAGTAGGTTATTTCTCTCTCTGCCTACCTGCTGTTATCAGCTTTGGAAAGAAACATAGACAAAGATCTTATTAGGGCTCCTTTGCATTTTATTACACAGTTTAATATTCACATCAGAGTACCTAGAAAATACTTAAGATGGGTTACTCTCCCAAGCTAGGGTATAAGCTATTTGAGGTCAGATATCCTATTTTATGCTTCTTTTGTAGCCTCCATACTTAAAATGTTGAGAATATAATATTCTGTTACTATATACTTGTTTTCACAAATTTGGAAATTATTCTCCATTTTTATCAAATCACCTCTCTGTCCCACCTCTCTAAGCAAAAATTGCTCTCTGCTGCTTACTATATAAAACCTAAACTTTTCAAGGTTTTGGTTTGCAAGGCCATCCATAATCTGGCCTTACCCTACTTGTCCATCCCTATTTCTCACCAATCTCTAACAGACTTCATCTGGCCCAAAGATGATAGCCTCTTTGTGTCTCCTGAATATAATACCCTGCTTCTCTGTTTTCTTCAGGCTAACAATTACTTCACCTTCTTTCTTCCCTCTCCCTCCCACAAATGCCTTATCATTCAAATCTTATTCTTCAAGGCCCAGGTCATGTTTATTTTTCATCGTATATTCTTCCCCATCAACGACAACTCTCATTGTTCTCTTCCCTATCAGAATACCTGGTCAAAGAATCACATTTTCTGGAGAAAGGGACTTTCACAGTCTTGCCTGTACCTGAACATCAATCTCTGGAAAAACGTATCTAATAGCTGAGGCACTTGAATCTACTTTTAAATAGTTTTGATTATTTGGAAATTTTTCCTTACTTTGGTCTCAGGTGACTAGTGGTTACAACTTTTATTCAGCAGATTTGTTTATCTCTTTCCTTCTCCCCCAGACACTGAAAAGATCCAATATATTAGTATTCCTCTTCCATATATTAGTATTTAAATACTTAAACAGCTATCACTTCCCAAACTCATTTCCCTCCATCCCCAATCCCCCTGTTTTTCTTCTGCAGATTCAATCTTTTCTTCAAAAATTTATTAGATGGTAGTGACTTTTACATCTACTTAGCCAGCCCTAACCTCTCTCCTGAATTCATCTTGAATCTTCAAACTGGCTTTTAGACATCTCAAAATGAATGTCCCATAGACATCTTAAACTCAAGACATCCAAAACAAAACTCATTTTCCTTTCTCCCAAATTTCCATCTTCCTAACTTCCCTATTACTGTCATAGTAATATCTACCATTCTTCCAGTCACCCAGATGGCAAGCTAGGTGTCATGTTCAGATCCTCATTCTTTCTCACTTCCCACATCCAATCAGTTGTCAAATCTTTTTTCTACCTCTGTAACTTCTCTTATTTAGCCTTTCCCCCAGCTCTTCTTCCCTCTGACATTGCTATTACTGGTGCAGGCCTTCATTGCTTCATGCCTGCTGGGTAGCCTTCCTGCCTCAAGTCTATTCCCAATCCAGTCCAATCTCCAGTCAACTGTCAAACTGATCTTTCTACAGTATGAGTCTGATCCTGTCACCCACCTACTCATCAGGGATCTCTGTTACCTCCAGGAGTAAATATAAAATCTTCTAGTTGGCTTTCAAAGTCCTTCGTATTCTCATCCTTTCTAACGTTTCCAGGCTTCTGACCCTTCTGTGTATTCTGTGGTCCAGACACACTGGTCTCCTTGTTATGCCTCCAATCAGGCACGCCATCTCCAAGTTCCATGCATTTCCCCTGGCTATTCCCCAAGCTTGAAACACTTTCCTTCCTCATCTATGTCTGCAGCTTCCCTGGCTTCCTTCAGGTCTCAGCTAAAGTTCTACTTTCTTCAAAAACCTTTTCAAATAGCCTGGGAAAATTTTTTTTACATTCAAGGGTTCTGATAAACCTCATTTCTAAAATGTATAGAGAATTGACTCAAATTTATAAGCATTCAAGCCATTCTCCAATTGATAAATGGTCAAAGAATATGAAAAGACCATTTTCAGAGGATGAAATTGAAACCATTTTTACTCATATGAAAATGTGCTCTAAATCACTATTGATCAGAGAAATAAAAACTACTCTGAGGTACCACTACACATCTCTCAGATTAGCTAAGACAATGATGAATGTTGGAGGGGATGTAAGAAAACCGGGACACTAATTCATTGTTAGTGGAGCTGTGAACTGATTCAACAATTCTGGAGAGCAATTTGGAACAATACCCAAAACTGTGCATACCTTTTTAAAAAATATTATTACTTTTTATTGACAGTACATATGTATGGGTAATTTTTTACAACATTATCCCTTGCACTCACTTCTGATTTTCCCCTTCCCTCCCTCCACCCCCTCCCCTAGCAGTCTTATACATGTTAAATATGTTATAGTATATCCTAGATACAATATATGTGTTCTTTTGTTGCACAAGGATTCTGAAGGTAAAAATAACCTGGGAAGAAAAACAAAAATGCAAATAGTTTACACTCATTTCCCAGTGTTTCTTCTCTGGGTGTAGCTGATTCTGTCCATCATTGATCAACTGGATCTGATTTAAATCTTCTCTTTGTTGAAGATATCCACTTCCATCAGAATACATCCTCATACAGTATTGTTGTTGAAGTGTATAATGATCTCCTAGCTTGGCTCAGTTCCTGTAAGTCTCTCCAGGCCTTTCTGAAATCATCCTGTTGGTCATTTCTTACAGAACAATATTCCATAACATTCATATACCACAATGTACCCAACCATTCTCCAGTTGATGGGCATCAATTTCCAGCTTCTAGCCACTATGAAAAAGGCTGCCACAAACATTTTGCTGTGCTTACCTTTTGATCCAGCAGTGTCACTGCTGACTGTGTATTCCAAAGAGATCAGTAAGAAATCAGTAAAAAAAAAAAAATGTTTGTTCAGTTAGAGAATGGCTGAATAAATTGTGGTATATGAATGTTATGGGATATTCTTGTTCTGAAGAAATGACCAGCAGGATGATTTCAGAAAGGCCTGGAGAGATTTACAGGAACTGATGCTGAGTGAAGTGAGCAGAATCAGGTGATCATTATACACTTCAACAACAATACTGTATGAGGATATATTCTGATGGAAGTGGATATCTTCGATGAACTGATGCTGAGTGAAGTAAACAGAACCAGGAGATCATTATAGATGGCAACAACAAGATTATAAGATGAACAATTCTGATGGACGTGTCTCTTTCCAACAATGAGATGATTGATGCCAGTTCCAATGATTTTGTGAGGAAGAGAGCTGTTTGCACCCAGAGAGAGGACTGTAGTGTCTGAGGATGGATCCCAACATAGTAGTTTCACTTCTTTTGTTGTTGTTTACGCATTTTGTTTTCTTTTTTCTTTTTTCCCTTTTTTATCTGATTTTTTTGTGCAGCATGATAAATGTGGAAATATGTATAGAAGAATTGTACATAGTTAACTTATATTGGATTCCTTGCTGTCTAAGGGAGAGGTGGAGAAAAGGGAGGGAAAAAACTGGGACAAAGTTTTGCAAGGGTGAATGGTGAAATTTATGTATGCATATGTTTTAAAAATAAAAAGCTTTAATAATAATAATAAGCCCCTTCAAAAGCCTCTAATCTCAATGCCCTTCCTCTGTTAATTACCTCCAATTTTTACTATCTAGCTTGTTTTTGCAGAGTTATTTTCATATTTTCTCTCCCATTCAGTTCTGAGCATCTTGAAAAGAGGGATTATCTTTTTTAATCTTTCTTTGTAGTCCCAGAGCTTAGCACTGTCCAGTCACATAACAGGTGCTTAATAAATATTAGTTGACTGACTCTCCTCCAGTTTATCAATATCTTTCCTAAATTGTAGCTTTCAGAGTCCAGTGAGATTCTTACTCTCAAATTCTGGATATTAAACCTATGTTAAAAGAGCATACAATCATTTTAATTTATAGACTGACTATACTTATAACTATATAGTGTTCTATATATCCTATATATTATATAGCACACATAGCATATATACTCATATACTGTATAAACTGCCATACTCATAGTAACTTTTTGGTTCTCACAATTTACTCCCAAATTTTTATCATCATACATACTTCATTTTTAATTGATCGCTTAAGTCTAATAGAGATTTATAAATTAAACTTTATGAGGTCTCCCCTTCTTGGACTGAACCCATTGCTCAGTCCTGTTGAGATCCCTTTGCATTCTGCCTTTGTCATCCAGAATGATATCCAGCTCTCCAGGTTTTGCGTCATTTACAAATTTTTCAAGAAGGCTATTTATGAATTCATCCAAATCATTGATAAAAATGCTGAGTAGCACAGGCTCAAAGATAGATTTTTTTCCCCCTGAGGCAATTGTAGTTAAGTGACTTGCCCAAGATCACTCAAACTCTGATTCTTGAGTCTGGTCCAATATAGGTGCATCTCTCTTGGTTAATGTTACAGTTTATGATGACTCTGGTTTCAATCATCTAACCAGTTCTGAATCAATTTACAAGGATTGTCATCTAACTTTCATGCCTTCATTTGTGCATAAAGGTAAGATGAGAGACTTTGCCAAATACCATGGTAAAATATCAGTTGTATCTACTTGCTCTACCAATCTAGGGCCTGTCAAATGGAATCAGTCTGACATGATGTATTCTTTGTTGTCCTTGTCCTTTCTAAATGCTTTGAAACGTTATCTTGGATAATATGTTCTTGAATTTTCCAGGAGTTGAAGCCAAATTCACTGACCAAACTCTAGTGCTTAGCACAGTGCCTGCACATAACAATTAATAAATGCTTATTGATTATTTGGACAACAGAAGACTTCCCCAACCTCCCATTTTGGAAAATGGGGACCTTAATCTTTCTCCATTTTTTAGGCATTTCCCCTCTTAGAAGTTTTTGAAGCTCATCATTAGTGACTAAACTGACAGCAGTTATCAGCTCTTTCAGATCCTTTCTGTATGTACTTAATGAAAGGGGGGTAAGAGAGTAGACAGGACTTAATGAAAGGGAGGGGAATAATTATTATGTGCTGGGTATTGTGATAAGTGCTTTACAATATTATTTATATCTTCAACAACCCTGGGAGGTATCCCCATTTTTACAGTTGAGGAAACTGAGGAAAACAGAATAAGTGATTTATCAAGGATAAGGAAGTATCTAAAGCTGGAGTTGAATTCAGGCCTTCCTGATTTGAGGCCCAGCACTTCATTCGTTGCTTACTTAGCCACTCTTAGTAAGAATAGTCTTTTGAAAGGAGGTATAGGCCATCATTGAAACAATAAACAATTTTAAAAATTTAAACATTTAAACAATATTTAAAATTTTTCCAGCAGAGTAGAACCTGCCAGAGCTTATGCTCTAATCTAGCCTTGAAAAATCCAGGATCACCTATACCATGATGATTCACTGGAAACTTGAAAATCTGGAAACTTGAAAATATTAAAAAATATTGTTCCATAAGAAATGAACAGCAGAATGATTTCAGAAAGTCCTGGAAAGACCTATATAAACTGATGCTAAGTGAATAGAAATAGGAGATCATTGTACATGGCAACTGCAAGATTATACAATGATCAATTCTGATGGACATGGCTTTTTTCAGTAATTAGGTGATTCAGGACAGTTCCAATGATCTTGTGATGAAGAGAGCCATTTACACCCAGAGAGAGGACTGTGGGAACTGAGGGTGGATCCCAATATAGTATTTTCATTTCTTTTGTTTGCTTGCATTTTGTTTTCTTTTTTCTTTTTCTCCTTTTTAATCTTTGTGTGTGTGTGTGTGTGTGTGTGTGTGTGTGTGTGTGTGTGTGTGTGTGTGTGCAGCATGATAAATGTGGAAATATGTATAGAAGAATTGCATATGGTTTACTTATATTGGATTCCTTGCTGACTAGGGGAGTGATGGGGAGAAAGGAGGGAAAAAATTGGAGCAAAGTTTTGCAGGGGTGAATGTTGAAAATTATCTATGCATATGTTTTGAAAGTAAAAAGCTTTAATAATAAACCTTTTCAAGAGCTTCTTTAATCTCAATGCCCTTCCTCTGTTAATTACCTCCAATTTTTACTATCTAGCTTGTTTTTGCAGTTATTTTCATATTTTCTCTCCCATTCAATTTTTGAAAAGAGAGATTATCTTTTTTAACCTTTCTTTTTAGTCCCAGAACTTAGTCACATAACAGGTGCTTAATAAATATTGGTTGACTGACTCTTCTCCAGCTTATCAATATCCTTCCTAAATTGTAGCTTTCAGAGTCTATTGAGATTCTCACTCTCTCATTCTGCATATTATACCTATGTTAAAAGAGCCCACAATACAGCCCAGGGGCAACTAGGTGGTGAAGTAGATAGAGTACTAGTCCTGGAGTCAGAAGGACCTGAGTTCAAATGTAGCCTCAGACACTTATTAGCTGTGTACTTCTGGAAACATCACTTATCCCTTGTCAGTCTTCTCTCTTTCCCCCTTCCCTCCCCCCAAAAAAAGAAAGGAAAAATGAGGAGTGCTAGAACAAGAATACAAGGAATTTGAGAATAAAAGGCAATGTAGAACTGAACTGCTTCACTCCTAGTAGAGACCAAGAAATGAGAAAAGTAAGAGTAATGGCTAGGGAAAGTACTAAGTGGTGGAAGGATTAGAAATCAAAAAATAAATGTAGGAGATAAAAGGCTTTCCACTAATTACCTTCATGCCTTTCTTTCAGAGACATGCACTCTGTAGTCCAAACATACTGGCCTGCTCTCTATTTCACTTTCAAAGTTGTTCCATCTCCCAAATCCATGTTATGCTTTTCCTGCTAATTTCTGCCTCTTGGAAGCCCTGGTTTAGTTCATCCTTAGAAGACATGCAACCTTCTGCAGGAGGCCTTTTTGGTCTATCTATTCATTACCTTCCCATTAAGGGATAGGTCAATTCTCCAAGAGCCTCCACAGCTGTGGCTCATAGCATCTGAAGGAGTTGTAGGGCAGCCTTTGCTGACATAGGTGTTGCAGATTGGGAATGAGATAAATTGGAGGCAGAGGGAAGAGGAAAGAAGAAAGAGGTCAGAGAACAGCAACGGTCTCTCAGTCTCCTTGTATCATCCTCTTACAAGAGGAGATCCATTCTGGGTTCGATCTCCAGCAGCCACTGTATACCACTTAGCAGCAGAGTGCCTGCAATGTAGAAAGCACTTTTCTGCTTGTTAATAGATTGATTAAACTGGCTGGCAAACTTTCCCCTCTAACTGGAATAAAGAGTACATGGAGGAAATTGATATAAATTAAGATTGGAAGGTGGTAGAGGGATCCAGATTGTAAAGGGCTTTAAGAAAGAGGCTGAATATTTTGTATTTTATCCTAGGGCCACTGATGATTACTGAGTAGAGGTGCGATACCACCAGATTTATGTACAGTTAGCATCTTCATACAAGACTGAATAGAGAGGGGGGAAGAGCTTTCATGAGAAAGCTATTGCAATATTCTGTGAAGCCTGGACAGCCTCCCAGTGCCATGTTAGAAAATTGAATCACTTCTTAGGAAGATTCTGAAGATCACCTGGCAGGGTAGGACACCAGACAGCAAGATCATCTTTTGAGCTGAACAGCCAAGAATTCAAACTCTATTGCAGAGAGTGCAACTCTGCTGGGCTGGCCATGTTGTTTGAATATCAAACATGCTTTTTCTATTTTTTGAAGAACTCATACAAGACAAGTATTCACATGGAGATCAGAAGGAGCAATACAAGGACACTCTCAAGGTCTTTCTGAAGAACTTTGTAGTTGATTGTGAGACATGAACACTGGCCCAGGACTGTTTAGCAGGGTTTACCTACATCAAAGAAATTGAGCAAAGCAGAATTGCAATAGCTCAACAAAAACATGAGAAACACAGATTTAGAAACATCTCCTTCCAAGTGGACATATGGACTATTTGTATCCAACCTGTGGTAGAGCCTTCTGAGCTGTTATTGGTCTGATCAGTCAGACACACTGTACACTGACCCAGATATCACAGTGTCGTTTTGGTCCTCTCCAGTTACCAAGGACAGCAACAACAACTGCAGAGAGAGGTAATGAGAGCTGAACTAGGATGGAGATCCTGTGAGTGAGGAAAAGCAAATAGATACACAAGATGTGATAGAGGCAAAATCAACCAGAAGTGATGACTAATAGAATAATTTTGTGGGGAGAGGGAGAGAATGAATCTAAGTTTGGCAAATCTAGGTGACTTGAAAGATGATAGTTCCATCAACAGAAATGTGAAAATTTGAAGAAGTGATTTGGAAATTTGGATTTTGGAGCTCTCTGAATCCCTAATGAATTGTCACTGGCAGCCTCTGGATACTGTTTCTAAAATCCCAAGTAATACCCAGGAATAACTCATAACAAATACAAAACAGTTCTAACCAAGGTGCTATCCAAAGAAATGGATACTTTGAGCATGATTTTGCTTTGTTACATTTGTATACAGAGATTTATTTGAATGTATATAGTTTTGTGAGGATTAAAGCACAGTGAGATAATTTAGAATTAGCCCCCATAAAAATAAGAAAGGCTTTAAGTTTGGGAGAGTTGGGGGAAATATAAAGGATTTTCTTTCTGATGTTTTGAATTGTGTATGCCCATTGGGTGTCCTATGCACACAGCTATATCCGGGTAGTGATTTCTAGCAGATAGTTGATAATGATGGATAGAGATCTGGGAGTCATTTACATGAAAATCATTGAACCACAGGAGCTGAAGATACCTGCTAAGGATAGTGGGACTAGAGAAAAGTGTACTCAAGACAGACCAAAGGAGGTGTGTCCACACTGAGTGGGCTGGATCAGGTAAGATGCCATGAGGGCCTGAACTAGAGTGGAAGCAGCATTTATAGAAAGGAGGAGATAAATTCATGAGAGATTGTAAAAGTAAAATCAGTAGAACTGTGATGGACAAAGAAAAATTGAAGAGGACCAGAATTTAATTGGGAAGATGAAGATGATTTATTATTAGTAAAAATGGAGTATTTTGGAGAAAGTGGTAGGTTTGGAAAGATGGTGCCTTCAATTTGGGGAATAGTGAAGTGCTGGTGGGATACTTCAGTGGAAAGGTAGGGTCTGTGGCTGATGCTACAGGCCTGGAGTCTCAGGAAGAGCAACTGGGCTGCATTTACAAACTGGGGAGGTGTCTGCCATGGGAAGGTGAGATCACTGCAACAGAATGCAGAGGGTCAAGGCCAGAACCTTGAAGGACAACCACACTCAGGGGCAGGTGGAGAAGGATGAATCAGTGAGAAAGAAGTGGTCAGACAAGTAGGAGAACCAGGAGGAACCATGACACAAAAATCAAGGGAGGAAAAGGGATCCAGTAAGAGAGCAGTGTTGTGTGTCAGATCCTACAGAGAAGAGGAGGGGAGTAACTGAGAATAGGTCATCCTATCTAGCTATTAGGAAAGCAGCTTCAGTGGAGTGGTTGTTGGAAGCCCATTAACAAGGATTGAAGTGGGTGGTGAAACAATGAATAAGGATTTCTGGTTTTTTAGTTTTTTTTAGTTTTGCAAAGGTAGAAGAGAGAAAGAAGAAATGGGGAAGACAGAGAGACAAGGAGAGAGACATTCGTGAAAGTATAGCAGGGTCGAGTGCAGGTTTATGGGTTGTTGTTTTTTTCAAAGGGGATCGAGGAGACTTTTGCTTGTTTGTCAGATATAGAAGAGGAAGAGGTGGGAGAAAGTGAAAGATAAAAGAGAAGGAATAATCAATGGAGTTCCTGAGCTGGGGTCAAGGCTACAAGTGGAGGAACCTCCTCCAAAAGGAGAGCCACCTTATCTTCTAAGATAAGATAGTTGAGGCTATCAGGTTTTATTAAATGCTCTGCTCTTTGAAGGGAAGGACGAACTTTTACTTATCTTTCTGGAATGAAATGAGCCATATTCTAAATGTTTTTCATGCATGTCTTATCTCCCCAACTACACTTAACTCTCCAAAGACAGAGATGATATTTTTTACTTTAGAGTAGCCTTTGCACTTTCCGGAGCTCTTCCTAACCTGCCCTGCCCCAGCTTTTGCGATTTTCTTACCCCCCACTGAACAGTCAGTCTTCAGTTCTGTGGGCTCCATCTCTAAATACCAGGCGTTTTCCCCATTCCTGAAATGCTCTCCCTCACCTTCACCTCCTGCTTCCTTGGAGTCCGAGCTAAAATCCTCCTTTCTGCACGGATCCTTTCCCTATCCTTTAGTCTAGCGCTTTCCATCTCTCTTTTTCTTAATTATTAATTTCATAATTATAATTTTTTTGACAGTACAGATGCATGGGTAATTTTTTTTTTTTTTACAACATTATTCCTTGTATTCTTTTTTCCAAAATTTCCCCTCCCTCCCCGCTTCCCATCTCTGGATTACTTCCCAGTACAGGGCCTGTGTGTACATAGTTGTTTGCATGTTGACCCTCTCAATTACACCGGGAGCATCTTGAGGACTTTTTTTTTTTTTTTTTTTTAAACCATCTATTTATTAGTGTTCTTAAGGCAGTAGCTTTAAAACAAAGTGAAAGAAATCTTCGGTAAAGGAAAGGTAAAGTGACAGTATAGAAACATTATGTAATCCAAGGGCACCCGGAGATCCTTTTTTGTTTTCATTTTACGAACCCTTGTACGGCGGCCCGGTCCCGAGAAGCCAGATCGAACCGAGGTTGGGTCTTCAACCCCTCGCGCTCCAGATGAGCGGTTTGCGCCTTTCTTTGTGCCCCTATTAGGCGCTTAGTGAATACTTTATCCACCAGCGGGCTAAGCGAACGTTTCGGCTGTGGGAGCGGACTGGAAACGATTGAGTGGAGAGCCCTCGCGTGACAAGATGAGGGGCTGGCGAGGGCGCCCCGGAGCTAAGAGGCCTCGGGCGGGGCCGGGGTCCGCGAGCAGAGGCCGAAGCGCGTGGCCTACAGGCATGCTAAGGGGGGCGGTTCGTGCTCAGGCCCGCGGGGTGTCCGGATGACCCGCCCAGCTCGCCCGGCCCCAGCTCCGGGAGCTCGGGCCCTCTCCGGGCCCCGTGACTCGGGACCTGGAGCGGGGCCCGGCGGCCAAGCGGCCAGCGAGGGTCCGGCTGCATAGACGAGATGACCTTTAGCAAAGGCCCAGCAGGTCCCCTCCCTCTGGGTACCCTCCCCGCCCGCTCGGGCTCCCGGGCCACCAGGGTGCGCTGTGTGGGTGTCCCCGAGAATTTTCGCCCCTCCAGCGGCCCCCCACCCCTGCTCCGGCCCGCCTTTGCTCCTATAGGAGCGGAGCGCCTCGGATTCTGCCTCCTCATTGGCTGGGGGCGGTGCCAGTCGCTCGGGTAGGGAGGCGGATCCCGTGACGCTCCGAGGGGGCGAGGGCGGCGCTGGCGGCCGTAGAGAGCGGAGGCGGGGCGGGGCTTGGGGCGGATCCGCCACTGTCGCCTTCGCCGCCCGCCGCCGCCGCCGCCTCAGCCCGGCCAGTGTGACCGCGGCCGTCGTGGGAGTCGCAGCCCCCCGCCCAGCCGTGCCCCTGCCGCCCCCGGTACCCCGTGTCGCCCCTGGGATGCGGGGCCGCGCCTCGCCATGACGGGCTCGGGCCGACCCGCTCTCCGGCTGCAGCCCCAGGCGGCGGCTCCTCTCCGGGCGGTGCTGCGGCGCGCCTTCGCTGTCCGAGCCGGCTCCTGCTGACTGCGGCTGCCGCTCCTGCTCCTGCTGCTCCGCCGCTGCGCCCACGCCCGCTCGGCGCTGGTCCTGAGGTGAGGCCGGGAGGAGGACACGGAGGGGCCGTTGGGGGCCGGGGGAGAAGGAAGGGGGCGCGGGGGGGAGAGCGGAGAGGGGAGGGGGCGCGCGGCCGCGGGCGGGCCGGGGCGGAGATTAGGGGGGAGCGCCCAGAAAGGATTGAGGGCGGGGGACGCTTTAGTAGCGATTGACAGGCCGGCGAGGGCCAGGAATTCGGGCGAACCCTCCCTCCCAACGCCCCCCTCCGCAGCTCCACCACTTCCCCCAATTCTTAAGGGATCCGGAGGAAGGTGTGCAGTTGGGGAGTGGACCCCACTTTATGTGTATGGGGGTGGGGTGGAATCAGGGAAGCTTCTGGGCATCCTTTCCCCTCTGACAGCTGGTATTGCAGGGAGGAGATCAAATGGACTTCTCCCTCCCTCCCTCCCTCCCTCCCTTTCCTTCTTCCCTTTCTGCCCCCTTCCTCTTTCTCTTTTTCTCTTTTCTCCCCCTGTTATCCTCCCTTCCTCCACCCCCACCCCCCTGCTCTGCCTCTCTCTTTCCCTCTCTCCCCACCGAAGGGGATCCGGTTTATTATTTCCTCGGATGAGTGGCTCGAGTGCGGCCCCTCCTCGGAATGTTTCTTTGCCTGGGTTAGCAACTTAAGGGCTTTGATTGTGGATTTGATTCCCTTTCCCCCGTCGTTTACTCTCCGTTTCTTGCGAGACGCCGGCCCACTGTGCTTTTGTTGCTCCAGCCTCCAAGGTGCTGATGGGGACTAAGTCGATCTCTGGGCAGTTGGATGCCAGGATTCTTGTGGTGGGACTTTCCTGTGGCTCACGGACAAGCTGGTTAATTTATTTTCAGAGGGGATGGGGGCAGGCTCCGAGTCTTGTCTACACTTTCGATAGAAAGGCTGTTTGTTCGTTTAGAAACCTTGCACTTTTGCTGTCATTCAAGGCTCCAATCAGGAGCTTGTAATTATCGTTATTATTTTTTGAGACCGATGAAATAAGAGACACCTAATGGGAATGGAAAAACTGAAGAGCCTGAAAAAGAAGGATCTTATTTAGTTATGTCCAGATGTGGTAAAGGCTGTAGGTAGTCTCTGTATTCACAGAATAGAATTACCATGGCAGCCATATTGGGAGGATGATCTGACAATCCTTTAGGATCCAAGTCCGGGCTGCTGGAAGGTACAGAATGACAGCCCTGGCTGCTTTCAGGGTGACTGGTTGCATTAGAGGCCAAGTGGTGGGGGTTGGGAGGCTGCTGGAGTAGGCTAGTCATTGTTCATATAAAACAAAACAATACAGTCCATTTCTTAAAAGCAGAATTGAGCTTTCAGGTCCTATTTTTTCATTGGTGAATTGTAAAATTGGCTACAAATCTGAGCTGCCTTCAAGATTTCTCTTTTGCCTTAGCATAAGATATGATGTTACTGAGTGGGCTTGCCCAAAGAGATTATTCGTGAGCAAATAGGATTTGTGCTAAGATTAATCCTGGTGGGTACTTGATTCAGCATATTTTGCTTATCTTTAAAGGATCTATAACTGTGAATGTTACATAAAAATACTCCAATAATGGAGGCTTGGTTCACCATTATAACTGGTCACTAGCTATTTTTATATAATCTTGAGTTAGACTGCCCACAGGGGATCTTTGACGTGGTTGCTTCACTTATTACACATACTGCTTTGTGTCATCCTATGCTTCTGAGTACCTGTCATATCTTTAAATGGAAGTGCAGTCTTTAGCATGTGGCAACCTTTGAGATGTATCATCTTCGATTTTAGGAAAAGGGTGCCATCTTGTTTCTGTAGCATAATTCTGATTTAAATCTTTACTCAGTATTATTTCAGATAACAGTAAAGTCTGACATGTTTTGTGGTTTAGTTAGAATAATAGTTGATTATCTAAAGAAAACTAGATTACCAATTGATCATATGGTGGAAGATTAGTCTTTCACATTATCAGAGACCTTTATATTTCATTTCAAGTTGAGAACTCAACACCATGTGTTACAGTCACAGGGCTAGAATGGGACCTTGAGAGATCAGCTTCCAGCCTTTGTGTTCTTATTATAGATTCTTATTATAGATTCTGTTTTTATTTATATATAATATACATCACATATGTGTTCTTATGCATTATTCTTAATATATATATATTATATAATATATTATTATTAGGAAAAAAGGATTTCTTGAAATCAGTTAACTAACTGAACTTATATAAAAATAGCACATATAACTTTAATCATTTTGTTTTTAAGTCTTCCTTTTAAAGGTTTGGAAATTCCTGTGCAATATTGCAGTTCAAGACACATAGATATTAAATCATTTTCAAACTGAATTAAAAATATGACAATTTGAAGTTGGCTGTAGAATTCTGTTTTCCCTAATTACACAAATATTTTTTAAAAATAGATTAGTTTTTTAAAATGATCGGAGAATTCCATCTAATCTGTTTTCAACATTTATTTATTTTTATGTAAGATCTGATTAGCTGAATTATGAATCAGATATGGAGGCAGCAAAATGTTAGGTATTTGTGAAAGCCTATCCCTTGACAAATACTTTTCTAAAATTTATCCAGCTGATTACAGTGTCCAGGTTTTAGAACTGGCTGTTTTTTCCTTTATAAGACTAGATATGAATCCACTTCCTCCTTTTTCCTTTCTTTCATGTTTTCCAGTTTGAATCTATTCAGTGAATAAATACCTAAGAATAGTCTGCCAACAAAGTGTTTCCAAGGCAAAGTGATTCACTCTAGCTTATTTTCCTGACTGTAGTCTTGGCCTGTACAAATATAAAGAATCGGGCTTCTCTGTTCTCTCTTATATACCCCTTCCTAAGGTTGCTGACCCTAACAGGGTTTTTTTTCTGAAAGAACTATATCTTGTTATTTGACATAGCTTATTTTATGATGGATTTGAAATTAATGACATATCCAGTCTACATTCTATAACTGTCTCTTTGAAAAATTGGCCTTGTTTAATGGACAATAGTGAATTTTTACAATTTATGTACGAATGTGAACAGAAACAAAAGATCTTATAGAAGCTCCTTTTAGTTTTTAAATAGTTAGATTGTTAGAAAAATTAGAAAAATGGATACCAGCATAATTAACATGCAGAAAGTCTATGAAAATGTGTCTTTGAGTTTTTCCTGAGGTAGAATTTCTTATTAGTTGAAACAATGATCATTTTAGATATCTCTCTAGGATTGTTATCAATTAATATCGGATGCCTAAGTAGAGACTTCAAGGTATTTATGTATAGACTGCCACTTGTACATTGTAGGTATCATAAAGTGACCAAACTCATCCTTTTTTATTCATTCTATTTTCCGTAACAATAAGAATTTTACCCCTTACTACTTCCATCAACTAGCCAAAAGTGATCCAAATTGCAATAATTTTTGTTGCCTGTGTCTGAGTTTGCTCTTCCAACTAGATTGTAAGCCCCTGTGAAGATAGGAGACTTCTGTGGCCTCTGCAATGTTTAATGATTTATATTATGCTTCATATTTAAATTAAGCATATGGATATTCAAACTTAGAAAAATGTATAAAGCAGGGAATAGATTTAAGACATTCAACATGTTGGATAAGATCCCCTGTAGAGAATTTATGAATCCTGTAGATAAGAAGGTATGGAAGGATTGAATTTTATACCATTTATACCACTGGAAGAAGTACCTGTGTGGTTGTGGTGTTTAGTCATGTTTACTGTCCATAGATTTTTCTTGGAAAAGATATTAGAATGGTTTGTCATTTTCTTCCTCATTGGATTAAAGTAAATGGACAAGTTTGTGACTTGTCCCCAGGGTCATACGACTAGTAAGTGTCAGGAGTAGCACTTGAACTCAGATCTTTCTGACTCCACTTTATCCACTGAATCACTTAGCTGCCTCAATACCCACCAATGTAGTCAATCAAAATTTATTGATTGAATATTTGCTTTTATGGGATTTTTAGGCCCTGTATTCCAGTAAATAAGTTCTCCTATTACTTTTGCATTTTGTGAAATTTTCTTTAGCTTCCTCTCAGTTCAAATTAACTTGATTTCCAAAGTGCAAGAATTTTCAATCTCATGCTTAAAAATGGTTTGAGCTCATTGAATAGAGAATGCTATCTTATTCTGCTCTAAAATATTGTGGTTACTAAAAGCAGAATAGCATGCTATTTGATTTGTCAAACTGTCAGACCTTTAACCCAAGGATACATCTTTTGTGACAAAAAATAAATGACAAAATAGGATCTATCAGGATAATTTGCTTTATAGTCTTTTCCCCCCCAGAACTTTTACTTAAGTCAGATTTACCTGTGGTTAGGTTTTGATAAGAATATCTTCAAAAGAGAATGAAATTACTCTGTTGTTCACTGTCTTTTTTTATGGCAATCCATCAGTGTATGGCTAAATTAATCTTATTCTTTGATACTCTTGTCGATATCCTCGATATCCTCGTGCAAATACTCAGGGACTTCCTCCATCGTACTGGCAGTGGGAGGGGATGGGTGGAGCCTTCCTTTTTTATACTCTTTGACTTGGAATGAATTGGTTCAAGGGAACTTCAATGGAACACAGGACTTTCCCTTCATCAATTATTCTTTGTTTGTGCTACATGACCCATCCAATCCAGTATTCTTTTGGTGATTCTTATGATTGTAAAGTGTGGAATACCAGTCTATAAAGAGTTAAAGTTTTAGGTTATCCAGATGACAGTGGTGTATATGAGTAAGTTTTAACAATTGTACAGGATAACCAGAAGAATTATATGTCTGTTATTGTTAAATAAGAAAAAGGAAAGTGCTTTTATTTTATTTTTTTTTACTAAAAATTACTATAATGGTCTATTTTCTTTAGAAAAGGAAACTTTAAAACATTTTAGTGAATAGTTGATATTTTCTTGCCAAAGTCTCAATTTCTGACCAATCTAGTTTAATGCATTTTCTTTTTGGAATTAAAAAGAAAGCAGTTTTTTATTATTATAAATATAATTATTATCATTATAAATTTAATTGTAAGCAAAGACTTAAGATACATACGTAATAGGGAATAAAATCTTAACATTCTTAGTTAAACAAAATAAAGCCAACCAACTGAAATAATTGACAATGATGAAACAAAAAAATGTTTTTGCTCTGAATTTCTAAGTCCCTCTGAAGTTGTATCTACTCCTTTTGACTTTATATTTTTCATTTTTTCTTAAAATATTTCATTGATATGGTAACAAATAACATTTTCTTTCTTTTTTTCTTTCTTTCTTTTTAAACTGAGGCAATTGGGGTCAAGTGACTTGCCCAGGGTCAAAAAGCTAGGAAGTGTTAAGTGTCTGAGGTCACATTTGAACTCAGATCCTCCTGACTTCAGGGGTGGTGCTCTATCCACTGCGCCACCTAGTTGCCCCAACAAATAACATTTTTAAAGACAGGAAGATGAAAAATAATCAGTATAAATGATCAATATATCAAAAAAGTCTGAAAATATATGCCATGTACAGCTCTTGTGGACTTTATACTTCTGAAAAGGAGTGGGGTGTGCAAAACTTCTCAAATGAGCCATGCTCATTTATCATTTTGCAACAATCATTTAAAAATTTTTTGGGGGTTCTTTCCATTTACTTTGTTGTAATCATTGTATATATTATGTTCTTGATTATTTCATTCTGTGTCACTTCATATAGACTTTTTCATGTTTCTCTGAATTCAACTCATTCATCATTACTTTCATCATTATGTTACATTTATGTGCATCAATTCACTTAGTCATTCCCCATTGATAGATTTGTATTTTGTTTCCAATTCTTTGTTGCTACAAAGACATGGTGCTATAAATATTTTGGTGTGCATGGGGATCTTCTTAATATGATTTACCTCCTTGGAATATCAGCTAAGTAATGGAATCTCTGGACCAAATGGTAACAATCATAACTGTTCTTTGGATAGCTATTAAGGACCATGCCTAGGTGGAGGGGCAGGTCAGTTCTCTGAGAGCCTCCACATCTGTGAATCATAAACTTGAAGGAGCTGCACTGTAGCCTTCGAAGATGTTCCTTGTGGATTGGAAATGAAATAAATTGGAAGTAAGAGAGAAGAGGAGAGAGGTCAGAGAACAGCAACTGCTTCTCAGTTTCCTTGTATCATTTTTGTTCTCTTACATTAAGAGATCCATTCTACAGGTCTGAGTTAGACCTCAGGCAGCCACTCACAGGTGGCTGCCACATCACAAAAAACAACTCCTTGCATATCCTTGCAATTAACCAATATAAATACATATGTAACCATTCATCAGTAGAGAAGTGAGATATTTATGAATATCTGTTAGTTGTTACATATTTTGGATGCTACATCCTTTTCAGAGAATTTTCATAATTTTAAATTTAATTTCAATGTTGTCTTTTTTTTTTTTTTTTTTTTTTTTAACAAAAATTTGGCATATTTGGGCCATAACCAGACACAGTCTTGAATCTGGTTCACATTGGAATATTATTTTTGTAACATAATTGGGCATTTATTTACTGCTTAAGCAGTTAAATATTTTTAGCATGAACCCATTGGATCATAGTTATGACTCCCCTTCCCTAGTCTAGATAGTTGTTAAAGTTTTTTCTAGTTCTAACTCTGTCTTGTAGAGTTGTCAGTTTCTGTATGGTTCTAGTCCTTCTGATGTCACTTTCAATTACTTTGTAAAGTTCTCTACCTTTCCTTGCATTCTTCATAGAGATAGAGAGATTAGATCTCTGATTTTGATAGCAACAAGTCAACTCCCCCTACTAGTGCAGGTTAGTACTTTCCCTGCAGTTTATAGTCTATGACTCAGTCAACATTTATTAGGCACTTCGTTTGTGCCAGGCACTGTGTTAAACCCTGGGGATACAAGAAGAGTCTTTGCCTTCAAAGAGTTTACAATCTAATGGGAGAAGCAACCTGCTAAGAAACATATACAAAGCAAACTATATACAGGATGAATAGGAAATAGTTAACAGAGGGAAGCCACAGGGATTAAGAGAGATTAGAGAAGGTTTCCCTGAGAAGTGGGATTTTAATGGGATTTAATGAAACCAGGAAGGTCAGTAGTTGGAATTGAGGGAGAGCAATCCAGGCCTGGGGGACAGCCAGAGAAAATATCTAAAGCTGAGAAGGAGCCAGTGTGGAACATCCAGGAGGACTAGTGATATTGGATTGAAGAGTACATGTCAAGGAGCAAGGTTATATAGGGCTTTGAATACCAGACTAAGCATTTTGTATTTTATCTTGGAGGCATCAGGAAACAAGAGTTTATTGACTTGGCAGAGGTTGGAGAACTGGGTATGTGTTCAAGTTCAAGAACAAGTAAGAGAGAGATTAGACAGCCAGACATAATCAGACCCACTTTTGGAAAAATCACTTTTGTGTCTAGATAATGGATGAATTAGAGTAGAAAGTGACTTGAACATACTAGTTATCAAAGTCACTAGGTTTGCTCCCAATAATGCCTCAGCCTTAACTAGATTGAAATGTAATTGGGAAAAATTTTAACAAAATAAACGTGCAATAAAACTTGGGTAACATTTTAAAACTAAGTCAATATGCATCTTGCAAGGATCCTTGTGTAGGATTAGTGGCACCCCTTTCATTTAAATTTGACCCCACTACCCTGGAGTGACCCAGAACACTGAGAGGCTAATAACTTAACCAGGATCACATGAATTTATTCATGAAGGCCAAACCTGAATCCAAGTCTTTTTAACTCTGAGGCCTACTTGCTGTTTACTGTGTCATGCTTCCTTTCTCTTTATAATTTTGACGGGACCATAATGTTATATTAAGATACCACAAATTAGTCAATCATTTATTTCCCAAACATTACATCTTTCTTATATGTGTTTTAAAGACTTGATAAGATCAGATTTTACTGAAACCAAAGGAAAGTGCCATGAGATCAGAATTGGGACAAGATAAAAGCCAAATGATTAGAGTAATTCTAAGCCATGTTCCATTTTGATTTCTTATGGTTTGAAATGATATGTGAAGAAAATGGTCAAAGTAGCAGTGAATTGAACTGAAAATGGGCATGTAAATGGTGATATAAATGGTATATTGAGCATCCCTTTGAAACTTCAGAAATTGCGTGTGTGTCTGTGCATACAAGTGTACATGGTATTATACAAGTATTACTTTTCATCCCATTTGCCTTCTTCAGCTCTGGGTTGCTCTTGTTTCTTAATTAGATTTACACAATTAAGAGGTTTGGGTGTTGTTTTTTTATTTTTCTTTAGGGGCAGTTTTATGTCTGTAATTTCTGATCTTTTACTGTATCTAGAGAGATAAACCTTGTAGCTTTTCAGTTGACTAATATAAATAGTAACTTCTTTAATTTCTTACTATTGTGTCTTATTACCAAAGAACAAAGAAGAAATACGTTCTTACTATGGTATCCCCATATAATTTGTAATACATTTTTTTAATATTTTTTTTATTTTTTATTCATTTTTCCAAATTATCCCCTCTCTCCCTCCACTCCCTCCCCCCCGATGGCAGGTAGTCCCATACATTTTACATGTGTTACAATATAACCTAGATACAATATATGTGTGTAAATACCATTTTCTTGTTGCACATTAATTATTAGCTTCCGAAGGTATAAGTAACCTGGGTACATAGACAGTAGTGCTAACAATTGTAATACATTTTTTTAGATGAATAGTTTTATTATATAAGGTGATTAAGTTTTAAAAATAGTATTAATGATAAATTGATAAAAATAAACTTAAATTCCTTTAAAAATAACTTAAAGCTAAAGATATCACTTACTTGCTATTTGTTTCCTTTTGCTCAGTTGCTTTATATGTCTCACTTCTGTAGATCCTTAATAGTTTTTTCCAATTAAGAATATCTAAAGTACTTCATATTAATGTCAAAAATCCTTATATTTGTGCAATACTACACAGTTCATAAAATTTTCATACATTGTCTTATTATGTGAACTCTTCCTTTTCTTTCTTTCTTTTTTTTTTTTTTTTTGTTTGTTTGTTTTTGTTTTTGTTTTTGTTTTGTTTTTTTTTTTTTTTTGGCTAGGCAGTTGGGATTAAGTAGCTTACTTGTCCAGTCATACAGCTAGTAAGTATTGTTGTCAGAGGCTGGATTTGAACTCAGGTCCTCCTGATTTAAGGGCTGGGGCTCTATCTACTGCACCACCTAACTGCCTGAACCCTTCCTTTTCTACTCCATAAATATGATTATTCCTGATTTTGCAAGTTTGAAAGTGGATTCATAGAAATTGAACAGTTTGTCTAAAGTCATCTATGAATAGATACACAGAGCTGATAATGGAATAAAGACTAGAAACCAACTTTCAACTATGTCTTTCAACTATTCAAAATTTGTTAATCTTAAAATAAAATAATCTCCATGAAGGTGCTATGGTAAATATATTAGGTTTTAGATATTTTAGCCTTAAGATCCAGTGTTACAAATATGTATTGTATTTAGATCATAAACAAAGAGAATTAACTTTTCTGAAATCAAAATTGAAAAACTGTTAAAATGCCAAAAATAAAGTAATTAACTACCTAAGACACTATAGGAGATATAAAAGTAACACAAGAACTATGGACTAATTTACATTAAGTAGATAAGATTTATATTTAAGGAAACTACTAAAGGAATGTAAAAGATAGTTTAGAGACTAAACCTCAGACTCTAGAAGACCAGTCTTACCTGTAACACTTACAAACTGTTGTTCAGTGTTGGTGGTGGTACAGTGGAAACTACACAGACTCTGAAGTCAAAAGACTTGGGTTCAAATTATGACTCTGGCACACGATACCTAGATGGACAAGATGCTTAACTTGAACAAGTTACTTAAACTTCTTGGGTTTCATATTCCATATTTGTAAAATGAAAGGATTGAATTAGGTAATCCCTTCCAACTCTAGATCTATAATTCTATTCAATCTCTCAGTGCTATAGGCAATTTTCCTAGATTCTGAGTCGCAGACGATATATAGATCTACACTGGTAGAGGAAGTTTTCTTTATTGAGAATTAGTTCATAGTTGCACTAATTAGAGGTATGCACTTACACATCCCTAAATTCCTTTTAAATAATATTTTGGGCCATATAGGTAAGATTGGACTTCATTTATTTCTTATATGGTCCAAAGAATATATTTTTCCCTTTGTTTTTTATTTTAAGTCTTATTTAAAAAAATTTTATATATAAAACATATATATATTCTATGATCATTATATTCTTGAATGCCATTCTGTAAATATTTCTCCTGGTTCTGTTCATCTCTCTCTGAATCAGTTCATACAGGTCTTCCAGGTTTCTCTGAAACCAATTTATTTTTAATAGCACAAAAGTATTCTGTCACATTTATGTACCATAATTATTAGATCAGCTACCCCATCAGATTCCAATTTTTTTGTCATCTGGAAGAGAACTAGAAATATTTTGTATACCCATTGTTAGAATTTGTTTTTCTGAGGACTAATTCTTCCCTTAATCTATTCCCTTCTTTCCATTTCCTCCTATTTCCCTAGTGCAGTCTTTTCTTGTACCAGAGGGAGGGGCTCCTCAGGCATGCTCCTGGTCAGAATCTACCCCCAGTATCTACACATTCTTTCTCTGTCTCATACTGATCAAGATTGGAAAAATTTCTCATTTTGACTTAGAAAAAAAATTTCCTTTTAGGGATTTGGTCTGTTGGATTTTATATGTCTGTTTGGAAGACTTTTGGGGGAGTGTACTGTACTGCTTCCTGCTACTTTAATATCTTGGCTCCATCTCCCTGCTGCTGTGTTCTGTACATTTCTTTTAAAAATCAAGTTGGTCAGTGATTTCCATATATATCCAAATTGTTTTTTTTTCCATCTCACTGGACTTATTTCTCTTTATTTCTTCAGCTTTTGTTCTTGAATGCTTGCCATCCCTTACACACTTACATCCCCTGCAGAATTTTACTTCATGAGAGTAAACATGTTTCTTCTCAATCCTTTGAAATCTGTTCAGAAATCTAGAGTACATGTGAGACTAAGTTAATTTTTCTTTCTATCATAAATCATAAAATTAAGTGATCACTTTTCTAAGGTTTCCATTATTTATATTTTAGAAAGTAACTGTTTTGTATTGATGTTTAACATCAATAGAATAGTTGGTGAGTCAAATCATTAAAAATTAGTTAAGCATCCACTATGTGCCAGGCACTATGCTAATGGGTAGGGATAAAAAGACCTCATAGTATAAATAACTATGCACAAACCAGCTATGGACAGAATAAATTGAGATGTAATCAATAGTAATCAAATAGACTAATAATAATAATAAAAAATAATGACAACACTTATCAACTACTTACTATGTGTCAGGCACTGTAGTAAAGGCTTTCCAGTTATCTCATTTGATTCTCACAGCAACCTTGGAAGATATGGATACTGTTATTATCCTTATTTTACAGATGAGGGAACTGAGGCACACATGTTAAATGTCTCACCCAGGGTTAAAGCTTTTCTAAAATTATTTGAAGCTAGATTTGACCTCTCAGGTTTCCTTGACTCTGTATCCCAGAGCTCAATCTACTTTATCAAGTAGCTGCAAAAAGAATTAGAAAGCTCCCTTTAAAAGATGGGATTTTTCTTGGGAATTGAAAGAAGTCATTAAGAGAAGACAAGGGAGAGCATTCCAGAGATATATGGAGTTGGAGTATCTTGTGTAAGGAACACTAATTCAGTGTCACTGACTCAAAGAGTGTGGGAAAGAAGGGTGCACGGGAGGGGGATGTAAGTTGTAAAAACACTAGAAATATAGGGGTAGCAAGCAATTCCACTTGTTGTTTTCTTTATCTTCTGTAGCCATAATACCTTCTTTGCTTTTTACAGAGAAAAAAATTCCATCAGTTGGCTAAATAATTTAACACTTTTATTATTATCATGTTGGGCCTCTCTACCAAGTTCATTCTCTGGTTCTCTTAACTCTTTATCTATTTCCTCTAATTGTCCATGAGCTCTATAGTATAGTCAGTTTATTTCTGCTTTTATTGATTATCAGTTTTTTGTTCCCTGAATTTCTTCACATGACTATATCTTCTTAGTATGCAATGTTGAATATGTTTACTTCTTTTAACCCCCTTATCTTTTCCTACTGATCTTATTTCTTCTAAATAAGGTATCTGCTTCCAGTCATGTTTCACATGTGAGTCTCATTCTAAAAATGTTAATGATATCCATAAACTCAAATTTGCTTTTTCACGTTCACATTTCTGTTTTACTTTGCTCATTAACTACAAAATCTGAAAAAAAAAATTAAAATGTGACATGTAGCTAGGTGGTACAGTGGATAGCCTGTGGACTTGGAGTTCAAATAGGACATTGGACAATTTTTAGCTTATACTGGTTAAGTCCTTCAGTCTCTCTGTGCCTCAATTATTTAATCTATATGATGGGATAATAATAGCACCTGCCTCACAAGGGCCTTATGAAGTTCCTCAACTACCTCCTTTCCATCTCAGCCATACACAAAGATGATAATACACTTGATCTTGTCATCACTTACATCTTTGTGTTCAAGAATTCTGAATGCTCTTGTCTGATCACAATCCATTGGTTTTCCCCCTCTCTGTCTTCCCTTATGAAATCCTACTCTTTGACCATACCATGACCACGTGACCCCTAAATTCTTTTCTAGGCCATGTCCCATGCATTAACCTTTTTCTTCTCTTTTCCCCATCTTGACCTTGTGGTGAACCATTTCAACTCTATATTGTCCTCTTCTCTTGATTCCCTAGCCCCTTTATCTTATTATTGTTTATGTCCAGCCAAGCCTTAGCATTTCATCATTTACTACTTTTCCTCTTTCACACATATAGCTGAATGAAGATGCATAAAATCATTCAACTGCTCTGCCTGGGTACTCTACAAATTTGTTACACAAAATCACCTGGGCCTTCCCTGCCATTAGCATCTCTATTTTATACCTCCCTTATTCCCTCTTTTAGAACTTTTCATCTCTCTTTAAACCTCCCATGATTCCTCTTCCCCTACTCTTTCAGTTCACAACTTTGTCTCATATTTTACTGTTAAAATTGATATCTTTTCCATGTGCTCCCTCCTCTTTCCTCTTTTATTTTCTATCATTTGCATGTTTTCTGTCACTATTTCCTTCCCTCCCATCTCACATGATGAAGAGACCTTACTCCACATCTAGGTTAACCTTTCTCCTTTGTTCAAGTGATTCCAGTAAGTGCTTACACTTTCAATAGATTATCCACTCTGCCATTCCTATTCTTTCATTTATCTTTAGTTTTTTCCTTCTTTTCTGGGTCATTTCCTTCTGCCTTCAAATATGACCCCCATTGAAAAAACCCTCACTTGATACTTCTATCCTGGCTATCATTCTCTATCTTTTTTTGCCATTTGTAGTTAAACTTCTTGAAAAGTCTTCTACAATTAACTAGTGCCTGATCTTTTATTCTCTTCTTATTTTATAATAACTTTTTTAATTTCCAAATACATGCAAAGATAGTTTTCAACATTCACCCTTGCAAAACCTTGTGTTCCATATTTTTTTCTCCCTCCTTTCCCCCTACTTTCCTCTCTTAGCAGCAAGTAATCCTATATATATGTGTGTGTGTGTGTGTGTGTGTGTGTGTGTGTGTGTGTGTGTGTGTGTATGTGTGTGCAATTCTTCTAAACATATTTTGACATTTATCATGCTGCAACAAAAAAATTATATCAAAAAGGAAAAAAAAGTTTCACTCTCTTCTTAATCTCATTACAGTTCAGGTTCCAACCATATCATTCCATTATAACTGCTCTCTCCAAAATTACAAATGATCTTACAAATCCAAAGGTCTTTTTGCTATTCCTTGACTTCACTACAGTCTTTGATACTGCTGATCACTCTTTCCTCTTTAATAGTCTCTTCTTTCTAGATTTTTGGGACACCACTCTCTTGGTTCTCCTCCTGCTCTATCTCTGCCTCTTTTTCTCACTCCTTCTTTACATTTACATTTCTTCTAACTTTAGGTGTCCTTCAGGGCTCTATCCTGGGTCCTTTTTTCCTTCTAAACTACTTAGTGATCTCATCAATTCCTATCCATTTCAATACTATTTCTATGCTGATGGTTCTCAAATTTACCAATCCTGCCTTAACCTCTCTGCTGACTTTCAATTTTGCATCTCTAACTACCTTCTCATCTTTAACTGCATCTTATACTGGATGTCTTATAGACATGTTAAATTCAGTGTGTCCCAATCTAAACTTATTATCTTCCCCCCAAGTCCTCTTCTTCTCATACTTTTTCTTCAATGGCAACATACCCTCCCAGTTCTTTAGGCTCACAATCTAAATGTCATCTTTGATTCCTTCCTATATATTGCCAAGCCTATTGATTTGGCTTTTGCAGCATATTTTGAATAAACCTTTCCTCTGACACTGCCATTATTCTAGTGCAGGTCCTCAAGAGTCATGCCTGAATTATTGTAACAGCGTATTGGATAGCCACAAGTCTCTCCCCATTCCAATCTATTCTATATTCACAAAAGTGATTTTCTCAAAGTGCAGGTCTGATCCCCCACTTTTCAGCTCCCTTAATAAACCCCAGTGACTTACTTATGCCTTCAGGTTCAAATACAAAATCCTCTGTTTGACACTCAAAGTACTTATCAACCCAGTCCTCTCCAGTCAACTTTCATCTTATTCCCCAAAATGTACCTTTTGACCTAGTGACATTGGCCTCTTGGCTATTTCACAAACAAGACACTTGATCTTTTAGCTCCAGGCATTTCTCTGGCTCTCCCCCAAATCTGGAACATTCTCCTTCTTCATTTCTTTTTACTGACCTCCCTAGCTTCCTTTAATTCCCATAATAAAATATTATTCTCCTTTTTATAAACTTTCCCCAACCTCTCTCACTTTTAGTGTCTTTCCTCATACTTAACCTGTATGTAGCTTGCTTTGTATATATTTGTTTGCATATTGTCTCCCCCATTAGATTGTAAGCTCCTTGGGACAGGTTCTACCTTTTGCCTTTTTTGTATCACCAATACCTAACATGTATCTGAACATAATAAGTATTTAATAAATGCTTATTGATTGATTTTGAAAATCAAATGAGATAAAGCAGGTAAAGTGGCAAATTTTGCATAAATTCCATTATTATATTGAACTATAAAATTATATTGAAGCTTCCAACAATTATTTAAAGAAGAATATTCTTTCTACCTTGTCAAAAGCTTTTTCTAATTCTAAATACCTTTTGGAATTTTTTCTTTCTTAAAGGAAATTTGAACGTAACTTCGAAGAAGACTTCTTTCTCAATATTTAAACTACATATATTACAAGCCGTCAGAATGTCAGGGGCCTCAGTGAAAGTGGCTGTTCGGGTCAGGCCCTTTAATTCCCGGGAGACCAGCAAAGAATCCAAATGTATCATTCAGATGCAAGGCAACTCAACCAGTAAGTGCAGCATTCGATTTTGTAATCATACAAATTGTATCTTCTCTCTCTACTTTTACATCCTTTCCCTTCTAATACTTCTGCTTAGTATAAGTACTAGTATTCTCTCACTTTGAACATTCTTTTGAATTATCCAGGAGGGACAAGGAGACTCCCTGTAGCATTTTTAAATACAAGTTATTTGATTATTTAGTTAAACTGTTTTGAAAGGGTAGGTTGGAAAATACTTGTCTATCTGGATTAGCCTAGCCTACCAAGGGTTATTAATAGGTTACTGAAATTATAAGCAGGGATGCTGTTTGAGTGCTGTGATTCATATCAGTTCACCAGACACTTAAATAAGTGCCTGTGCCAAATCCTGTGTTGCATGCTGGGGTCACAAATCCAAAGGAGAGCAAATCTGTGCCCCTAAGGAGCTCACCTTGTACTCTTGTGAGACTGAATCTTTGGAAGCTTCTAAGGTACATATTTTGATTTCTCTGTACAAATCATTTTTCAGTTGCAGTTTCACATAGCTAACAGCCTTGGCAAAAGTTTTATCAGCTTTCAAATAGCAAGGCTTAAAACTATGCTTATGCTTATTCCTCCACAGTAGTTTTATGAGTTCAACAGTTCAGTTCAACAAATTTTGAAAAAGCATCCAATTTGTCCATAGGTCTGTTCTTCCAGGAAGATAATGATATCTAGATAAGACTAATAAGGGCAAATGACAATTAAGTAATCACAATATGATATATGTGTTCATTAGAGAAATATAAAATAAGTACTTTGTACTGGCTCATGGAGAAAAAGTCATATAGAATTCTTGTTTGTAATAGGCTTCTAAAATTTTACCAGATTTTCTCTGTTCATTCTCTTTTCATCTACTTGTTTCTAACTTATTTACAAACTGCTTAAGTCTCCTTCATTTTTATTTTTTTATTTTATTTTTTTTAAATTTTTTTTATTATATATATATATATTTTTTTTATAATATTATCCCTTGTATTCATTTTTCCAAATTACCCCCCCTCCCTCTATTCTCTCCCCCCGATGACAGGCAATCCCATACATTTTACATGTGTTACAATATAGTCTAGGTACAATACATGTGTGTGAATATCATTTTCTTGTTGCACAATAAACATTAGAATCCGAAGGTACATGCAACCTGGGCAGACAGATATTAGTGCTAACAATTTACATTCACTTCCCAGTGTTTCTTCTCTGGGTGTAGCTACCTCTGTCCATCATTGATCAACTGGAAGTGAGTTGGATCTTCTTTATGTTGAAGATTTTCACTTCCATCAGAATACATCCTCATACAGTATTGTTGTTGAAGTGTACAGTGATCTTCTGGTTCTGCTCATTTCACTCAGCATCAGTTGATTTAAGTCTCTCCAGGGCCTCTCTGTATTCCTCCTGCTGGTCATTTCTTACAGAGCAATAATATTCCATAACCTTCATATACCACAATTTACCCAACCATTCTCCAACTGATGGACATCCATTCATCTTCCAGTTTCTAGCTACAACAAAAAGAGCTGCCACAAACATTTTGGCACATATATGTCTCTTTCCGCTCTTTAGTATTTCTTTGGGATATAATCCCAGTAGTAGCGCTGCTGGGTCAAAGGGTATGCACAGTTTGATAACTTTTTGGGCATAATTCCAGATTGCTCTCCAGAATGGCTGGATTCTTTCGCAACTCCACCAGCAATGTATTAGTGTCCCAATTTCCCCACATCCCCTCCAACATTTATCATTATTTGTTCCTGTCATCTTAGCCAATCTGACAGGTGTGTAGTGGTATCTCAGAGTGGTCTTAATTTGCATTTCTCTGATCAGTAGTGATTTGGAACACTCTTTCATGTGAGTGGATATAGTTTCAATTTCTTCCTCTGAGAATTGTCTGTTCATATCCTTTGACCATTTATCAATTGGAGAATGGTTCGGTTTCTTATAAATTATGGTCAGTTCTCTATATATTTTGGAGATGAAGTCTCCTTCGTTTTTAAAAAACCCTCATTAGTTTCTTCCATTCCCACTAATTAGCCTCCTGTAGAAAAGTGTCAAACATGTGGCCTGCAGGCACATGCCTGACCTGGCCAGCAGATTAAAATGTAATTGAGACATACTTAACAAAACAAAAATACAATAGAACATTGTTGTTCGGTCATTTTTCAGTGTGTCCAGCTCTTCTTGACCCCATTTGGAGTTTTCATAGCAGAGATTTTGGAGTAGTTTGCCATTTCCTTCTTCATCTCATAGTACAGATGAGGAAACTGATACAAACAGGGTAAAAGTCATACAGCTAGAAAGTCTCTGAGGCCAGATTTGAATACAAGAAGAGAATCTTCCTGACTCTAGGCCTGTCATCTGTCCATTGCACTTCCTAGCAGTCCTTATTAAGTCAGTGTATTTCCTTAAGGTACTTATCTATGATTAATGTCCCCCTTCTAACCTTTTTATTTGAGTTTGTCACTCACTACTCTAGACTGTATCCTTTCCTTTTTTTTTTTTTTTTAAATTTTTTATTTTATTTTATAATTATAACATTTTTTTGACAGTACATATGCATGGGTAATTTTTTACAACATTATCCCTTGCACTTACTTCTATTCAGATTTTTTCCCTTCCTCCCCCAACCCCCTCCCCCAGATGGCAAGCAGTCTTATATATGTTAAATATATTACAGTATAGTCTAGATACAATATATGTGTGTAGAACCGAACTTTTTGTTGCACAGGAAGAATTGGATTCAGAAGGTAAAAATAACAGTTTACATTCATTTCCCAGTGTTCCTTTTCTGGATGTAGCTGGTTCTGTCCATCATTAATCAATTGGAATTGGATTAGCTCTTCTCTATGTTGAAGAAATCCACTTCCATCAGCATACATCCTCGTACAGTATCATTGTGGAAGTGTATAATGATCTTCTGGTTCTGCTCGTTTCACTCAGCATCAATTGATGTAAGTCTCTCCAAGCCTCTCTGTATTCTCCTGTTGGTCATTTCTTATAGAACAATAATATTCCATAACATTCATATACCATAGTTTACCCAACCATTCTCCAATTGATGGACATCCATTCATCTTCCAGCTTCTAGCCACTATGAAAAGGGCTGCCACAAACATTTTGGCACATACAGGTCCCTTTCCCTTCTTAGTAGTTCCTTGGGGTATAAGCCCAGTAGTAGTATGGCTGGGGTGTATCCTTTCCTTTTCAGCTAAACTCCCTGAATAAGTCACCTCCATTTTGTGCTTCCACATCTCTTATTCTTCAGCCTTCCCCAGTCCAGTTTCTGACTTCATCATCACTGAAACTTTTCTCTCCAATGTTTGCAGTGATCTTTTAATTGTTAAATCTAGTAGCCTACTAACCCTTTTAAAAAATCTATTCTCTCTCTCTTTTTTTTTTATTTATCAAAACATATGCATGGACATTCTTTAACATTAGCCCTTCCAAAAATTTGTGTTCCAATTTTCCCTCTCTTCCCCCACGTCCTCCCTAGATGGCAAGTAGTCCAATATATGTTAAACATGGTAGAAATATATGTTAAATCCAATATATGCATACATTTTTTTACAATTATTGTGCTGCAAAAGAAAAATCAAATCAAACCAGTAAAAAAAAAAAAAACAAACAGCGGAATGAAATGCAAGCAACAATAAAAAGAGTGAAAATGCCATGTTGTTAACCACATTCAGTTCCCACAGTCCTCTCTCTGGGTGTAGATGGCTCTCTTCATCACTGAACAATTGGAACTGGTTTTAATAATCTAATTGTTGAAGACAGCCACATCTATCAGAATTGATCATCATATAATCTTGTTGTTGCCATGTATACATTGTTCTCCTAAGCCTGCTCATTTCAAGTCTCTCCAGGTCTCTGAAATCGTCCTGTTGGTCGTTTCTTACAGAACAAAAATATTCCATAACATTTATATACCATAATTTATTCAGCTATTCTCCAATTGATGGGCATCCATTCAAAAAACTAACCTTTTTTTAAAAACTCTGGCCACGTTTGATATTGCTGATCACTGTCTTGTCTTGTTTTATGAGTCTGCTCTTTTTTGGCTCTCTTCCTACTTGTTTGACCATTCCCCAGTCTTTGCTGGATCTTCATTCAGGTTCCCCTCTCCCCACCCCCACCCCCAGCTAAATACAGGTGTCAACCCCTTCCCCACCCCATCTGTTTGTGTCTTCTTTTCTCTAGTTTCTCATTTGGCAACTTTATACACTCTCATGGATGCCACCTAGCTGCCCCTACTGATTCTTTCTCATACATTCCTGCCCCCTCCCCCCCCAAAATTCATAGGAACAATTTTTTTAAAAAATACTTTAAAAATTAAACAAGAGGTATTGGGGTAGGTAAGTGGCACAGTGGACAGAGCACCAGCTTTGAAATCAGGAGAACCCGAGTTCAAATTTGGTCTCAGACACTTAACACTTCCTAGCTGTGTGACCCTGAGCAAGTCACTTAACCCTAATTACCTCAGCAAAACAAACAAATAAATAAATAAGAGGTATTGAGGAAAAATTTAAAAAAGAAATAAGAGCAATCAAAAAAACAATAAAATTTTGAAAAGAAAGCCAGCCAAATGGAAAAAGGAGGTCCAGAAGCTTAAGGAAAAATAATTCTTTGAAAATTCAAATTGGGCAAAGGGAAGCCAGTGAAGTTATAAGAGATCAAGAAATAACAAAGTGAAATAAAAAGAATGAAAAAATAGGAGAGAATGTGAAACATCTCATAAGACAAACAATTGATCTAGAGAAGAGATCAAGAAGAGAAAATGTAAGAATAATCAGGCTACCTGAAAGTTATTATCAGAAAAAGAATCTTGATACAACAGTACAAGAAATAGTTGTTCTCAGGTATTAGAACAAGAGGAGAAAATAAAAATAGGGGGGAAAATCTGCCTATCACTACCTGTAGGAAGAAACCCTACATGAATATCAGTCAAATGCCAAAATCTCCAGATTAAGGAGAAACTATTAAGAACAGAAAACAAAAACAAAAACAAAAACAAAAAACAAATTCAGATGTGGTACAACCACAATTAGAATCACATAGGACCTAGCAGTGGCTACATTACAAGACTGCAAATCTTGAAACATTGTATATTGAAGAGCAAAAGAACTCACATTGTGTCCAAAAAATATCATACCCAGCAAAGTTAAGCATAATCCTTAACCAAAAACAGAAAACAAGAATATTCAATGAATTGGCAAACTTTTTGTATTTTCTTGCAAAAAGACCTGAACTTGAAAGAAAATTTGATATACAAAATCTAAGAGAAATAGAAGGTAAACTTCAGAGACTAATTAATTACAAGGAATTTAAGGAAAATTGTTTACTTTTTATATATGGATGGGTAACTCTGTCTAAGATAGTCATTAATAATTGAGTAGTTTAGGGGTAGCCAGGTGGCGCAGTGGATAGAGCACCAGCTTTGAATTCAGGAGGACCCGGGTTCAAATCTGATCTCCGACACTTAACTCTTGCCTGTAAGTCACTTAACCCCAGCCTTTAAAAAAAAAAAATAATAATAATAATTGAGTAGTTTGAAAGAAAGATGGGGTAGAGCTGAGTATGATGTGATTCTAAAAAGCAAAACTGTAGGAAAAGGTAAAGAATAATTATCTCATACAAATAAAATGAGAGAGAACTGATACAAAAGGAATTAGATGGGAGAGGAGAGTTGGTAATTCTGGAATCCTACTCAAATGGGGAATAGATTAAAGAGGGAACACACTCTCTCTGTGAGAGATACACACACATACTTTAAAGGATATAAAAGTCTTCTAAATTCAGTAATAAATAAGAGGGTAAGAGGATAGAGAATGGGAGAGGATAAGAGAGATTTTTATTTATTTTTTTTTTTTTAAATTATAGCTTTTTATTTTCAAAACATATGCATGGATAATTTTTCAATATTGATCCTTCAAAACCTTATGTTCCAAATTTTCCTCCCCTTCTCCTCACTCCCTCCCCTAGATGGCAAGTAATCCAATATGTTAAACATGTTAAAATATAATCAGATCCAATATATGTATACATATTTATACAATTATCATGCTGCACAAGAAAAGTCAGATCCAAAAGGAAAAAAAATGAGAAAGAAAGCAAAATGCAAGCAAATAACAAAAAGAGTGAAAATGCTATGTTGTGATTCACACTCAGTTACCCTAATCCTCTCTTTGGGAGCAGATGGCTCTCTTCATCACAAGATCATTGGAACTGGTCTGAATTATCTCATTGTTGAAGAGAGCCATGTCCATCAGAATTGATCATTGTATAATCTTGTTATTGCTGTGTACAATGATCTCTTGGTTCTTCTCACTTCACTTAGTATCAGTTTATATAAGTCTCTCCAGGCTTCTCTGAAATCATTCTGCTTATCTTTTCTTAATGGGCATCCACTCAGTTTCCAGTTTCTTACCACTACAAAAAGGGCTGCCATAAACATTTTTGCACATGTAGGTCCCTTTCCCTCCTTTAAGATCTCTTTGGGATATAAGCCCAGTAGAAACACTGCTGAATGAAAGGGTATGCACATTTTGATAGTCTTTGGGCATAGTTCCAAATTGCTCTCCAGAATGGTTGGATCAGTTCCCAACTCTAATGTAGAGATTTTTAGAGAGAACCCTGCTCAGATGAGATCAGGATTAGAAAAAGAACACCATATACATTTGGAAGGGAATAAAAGTCTTCTAAATTTATAAAGAAATAAACAGGTGAGAAAATAGGATAAGGGATATAGAAGGGTGTGTAGATTTTATATTTTATATATATTTATAGTCTTCTAAATTAAGACAGAAACGAGAGCAAGGGGATTGGGTAGAGAGAGAAGATAAGGGAGGGAGTGTTGGAGGAGTTACAAGTTAAGTAATAGAAAGAAAGGTGGGGATAGAAATAAAGTAGAGAAGTCAAGAAGGATAGTAATGGGGTAAAAGAAGGTTGGCCGCTATCATTTAATATTGTTTTAGAAATGTTAGCTTTAGCAATGAAAAGAAAAAGGAAACAAAATTATCACTCTTTGTAGATGATATATGGTATATTCTGAGAATACTAGAGAATCGACTAAACTACTAGAAACCATTAACAACTTTATAGCAAAATTATAGGACATATAAATCAACATAAATCATTGGCATTTCTATATGTTATCAACAAAATCCAGCAACAAGAGATAGAAAGAGAAATCCCATTTAAAATAATTGTAGATAACATAAAATATTTGAGAGTCTTTATCTGCCAAGGCAAATCCAGGAACTATATGACCACAATTGGAAAACAGTTTTTACCCAAATCAAGTTAGATTTAAACAAGGGGAAGAATATCAAGTGATCATGGTTAGGTTGAGCTAATATAATAAAAGTGACAATTCTACCTAAAATAATCTACTAATTCAGTGCCACACTATTCAAACTACTAAGAAATTACTTTATAGAATTAGAAAAAATAATAACAAAATTTATCTGGAAGAATTTCAAGGGAATTAATTAAAAAAAAAAAAAAGCACAAAGAAAGGTGGCTTAGATGTACCAGACCTAAAACTATATTATAAAGAGGGATAGTAATAAGGTAAGAAGGGTAGTGAGGAAAATGGGAAGGAGAAAAATACACAACAAGTAATTATAACTTATAATATGAAATAGATGAATTCACCCATAAAATGGAAACAGTAAGTTAAAAACTTGAATTCAACAATGTGTGGCTTTCATGAATGTTATAAAAATAAGAGATACATACAAACATAGAATAAAAATCATGAATAGAATTTATTACATAAAAAAGTAAGGATGGTAATTGATTTCAGATAAAGTTAGAACTAAAACTGATTTTTTAAAAATGGGATTGGCCCCTTTTAAAGAGCTAAAATAGATTTAATCAAAAGAGAGAAAATATACTACATGTCACCCATATTAATCATTATTGTTTTAGACTACTTAAAAATAACATAGTATAAGGTTAGAATATTGGGCTGATCTAGAAAATGATGAATTTGTGGATATAGAAAATATGAAAAAATTTAGACTAATAAAGGAAGTTGCTACCTACTTTCAGAAAAGCAGAGGACAAGTGGAAATAAGTTTAGTATTGTCTTACATATATGTATAAAAATGTACATGTGAACATATATGTGTGATTATAGATATGTGTGTGTGCACATGCACGCAGTGCTTTTGTGTCTGTATTCATGTTTATTTGTAGCCTTCTTGGTGGGGAAAGCAAGGAAGGGGAAGGGAAAAAATTAAGTTCAGAGCAGAGAACAAAAGAAAACCTGCAAAAAAGTAAAGAAAAGATGGACAGTTCTGAACAACATGTGCAGTATTTATTATATAGGCTTTCTTGAAATAGAAGTGTATTGCTTTATGTTTTGAATCCTCTTAATTTTTATTTTCTTATTTTGTATTTAAATTTAAAATACATTTATAAAAAACACAATTGTTTCTTCATATTCTTTGACCTGTTTTCTATGGGAATGCCTACTTTGGAAATGATCCTTTTCTAGGATCAATTGCTAGAATTTGGATTAAAGCATATTTTTAACCTAAGTTAAAAAAAAATTCTCCTGGAGTGTTCAGCATGGATATCAGTCCTTATTAAAGTTGAGAATCCAAAGAATACATTTAATAAGGGTTTTATTATTAATTATTACAATAAATGGAAAGTTAATTGTATCTATAGAGAACATCAGCAAAGAAAGTAAATTCAGTCTTGATCATTTGGATCCTTTTTATGGGCTGAAATTTGAACTCACTCTCTGATAGTCATAAGCTGTAAAAATGGCAAGTGCTACATTTTCAAATAACTAACAGATAATTCTTCACTAGTTTTATATTCTGTTTCTGCTTTATTTGAATTAACATGAAATCTTATGAGTCACTGCCCAAAGCATAATTATTGACATTGTTTTCTTCTATTTTCCTCCCACTTCCATTTCTTACCCTTCCCCTAATAATAGCATGCTTGAGAGAACCTTGGCTAACTTCTTCAAAAGAGCTGTTGATTCCAGATGTATCCTGTTGGGCCTTTTGCTCATAATTTTCATTTAACTATTTATTCTATCCTCTTCACATTTGAAAATCATGCTTCCTTTTTGAAGGTGGAAACCAAATAAGAACTGTGATTCAATCTTCTGTTTTTTTAGTGTTTGTATAATCCTCCTCAAACAGCAGGCCTAATTGTCTTGCTCTTCTTGTCCTATGCATATCTTTAAAAATCCTTTTTCCCCCCTTTTCTCCAGCATTGATATTTAAGCTTTGAGACCTTTCCACGCCAACCTAATTAATTTTCTTATTTTTCTTGTCTCTGTCAGGTGGGATGATTATTTTCCAGTTTCTAGTTATTTGAATTCTTGGTTTCACATTTTAATTCTTCCTTTCCAGTGTGGTGAGGCAAAAAGAATGACAAATTTGGGAAATTGCAGGACTTGGGGGAGGGGGGTGTTCTGCTTCCTTTTACAAAACTTTGTGATTTTGGGTAAATCACTTAATTTCTCTGGTTCTCAGTTTCTTAATTTGTAAAATGAAGGGTTTAGATTTGATGACTCCTAAGGTCTCTTCTAGTTCTAGATGTTATTTTATGATCATTTAGATTATGACTTCTTAAACTTTTTCCTCTGATAACCTCTTTTTGCCTGAGGAATTTTTACATGACCCCAGGTATAAAATAGATATATACATCAAACATTTATTGAAAAAAATCATTAAGAAATTTATTTTAAAACAATTCTTTGGCATAAATATAATTTTACTATTTATTTAAGATGAAAGTAAATTTACATACTAATGAAATGGATGTGCTTGTTTATTTCTACATAAGAAATTAATTCTTGGCAGATATTTGATATCTTTTGCTGTTGCCAAATTTTTTTTGATCTCCCCATGTTCAGTTATGCAACCCCATATGGGGTTATGAAGCACAGTTTTAAAAAGCTTTGGTTGAGATTCATCTTTCTTTTTAGTCCAAATTTAATTTTTTTTCTGCTTTCTTTTTGTTTTTAGAATTATTTTGTTTAGAATTTAGTAATGGCTTGGTTTAGTTTGATTTAGTACTGAAAGTGACTTGAGACATCACATAATCCAATAACCAGATTGTGCCAGTGAGTAATATATTTTCTAGATTTTGATTACTCTTCACTACTTATATTTAGATATTCTGTCATAAGCATAAGATGGCTTAGATAGTGAGTAAGATGCATCACTGTACAATTCCTTATGGTGTCAGAAGTATATAACTATTACCCTTAATTAAGGTGGCTTTCCTTTAGATGCTAAACACAACATATGAGCTTGATAACTTATTAGATTTGCTATCCATCAGTTAGTTGGAGAAAGCCCAAACATATAGGAAGAAGAAAGAGGATACCTTTCTTTATATTGGAGATCTGTTCTAGTAGATTTCCTTAGCCAGATAAATTAATCTTGAATTGGTATTGTATGTATTATAATTGAAATGTTTAAATTATATAAATTCCTTGCCTTTAGCATTAGGGTACTGTACTATCTTTCCAATTTTCTGATCCAGGTTGTTATTTCTCATCTCTCTTTTTCCCTAAGAACAAACCTATCTTAAATGGGATTTACTTGTCTGAGTCCAACTGAATAATGAAATGGGTTGGGAGAGCTAGTTTTAAGATAGTCAAAAAAGAAGTAGCTTGTTGTTGACTTATCAGCTCCATATAATGTCTAGTTTATTCTCATCTAAGAAAGTAGTTCTTCAGGAAAATGAGTGTGTGAACCACTACATAAATTCTCAATCCCTCTATTTTTGTTTGCCTGAATTTTTGATTTCCTTCACAGGTTAATTGTACATTATTTCAAAGTTCAATTCTTCTTGTGCAGCAAAATAATTGTATGAACATGTATACATATATTGTATTTAACATATGCTTTAACATATTTAACATGTATTGGTCTACCTGTCATCTAGGGGAAGGGGTAGAAGGAAGGAGGGGAAAAATTGGAACAAAAGGTTTTGCAATTGTCAATGCTGAAAAATTACCCATGCATATATCTTGTAAATAAAAAGGTATGGGAAAAAAAAAAAGAGAGTAGTTCTGAGATGCCCTCCTGTTTTTTCTTTATTTGTAGCATTTAGTAAAGAAGGTCTTCTTTTATTTTTTTCCTTACAATGGAGAACTCACACAGAGCAAGGACTTACAAAGTGGTCAGAAAAAACGGTACAAGGACACTTTCAAACCTCACTTTTAAATTGTAGAACTAAATTGTATGATATGGGAGATACTGGCATAGGACCACCCAGCATGACACCCCCTCATCAGAGAAGGTACTGTGCTCTATGAGCAAAGCAGAATTGAAACAGCTCAGAAGAAATGCAAAATGTGCAGAGTTAGAGAATCCATCCCAAAGTTTCTAGAGTCTTTTTATGTCATTTTGGCCTCTTCAAAAATGAAGGAATCAAGTAAAAAAAGGTAGAAATTTGTAGGAATTTTATACCCTTGTTGTTCAGTCATATCTTTATGACCACATTTGGAGTTTTGTTGGCATAGATAATACTGTCATTTCTTTCTCCAACTCATTTTAAAGATGAATAAAATAAGGCAAAGTTGGTTAGAAGACCTGCCCAGGGGTCACATAGTAAGTTCCTGAGGCCAAATTTGAACTCAGAAAGATAGTTTCCTGATTCCAGGCCTGACATTCTATCCTCTGCGCCATCTAGCTATCCCTTCACACCCTTAGAATGATTTTAATTATTTGTTGCCCAAGACAGAAGATTTATTCCCCCCGAAAAAAATTTTAAAAATGACATCCTCATTAAATGAACAGAACATCTCATAGAGTTCATGGGGAAAAGTTACTGAACAGAATATATAAATGTCTAAAGAGAATAAGGCATTGGGGGTAAGAGGAAGAAGCATATTTAAGAACATTTAATCTTGATAGGTATAATTTCTAGTCAGATTAGACAGTTTTAAATTTTTTGAATTTTTTTACATATATATGCTTTTATCAGTTGTGCTAAAAAAATCGCTAAACATTCTGGCTTGCATAATTTCTGAATTGTTACTAGTTTTGCCACTAAATGACTTAAATATTGGCCAACACTTTGGATATCAGAGCTTTCTTCATAACATGGACAAGTTGTCTAAAAATTTCAGTAATTTTAAAATGTTTTGCAAAATAATCAAATTCTCTCTCTTCCCCAACCTGTAAAGGGTTTGGCTCTCTAAATATAGAGGAAGTTTGGATGTTTAAGAAAGAGAAAAATTTCTTTTAGAACAAACAGATCCAATCAAAATGTATTTTTTCTTTTGTTATCTTCTTCTGTTTAGTTTATTAGTTTTCAAAAAAATTTAACATTTAATTTTTCTAAATTTTTAACTGTATGTCCAATTTATTGATTTATTCTTTCTTTAGTTGATGAAAATATTTAAAGAATTTTTTTCCCTGTTGACTGCTCTAGCTACATCTCATAAATATTTTCTTATATTTTGCCATTTTCTTTGATGAAATTTTCTATTGTTTGACTCACTAATTCTGTAAGATTAATTTATTTAATTATATATCTATTTTCAAAATCCCTTTATGAAATGTAGTTTTAATTGCATTATGTCATCATGTCTTCAATTTCTTTTTTTTTTCCTTGCTGTTATATTTGTCTAGATCTGAAAGGAGTACATTGAGGCATCCCACTATTATAGTTTTACTATCTTATTTTTTTCTGCAGCTATATTAACTTTTAAGTGCTTTGCTTTTTGTTGCACATATATTAAATACAGTATTAATTAACTATTTGTGGTGCCTTAAATACCCTACCTATCTCATCTATTCTGAGGCTCTTTTCTGTCTTTTTAGCAGAGTTCATCCCATTCATATGCATAGTTATGATTGTTAATTGTGAATTCACCTCCATCCTATCCTCTTGTGCTTTTCCTTTCTTAATCCCTACTCACTCTTTACAAAGTAGAAAGCAGTAAAAGAGGAGTTTGTCAAGATCAATACATTGCTTGATCTATTTTTACTTCCTTGCTCCTTTTCTTTTTTCCTTGCCTTATCCCCAATTCCCTAGAGATGTTCTCTCTCCTTTTACCCTTCTCTTTTTCCCTCTCTCTCTTCCTCCATCTTTCCCTCTTCTTCTTCCTCTTCCTTCTCCCCCTAACCCTTGGATTTGTTTAGTCCTAAACACCTTTTCCCTGTCTTTGATGACTTTCATATTTTTTAATATTTCTTTGTGTTTGTGAATGTTATTACCTTTTTTTTAGTTCAGATAACAGGTTTGTGTAATATTTATTCTTTTTGTCTCTTCTCCCATTTTTATATACTCTTTATCTCATTCATTCTTATTACATGAAATGGAATAGTGAGTTTTCTTCCTCCTTTTTTCTTCTCCGGGATAGGATCCTCGTTTTCCCATTTGCTTTTTCTTTTTTGACTATGAAACAAAAGAAAAACATCCCCAGTTCCTCTTCCTATCTTATTAAACTTTTTCAATGATCCTTCAAGATGTTTGGATTCTGAGAGGATATTTGTTTCTTCTCTTTTCCTGTTAGCATGTAAACAAACAGTCCATCTTCACATATTCTCTTCCAGTTGATTCAAATGTGTGAGCCTTTCTATTTCTCCTAACTTCTCTGTTTCCATTTTCAAATCTCCTCAGTGAATTCAAATGATTTATCAGTGAAGGATTTTCAAGTTAGTGATAATTCCAAATTAGCAAACCAACAGAAACAGAGAAGTGTAGTTTTAGAGGGAAATTTTAAATTCTATTTTGTACAAAATAAGCCTATGGAATATCCAAGTAGAAATATCTAGAAGGCATTGTTGATTTGGGACTAGAGTTTAAGAGATTTGTGGTTATTTGAACAGATCTTATAAAATTGAACTCAGGTGATGTGATAGGAGATCTGTATCCCCTCAATTCTGACCTTTTTCATTAGAATGTTTGGAAGTCCTTTTTCATTAAAGCTACATTCCCTCCACTCCTATGATATTATACTTCTTTTTGCCAGCTAGATTATTCTTGGTGATCAACCTTTCTTTATCTTTTGTCTTTTGGAATATTATATTTCAAACTTCTATTCTTTATAGTGGCATCTGCTACATCTTAATGTATTTCTGGTTGTGGTTTCTTGAGCCTTCTTACTAACTGCTTTAAATATTTTTTTCTTATGAGTTAGAAACTCTGGATTTGGTTATGACATTCCTGGGAGGTTTTATTTTAATGGTTATTTCAAAAAGTGGTGGATTTTAAAAAAAGTTTTTTTGGTTCTCTGATTATAAGAAATCTGAGCAGTTTCATTTCAAGATTTCTTGAAATATTCTGGTTAGGTTGCCTTTTTTTTTTTTTTTTAATTTCTCGTTCAGGTAGTCCAATGATTCTTACTTAAATTTTCTCTCTTTAACCTATTTTCCAGGGTCACAATTAAAAAAAAATCTTTATATATATGAACTCTAGGGTCTTATTTCTAGGTTCACCCCTCTAGCCACTTCACTTCTCAAACTCCACCTCAATGCTAAAACTTACCAGCATTTTCTATTTGCCTATTTTCTGCAACCTGGGTGACAGTTCTATAGGTTGTTGGCTAACGGTAAATGGAATAATACTTTCTAAATGGTGGAAGATCTTCAGGTAAATGGGTTTCCATTTTAAAAATATTTCCTGGTTATAAAACTACGTGCTTAGGAATTGAGAAAGTATATATTTTGAACCTTGAAGTCCAACACAAGTCCCATGTGTTAACTGCATTAAGATCTTGCTATGTTGGCAGGAGGCCTGGGTTGCTTACAGAGATCATAGCTGATTGCAGATGGAATGCAGCTGAGTGTTCCTGCCATTAGGTTTCTTATGAAAAAGGAGACGAGGGTGAAGAGCTTTTTGGGAGAGGTGCCAAACGTCTGAAAACTGAGAAGTCTCAAAATTTCATCGAAGCACTTTCTGATCTCATAGGGAATATTTTCCATAACTGTGCCTGTGGCAGGAATAAATGTTACTGCTTTGACATTTGGGTATCAGACAGCATAAAAGTGGCTTTGTTTAATAATATCCCATTGTATCTTAAGTTTCTCCTTCTCAGGAAGTATTCCTAATAATCTGGTTATTTTTAAAAAGGAAATTGGGGCTAAGTTCTTGGCTTAAATTATAAGGGTAACAAATCCATAAGAAGTATTGCTTCAGTGATGCTAGGCAAGTCCCTTAACCTTTAAGTATCCTAGGAACTCTTTTAAGATTATAAATTACAAAGAAAGTGTTGAGCTCAGTTCCTTATCTGGAGTGGATGAATCATAGTTTCCTGGAAAAAGATGAAATGTATAAAACTGATTTGAAATTATGTTAATGAAATGCATGCTCTCAGCATTTGCTTCTTTTGTGACATTTTGCTTTGTCTCTTCAAAAAAGTTTTAGCTTTTTTCCTTTTTATATTTATGTTCTTACATTTATCAGTTTGACTTGATCTTAACCAAATGGAGTTAGAATGATTTCTTATCTCTTGTTTATTGTTTATATTTTATGTTTGCCTGAAAGCATTGTTTTTTAATTCATACCCATAAACTTCTCAGTTTTATTTTCAGATACTTGAATTGGGAAGAAGGTTGAAGGCCATAATGAAAACTGATGTGTATGTTTAGAGGAAATAGTATAGGTGGAAAGAACTGAAAGGTTTTTGAAAAGAATAAATTTAACTCATAATGGGGAGTGGAAAAGGGGAGTTAATGATACCTGAACTACCATTTTGGGGCTCTTAGTAGTTATTCACTATCCAGTTCCCAGGATTTGAAGTAAATGCTAGGGAAGGGGAAGATTCCAATTTGTAAAAGATTTACAGCTTGAGGGAGAGAGGTCTGAATTGATTGAACTAGAAATTATAAAGGAACATATGAGAGTGAGACTTATACAGACATGTAATTGAGAGATAAAAAAATGATGTACTGTTTTGCAAGTTACAGATATAATCCTTATTGACCTAGCTACAAAGTCATGGGATTGGGAGGTGTAGGAAAGGAATTTCAATACAGCAGACATTTTTTATTCAAGTTTACAAGAATCTATGATTTTTGAGTTTGGGTTAGAAGAAGATACTGGGAAAAATGAGGACATCTTGATTGAGTCAGCAGAAGAGAGATAAGGAAGTTAGAGGGTAAAGAGGACATGGTTAGAGAGATAGTTTTGATGCTCCAATCTTTCCCTAGGACTCTGTGACGATGAGAAAAGATGATGAAAGTTGGGAAATTAAGCTAGAAAAAAATGCTGAGAGCTGATGGGACAGTGAAGACAAAAGTGAAGCCTTTGAGTTATGCCCAAGTGGTCTGGTGAAACACCCATAACAACCACCTTGGACCACTCTCCCTGTCCCTTTGGGGCTACACTCTGTATTTGTTTTCAGCATTTCAGTGAAGGAAGTAGGATAAAGGGCAAGGTAACCTATTCTGTTCCTTACTCTTTCCATAGTATTGTGGTCATTGTAAATTGTTTTGTTTTTTTTTTGTTTCTGCTTACTTCACTCTGCATCCATTTATTCAAGGCTTCCTGTGCTTTTATTTCTAGTCCTTTTCCCATGCTTTTCTTACTCAAAGAGCTATATAATAAAAAAGAAAAGAAAACAAAAGCACTCTAGTAAAACCAGCCAACAAATCAATCAAATACAACATTTGTTGCAGGGTTCTAAAGCCATTAGTCTCAAATATCTGAAAAGAAGAAAGGGTTCTTATTATTCTCTTATCTCTTTGGGGACAACCTTAGTAATTATAAATATACAATGATTAGGTTTTTTTTGGGGGGGAGGGTTGATGTTCTTTTCTTTTACTTTATTGTCATTTAGCATTGTTTTCTTGGTTCTACTTATTTCATTTATGTAAACATCAATTTGTATAAATCTTCTCATGTTTTTCTAATTCTTCATATTTACCATTTTTTATAATTCATTGTTTTCCCATTACATACATACAATTTATTTACCAGTCAGTCAATAAGCATTTATTAAGTTCCCACTACTATGTACCAGGTACTGTGTTACCCGTTAGGGACACAAATATTAAGAAGGAAGAAATTGGTGCTTTCAAAAAGATTCCATACAGTTGGGAGAAATAGATGCTTTTGTAAGGATATATAGAATATATATAAAGAGAATAAGTACAAGATAGTCAAATACAAAGCAGAGTATTGGAAGTTGGGAAGAATAGGAAGATTTCATGGAAATGATTGAACTTCATCGTGAAGGAAGAGAAGGATTCTTTGGGGAGAAAGTGTGTTGCAGTTATGTGGGACAACTACTGCAAAGACATGGAAATGAGTGGAACACTGAGAAACAGAAGACAAAGTTAATTGGATCATAGAGGGTAGCAGGAGGAATAACATGTAATTGATGTTCATTTCCCATGTTTCTAGTTTTTTTTAATGAAAAACTACCTGATAGGGGCAGCTAGGTGGCGAAGTTGATAGAGCACCAGCCCTGAAGTCAGGAGGACAAGAGTTCAAATCTAACCTCAGACACTTAACACTTCCTAGCTAAGTGACAAGTCACTTAACCCCAATGCCTTAGTAAAAAAATAAAGAATAAAAATTACATTGTAGTTCTTTTGTACTACAACAACAACAACAAAATCTGGTCATAAATATTTTGGTTTATTTTGTTTTTCTTTTTACTTTTGACTTCTTTAGCTGTATACCAATAGTAAGAATCTTTGGTTTCAAGCGTATGAACCTTAGTCATTTTTGTAACATAATTCCACATTTCTTAACTCCATAAACAGTGTATTTGTGTACCTATTCTTTCATAGTTCCTCCTTAATTAGCCGGTCCCATTTCTTTGCAATTTACAATCTAAAGTTGTTTTGATTTTAATTTCTCTTTATTATTCATTTAGAGCAGTCTTTCATATGTTAATACTTTTACATTTCTTCTGAGAACTACTTATATCCTTTGATTATTTAAAAAGAATGGATTTTGGTTTTAAATATTTGTCAATTTGCTTTTTGTCTTGCGCATGAGAGTCTTGCCAAACATACTGATGATGAGATATTTTTGACAGTTGACTGCTTCTCTTGTCTTAATTCCATTGATTTTTTTTTTTTGTAAGTATAGGATCTTTCCAGTTTTATGTAATCCATATTACCTGTTTTACCTTCAGTGATCATCTATTTTTGGTTAACAACTTTTCACCTAGAATGCCTGTGAAAGATACCTGATCTGATTTTCTTCTAATTTTTTTATTGGTCATTAGTATTCTGGTCATATATCCATATTGAACTTATACTTAATTATATAAAATGTTGCTCTAAACCTAATTTTTGTTCAATTGTTTTTAATTTTCCATATTTTTGCCAAATAGAGAATTATTCATCAAGTCATTTAGGATCATTATGTTTATTAAACACTCAGTTTATTGAATTAAATTATTCCCTATTGGGCATTTCACTGATCTACTTTTATGATCTTGGGTGCTTGGAAAGTTATGTTATTTGACAGTTATGTCAGTATTCACATTTTGGAAGGTATAATCAAACCAGAAAAGCTTTGAGTAAACAGACTCAACAATGAACATTATCACCTAAGGAACAGTCTTGCTAAAAGAGAATCATCACCAAATTTGCCATACAATGGATTTTTCATATACAACTCTTAAAGACTGTATATTAAAGCATCGAGATTTAGACCTAGGTCTTTAAAAGGAAGTATCCACACCAGTGAAGTGAAAGATCTTTGAAATATCATTAAGGCTGAAATACAGAAAGAACATATGCTTTTTAATAGATAACTCCGTAGGCAAAGTCCACTGGCATACAGTCTCCACAAACAGCAGCTGTGGAGATTATATTTATAGTAACTGGATCTGTAAGAAGCAGCTGAGGGTGATAGGCTTACCAGTAGCTCTGTGAGAAAAGTCCTTTGTTTAGATATTATTCTGCAACTTTATTTTCATTCCTTCTGTAGTCATTTAAAAAAAATTCTACAAAAGCACTACTGAAGGCCTAAATTGTTCTTTATTTATTCCTTGCACCAATGGTGTCAAAAACCATGAAGAGAGAAGGGAGAAGGAAGATCAGAGTAAAATTGGAAAATATGTAACCAAATTATTATAAAACATAAATAATATATTTTAAAATTTACCTGTGGATTAGTGGACCCAAGTTTCTATTTGGGTTTGACTTCCTACTTTTTATACCCTTAAAATGTTTTAGTGGTATCCTTTTACTCTTTAGTTAATGTATTTTTTTTTTAAAGCATCTATAAAATTTCCCCCATTGGTACAAACTGGGAATACTTTGAATCAAGTTCATAAACATGTAAATAACTTATATTTGTGGAAGTCATTGACTCTTGTCTTTGAGTAGTAATTATGTGATGCTTTATCAAGTTTACTTCTGATAGGAAATTTCTAAAGCATTAGTGCTAATAATTGTGAATGTTATTTGTCCCTGCCACTTTCCAGTTTTGCAGAGAAACTAAAATCAGTTCCTTTGATTAATGTAATGTTCTGGTATTCATTACTTTAAAATGTTTCTTAAGTATTCTGTTTTTCATTTGATCTAACATTTTTCTCATATTGAACCTGCACCAATATAGATGTCCAAAAATTTTCCACATTCTCTGTCTTCAGGAGTTCCCTTTGATTTCTTTGCTTTTCATGTCTCTGCTATGAAATTGTTGTTTTTGGTTTTTTTATTTGTACTAAATTGTATTGTTGTTTGACCTACTTTGATTTCTATCATCTTTACCATTTTTACTTACTATTTTCAATTGCTGAAGTCTGAAGTTTCTGCTGGCCTTTGATTTTCTGGATGCATTTTGCCTGATTTGTTAATTTTATTTGGATGATGTGGAATTTGAATTTTCTGCTCTCTCTATAAGCTTGGATATTGATATAATCTTGTAGTACTTTTCTGAACATTTTCAAAAGCCTTCTCATATCCTTTAAGGTATCTGATACCTTTCTTTAGTGATATTCCTTCTTAGTTCCACTTTTCTTTTATGGCTCTTGGTATGGCACTGATGGCCATATGTATATATGCAGGTCATGAAATGTTTTTACAATTTTTGTCAAATATGATAGAAGAATTTCTTTATTCCAGATAGTTGTAGGAAATCCCAGCTCTTTTTGAATTACTACATTTTGTTATGATTTGTCTGCTAGTTTAGTTTATATGATTAAATTAAATTTTGAAATTCCCCTGTGTCCATTTCTTTTGCAAAATTATTTGAGATATTAGTGTTATTTTGTTAACTATCTTGTTAGTAGGTATAATGCTTGTGATTTTTGTTTAAAGGTGAGAATTTATCTTTGTTCTCAGATTCTTCAATTTTTCTTTATTATTATTTTTGTTAAAGCAGTTGGAGTTAAGTGATTTGCCCAGAGTCATACAACTAGGCAGTGTTAAATGTCTGAGGCTGGATTTGAACTCAGTTCCTTCCTTCCTTCCTTAGTCAAGTGACTTGCCCAGGGTCACACAGCTATGAAGTGTTAAGTGTCTGAGGTCAGATTTGAACTCTGGTAGTCTTGACTTTAGAACTAGTGCTCTATCCACTGTGTCACCTAGCTTCTCCATGATGTGTATCTTGAAAGTATTTGTGTTGTTAAAATATTTCATGTGTACTTGTGGTTAGCTCACTTTAATTTATCTTAGAAATTATGAATATTTTATATTACATCTATTTAAAATATTCTTAAATTTTTATTATTGTTACTGGTTTTTTTTATTAATAACTTGACTAATGCCACATTGGCAGAAAATGACAATAGCCAGGATTCAGATTCAAAAACCTAACTCCTCAGACTCCAAATCCTGTGTTCTTTTACTCTATTGTACTGTTGTATTAGCCTCTCTAAGGGTCTGCTGAACTCTAAATCCTGTGATTCTGTATAGAAATAGTAGGTGTAGAGGTTGTGCTCAGTATTCTAAAAGCATATTTGAAAGAATGCTGACCTCTGAGTGGGACCACTATTGTGTGAGCAATTAGGCTGCTTAAGGTTCCTGAAAAATGGAAATAATGTGAGCTTGCAGATGTTATGCAATGTCGATGTGAGTTCTTTTTAGACTTGTGTCTAACCTTTGTAAACCTTTATTGTGAAGAAAAGAGTTGATTTATTGGAAGCATTCCTGTTCTTCTGCCTCATCAGTGGTTATGAGAGGCTTGGTTAGGAATAGACACTTGTGGAAGACAGCACATCTCTTCTTTGTGCAATAGGCAGAGCTATTTCAAGAAGATCATCTGACTCTGAAGTGTCTTGGCTACAATGTACAGCAGAGCCTTGTGTGTGGATTCAAACACTAGACTGTTAGATTGCTCCAGAACTATTCCACTGCATAAGACAAGACACACCTAAAATGAAGAAGAGTTACTTTGTGGAGAATAGAACACTTTGATGCCTAAAAAGATTTATTTCCTTTGTCCTATTATAAAATTAGCCTTCTGATTTGATAACTTTGTTTCTTTATAATATTTGTAAAGTAGTAAATTTAATACAAACATAGTTGCAATGTATCATTAGAAATTTGAAATTTCTAAGAAAACATTAACTGGTGCTTATTTGTTCATTTTTCTAAGTACCCAATATTTTCATGCATACCTCATGCCGCAATAATAGATCTTTGTGATCTAAATATAAGCTGCACCTAAATATAAGCTATGTACCTACAAACTAGATGTCTTCAAAAAGAAAATAGCACAGAATAGGAAGGCAACATATTGCCTATATTTGGACCAGTGTGAGAGAGGCTTTGACAGGATAATGGGTTAAGAGTAGTTGGTGTGGGATCTTGAAGGCCTAGGTTCAGACATAGCTTCTGATCTATAAAAGCTGGGTCACTCTGGGGAATTGGGACAAGTCAATTAACCTCCTGCTCTTCTCTTTCTCAGCTTTTCCTTGCAGTCCCTTTACATGGACCTAACCACTATTTGAAACTCCTCCATCTACTTACCCCCAAATATCTACACTTTTTCCCATAATACTCAAATTCATAATGTAGCATTTTAAAATTTTGATTCTCATAATAATGATATGAGGTAAAGACCACAAATAGTATCCTTATTTTACAAGTGAAGAAACTGCGGGTCAGAAAGGTTATGAGTTATCCAAAGTCTAAGAATTAGCAAATATTAGTGGCAAGATTTAAATATGAATCTTCCTATTAGAATTAATTCCAGTTCTTTGTTAGGAATCTTTGAATCTACTCCATTCTCTCTCTCTCTCTCTTTTTTTTTTTTAAATTAGGACAGCATTTGCTCACCTTCAGTCTTCTATAATGTACCCAATTAAAGTAAGCAAAATCAAAATCAAAACCAAAAAAATATAAGAGATGTTTCACACTTAAATTCATACATTTTATTAGAAATTATTTGTTTAACCCCCAACCAAAAATTAAACTTGAAATACAAAAATTAAAAGGAGAAATCAAAAATATTGAAAGTAAAAAAACTATTGAATTAATAAATAAAACCAAGAGTTGGTTTTATGAAAAAGCCAATAAAATAGATAAACCTTTGGTAAATTTGATCAGAAAAAAGAAAGAGGAAAATCAAATTGTTAGTCTTACAAATGAAAAGGGGGATCTTTCCACCAATGAAGAGGAAATTAGAGAAATAATGAGTTACTTTGCCCAACTTTATGCCAATAAATTTGACAACTTAAGTGAAATGGATGACTTCCTCCAAAAATATAGGCTCCCTAGATTAACAGAGGAGGAGATAAATTGCTTAAATAGTCCCATTTCAGAAAAAGAAATAGAACAAGCTATTAATCAACTCCCCAGGAAAAAATCCCCAGGACCAGATGGATTCACATGTGAATTCTACCAAACATTTAAAGAACAATTAGCCCCAATGTTATATAAATTATTTGAAAAAATAGGGAATGAAGGAGTCGTACCAAACTCCTTTTATGACACAGACATGGTACTGATACCTAAACCAGGTTGATTGAAAACTGAGAAAGAAAATTATAGACCAATTTCCTTAATGAATATTGATACTAAAATCTTAAATAAGATATTAGCAAAAAGACTTCAGAAAATCATCTCCAGGATAATACATTATGATCAAGTAGGATTTATTCCAGGAATGAAGGGCTGGTTTAATATTAGGAAAACTATTAATATAATTGACCATATTAATAATCAAATTAATAAGAACCATATGATCATCTCAATAGATGCAGAAAAAGCATTTGACAAAATCCAACATCCATTCCTACTAAAAACTCTTGAGAGTATAGGAATAAATGGACTATTCCTTAGAATAATCAGGAGCATATATTTAAGACCGTCAGTAAGCATAATATGCAATAGAAATAAACTGCAATCTTTCCCAGTAAGATCAGGAGTGAAACAAGGTTGCCCACTATCACCATTACTATTCAATATAGTACTAGAAACGCTAGCCTCGGCAATAAGAGCCGAGAAAGAGATTCAAGGAATTAGAGTAGGAAATGAGGAAATCAAACTATCACTTTTTGCAGATGACATGATGGTATACTTAGAGAACCCCAAAGACTCTGCTAAAAAGCTATTAGAAATAATTCAAAATTTCAGCAAAGTAGCAGGATACAAAATAAATCCACATAAATCCTCAGCATTTTTATATATCACTAACAAAATGCAACAGCAAGAGATACAAAGAGAAATTCCATTCCAAACAAATGTTGAGAGTATAAAGTATTTGGGAATCCATCTACCAAAGAATAGTCAGGATTTATATGAGAAAAATTACAAAACACTTGCCACAAAAATAAAGTCAGATTTAAATAATTGGAAAGACATTGAGTGCTCTTGGATAGGCCGAGTGAATATAATAAAGATGACAATACTCCCCAAACTAATCTATTTATTTAGTGCTATACCAATCAGACTCCCAAGAAACTATTTCAATGACCTAGAAAAAATAGCAACAAAATTCATATGGAAGAATAAAAGGTCGAGAATTGCAAGGGAACTAATGAAAAAAAAGTCAGAGGAAGGTGGTCTAAAGCTATATTATATATCAGCAGTCACCAAAACCATTTGGTATTGGCTAAGAAATAGACCGGTAGATCAGTGGAACAGATTAGACACAAAGGACAAAAAAGGGTACATCTATAGCAATCTAATCTTTGACAAACCCAAAGATACCAACATTAGGGATAAAAATTCATTATTTGGAAAAAACTGTTGGGAAAACTGGAAATTAATATGGCAGAAATTAGATATGGATCCACACTTAACACCATATACCAAGATAAGATCAAAATGGGTCCATGATTTAGGCATAAAGAGTGAGATAATAAATAGATTAGAGGAACAGAGGATAGTCTACCTCTCAGACTTGTGGAGGAGGAAGGAATTTATGACCAGAGGAGAACTAGAGATCATTATTGATCACAAAATAGAAGATTTTGATTACATCAAATTAAAAAGTTTCTGCACAAACAATACTAATGCAAACAAGATTAGAAGGGAAGTAACAAATTGGGAAACTATTTTTAAAAGCAAAGGTTCTGACAAAGGTCTCATTTCCAAAATATATAGAGAACTGACCCTAATTTATAAGAAACCGAACCATTCTCCAATTGATAAATGGTCAAAGGATATGAACAGACAATTCTCAGATGAAGAAATTGAAACTATATCCACTCATATGAAAGTGTTCCAAATCACTATTGATCAGAGAAATGCAAATTAAGACAACTCTGAGATACCACTACACACCTGTCAGATTGGCTAAGATGACAGGAACAAATAATGATGAATGTTGGAGGGGATGTGGGAAAACTGGGACACTGATACATTGTTGGTGGAGTTGTGAAAGAATCCAGCCATTCTGGAGAGCAATTTGGAACTATGCCCAAAAAGTTATCAAACTGTGCATACCCTTTGACCCAGCAGTACTACTACTGGGCTTATATCCCAAAGAAATACTAAAGAGCGGAAAGAGACCTATATGTGCCAAAATGTTTGTGGCAGCTCTTTTTGTTGTAGCTAGAAACTGGAAGATGAATGGATGTCCATCAGTTGGAGAATAGTTGGGTAAATTATGGTATATGAAGGTTATGGAATATTATTGCTCTGTAAGAAATGACCAGCAGGAGGAATACAGAGAGGCCTGGAGAGACTTACATCAACTGTTGCTGAGTGAAATGAGCAGAACCAGAAGATCACTGTACACTTCAACAACAATACTGTATGAGGATGTATTCTGATGGAAGTGGAAATCTTCAACATAAAGAAGAGCCATCTCACTTCCAGTTGATCAATGATGGACAGAGGTAGCTACACCCAGAGAAGAAACACTGGGAAGTGAATGTAAATTGTTAGCACTAATATCTGTCTGCCCAGGTTACATGTACTTTCGGAATCTAATGCTTATTGTGCAACAAGAAAATGGTATTTACACACATGTATTGTATCTAGGTTATATTGTAACACATGTAAAATGTATGGGATTGCCTGTCATCGGGAGGAGGGAGTGGAGGGAGGGGGGGGGATAATTTGGAAAAATGAATACAAGGGATAATATTATAAAAAATATATAATAAAAAAAAAGAAATTATTTGTTTAGACTTGGAAATTCAATTAAATTATTGTAAGAATTACCAAAATGTAACAAAAATATATGATGTAAGCACATGTTTTTGGGAAAATGACATTAATAGACTTGTTTAACATAGGGTTACCACACAACTTTAATTTCCCCCAAAAAATATCTCAATAAAATGAGGAATGCCCATATTTTACAGATAGGAGACAGAAATATACTTCAGAAATCTCAAAAGTAAATTTGAATCCAGGATTTCTTGAATCTCAACACAAAATTCTAGCCACTATAACATGCCATTTCAGTTATTAAAAGCCATCAGAGAATATTAATCTCAAAATGAGCTAAGGCTTATAAAAATATTAAAAATCTGGAAGATGCTTCTGCCATTGTGTACAATTCCCAGTACAAAAAGTAAAAAACCCAATTGCTGTAATATATTCCATTAGGTATTCTGGAGTTCTGAGGGTATTATTGTATTACTTTGTTTGAGGGAGGGAAGGAGTCACTTGTTTTTTTCCACAAGTATTGGGAGGTACCTCTCTGTATTATGACTCATGTGCAAGCCAAGTTATTTCATCATATGGATTATTTTATATCCTAGTGTCTAGATTGAGATCTCATTTTCAAGGGTCTTCCTAGTGAGTCCAAAATGGGTAATTTCAAGTCTATATACTTTTTCCCCCCAAATATTTGTGTGGCATGTCTGGGTAATCTCAAGTTTACTTGAGAGCCCAAACGTCTTTCTCTTCAATTATACATATACAGGCTCTGACCAGGTTCATAATGAATTCTACTGGGGATCTTTGAATGCTGAGCCACACATAATTTGTCTTTTTATTTCTAGGATCTCTTAAAAGTTCTTGTATCAGCTTGACATGATTCATATCTCTGACATAATGATATATAGAATTCCTTAATGACAGATTAACCGGTATTCAAGTAGTAGTAGCAATAGTGATGTTGATAATATTAACAAAAACTAATATTTTTAAAGTGATTTATCTAGGTTATCACAGGTAATCATCACACAATCATGTGAAGTATATGCTGTTATTATCCTGGGAAGTTGAGGCTGAGAGAGGTTAAATGATGTTGCAGAGATAGTCAGGCTACTTCTGATCCAACATTCTCCTTCCTTGTACCTACCCATACAAAAATATCCCTACAAAAACTATCCCCAATAGAACTCATAATAATCATAGCTGACATAATTGACCTTCTCTCCAAAGTCCAAGATGGGAAGAAATTTCCGATGAGGCTGTCTGGCATAATCAATAAAATACTGGACTTGTAAGTCACAAAGAAAGGCAGATAGGTGGCACAGTGGATAGAATACCAGGCCTGAAGTCAGTAAGACTCATCTTCTGAGTTCAAATCTGGCCTTAAACATTTATTATCTACAGAGGCATCTATTAGGGCTGGCAAATTATGAAATACAAAGGAGAAAATATTTATGGAGTGAAGGTCATATGAATCTATTGGAGCCAGTTTCAATAAAGGAAGAGCTGTTCTAATCAAATCTCAAGTAGTGAAATGTTTTGGTTTTTTGATTTTCTTCTTTAAGTCATGCTACCAAACAGCCAATAGGCCATGCAAAACAGCACAGTTCTGTTCAGGTGTAGCTAGGCACCAAACTCTGTTGAAGCCTTTTAAGAGGCAGTTCTCTCTTTTCTTTGGGAATATCTATCATGCTATATCATTTATTCCAGCATTCTTTGATCCATGACCTTGTTCTCTATGGTGGTGTGTCTTCTTTGGGAGTAGGGCAATTGCTTCATAACTAAAGATGGAGTTCTTCCTCTTCCCATTCATTAGGTTGGCTTCCCAACCCATTAGTAGTCAGTGCTGACCATTCCTTTCACACTTTCAGAATAGCTTTTGGTAGAGAATCCTTCTAGTCATCATAGCTAAGTGATTCTTTTCTGTTAATCTCTCTTACATTATTATCCATCCATTTTCAGATCTGTCAATCTTCCATTTAGTGCCTATGCATCTAGAATGTTATTTTAGTATTGTATTACTCTAGTTTCAGTCGACTTGAAAATTGACCTGTCACCTTCTCCTCTTGACATATAAAAAATAATTTGTACATTTGGATGATTTGAAATCTTTTCTCATATTGATCTCTCTTTTGTGCTAACAATCCATCCTTGGACTGAACCAATCAGAGTAATGATGAATAAATCCAGCAGGAGGCAACAGTAGTCAAATTCTTGTTCTGTTGCTTCCCAGATGCAAGGATTCCAAATTCCTTCCCTGAATAACTTTCATTGCACTTTGGATACAAGTATCAAAATAATTTACATTCAATAATTGAATATTTTCTCCTTTATGTTCCATAATTTGCCAGCCCCAAATAGATGCCTCTGTAGAAAATAACGCCTTGAAATACAATGTTTTCACCTTTCTCTTGTTTGTTTCTCACAGTTTTCCCTCTTTTGATCTGATTTTTCTTGCACACTATTACAATATGGAAATATGTTTAAGAGAACTGCACATATTTAACTTATATCAGATTGCTTGCTGTCTTGGGAAGAGAAGGAAGAAGAAAAATCTGGAACACAAAGTCTTACAAAAATAAATGTTGAAAACTATCTTTACATGTATTTTGAAAATAAAATATTATTGAGCAGTACTATATTTAGTGTTCACAACTTGCATACTTGTGCAAATATGTAACTCCTTTCCTCCAACAATCCATTATGCCATCAGTAATCCATTTTCAGTCCATAATTTTGAAATTATTTTAATTACACTCTTGTAAAACCACCTTTACTAGCCAAACCATCACTTTAATTATACTTCCCCAGCTTGAGGAAAGACATCAAATTTGCAATATTTTTCTCCGTAAGGTAAGACTCTTCCCTTTTAGTTAATTGCTAGGCTTTTACATCCCTCTGTATATAGCTGAGCCAGTGATAGTTAGAACAATCACATGCCTCATTGCTAAGTTACTTTTTCTCATTCCTTTGATTTCTAATTATCTCCTCAATTCCCAGTGACTTCCATAGTCACCTTCATCGACTTTATTTGAGTTCACATTCATGCTCTCAAAGAGTTTTGCCCACAAACCAGCTCTCTGCATCCTCATTCCTTGCCAAGTCTTACCTAAGACTTGCTCTCTCTGGTATTTCATCTCAGAAATGCCAAACATAGATGATCTTTCCAAAAAGATCTTTCTGTCCAGATATACCTATAAGTATTGCCCTCTCTTACCCCTTCAAAAATAAGGATAAAAAGGGTTCCGCTACTTTGGAGAGCTCTAATCTCTTACATGTCCTCATCCAAATGGCTGGAAAAACCAAGCACTTTTAATATATGGTATTCCCCTGGGGAATAATAATCCTGCTTCTAGTATAAACTCTTAGGCTCATGGGGTTCAAAATATAGAATTTTTTTTTTTTTTTTAGTATTTTATAAGCCCATGGAGAATTACAAGATAAGTTTGATTGGAATCTTTCCCCACTCTCAATCTTTGTAGTATTTCCATGATTTATAGTCTTGGCTTGGTTTGGATCCCCAGGAAGTGGAGAGATAGCAAATCACTTTTCCACTAGGTGATTGCTTCTATATTGTTCTTTGGCCAACATCTTTTGGCCACTGTTTGCTTTTGGTTTGTTCTACTGCTCCTCTGTTCAATCCTGCCACACATGTTTGTTTATCCCACCTGTAATTTCCTCAGTGTACGGAATTTCTCTTGAAGATCCCCATCTCCTGATTCCCATGTGTATCCTCTCTTCTACTTAGTTCTAAGATAGGTTCCTTGGACCTAAAAAAGTTAAGTTATTCACCAGAGCCATACCGGTGATGAGCATCAGGAGTGGGACTGAACCTCAGATCTCCCTATCTCTGAGGCCTGTTCTTTACTCATTAGGTCATCCTCTCAAATATTGGGGATCCTTTTATGCTAGTGGCGCTTAAAACCTTGGGTTTATGGAAACCTAAGGGTTCTATTAAATACAATGCTATATTGTATTTTCTTTATTTGGTTTTATGCATTTAAAAAATATTGTTCAGAAAACTTCACCATTTTTTGAAAAGTCCATCACATAAAAAAGGTTTAGAACTCTTGTCTTTTACTTGCCATTTATCTTTGTCCTCCACTGCCATTGGTGGTTCTCTCTTTGTTGATTTTGCTGTTTTACCTTTTCCTGCAACAGATGGTGCTTGAGAGATCCTTGCCAGGGAAACAGCTCTCAGTCAGCTTGAGATTCCTCTGGTGTCTTAGCTAATAAATCTTTTGTAACTCCTGATCATAGTATCTTTTTTCTTTTTCTTTTTAACCTTGGTTTTGTTGTTGTTGTTTTTTAACCCAGACACTACAGCTCAGTTTTGTTTTTTTGTTTGTTTGTTTGTTTTTTTTTTCTTTTGAGGCTGTTTTCTTATCTAGGTTGGCTTGTGTGTCTGTTAGTCCCATTTGGTCTCTCCCTCCCTTAGTCCCTGGCTCATTCTGTACCTATCTCCAAACCAACCCTAACCCTAAATGCCTACTGCTTCCCAACTCTAATCCTAACCCAAACTTGAATTTTAGAGTTCAGGGGAGCACTCCTGTTTTCTTCTTCATTTGTCTTTCTTTATCCTTTCTTCATACAAGCCAACTGGGCAGTCATACAAATTTTAGGAAACATAATTATTGAGGTGGAAGGTCCCTCAGAAGCCATCTGGTATCCCATTTTATAGAGAAACCTTAAGAGCCAGAGAAGTTAAGAGATTTACACAGGTTCCGAAAGTTAGCTAGTCTGAGACAAGAGTCAAACCCAGGACTTCATGTATGCAGGTATAGCATCCTATCTCTTTCTTTAACATGCTTCCTCTCAATTGAGCTAGGCTGCTTGTAATGTATCTAATAGGAAGACAAGAGCTGATGCCTTTTAGTGGCAGGGCAAGTACAGATGCTTGACTCACACTTGTAAGAAATAGATCTCACTCTTTGTTAAGAAAGGATGGGCATGTCTGAGGATTTGTGAGCTTGAGGACAGCACTATGGGCAGATAGCACTATTTGGGTGAGAAAGGAAGGTCTGTGTGTTAGGATGAGGAGATAAAGTTGGCCTCTCACAGTTTCTTCTACTTTGTCCTCCTCTAGTTGTTAAAATGAAATTGCATAATTCCCTAGACTTTCTTCATTGCACTTACCACTACTTCTCATCTTTTTCATTCCTATTCTTTATAACTCCTTCCCCCCAATTCCACCCCCCACAGCTTCTTGTTCACCACCTCACCTGCTTACTCCCCCTTCTGCTGCCTGCTGTGAGCACCAGGCTCTGCTTTGACATTCACGGTCATCATTATTACTACAAGGGCTGTTTTTGCCATTCCAAGTTTAATACACATTCCTATAGCAATATTTTTTTTTTTTTTTTTTTTTTTTTTTTTTTTTTTTTTTTTTTTTGCTGAGGCAGTTGGGGTTAAGTGACTTGCCCATGGTCACACAGCTTAGGAAGTGTTAAGTGTCTGAGGCCAGATTTGAACTCAAGTTCTCCTGACTTCAGGGCTGGTTCTCTATCCACTGCGCCACCTAGCTGCCCCAATATTGTTATTTTTAATGGTTACTTTGTATAATACTTTAGAAGTTATGTTGATAAAACATGTGACTTGGAGTCAGAAGGACTTGAGTACCCTGAGCAAATCACTTAATCTCTCTTAGTCTCAGTTTTCTCATCTGTATGCTAATATTATGCTCTTCTAGGATTGCTATGCTATGAAAATAGTAGTTATTATAATTTTTAAGGTCAGATTGGTAGCACAGTGATAGACTATCACTAAGGCCTGGAGTCAGGAAGACCTGAGTTCAAATCTGGCCTCAGATATATAGTAGCTATGTGATCCTAGGCAAGTCACTTAACCCTGTTTGCTTCAGTTTCCTCATCTGTAAAATGAACTGAAGAAGGAAATGGCAAACCCCACTAGTATCTTTGACAGGAAAACCCCACATGGGGTCATGAAGAGCTGGATGTGCCTGAAATGACTGAACAACAAAAATACTTTTTGGATGTCTAGGTTCATAACTTGGTTATTATTTTATGTCTTGCTTCTGAAGTGTGGTGCTTGATGAACTTGCTCAGTCTCAATCAGTCAACAAGCAAATGTTTATCAGGCATCTACTGGATATTGGGTCCATTGCTGGTACTAGGGATACAAAAATAAATGAGATACCTTTGCAAGGACCCTTTTATGTTATGTTGTTACCATGTATCGAGAATCACAGAGTTCTGATATTAGAAGAGACCTCTCAGTCTGTAACCTTCTAAGGGAGCCCATACCACTTATTCACAATTTTAGTAGTTAGACAAGTTTTCATTTAAGTTAATTCTGTCTCTCTTTAGCTTCTACCTCATTTCTAAGCAGAACAATATCATAGTTTTTCAAAGATTCTTGAAATTGAAGAGCTAATAGCTGCTGGATTCCAGTGAAGCTTCTGTCATACCTAGCCCTGTGACTGATCAAGTGTATAGGTTGGACTCACTGACTGATGAGGTATCCATTCTGAATCTTAGATTTAAATTTTTTTTTGAAACTTCAGTTTTTGAAACTACATTTGCTGGTGAACTCACCAATCACCAAAAATAGAAGACATGTCAAAGTTGAATTTATGTGCTCTGTATTTATTTTGTTTAATTCATGCACATAATATTTATGCCTATGTTCTAGAATATGGAGTAAAATTTTGTGATGTTAAGTAATTATAGAGGTTTATAATTCTGCCTTCTTTTTTGTTTGATCTGTTTGCTGCTGAATTGTCAGAAAGGCAAACACAAATTAAAACATTGCTCTTAGAGGAATATTTTTTGTTTCAATTTTGGCACTGCTGGGCATTGAAGTTTTTAGGCATGTATTTGATATAATGATGCTCAGAAAGTTCTACCTTTTAAAATTTTATTCATCTTCAAATATAACTTTTATGTGTTTTTTCTCATTTGTAGATTGTATACAGGGAGCTTTTGGAAGAAAGATACTGTTATTGAGCTTGTTAATGAAAGGTTAAAAATATTTTCTTAGAAAAGTTAGTCTAAAGTTACACCATTACCATGCTGATAGACTAATTATAGTTGTCTACAGATTTTTTAGTATTAGTTTGCCAACAACAGTCTAATTGCCACATTGGGACTTTGAGATAACAGATAAACAAATTTGTTCTTAAAAATAAAAGGACCTTTAAATGTAAACCTGTTGTGATTATCTTCTTCATTTTCTAGCGTTCTATAATTAAAGCATTATCTGGGTATGTCTTATAGTGAAGTATCAGATGAAGTGTATAGTAGAGGGAGAAAAAATTATCCTTGACTGCATGGGAAGAAAGGACAGTAATGAAGAAAAATGTAATGATAATTAAATAGTAAAGAGTTAGTGGTATAGATAGAACCAAAAAAAAAAATCACCCATGATGTTCATTCTTCATTTGCTAACGCTGAAAAGAGATAATTTAGTTTAACTTCCCTCATTTTACAAATGAGGAAACTGAGGCCCAGAGAGGTAAAGTAATCTGACCAGAATCACACAGATACTGGCAGAACCAGGATTTGAATCCATATCTCCTGACTTTTAGCTAGTCCAGTACTCTTTGTAGTGCATCATTTTGCCTTGATTGCCATTAGGGAATTGGGGGAATTATTAATATTGAGTGTGTTCAAATATATCACATCCTGATTTAAAAAAGGTGATATTGTTAGTCTCTATTTCCACTGATTATATGTGATTAAATATATATTAGCAGTTACACAAACTGTGTACAAAGTAATATTAATGTTGTGGGATAATCATCTGAATGATTTTGCTATTCTCAGCAACACAATGATTCAAGACTACTCTAAAAAATTTATGAAAAATATACTATCCATGTTCAGAGGAAGAACTGATTGTAAAAAACAAAACAAAACAAAATAAAGTCCCCCCCCCCAAAAAAAAAACCAACCCCAACCCACATCATACAAATAATAGCCAAGACATGAGGCATTTTCTGAAAGAATACAAAACATTCTTACCACTTTATTCTCTCCTATAAAACTTGAATTCTTGCTTTCCCAAGCTATGATATCAACCTCTGATGTTCCCAGCTCTGTTTATTGCTAACTAGCCTTACTTTGGCTCTGTTTACATTCATATTTGACCAGGAAGATAAATTAATTGACTTTTTAATGTCACAGGCAATATTGCTTCTTTTTTTTTTTTTAATTAAATTGCATCTTCTTAAACAGCAAAATCTACTTTGTGTTTTCCCCTCCTCCCAACTTATGTTAAGAACAAAAGACAAGCAAAACCTATTACAGAACATGCATATGCAACATATGCAAACAAAACACATTTTTTGCATTTGCTGTGTTCAAAATTGAATATATGTATATTTGCATGTACGCTCTTAACTTTCATCTCTTTATCAGGAGGTGGTAGCATGTTTCATAATTAGTCATTTGGAATTATGATTGGTCATTATTATGATCCAAGTGCCTGAGTTGTTTAGTTGTTTGTCTTTATAATATTGTTGTTATCTAAATTGTTTTCCTGGTTCTGTTTATTCAATTCATACCAGGTCTTCCCAGGTTTCTTTGAACCCATCTCCATTATTTTCTTTCAATAAGTTTTTATGAATGTCTTCTGTTTCTAACATCATCATATCCCTCTTTTCTTGAGAGTCAATGAAGTTATTTAGTCCTGCAACATTTGAAGTTGTGGAAATAGACATTGCAAGAGAGAGCTGCAAGAGTTGGTGAAGAATTGACTCTGGAATTAAAGAAACAAAAAAATATGGCCCTTGTACTTGGAAGTTTTGAAAGTAGTCAGGGTAATGAAACTAGTGTTTTGTAATACTAATGGTAGTGTTACAAAGTGTTGTCACTTTTATTCTTAATGTTTTTCTAGAAAAATGCTGTTTTCATATAAACTGGCAAAGGGAAAAGAAATGAAGCATTAGTTTTTATATTTTCAGTGAATGAGTAAAGTGACAAGTAATTATATACAGCTCACAGTAGGAAGATTGTGAAGTTACCTTTTTGGCAGGGAAAATGAATTCAGCTTCTGACTTTTTCAGTTTTAGGTGTTAGTGCATCCAATTGGAGATACTTTATAGAAAGTTGAAGATACGACACTAAAGAATGTGAATAATGTCAGGGTCATTTCTCTAAAATGTTAGAATATTCTACCCCAACTCACCCCTTCATGGATGTGAGAAGTTCATAGTGTTATACTATCTATCTGGCTTTTTCAATGTATTCAATGCCTTTTTTTCTCTTTAAAAAATACTCATTGTTATATGGGATGACTCTGAGGGGAAGAGGGATACTTGGGAAACAGAAGACATCCATTAAAACTTATTTTTTAAAAATGATGAAGGAGATGGGTTCAAAGAAACTTGGAAAGATTTGTATGAACCGATGCTGAATAAAGTAAACATAAACAGGAAAACAATTTAGATAACAATATTGAAAAGACAAACAACTTTGAACAACTGGGCACTCTGATCGTAATAATGATCAATCACAATTCCAGAGGACTAATTATAAAAATGTTAGGACAGATTTCCAATAATTTGCTGCCACTGATTTGGCTAGTTGTCTAAATGTTTTGTTAATTTGGGCTATTGAGGCAATGTTTTAGCTTGGTTTTTTCCCTTTTTCTTTTTTTAAAAAAAGTATTTTATTTTTCCCAATTACATGTAAAAATAAATTTAATATTCATTTTTATATGATTTTGAATTCCAAATTTTTCTCCCTTTTCTCCTCCCTTGTCTTTAAAACAGTAAGTATAGGTTTATATATACATATATGCACACACATACACACACACACAATCACATAAAACATTTCCATATTAGTCATATTGTGAAAAAAGAAACAGAACAAAAGAAAAATTATGAAAAAAAAAACTGAAAATAGTATGCTTTCATCTGCATACAGATTCCATAGTTTTTTCTCTAGATGTGGAAAGCCTTTTCTATCATGAGTCTTTTGGAATTGTATTGGATCATTGTGTTGCTGAGAAGAGGTAAGTCAGTCCTATTTGATAATCCCATAATGTTGCTGTGTGTGTACAATATTCTTCTGGTTCTGTTCAGTTCACTCAGCATCAGTTCATGTAAATCTTTACAGGTTTCTCTTAAATCAGCCTGCTCATCATTTCTTTTTCTTTTTTTTTAAATGACATTTTAATAGTGTTTTATTCTTCCAAATACATGCAAAGATAATTTTCAACATTCACCTTCATCTTGTGTTTCATATTTTTCTCCATCCCTCCCCAAGACAACAAACAGTCCAATATAGGTTAAATATGTACAGTTCTCCTAGACATATTTTCACAATCATCATGCTGCATAAGAAAAATCAGATCAAGAGGGGGAAAAAATAACAGCAAAAAGGTGAAGATACTATGCTTTTATCCGATTTCAGTCTCCATAGTTCTTTCTCTGGATGCACATGGCACTTTCCATCTCAAGTCTACTGGAATTGCCTTGAATCACATCATTGTGCAACCAGTAATTTTAGGGACTGTTCATCATTTCTTATAACTTTTACATACTATGATTTGTTTAGTTATTCCCCAATTGATGGACATCCCCTCAAATTTCACAAAAAGAGCTGCTTTATATGTATATGTCCTTTTCCTTTATTTTTTGTTCTCTTTGGGATAGAAACCTAGGAGTGTCATTGCTGGATCAAAGGGTATATAACATGTAGTTTTTCTTTTCTTTTTTTTAAATTAAAGTTTTTTTTTTTTAATTTTCAAAACATATGCATGGATAACTTTTCAACACTGACCTTTGCAAAACTTTGTGTTCCAAATTTTCCCATTCCCCCAAACCCCCACCCCTAGATGGCAAGTAATCCTATATATATATATATATATAAACATGTTAAAATATGTTAAATCTAACATATGTAGACATATTTATATAATTATCTTGCTGCACAAGAAAAATCAGATCAAAAAGGAAAAAAATGAGAAAGTAAACAACAACAACAAAAAAGAGAGTGAAAATGCTATGTTGTGATCCATACTCAGTTCCCACAGTCCTCTCTCTGGGTATAGATGGCTCTTTTCATCACAAGATCATTGGAACTGGACTGAATCATCTCATTGTTGAAGAGGGCCACGTCCATCAGAATTGATCATCATATAATCTTCTTGTTGCCATGTAGAGTGATCTGGTTCTACTCATTTCACTTAGCATCAGTTCATCACTTCATTGTAGTTTTTCAGTGATGTGGTATAATGAATGTTGTAAATCTCTCTCTCTCCTATTGTGTACTTGAGATGTCCACTTTTTTAGATATTTGAGAGCTGGTATTTTGATATTTATGCTAAGCTACTATCCCTCGTAATTTTGAGTCACTTGGGATGCTGGGGATGTGTATAAAGGGAGTGTGTATGTGCACATGTATGCTGCATGCATATGCTGCTTATGCGCTTCACCTCCAAAGACAACTGATGAATTCTGAGTAGAGATTGAAGCATACTTTTTAAACATTATTTTTCTTGAGGGTTGAGTATATTTTCTTTTGTTTGGAAATAGGTTTTGTATGACTTCAAATATATAATCAGTGTCATATTGCTTGTCACCTTAAAGGGTGGGAAAGGAGCAGGAAAGAGGAAAATTTGGAGCTGAGTATTTTTGTTGCTATCTTGAGCAAGTGTCACATGACTATAATATGAGCTATAATAATAATCCTCCATTCTGCATATATGTCAGTATTTGAGGTTGGAATGTTAGATTCTGGCAATACTATCTGCATGGAATAAAGTAAGAGAAGTACAGTAGCAACTGTTGCTATTTGTGTCCCAAGCAGCTGTTTATGATAGACTTTTTTTCTTTCTCTATTTCTGATAGCCTCAAATTGTGGCCCTGCTCTTTAGAGAGATAGCATCTGGTTGAAAGGGGATTCCATGATTAAAGGATTCTTCTCCATATAGTATTTAGGGATCTGAAACTTTGTATTCATAAAAAAAGAAAATGGAATTAGGCTTCAGCATTCTCATGGCTATCTGTAAAGGACAATATGATTAATTTACATTAGGAATTCCTTTAGATGGCATAAATTCATTAAGTCAAAAGCAGAATTCTCCCTTTTGTTTATAGCATATGAAGATAGTTGACTATTTACAATGAATTGTATTTCTGTAGTTCTTGGGGAGAAGGTTTCAAGTTTTTAAGGAGCATCAGTTATTGAAAGCTGTGGGCTTGTTAAATATCAAGGACAGCTTCTGATAGTAGATACTATTCTGAGGTAAATGAAAAGAGCAATGATGATTGTGTTTAATTTTTGTTACATGTATCTTTGGTCTTTTTTTTTTTTTTAATAATTTTACTATATTAGTTTCTGACTTCTCTAAAAGCTTCAAGCTCTAGGAAGTTTAGTTTCATCCTTAAAATAGTAACATGGCCCATTTCCAACTTTCTGCTGCAGGCTTTTATGAGGAGAACAGCTGCTGTAATATATACATATTTTTAGATATTCTTTTTGATGTTACATATATTAACAATTTTTTATATGAAAGTGTTTATTTTTCCTGACTAGGTGCCCTATCCAAATTCAGTAGAATGCATGTACTGATCTAATTTTGCTTTTTATGTAATACAGTGGGTTTTTTGGCTTGATACTGAGTTTATATGTAACCAGAATTTTAATGACTGAATGACTTAAAATTTATTTTTTAAAAAACCCCTCATTTTTTTCCTTTAGGTATTGTCAACCCAAAGAATCCAAAGGAAGCTCCAAAGTCCTTCAGCTTTGACTATTCCTACTGGTCTCACACCTCGGTGAGTATCCTCATGTCCCAGAATTTTGGCAAAAACCTTTGAATTCCTTTGTTATCTTACATTCTCCTATTGGTTTCTTTCTCTCTCTTTCTCCTCATTCCATACTGCATTCATGCTTTGGGGATAATTTTCCATGTTTTATTATTTGTAAGCTATTATGTCAAGGCCCATTGTCTAAGGATCTTTTTTTTTTTTTTAATTCATGATTTTTTGGGGGATTCCAATATAGCATTCCATACCTGTGATAACAGAACAGAAAAATTTATACTCAGCTAGGAGGCTGGAATCTGCAAAAAACATTATAACAATCAAGCTGAAATTGATTTCTAAGTAGAATGATCATTTGTGCAATTGAATTTGGAACAATTGTTTTCTTGAACAGTGTATAACCATCTTGATAGCACTTGTTCTTATGTCTTTAATTCTAGTGTGTAAATCATAAAGACAGGTACATTTTACTGAACTAGTTGGTTAAAAAAAGTTTCATTTTCTTGGTTTGGCTGAGAAATCAAATCATATATCAGAGTAAGTTGACTAAAAGGGTTTTGGAAATATTTGTTGCTGATAGTTACTTAACTAAAGACAATATATATGCTTGTTGTAAAGTTCAGAAAAGAGCCTTTGTATATGGGATTAACTTTTAATATTTTCCTTTCCTATTTCTAACAATTTAAAAGTTTCTGGATCTTTCATATTTTGAAATAGTGACAGAGTGTAGGGCAATAGCAAGTTAAAATTAATTCTGTTGAATAATTTTAAATATTCATATGTTAAACTGAATTTTCAAAAAGCCACAGGTTCATTTAAAAAAATTAGTGGTAGAAGGAAACACTTTATTTAGTCTATACCCTGTATTTTTTGAGGCAACTTACACATAGCTTAATAAGAGATACTTATCACTAGACACATCCACCTCATCTAATTCTTTTCCTCTTTGAGATTTAATAGAAATAGAAGGAAAAAAAATGTGTAGTAGAAATTCATGGAGTACTCTTTGGGCTCCCACTAGTAAAACTATAATTCTTGGGCCTTCAAGTATGAGCTGCAATCAATAATCAGCCAATAAACTCAATCACAGGAAAGACATTTACTAAAATGATGTAGCAAGAACAATAGCTACAAAACATTCCCCTCAGAAACTAGGGGTATGGAGAGCAAATATATCCACTGTTTTGTGCAAGTGAATGGTATAAGCATGAGAGAGACATTTATAGAAGGAGTACACATGATCAGTGCACTAAATGCCTCTGGTAAGGCAGATCCTTTTCTTTCTCTCCTTGGGGAGCTCTCTCAGTAGATTGATTCTTGATTGCCAGGGCCAGTTCTCCCTTGAAATTATGGTTGATTTCTCTTTTCTGCTCCCTGGGCTTAAGATTCTTGAAGCTGCTTCCAGCTTCAACTAGAATGACTGTCTTTGCCTTTTTAGAAATTGTATTATCTATACTCCCTCAACTGTGTTTCAAACTCTAGAATTAATTGGTTACTCTTGAGCTGTTGGGTTGTCTTTTAAGGACCATTTATTAATGGACAATTATTTCCTGGTCAATGACATTGGTTTTTTTCAGTTCAGTTAAGAAGAAATTTGTCCACATTTTTTGAGGAGATTTCCTTCTTATTTTTCAATCATTTTGTGCAACTACTTCGTTGTGGGTGGAGGGGCATACAAGAATCAGTCAGTTTGCCTTGCACACTTATGAAAGAATGAAGATAAAATATTATTTTGTCTTTTTAATCTTTGTAGCCTGAAGATCCCTGTTTTGCATCTCAGAACCGGGTGTACAATGACATTGGAAAAGAAATGCTTTTACATGCTTTTGAAGGCTACAACGTTTGTATTTTTGCCTATGGACAGACAGGTGCTGGAAAATCCTATACAATGATGGGCAAACAGGAAGAAAGTCAGGCAGGCATCATCCCACAGGTAAAATCAAATCCCATGGGAAACTTGGTTTGAAGTTTTATAGCCTTATTTTTTTCCTAGGATGCTAATTATATTTTTAGATATTCTTAGTTATAGATTAGTAAACTTGTAAAGTGAACTTTTCCATTGTGATAACAAATAAATCATCTTTCCCTTGCTAGCTTAAATGGACATGTAGAATTAAAGACATATCTACTCCAGAAAGTAATTATTAGTTCCTTGCTTTTATAAGATTGGTGTTTTCAATTCAGAACTGTAGGGTATTTTTGGGAGGGGATTGAAAAGAAGAAAATTTTAAGTGGAAGACTATCATTGGATGACAATGGAATGGATGACATGGGAGATAAAATCATTGTCAAGATTTCTGGTCATAAAAAAACAAGATTTTGGAGAACAGCGTTCAAATTATGATTTATTAGTCATCAGAAGATGGGGGAGTAGGGGAAGATTCAACAGGTATCTCCCAGACAATGACCAACTCTTTTTATCCCACAGTTTTCATATTTGTATTTGGTAGCTTTATCCTGACTTAATATTTGACTGTTTTGGATATGTGTAGAGATTTCTCTTTTTTGAAATGCTTTTGACAAACATAAGTATTTATTTGAAGCCTTATGTACAGCTTCTTTATTTAAGGAGCTTATACCTTAGGGGATTTAACCTATCCACAAATAACCACAATACAAAATGCAATTCATGAGAGATACTCAGATGTAAGTATCATGAAAGACCAGAGAAAGAAAAAGTCACTTCTGTTGCTTTTTTCTCATTAAAGCTCTTTTGAATTTTACTTCAGTGCTGTTTTTGCACTATTTTATAAATGAGAAATAGAAATTGTCATAAATCCTCTCATCAGTTAGCTGATAAAGATAGATTCAAGATCTCCTGATCTTTATTTAGCCTTTAGCTAATATTGTTTTATTTAGTCTTTTTGCTCTATTTGGTTTCTACTTTGGTTTCTATTTGGTTTCTATTTGGTTTAAAAATGATTATGTTGCAAAACTTAAATTATAATGTCTTAATTACTTAATTTCTACTTTTTAGAAAGTTTAGAAAAAGGAAAAAGGAATAGCTTCTAGTTTCCCTTTTTTAAAAATAGGCAAGTTTCAAACATTTTAGGATTGTATCTTAAAGATGAGATCCTTTATGGAGACAGAATGTTTCTTTACTCATTTTTTTTGACATATTTTTGACTCTAACAACATTGTAAAACTAATGAAAAAAATTTTTGGAAACATTAACCATAGAAATAAATAGGAAAATTAGTTAATCTTTGACAAATAAGGCAGAAATGGACTACCATATTGAACTAGTACTATGTAACATTTTTGTTAACATTTATTTCAGGAATTTTTTTCTTCCCTTGGCCTAAAGTAATCAGGAATGAGAGCAGAAGGTAGTGTTGCAGGGGTTGCATAATTTCAGAACAAATGTCTTTGCTTTTTTGAAAACTTGGTGGGTTTCATTCTTAATGAATAGATATGCTAGATGATTTTTAAGATATTTCTTATTTTAAGACTGCAAAATTCACTTTGTTTTCAGAGAGTAAGACAGACAAGTAGCTGTTTTTCCCAGTGAAACATTTAGTTATAATTTCCAATTTTGATGCAAACAAAACATTTATATTTGGGGATATTTTGTTAGATACTCAGATCCCTGAGATGTTTAGAACAAATGGTTCCTTTCACCAATGTGAAAGTTCTGAATTTGTCTTGATTTTTCCTCATAAATTTACATTCACAAAATTAGTGAAATAAGTTTTGAAAAATTGTTCTCTATTTTTATTTCTTTCAAAGGAGGATTTATTGGAGGGAGAGGTGTATCATGATGGAAGTGATTGTGATGTTTAAAAAAAGACATCAATTTTTACAACTTCTAAGCTTATATAATTAACATTATCATTTATATTCAAAAGTTGCCTCATTGATAGTTTTTGATAATGGCAAGTTAAATTACAAAAGTAATCTCATTTTAAATTTTCATCAGGCACATTTTTTTAATCCTTTAAATTATTTATTATTGTAGTTTCTATGTAATCTTGTATTTTTCCCCTCCCCTCCCATGGTAGGTATATATTACTTTTATATTAAATAAAAACCTGTTATTTTTGAAACTTATCATCTTATACAGTAGTCATTAAATCCTACTTAGACTTATTAGTGGTCATTAACATGTGTAACATGCACACCTGGCAGTTACAATTACTAGTCTGTCCTAGGCCTAACAGAGTACCTTTGACCACTGACCTTTGCAGTGTCAACTCTACCCGGCTTGCCTCCTCTAAGGCCTTCAAAGGTCTCTGGCCACTCTCTCTTGAATCTATAGTTTAATAACCAGTAGCGCACTCAAGAACAGCCACGTGTAATCTTAAAAGCCTTTATTATACCTACTCACATAATGCCCTGACTGATGCCCTGACTTGTTGGTTCCCTCGTGAACACCTGGTCAGAAGACCCACGTGTTCACTACCAAAATCCTTACCTCTTTTGGCTATCCATCTTGGCTTAGCCACCCAGACTAGGGAGCCAGGTTAAAGAGCGCCAGGTTAAAGAGAGTGACTGCTGCCTGCAGTGGGCTTATAAAGGGCCTGTGAGGTCACACACACAGCCAGTCAGCAAGAGTCACCCATTACAAAGCTATCTCAATGTGGCCAAGATCCCACCTACAAGGCAGTCCTAATATCCACAGAGATTACTTCCTGGGGAACTCAAATCTCCTGTTGCACTGTGTCCGCCCATTTAAAGGGCCCTTACAAACATGTAAGCCTAATTAATATTGGTTTGATTCTAAGGGGCTTGGCAAATGTGAAACTATTAGAATTTGAGGATTATTTTAACAATAACAAAAAATGCCATTGATTTCACAGGTAGTAGGAATGAAGAGTCAATTTTCAATCTCTTGTTTTATTTTCTTATAATTCTGCTGATATTTATTGTCAGCCACCTAATAATGTGACTGATTATTGTCAAACATACTGAATCCTTTTTTTGTATTCTACCTTGCAACAATCTCTTTCTTTTTCCACCTTAAAATAATGGTTAGGTTGAAGCTTATGAAAGAAATAGAAGACTAAATGGAAGAAATAAAGAAATCTTGTATTCCAAGAATTTCTCCTTCACTTTCTGTTGTTCAAAGTATTGTTCAAAGAGTGCTGTTAATATTATTCATCTTTTTTTGGAGGAGGGAGAAAAAGAGATACACTGGTCATAATTGGTTTTTTAAAAATATCGATTAATAATGAATATATTTGACTCATGACTCTTCTTCTGTTTCTATAGTTATGTGAGGAACTGTTTGAGAAAATCAATGATAACAGTAATGAAGAAATGTCTTACTCTGTGGAGGTGAGTAGTGTTAGATTCAAAGCAGAGGTCTTAGCAGTAGCTATATACATTTTCTGCCTTTTTTATAACAATGATTTCTCCCTTAGGTTGTTTTATCCTGGCCACTATTATAGTCACTTGAATTCACTAATTTCTTTATTATTATTATTATTATATGTAATATAAAACAATGGAAATTTAGTAATCTATAGACCAAAGTTCTAATTCTAATTCATTTATATTTAATTCATTGATCTTTTATGTAATGTTGTGTGGTACATCCTGGAGATTCAAAGATAGATTTTGAAATAATTTTGTTTTAAGAACGCAGATGAGTTAATTCACTTTCTGGTTTTTTTTTTCTTTTCTGCCAAATTGTGGCTTTGACTCTTTTTCTCATGATATTGTAATATTTTTATGATAAACCATTTCCATTTTCTTACTGAGTATTACTTTTATAAAGATGTAGTTTAAAAAGGCCTTCCAGAATATTTTTCATCCCAGCATTTGAGAATAAGCTATTTAAAAGAGTTCTGCATACATTTGAGTGAAGATGGTGTGTGAAGTTACAATTAGTTAATGATATGTATGTATGTATATATGTGCATACACACACACACACAAACATATATATATATATATATATATATATATGCTTTTAAAAAAACTTGGCCACAAATTAAGGCTAAATATAAAGTAGAATGGCTTTGACTCTTAATGGAATTTAAATAATCTTTAAGGTAAAACATTTTATGTTCTACAATTCTGTGAATGGCAGTTTACTAGATTTTAGATCAAGTATGGAATTGAATAATATAAACTGAAAATTTCTTGTTCCAGATCTAGAACATTCCCAAGGGAGATTGCCTTGTTCAGATCTTGAGAAATATTTTTACTCTGATAATTTCATCCAAAGTTAAAGATGACAAATTCTTTCCTAGAAATAAAGATTATAATTCTTCCCTTGCACCAAGAGCATTCTTCCCCACAAAACTGTGACATTTGTAAATGTTATGTAAATTGTACATTCTTCATGTTTTTAAATGCCTAATTAGTATATGTTTCTGAAGCCAGGAGAAATAGGCTCTGTGAGATTTTAAGTGGGGGGCAAAGTTTATCTTAAGACATATATTCCCAACTTTGAACTTAAAGCTTATTTTCTTTCTTAACTTTGGTTCTAAGTAGTCAGTCAGTTTAACATTTGGTCTGCTGAATTGTACATAAATATTTATCATGGTTTAAGACATGAGACTTTATTTTGCCATTTTGGCAATTTGTTATGGAGGTTTGTGGAGGCACTGCTTTTTGCTTCTAGGGCAGAGGCACAAGGATTTTTTTAGCTATAATAATTTCCCCTTTTTGGCAAATGCAGAATGATTGTGAATGAATTGTAGGGGGAGTAATATGTATCCTTTTTTAAAAATGTGATTTCCTATTACTATTATCTTGATATAGAGTAAATCAAAATTGAAGGAAGGATGCAAATATGGCTCAGTAATATTGGTTTTGAAATGTTGGTGTTCCTTTTGTTCACAAGTCTTTATTTAAATAATATGCCTGTCTTTGTACTTTCATAAAAATGATGTTTAATTTCCATTATTTTATATCAATTGCTGAAGTCACTAAAATCAGAATAATAGTTTTAGTTTGACATTCAGATGTTATTACCATTTTTTTTTTTTCAAATGAATGCACTCTCCTTGTTTATTCTGTTTTGGTGAGTCTGACAGCCTTGCTCAAGTTATCATTGACTTCCTTTTTAACTAACTCAGGCATTTTTCCTTTATCTATTTGAATTATGTTAACATTTGGAAATTTTAAAGAATGCAACTTCGTGTTTTTGTATCTAGAAAGAGAGATACAGTTTTCTCCAAATATTTTGAGTCAAATTGCATTTTTCTTTTCTTTCTTTTTTTTTTTTTTCCTTTTCTTTCTTTTTTTCCTGAGGCAATAGGGGTTACGTGACTTACCTAGGGTCATATAGCTAGGAAGTATTAAGTGTCTGAAGCCAGATTTGAATTCAGATGCCCTTGTCTTCAGGACTGATGCTCTATCCATTGCTCCAACTAGCTACCCCTCAAATTGCATTTTTCATAATCAGTTATCAGGAATCATGAGTAAATTTTGTCCAATTAACGGACTAAATATGGAAAATAAAACACATTTTTGGACATCCTCAGTGTGCAAATTTGTTTTCTTGATTATGAGTATTTTTTAAAGGGTTTGGTTTTTCTTTTTCTTCCCTACCCTTCCCTTAGTAAGCAGGATGGGACAGGGGAATGGAGTGAAATAGAAAAAGCTCATTAATTTTTTAATTTAGTTTGATGGGGCTGCTGGCTGGCACAGTAAATAGAATTCCAGCCTTGAATTCAGGAGTACCTGAATTCTAATTTGGCCTCAGATATTGGACAATTACTAGCCATGTGACCTGGGCAAGTCACTTTATCCCAATTTGCTTTGCCCCTGATGCCACCCCTCACTACCCCCCCACACCAAAAAAAGTTAAAAATAAAGAAAAAATGCAGTAAAATGTTTGAATTTGAAAGTTGAGACAAAATGTAATTTTCTTTTATATTACACCACAGTGACCATACTGTGTGCTTCTGAATGGATAGCATAATTCAATCTGATCATGTAGTACTTTACTATGTGTGTTATTTAATACTAGTTGAAGGTTAAAAGCTGAAAAAAATAGAAAACTAGGTATGTCTCTTTTACCCTTCATCCCAGCTAGTTAAAATAATAGTATTATAGAGATTAGGTACTGGTACAAAAATACTTTAAAAAATTACATTCTCATTATAGAATAATAATAATTAACACATTAATAGTGGTATAAGAACAAGGATAACTTTGTGAACCTGAACAAGTCATTTAACCTCTTCCAGCCTCAATTTCCTTATTTATAAAGTGGTATGATAATAGCACCTATCTTATTTTAAGTTTATTGTTGTAAGGATCAACTAAGATAAGATATAAAGTGTTTTCAAACTTGAAATTGTTCCATAAGTGCTTGATACTATTATGAGAGCTGATGTGCTTTAACATTTATTTGCAAAGCCTTTTACATACTTTTTTTACATACATTTACATATATTCTTTCATTTGATTCACACAACCACACCTGTAAACTGAGTCATAGAAGTTAACTGAATTGTCCAAGATTTACACAGCTAGTGTCTGAAGCAGATCTAACCCAGATATTCCTTACTAAAAATCTATCCCAACCTTTGACATTAAGTCTTTCAGAGGTATTTATTAGGACCTTTAGGTTTCTGGTATGTGGGAGAAGTAGATAGTTTTACAAGAGAATGCCCTCACCTTTCTGGTACCTATGGCAGCAAGGGCCAACCCTAAATGTACTAAGAGTGCCTTTTAGCTCCTGAAGTAAACTGATATAAAGAAGGAAATTTATCATGTTACTTTTTGTTGTAGGCCAAAAATCATATCTTGTAAGGTCATCAGTTAAAACATTTTCATTAGTATCTGGTGAGGATTTTTAAAACCACTCTGGTCAGATGAGGGAAACTAAATGGAAAAAAGGCAGAATAAAGAGAAATGGAGATAGCATTGAGGGTTTCTATTCAGACTTCCTGCAAACAAAAATGTTTGCAAGTTACTAGAAAGTTGGTATGTGAAATGCTTTTGTTGCTGAGGGCATGAAGTCATGATCTTCCATGTGTGTGTTTTAGCTGTGGTAACTGGATGGCATGAAGGCTACCTCTCCTTCTGGCTAGCCTTCATACCATCCAATGCCAGTGTTAACATATCTCATCATTTGCAAGAGGGTTTTCTTGCATGTCAAAGGGTCTTGGACCAGTCTAGTATGAGTATAGAAATCTTCTAAATTCAGGAAAACTCTTTTTTAAATAAGATTTTATTTTTTGTTTACATTATCTTCGTCCCATCTCTCTGCACCCCAGTAATCTCTCTTTTTTTTTCTTCAAGTCCTCTTATTGATTTTACTTATTTATTTACAGGTGAGTTACATGGAAATTTACTGTGAGAGAGTGCGGGATTTGCTGAATCCAAAAAACAAGGGTAATTTGAGAGTCCGAGAACATCCTCTTCTTGGACCTTATGTGGAAGACTTATCTAAGCTGGCAGTTACTTCTTATACAGATATCGCAGACCTTATGGATGCTGGGAACAAAGCCAGGTATGGGCAAAGAGAAGGGGTCTAGTGTGAATCACTTTGCTTCCTATTGAGAGATCAAAAATGTATTCTTAACTCTAAAATTTGCCTTTATTGGGAAATCTTATGAACTCTTAGATCTACTAGAGAAAGTCATTGCGTTAGTTAACTTACTTTTTTTTACATGAAATAATAAAAATGCTTAATATAAGGCCTGACATATGGCAGGTACATAGTTCCAACTATGCTTTTTTTCTTCTTTTCGCCTTCTTATTCACATCAAAATCCCTCACTTAGGTAACACATTTGTTCTTTGATTATGTGGCCCTCTTGGACACATTTTGCATCCAAGAGCATACAATAAATTGTTAGTCATCATCTTGTATAATATGCCTGGGAAAACAAATTCTTGACCAAATGAATACTTTATAATCATAAAAAATTATTTGTTTCAGTTGTTTATAAGATGGCAGATTAGATAAAGAGATTCTGCTAAAATGGCCTTTGGGAATGGAAGATGACTCTTTGAGTTCAGAGAATAAATAACTACAATATATTAAATTATTTTAAGTTGTTTACAGTGTGAATTCTGTTGTCCTTTTTTCCAAGAACTTCATCCAATGCTAAGCTTGATACTCATATTTTTATCTAGGACAGTGGCAGCTACCAACATGAATGAGACCAGTAGCCGTTCCCATGCTGTATTCACCATTGTTTTTACACAGAAGAAACATGATTCTGAAACAGACCTCTCAACAGAGAAGGTAGGACGAAAGTAGTGAGTGGATTTTGAGTTGTGGGACAAGGACCAGAACTAGAGAGAATGGCTCATTTTTTTTTTTTGCAGGATATGTCCAATGGAAGGGGAAAAGCTTGCTGTGCTCACTTTTCTTGAAGTATTTCTTTTTTAAAATTAAATAATTAATATTTTATTTATTTATTTTTTAATTTTATTTTTTATTATGGCTTTTTATATACAAAATGTATGCATGGGTAATTTTTCAACATTGATCCTTGCAAAAACTTCTGTTTCAACTTTCCCCCTCCTTCCCCCTATCCCCTCCCCTAGATGGCAAGTAAATCAATACATGTTAAATGTGTTAAAGTATATGTTAAATACAATATATGTGTGTATATTTATATAGTTATCTAGTTGCACAGGAAAGATCAGATTTAGAAAGAAGGTAAAAATAACCTGAGAAGAAAAAAACAAAAATGCAAAGAACAGTAACAGAAAGAGTGGAAATGTTATGTTGTGGTCCGTAATCATTTCCTAGTGTTCTTTCTCTGGGTGTGGCTGGTTCTGTTCATTACAGATCAATTGGAACTGATCCATAGGATCCTCTCATTGTTGAAAAGAGCCACATCCATCAGAATTGATCATCATATAGTATTGTTGTTGAAGTATATAATGATCTCCTGGTTCTGCTCATTTCACTTACATCAGTTCATGCATGTCTCTTCAAGCCTCTCTGTATTCATCCTATTGGTCATTTCTTACAGAACAATATTCCATAACATTCATATACCACAATTTATTCAGCCATTCTCCAATTGGTGGGCATCCCTTCAATTTCCAGTTTCTAGCCACTACAAATCTTGAAGTATTTCATTTGGTTCCTTTGACTTTTCAAGTCATTTTGATCTTTCATCATTAGTCCGGAGGTAAATTTAGGAGATGGACAGTCAGGAAATAAGAATTTATAATTTGGGGGGCAGCTAGTTGATGCAGTGCATAGAGCCCTGAAGTCAGAAGGATCTGAGTTGGAATGTGGCTTCAAAAACTTCACATTAGACTGGCTGTGTGACCTTGGGCAAGTCATTTAACCCTGATTGCCTCAGCAAAAATATTTTTCCCCCCTGAGGCTGGGTTAAGTGACTTGCCCAGGGTCACACAGCTAGGAAATGTTAAGTGTCTGAGATCAGATTTGAACTCAGGTCCTCCTGAATTCAGGGCTGGTGCTCTATCCACTGCACCACCTAGCTGCCCCCATAAAAATTTTTTTAAAAAAAGAATTCATAACTTGGCATCCCAAAAGCTACCAGATGACAGAAAATGGAGCAAATCCTTCTGAATAGAAATTTGTCAGTCTTTGTCCTACATCAGTTACTTAATTACTACCTCATTAAAAATGGTGGTTCAGATCTGTTTTATTTGAAGTGTGATAATGCCGCCATGAAATTTGTGAATAAGAAATTTATATGTGTATATGTATATGTTGCTAGAAAATAAACTCCTTTATCCTCATGCCATCTTGTTTAACAAACATTTAGTGCCTGTGCTTTCTATTTTCTACTTTTCCTATTTCCAAGTGAGACATTCTTAGATGTCTAAAGAATTCAAGTTACATTCTTTGCTACCTCTCTTAAGTAGTTAGCTTAACTTAATGACATACTTTTCCTTTTTGCAAAAGTAGTTGAATTTTACAGATCCTTAGTTGAGGGTATTGACAAATATATTTTACTTTAAATGATGTTTTTGTGTTTTTTGTTTTAATACTGATGTCACTTGTGATGTAATGGTGAACTTTTACCAGTTGTAATTTCTTTTTAAGAACAATTTTTTTTTGGTTTTGTTAAATCATCTACCCCAAGGTGATAGCCAATACACATTTATTAGGTACCTGTTAAATACAAAGCATCCAAAAAAGGCAAAAAAGATAAGCATTGCTCTCGAGGAGCTCACAGATTAATGGGGGGAAGACTATAAGCTACAGAGAAGTTATGTACAGGTTAGATAGAAGAAAATTAAGAGATGGAAGGCACTAAAATTAAGAGAGGTTGGAAATGATTTTCTCCAAAAAATTAGATTATAGTTGGAACTTAAAGGAAGCCTATAGGTAGAGTTGAAGGGGGAAAGTATACCAGGCATGGAAGACAGTCAAAGCTGAGAGAAGATAATTATAGCAGGTCTTGTTCATGGAAGAGCAAGGAAGCCACTGGAGCAGAGTACATGTCAGGAGTAAGGTCGATGAAGGTTTAAAAGAGTTTATGAAAGGATACAGTTAACCATCTTGGCATAACTTCTTTACTTCATATTTCCTAGATACTAGCAAATGGGGATATTAGGACAGGTTTCTAGTGGCAAGAAGGTAGTACTTGGATTGTGCTTTGAAGAAGAGATAAGGCTTGAAAAGGCATCCCAAGCATGGGAGGTGGCCAGGACCATGGCGCAAAGACAGGGCATGACGTGTCAGATAGGAAGAAGAACAAAGGGACCATTGTGACTTGGATTGTAGAGTACAAGAATTCGAGAAGCCTATAGTTAGATTGAAAAGTAGATTGGGGTCAGCTTGTAGAAGGCTCTAAAGTTAAATAGAGAAATTTATATTTTATTCTAAAAGGTACTGAATAACTATGGGAATTTAGTGAATGAATGTGATGTAGTTAGGCTGTTTAAAAAATATATATATATCACTTTGGCAGCTATGAGGAAGAAAACCAATTAGAAAGAATAAGTACTAGGCTTAAATTTTCTTTGGTATGGGAAACTCCCAGGTGAGACCATTCCTTTTAGCCATGTAGGTCAGCAACCTCTTTGCAACTTATATCCTTGGAGAATAGCCTAAGGCACTGAGTGTGAATAGCTTACCCATCATACATAGTTAGCTTATGTCTGAGGCAGGACAAGTTTCCTTGATTCCAAGAAAAGGATTTGATACACTATACCATGCTGTTTTTGGTATTGTTGATGCCATTTATATTTAATATTGCTTATAATGAATGACTTTTATAAATCAAGTACTACCCTTGGATACAAAAAATAAAATGCAAAGAGGTAATAATGAGGCAAACATGATTACATAATAATTCATATGCATAATAACTTGGAGTTTTTAGTGGACTCTCAGCAACCTCCATATGAGCTACAGGAACATAGATTTAGAGCTGGAAGGAGAGCCCTCGCAGCCATTAACTCCTATTATCTCTTTTGTAGATAAGAAAACTATTCCAGAGAGTCTGAGGGAGAGATTAGAGAAGATAATTAAGAGTTGGAAGGCTCTAAAATTAAGAAAGCTTGGAAAAGATTTCCTCTAGAAAATCTAGGTTAGAAAATTTCAGATGTTTTGGATTCTAGGACCATTATTAATAATTCTAGATTATTTCCAACTCAGAGAATGTACAGTGCTACTTATAAAACTACTATGCCCAATGTAGTCAAATATTTCCTTTTCTATTTCCTAAAAATGATCTTTTTGAGGTTTAAGAATTTTGTTATTTGCTTATACTTTAATATATTTAACATGTATTGGTCAACCTGCCATCTGGGGGAAGAGGTTGGGGGAAGGAGGGGAAAAGTTGAAACAAAAGGTTTTGCAATTGTCAATGCTGGAAAATTACCTATGCATAAAATTTTTGTAAAATTTAATTAATTAATTATTTTAAAAAAGAATTTTGTTATTTGGAGATTTGGTGAATAAATCACTATTTTGTCCATGACTTTTATGATTGTGTGGACCTTGATCATTTGCCCTCTCAACTTTCAACTTTACAGATAAAACATTTCCCCTTTTAAATATTTCTTCTTGTGGAATTGTGTCCATCCTTTTGCCTTTTCATATGTCTTTCTGTAAATCTTCTATGGATAATGCATGTTGCCAATGTTGATCTATGTTTCCTTACCAGGTCAGTAAGATCAGTTTGGTGGATTTGGCTGGAAGTGAAAGAGCTGACTCAACTGGTGCCAAAGGGACTCGATTAAAGGTAATTCAACTTACTTTAACAATTTGTTACTAATAACAAATATTAACAATTTATTAATATTAAAAGGCAGTATCAAAAAGAATGGGTTAGACATTGTGTCATAAAAGTTCAGATACAGTAACAACCACATATGTTAGAATGGTTGGGAGAGCATTTCATGGAGAGAAAGTAGAATTTGGATTTAAGTAAGTGGAGAAAAGTAGGAAGACATTCTTAGGCAATAGCAGGAGCAAATTTTTGAATGAAGAGATAAGGAAGGAAGGAAGGAGATTGGTGCTGGTTATTATTCCCATTTTATAGTTAAGGAAACTGAGGTAAATCCATTTAGTGACTTGCCCAGTATCACACAGCTAGTTAGTGTCTGAGTATGAATTTGAACTCAGATCTTGCTGACTCTAGACCTAGTGTTATATTCACTATGCTACCTCTAAACTGAGGAGAGCTGATTTGAGGAAATGTGAGAAGACTGTGTAGGTAGTGAAGAAAATTAGTAATGAGATTCTATTCAATGTCAATTTGACTATTATATTTAAAGCACTATTTTAGAAGGTGGAGATAAAGCCAAACTCTGTTGACCCCCCCCCCCCCCATATAAAACCCAATGCTTGACCTAAAGGAGATTACATTTTATCAAGGAATATGTCATGTACTCTGATTATTAAATATAAGGGTATGGTTGAACAACTAGCTACATCAACAGTAACATCCTGAATTTTCACTTGTAATATTTTGCATTTCTAATGTAGGCATCAAGTCTCTAGAAGCTGATTTTGTTCTGCACTGATTCCTGGAGCCCATTCTGACAAATTAACAAATGGAGTAGAGAAAAAATTAAGAGAATCAAAATGTCATTGAATTTCTGGTTATAAATGCAAATGATTCACCAATTAATACCTACATGACTGATGAATTAATTTCACTTCTTTGGACTCCATCACTTCTAATTAATGATCCCTCCATTTGCTTTTGGATGATATGTCATTATTGCCCTTTTCAAAAAAAATTTATTGGAACTAGTTTTATGTAGATTGTTTTTACATCTAAAAAAAAGAAGCAATAGCTTTTGGTAGAATCAGTAGTGCCATGTTAAAAGAAATTTCTTTAGTGCATTGTGATCCAATACTGAAAATGACATCTTGAAATATTTGAAGTTCCTGATCATAACTTCTGATTTGTTGTTTATTTTTTCTAGGAAGGAGCAAATATCAATAAATCTCTTACAACTCTAGGCAAAGTCATTTCAGCTTTGGCAGAAGTGGTAAGTTTTTCAATACTATGTTATAAAGGAGGAATTTGTGTAATCTGATAACATACATATTAGTAATATCATAATGTTATTTAATTATTACCAGTTGTACTTGTTTGTTCTCTGAGTAATATATAACCTTACACCTTTTTAGACTGCATGCTCCAGAAGCACCACCCAGATATCAATCTAATAATAAGATTTAGGGAAAAGATTTAAAGTGTGAAAGAAGCTAGATAAGGCAAAATCGAGGGCAGAACTTTTTTGATTTGCTTGACTTTGATTTCCCTTTCACACCTTGTATGGAGAAGCATAAGACTAGTGAAGGAATGGACCTTATGAGGCCATCTGACTCAACTGGCCTAATTATCCATGTTGGGGAATTGAGTGCCTTGGAGATAAAGGACTAATTCAGAGGCACAAGTAGTAAGTAGTATCTTAAATCCTAGTCCTTTAACATGAGCTTTCTTATGTACCACAGTAAAGACATTATCTCGTGTTTTTTTCACTTGTGGAAGTTTTTGGATCTGGTTGGCCTTAAAGGCACTTTTAGAATACCAACAATTTTGAGGGCCACTTAGAAAATGGAAAGTTTAAAAAAAATTTTTGTTTTCCCTTTCTATAACAGTGGAACAGTGGATCTACAGTAATTTTCTAATATGTAAATGCAGCATTTAGAATGAAAAACCAAGAAAGCATTAAAATCTGTGTACCTTCATCTGTTTGAGTGTTGCTTTTGAGTTTCAGAGAATTTTACTCATTTGTCACAGAAAGATAATATTCACTGTAAATTCTCTTTAGGTTTTACAATTAAATTTTTTATTATTTTATAGCCAGAAGCTTACTCTTGTTCTTTTTCTCTTCTTTGAATGCTTTCAACTTTAGGATAACTGCACCAGCAAGGTATGGTTGGGGTTTGGCAAGGATGAACAGAGAGTTGTTAAATCAACTGCTGTGATTCCAGATAGTCAGCAATGATATAGGGAGGCATGAGTTAGGGCTGTAGCCTTCAAAAATATTTTGGCTAGTTGTTTTCTTATTCTTGTACTCAGGATCACAATTAGGAGTGGCTAAAAATAATGAGACCAAACACTCTAATCTCAAGTACTTTGTTGTTCTTACTAGTCTTTGGGCTAGAGCTAGAGTGAAAAACTAAAATTAGAGAAAGGTGAAAGAAAATTTTTGCTTTCTGTTGATATGGCATTAGAGTTGTACTTTTAATTCATTAGAAGTTAAATAACATTTAGATGAGGTTTGTGCTTTTAATAATAATAGCTTTTGACAGAGTCAACCACAACTAATGTTGGTGATATTTTAACTCTGTAACTATAAATGATAGATCTCAGATTTTTTTTTAAAAGCATCCCTTAATAGTTTTTTTGTTGGTTACAAAAAGAATCAGGATATGAACAACATTTATATCTTAAATTATATGGTTTTACTTATACTTTCCCTACTTCTAAAAACTAACTGTACCCTTTTGGTTGCTGTCCTGTTTTGCACTCTTGTGTAAACAGTTTTTCAAATTCTAAACCTGTATCCAATAGGATTGATTCCTATAGATACAGTCAAAATCAATAAGCTTTCACTAACAACCCGCTGTAAATCAGGAGTTGTGTTAAACACTGGGACCACAAACAGAGTTGCATATTCAGGAGCTTCTGTCCTCTAGAGAGGATGATCTTGTCCAGAGATAAATAAATCAAGAATAGATACAAAATACATATCCAGTGATTTGGGGACAAGATGCTAACAATTGAAGGAGATTAGGAATGGACCCTTAAAAGGAAGTGACCCTTGGGGTCTCAAGAGTGCTTAGAAGCAGAAGTTAGTAGGAAGCACATTAATGGGCGTGGGGGACAGGCAATGCAGAAACATGGGGGCATAAGAGAGAATGTCATGGAGAGGATATTCAGCAGGCCTAAAATAATGTGTATATAAAGCAAAGTGATGTGGCTTAAGCCTGGGGAAGATAGAAATAAGATTGTGAAGTGCATTAAATACCAAATGGAGAATTTTTTTGTATTTTATTCTAAAGACATTTGTGACCCATTAACACTTCTCGAATAGCCACAAGTCAGACCTGTGCTTTAGGAATATTGGCTGTGTCGGGGTGGATGGTTGGGAGAGAGAGACTGGATTCACTATAGTTCAGGTGACTAGTGATGCGAACATGAACTAATCTGGTTATGGTGTGAGGAGAAAGGAAGGGACCGAGTGGAGACCTGGGGTGGTGGCAGCATCAGCAAGTCTTGGCAACGAGGAAGGCCTCAGAGAGTGAGTGAATAGGTGAACATAGACAGGGTTTAGAACAGAGGTCTGATAAGGGACACATTAGGAGTGTCACATCAGGCTGCAGAGTCAACTAAGAAACTCAAGTGTGTTAGAATGAGAATTACCATAGAGTAGGATCATAAAATAAGCCAGAGTGAGGGAGTGGGCAGAAGGGTAAGATGCTGCAGAGAGGCCAAGCAGTGTGAGGGCTGAGGTGAAAAGAATCTTGGGTTTAAGCAATAAAGAGATCCTTGAGCTGTTGGAGATAAAAACCAAGGCCATAAGGGGTTGAGAAAGGAGTAGTAGTTGAGAAAAGGGTAGCATTATATGTAGGCAACTTTTTCTTAGTTTGGCTGTTGGAGGAAAGAGAGAAGATAATAGCTTGAAAGGATAGTAAATCTAATTTAAGGGATTTATTTATTTATTTATTTTTTAGATAAGGAAAATCTTAGTTGATTAGGAGAGAATAAAAATAAAGGAGATAAGGGGGGATAATTGAAAGTGGCAAGATGCCAGAGAAAAGGGATGGAGAGAAGAATCAGGACACAAATAGGGAGGTGGCTTTGGCAAGGAAAGTGGCCACCTAAGTCTCTAAGATTTACAATGTTCTTGCATGTGTATATGTATATATATATTAATGTGTCCATTTTATATGTGCATGCGTGTGCATTTATATATGTATGTGTGTGCATGTGTATACAAATGCATGGCCAACATTAAGAACATGTCAACATTGGGATTTGAACTTGATTTTTCTTAGTTTCAAGTTTAGAGTGCGTACTATACCACATTACCATTTTTACTCCAAACACATTGATATTTTAATTCGTTTTAACAGATATACTGTTGTGCTTTTTTAAGAAGTTTAATAACAACTTGAAGAACTTTTGAACTAAATAAGATTTTTCCTTTTTTTGCTGTTGCTTTTGGATTTTTTACATTCTACTGATTTTGAATCTTTCTCATTCCTATTAAGAGAAAATTCTATTTCAGATTATTCATGTTTAAATAAATATTATTAAATTATTAAGTTATTAAATCTACTTCAGGTTATTATTATTCTCACAGTTTCTTCATGGAGTGGATTGTAGATTCTTTACTTGTTGGTAGATGGTTCTTTTCTTTTCAGAAAGGGACTTTTTAAGCTTTATTTGGTGATTGGTTTATTAACAAATACTTATTGAGAACCTCTTCTCTATAAGGCATGGCACCTACTTTGTGAAGAAAACTTTTCAGAGCTTATTGTCTTCTCCTGTTCATTGTTAACTTTCCATTTGATATGTTCTAGGTTTTATGATGGAATCTAATTAGTCATGGGAAAAATCGAAGCATTTATCTTGCTGAGAATTTGCAAATTAGTTGCTTTTTAAAAAAATCCTTTATCTTTAAATGATTCTGTAAGTATGGTTCTTTTTTTTTTTTCCAACAGAGTAAAAAGAAGAAAAAAACAGATTTTATTCCATACAGAGATTCTGTTCTGACTTGGCTCCTTCGAGAGAATCTAGGTAAGGCTCTAGGATTATGTACTCCTTGCAATTATAAGGCACTTTTTTTGTAATTTGGTGAGCAAGAAATAATTTTGAGAACCTGATTTGAATGCTTTCCATCATTTTCTTTTCACCTATATTATATTTGTTGGATTTGCACATTTTTATTCCTCCTTCCCTTTTCATGCATTTTTCAAAAATTTTGAGTTCCAAATTCTCTCCCTCCCTTTTGCCCTTTCCTTACCCATTGAGAAGGCAATCAATATGATGCCCATTATACAGGTGAAAATAATGCAAAATGTTTTTCTATATTAGCTGTGTTATAATAATGATAATATATAATATAATAATGATGAAATGATAAAACTAAGAAAGTGAAAAACAGTATGCTTCAACCAACACTCAACACATTCTTGCTTTTTTTTAATCATCATGCTGCACCACCTGTAGAGTAAAATATGATGATGTTTTGAATAAATATTTTACCTTCCTTGCATGGTATGATTTCACATAATTGATGGTTCATCTTTATAGGTGGGAACTCTCGGACTGCAATGGTTGCTGCTCTTAGCCCAGCAGATATCAATTATGATGAAACTCTGAGCACTTTAAGGTATACTAATCTGAGCTAGTTAATATAGCTCTTTCATAAATTACTTTGAAGCACTGGGAATTTTTATTCTGTTGGTCAGGCCATGTCTTCTTTTATATGTGAAATGGCATACTTTGCATGTGGGAAAATTATAGAATACTTCCTTATTCCCTAATATTAGTATTATAATAGCATTTTATTGTATTTGATTTTCTTCAGGGTTAATGACTTTGTACTCATTCTTAATCAGAGTAAAGTTTTTATGTCAATTATGCAAATTTGTCAGATATTGGTAAATGATTATATTGAGACATTCATTTCTTTGACCAAAAAAAAAAAATTTCTCTTTATTATTTGCTGTTTGTCATGTTAGAAACATCCAAGTAATGCAAGAGAATGCAGGTAGGCATGAATAGGGATCAGAAAAAAAATTCCTGCTAGAATAGAGTACTATTTTTCCTTTTATTAATAATTTCCCAGCTTAAATTAACTTGGATCTCTCTGACCTGCATAGTATTAGTAAAATAATTGAGAGACGATGAAGAGCATTTATTTTGAAATGACAGGATTAATCATTTGGAAATTTGAAAGTTTATGGACCTGATCATTAAATAAAAGTTTTCATTTTGAATACAGATATGCAGATCGTGCAAAACAAATTAAATGCAATGCTGTCATCAATGAGGATCCCAATGCCAAGCTAGTTCGTGAACTGAAGGAGGAAGTCACAAGACTGAAAGACCTTCTGCGTGCTCAGGGCCTGGGAGATATCATTGATAGTAAGTCAATTGAGAAGTATCTTGTAGAGTTCATTCTCTGCCTCTTTTAGTCTAGAATCTCTGAAGGGCATCAAAGGTCCATTGATGAAAGAAAATGTTTGGGTAGAGTGAGGTTTTTACTGAGAAAGAGATCTGGGTGAAATAGTCTGAGATAGAGGCTTAGTGGATCTCAGCACTGAGTCCAGAGAATGTTTTAGCTGTCACTCATCCTATAAATTATTGGGTAGGGTAAACTCATTTTGTCTACAGAAAAAATTAAAATACTTTGAACTTTAAGAAATTACACTCTCTGCTAACTCAATTTACATAGTCCCAAGATGAACCTTAGGCTCATTATTGAAAGTCCTGTTAAGCAAGTTAATGGATTCTTCATATTTAGAGCCTATTGCTTACCTTTCTGATAAATTCTTGTTTGTTAAGGCATAAAGTTTTTTTTTAAAGTTATTTCATTTGCTAATGAATTAAAATTATTTGATTCCAGTTTGGTTCTTAAGCTCTTTTCGTGTTTAGTTGTTCTTATTGTTTAAATTTACCTCTTGGGTGGATAGAATTTGTATGATGGGTTTTATAAGTAGAGTGAATTTTTCATCCTAACCAAATACCACTCTGTTCTCTGTCACCATTGAACATAAACTTTATACTTCTCATATTTTCCCTCCTGCTTACCTTCAGTTGATCCATTGGTCGATGATTACTCTGGAAGTGGAGTCAAATGTGTGTATCATGTGTGTTGGTTCTTTCTAGTGTCCTGACTTGCTAGTATCCCTCTGCTGGGTCAGCTTTAAAATTAGCTTTGCATGCCAGCAATCCTAATGAGGAAATCCCAGACAGAGCATTTAATGTAGAGTAAGAAATGATCCTCCTTTTATAAAAAATATCAAACTAAAGTTCAGTGAAGTTTAATTTGTGGCTTGTACAAAGCTGAAAAGATATAACAGCCTATCATCACTGGGTTTGTTTCTTCTCTCATGTTAATAAATTTTGATATGTTATAAAATCCTAGATAATACAAGATTATTTTTAATTTATTTCAGTTCTTGCTAGCTAGTCTGAAAACCCTATTAAGTTTGTGCAGCTCTCTCTAAATTCAAGCTACTCTATTCTGCAGACCATTGATGCTAAAGCATAATTCAGCATGTTGCTGTAGAACTGTTTGTGTCCTTAGTAATTTGTTTGGCCCTTTCCCCCTCTAGGGCCTTGTGGAGCAGTGAGATAGTGAAAAGATTAGGAATCAGAAGACTTCCCTTCTTGCTTATGGAATTTGGAGCAAGGCCTTCAGTCTTTCTGGTTCTCTGTTTCCTTCTCTGTAAAATGAGAGAGTTGAATCTGATAATAAGTTCCCTATAAATCTATGATCCCGTGATCATTCTACTCCATGGTTAGAGGAGTTTTCCATTTCCTCCATTTGGAGAAAAAAAAACAAGCCGAAAAAAGAGAAATCAAATCCAAAACTAGGACTAGTCCGTTGTAAAATCTAAAAGATAAGTTTAAAATTTGAAGAGGAAACATTTTTAAGATAGCGTCATCCTTTGCTCTTCTCTCTATATTCAGTAGGCTTCATTCATTTCTACCCATTTTGAATATTGTCTTAGCATAAAAACTTTTTTGTTTGTTTAAGAAACTGAAACATACTAAAAGGGTCAGTAATACTTTATTACTTGTAATTAATGCCCCAGCGTTGAACTGATTGCTGAGATGTGGTTAAGTGCTGACTTTCACATAATATTCTATTAGAAAATAAATATTTTGTTTTTGGGTAGATATCTCTGTCTGAGATTTCCTAGCTGAATGATACTGGTGTGGTCACAACTTGATGGGCAATTTGCTTCTGTGCTTAAGGTGCTGTGGCCACCTGCTTTTTGTCTAACTCTTTCCTTGGCAGCAATAGCTTTTCTGGAAAGCAATGCATGACTCCATTTTGATTATATAACAAGACATGATTATAAGGCCTAGTTGGTAGCAACTATATCATTTTGGTCCACTCCTATAATTTGATTTTGGACTTTGCAAATCAAGTTCCTTATGTTCTTTTCCACCTGCTTGCCAGCTCAGTTGCTCTTTTATCCCCCTGTTGCCCTTTATAATTGTCTCTTGGCTTGTATTCTTGTTTCCTGTATTTGTAGATGGTGGTTTTCAAACTGACTTGAAGCAACCTTTTTTCTTGGGCCTCAGAGATGATTTTAGAGTAAATAGACTTCCAGGGGTGGGTGAGCCAAAATAAACCCCTAGTTATTATATCTAGACCTTTCATGACTACTTTTTTTTTTTTTTTTTTTGAGGAAACATATCTAGTAACTTTATTTAATTCTAGGCAAGTCATATATTTTATTACAATAGATACTGACCTAATTCTTACTTTTATATGAGTTCTTATGATCTCACACCTGTAATTTTTGTCTGTTCTTTTTAATGTATGAAACTTCACTGGCTAATATTTCATGAAGGAAAAGCAAATAGCAAATTCATAAAATCTGGTTTTATTTGTATGAATGTTATTGAAGATAAAACAAATTTAATTATATAACTTAATAAATGAAAAATTTTTGTATCCTTAAGATCTGCATTCTTAAGACCATCATTCCAGGTGACAAAACATATTAAAAAATAAACATTCATCCAGTTATTCAGGAAATATGTGCAATTTGTTATCCTGAGGCGTTTGGGATTAAGTGACTTGTCCAGGGTCACACAGCCAGGAAGTGTTAAGTTTCTGAGACCAGATTCGAACTCAGGTCCTCCTGACTTCAGGCCTGGTGTTTTATCCACTGCACTACCTAGCTGCCCCCACTGTTTGTTATTCTTAATAAATTATAAAGTTCCAACTATGTGAAAAATCTATACTCTTGTTTTGCTACTTTGTGCATCTGGCTTTCATCTAGAGAACACTTATACAAATATAAGAGCAGTGATGACACACAGATAATAGAAATGAAGGCTGATCATTAACTTCAATAAATCATCTGTTGCATCAGTGTTCCAGAACAACATTGCAAGGTAGCAGCAGCTTAAGAGCCTAAAAGGAAAATTTGAACTAGGTCCAATCATATTTGTTTAAACTCTGATGGCAAAGAGCTCATATAAACTTAAGAAATAATTGCCCTTTTTTTTTTTTTTTTTTAATTTCTGCTCATTTAAGAAATTAGAGCCTGAGCTATGATTTTAGAATTGCTCATTGCTCTTCTTTGGTGTATAGACATTAATCAGAATACTGAGCAGCATCCTAGCTTTTATTAGTGTATATAAAACTCTAATTTTTTTGAAATGCTCTTTTTTAGTAAAACCACATCTAGGAGATTCCACTGGTGAAGGGCAAAGCATAAAAATACTTTTTTTCATCCTAAAGCTGTAGATTTTTCTCATACTTTTTGAATCTTTTAAAAAATAATTCTTTTCTCCATTCAGGGGAATTCATGACATACATATTACTATAGAACAAACAGACTGAGCTCATCTTCCTTCTCGCATTTACCAGATGTTCAGAAGGAATTCTAAGCATGAATACAATTTTTCCCATTTAGTTCTATAGGACACTATGAATCTTATCTTTCTGGACAGGAAACTATTTCTTGAAAGAGGGTTTCAAAAAGTTTTTTTGAGGTTTTTGTCTGTTCATAATTTTGTTGTATCTGAAAATTAAAACATTACTAAACTTTCTTGGATTCATAAAATACTGTGGGCCAAAATGATATCTTTATCCTTTTGTTGGCCATATCACTTAAGGAACTTTACTAGGAAATGTTAATTTATTTGGAAGACTAAGATCTTAAACCAAATTATACTTCTTAAGTTCAGAATATTGATATTCAAGATAAACCTGTTTCAGAACTGCCATCTAAAATCATTAAACTTGTCTTTGTGTTGGCGCTTTAATGCTCTCCTTTCTTACACTGGTATTCCTTCCTTTTTTTCCTTTTCCTCTGCTCCTTTTCCTCTTTTGTCTCCTTTTCCTATTTCTCTGCCTTCCTTTTCTGTCTCTCAGATCTGAAAGATTTTCAGAACAATAAGCATAGGTACTTGCTAGCCTCTGAGAATCAACGCCCTGGCAATTTTTCCACAGCATCCATGGGGTCTCTTACAACATCTCCATCTTCCTGCTCACTCAGTAGTCAGGTGGGCTTAACATCTGTGACCAGTATTCAGGAGAGGATCATGTCTACTCCTGGAGGTGAAGAGGCCATTGAACGTCTTAAGGTAGGTGACAATAGAAACTGAATAAGATGTCCTGAGAGTCAACATGGCTTAGTGGATAGAGGTTTGGTCTTTGAGTTAGGAAGACCAGTGTTCAAAGTCTGACGCTGACACTGCTGACTTGGGGACCCTTGGCAAGTCAACTGAAGATTCAGAAAGGATATGTGACTATCCCAGAATCAACCTGGTAATGTCCTTAATGGTGAAAAATATTATAGGATTCACAGGTGGGGAATAGTGGAGTTCAGATGATCTGGTTTGGGAGATGCAGTTGCAGGTTCTTTGTAGAACTACAGTTAGTAGTAAACACATGAATGACTAAGCGTTTGTGAATTTGGGCACCTCAGCCTTTTGTTAGTTGGGTCGTGAGATTCATTCCCAAATGTGAGCTAATATCCTTTGGAAAATTCTTAATATCATAGATTGTCCTTTTTGCCTAAATATTTACTATTGGCATTTAGGAGTTAAAGCATGTCATCTGATGTTTAATATTTAATGGCACATGTCAGCAACCTAATGAATGAGGGAAACTTGTGTCCTTATGTCCTGCCTTATATTTCATCCTATGTTGACTAGAGCACTTTTTTATATTTAGTAGCACAAGAAACAAAAGAGCAACAAATCCTGCTCACAAATTCTTCTCCCTTACCCTATGAGAAAAATATGGGAACTAAAAGTGAGGCCTCCTTCCTCAGACTGGGCTATGCACGTGTCTGTCTGTCCATCCGAACATTGAGCTGCTGAACAGGTTCAGTGCTGCTGCAGGGGAAAAGACTTTGCTTCCATCTTCTTTCCTCTTTGCATCCCCAGGAAGAAAGTGTTATCAGGCCTTGTTGACTATGTTGAAGAGACTAAGGGCAATTCAATTAGTTTGCTGTGCTGCTCACCTCATTCCGTTGAAAAATTTGCCATGAATTTACACGAAGCATTCTTGGAATAAATTCTATAAAACAGAAGATTTGATTCCAAGGAGGGATAGAGATTAGGCAGGTAGCATTGGAAGGGAGATGGTAGTTTTGTTTCTTGCTGAAAGCTAATGGAAATAGTTCTTTTCCTGCTACAGTCAGTATTTAGAATCACTGCTTCTCCTTAAAGCACAGGTTGGGAAATGTTGTACTTTTTATGAGCTTCTTTTATGAGCTTTAAAGAGCAAATTAAGCCGAAGAATTGAGTATGTTAAATACTTTTGAATACATATAGGTAGCCAAAATCTGGGAGGAAAAAGATAATAATGTCTCTAGAATGAGGTGTAAGGCCTTTTGAAAATTTACATTTTACCAAAAAAGAAAGCCTTGCTTATTGGAGTTTTTATTGTTCCCTATAATATTTTTATTCTTGTTTCTTCATGTTTTCTCTCTCCAGTCCCCTTTTTAATTTGCATATTGCTAGTCCTACAATAAGCAGCAACTTCTGAAAAAAGAAGATTGTGTTTTTATTTCTTTAAAACTTAACAAAGAGAAGTGAGAGAAGTGCACTCATAAAAGTAAAATTAATTGAAAGTTTTCTGCTGTTGAAAAACAAAATTCCAAAAATGGAGCTGTGAATTTGTCAGAAGAGCAAATTATCTTCCCTTACTAACATTCATTTTCCATGATATGCTCCAAGCATATCAGTTACCAAAAGTTGTGTTCCTAGCAAGAAAGGGAAATTTGGATGTTATTTTCAAGCCATGAAACCTAATCTGATTTTCAGTGCAGTAATAAACTTGATAAAATTAAATCCTCAAAATTCTTGACAATGATATTACAAGATCTCAGATGAGGTATTCAGATCCTATTCTGACAGTGGTTATATAGTGGTGTGCCAGTTACTTATCCTTCCTGAACAACCTCAGTTTCCAGTCAGAATAGAAGTTTGGACTATCTGATCTAAAGTTCAATTATTTATTATTGAAAATTGTCTCTTCTTGGTGGGGAGGAGAAATCTATATATTTTGAATGTTATATGTTGATGATAAAAGCCTTTAATGTTCATCTGAAGCTGCTTCAGAATACTATTACATGAAACCAAATGAAAGTAATACATCTGTAAAACATAGAAATCAGAACCCATCCACCAAAGTACTTTAGAACTACTTTAATGCCTTGAAGAAAGTTCTCAGTAAGTTTTAAAAAAACATTAATTTCTCTTGGAAAGAGAAGAAAGAGGAAGGAGTGTCACATTTTTATGTACCTCCCACTACAGCAGATCTTTGGAGATTAGGAATTTTGTTTCTTATAATTGAATTTGATATCAAATACTATAATGTGGTGGCTATTCTGAGATATTTTACAACAGTGCAGTTAATTTTCTTTATTAGAGAAAATTAGCTTTTCCCGCAAAGTAATCTGAGTAACTTTAATTTTAAGCCATTACTCCCATTTCATTTCTCCTTGAGTTGAAAAGTAATGACAATTTTCTGTTTTCTCCAGTTTTATTCATGAGAAAAAAGCATTTTGAGTATCCTTAATCTACCACTGCAGTTGACAGAAGCTTAAGTTTTTTAGTGCTGTTGCTAATTTATGTTATGGTAAGGTAACATATAGTTTGCCCTGTGTAGTGGCTTTCAAATAAAAAGCCTGAGAATATTTAATGTCTAAGGGTCAAGAAATTATATTACTGAGAGATGACATTTCTAAGCAAAATGAGAGTAATGAAAAACTACAGGAGAGGAAGTTAATAAATGCTCCCTCCTGTCACCTGTTTTCCTATTGCCTTTATTTGTCTTGGAATTTAAAAAAAAAAAAAAAAAAAAAGCTTAACTTTCCATTGAGTACAGTCATGTGATGTATACTGCTATTTTTGAAGATCTTCTGAGCACCACTGATACTCAATCTATTGAATATGCTTTTCTCATCCATACATTACCTTTCTTAAAGTAAAAAACAAAACCCAAAAAACTCCAAAACCCTCAGGCTTCTTTGTGCTTTGTTAGGTATGTGTTATATAATACTGTATATAGAAGGCTTTAAAATCACAGCTGATACTTAGAATGTTCAAAATCTTTTTTTGTGGACCATCATTACCTTACTGCTGTTCGTTCAGCCGCCTAATGTAAGGTAGATGGCTTGAGGCAGTATGGGCTAAGGCAAAGAACTCTGGGGCCACTTCCTGGTCTTACCTTGCTCCATATCATCTTAAGCAAATCATTTACTTCTCTTTCCTTGGCTGTAATATGAGTAGAATGATAATTGCGCCTCATTTCATAGAGATGCTGAGGAATGGGAAAAATTTCATCATTTATAAAGCAATATATGAATATAAGCTAGAAGATTGATTTGAAATATCTCCTGATAAAAGTTGCCAACTGACAATTAAGATCCTCACACAAATGAGGTTTCTTTAACTATACTTTTTTTTGTGTTCCTTTATCTGCCTGGCATGATAATCAGTATTTTTTTTATTATTTAGGGCTTAGATTATAAATACTAGCAAACATCAATTACAGAAACAGGAAAGAACTAATAACTTGCCAAGAATCTAAAGTCCTCAATATTAGTTACCTGTTGATAATTGAATTGGGCATGTTATACATTATGTAAGACAGCCCTTGATTCATGGAATGGGTTATGCTAGATTGATTCTGAACAAAAAAAGGACTTAACCCTTTTAAAGTTATAGAACTTATAAACATTTTTTAATGAAAAGATAGTGGCAATGTAAAATATCCATCAGTTGCCATTAAAGATATTAAAAGCTGTCTCTATTGTTGCCCTTGAATAATAAGGTATGGTGCCAGTGGTTTGTTAACAGATATAAATTCACAGGACTCTAGATAAGGAGGCTAGCTTTTATATCTAGTTTAATTTTTATTTAGCTGTGGACTTTTCTTTCCTCAGGAATCTGAGAAGATCATTGCTGAACTGAATGAGACATGGGAAGAGAAGCTTCGTAAAACAGAAGCCATCAGAATGGAGAGGTCAGGATATAATAAGATAGAAGCATTTAAGATCTGGCTTATGGAACCCATAGGATTAGATTATGACATGAAAATTACAAATTTGTGGTGAAATCAGTAATTAGATAGTAACCGTACTTTTAATACTTTTTAGGTATCCATGGAAGACTGCAGATTGCCAAAGTAAAATTCTTTTCATTTGCAAAGATAAATTGATATTGATATAAAGACTGGAATTTGAAAAGTATATCTGTTTGCCCATGTCTTTTGATATTTACTTTTATTTTCTGGAATCATTTTCATATGGGATACTTGATCTTTTAAAAAATTTTAAATCAATTTATATAATTAATCATAAGAGAGCTATATACATATAATAGTAATGCAATTGCATGAGATAAATTAATTTTTCATTCTCTACAAGGTATGTTTTTTTTGTGGATTTACAGACCCCTTTTTAAATTTTTTTTAAAAGTTTAAACTTAAATACAAAAAGATTTTAAAAATTCCATTTACATGGTGCAACATAAAGAGGATTCAATATGAAATTGTAAATCTCCATTTCACACTGTTTACTGTTTTAAAAAACTATGTAATAAATACTACACATCATTTTTTTTTATTATAGCTTTTTATTTACCAGATATATGCATGGGTAATTTTACAGCATTGACAATTGCCAAACCTTTTGTTCCAATTTTTCCCCTCCTTCCCTCCACCCCCTCCCCCTGATGGTAGGTTGACCAATACTTGTTACATATGTATAAGTATAAATTAAATACAACATATATATATGTGTCCAAACAGTTATTTTGCTGTACAAAAAGAGTTGGACTTTGAAATAGTGTACAATTAGCCTGTGAAGGAAATCAAAAATGCAGGCGGACAAAAATAGAAGGATTGGGAATTCTATGTAGTGTTTCATAGTCATCTCATAGAGGTTTTTTTTGCTGATTCACTTCATTACTGCTCTATTGGAACTGATTTGGTTCATCTAATTGTTGAAGATGGCTACGTCCATCAAAATACATTCTCATATAGTATCGTTGTTGAGGCATATAATGATTTTCTGATCCTGCTCATTTCACTGGCATCAGTTCCAGCCCTTTCTGAAATCATCCTGATTGTCATTTCTTACAGAACAATAATATTCTATAATATTCATATACCAGCCATTCTCCAATTGATGGGCATCCATTCAGTTTCCAGTTTCTGGCCACTACAAAGACGGCTGCCACAAACATTTTTGCACATACAGGTCTTTTTCCCTTCTTTAAAATCTCTTTGGGATATAAACCCAGTATTAACACTGCTGGATCAAAGGGGATTCACAGTTTTGTAACTTTTTGAGCATAGTTCCAAATTGTTCTCCAGAATGGCTGGATTTATTCACAACTCCACCAACAATGTATCAGTGTCCCTATTTTCCCACATCCCCTCCAACATCTACACATCATTTTCAAACCTAATCTTGCTTTAAGTCCTTCCTTCTGAGTTTTCTTTTTTTCTTTTCTGTGCTGTTTTTATTTTTTCTCCCTCCCTACATATATGCATACACACTTTTATCAGTTCTTTATGTGTAGGTAAATAGCTTCTTCCTTTGTAAATCTTTTCTAGTTGATAGGCCTTTTGTAGTTGAGTATTTGTAGTAGCACCCAAAGTAATTTAGTCATTCATAGTTGTTTTTTGAACAACTTTGGTCTTACTGCATACAATGCTCTCTTGGTTCTGCGTATTTTACTCTTCAGTTATTTCTTTTAAACCTTTACATATTTTTTCTGAAATCAACCAGCTCATCATTTCTTACAGTATAGTAGTATTCTATCACAGTCATATATCCCAACTGTTTAGTCATTTCCTAATTGATGGGTATCCTCTAAATTTGCAGTTCTTTCCCACCACAAAGAAAGCTACTATAAATATTTTAAAATATATAAATTCCTTTTATTTTTCTTTGATCAACTTAAGAAACAATCCTCAGTCATAGGATATGCACAGTTTTGTAACTTTGGGGGCATAATTCCAGATTGCTCACCAAAATGGATCAGTTCCATCAATACAGCATCCCAATTTTTCTATATCTCCTCCAACATTTGTCATTTTAGCCATCTAATAGATATGAAGTGATAATCTCAAAGTTGTTTTAATTTGCATTTCTATAATCACTTGTTTAAAGCATTTTTACATGACTATATATAATTGTTTTCTTCACTGAAAACTGTTCGTATCCTTTGACTATTTATCAATTGAGAAATAAAAGTAACTTATTTTCCAAAGTTTTTTTCCTCCCATTCCTTTGCCCACTCTACTTATAGGCAGTATGAAGTACTTTTTATTTGTAAATAAGTTTATATTCAGGAAATTTTTTTTCCTGAAATTCTTTCAATGAAGTACTGACTGATGTATTAATTCAATACATGATTTGAGCATTTCTTAATTCGTACTTCCAAGGGTCAACAGTTTCATCAGTGTAGGTAATTCCTTCATTGACACAAGTCTCAATTCTTCCTTGCTTCAATAGATTAATCTTCATGGGCTGCTGGGGTTGAAAAATCCGTTACCTGGTGATGAACTTCTTTTCCAAATAATTTTCAGATGATAGAACTGTTTATTTGTTGAAAAAATACTACCGTTTTTAGCAAAATGTATTTGTGAAAAAGATTCACATATTACTTATTAGATTTGACATATTTTAAAATTTAATTATTGGACTACCTCCCATCTAGGGGAGGGGTTGGGGGGGAGGGAAGGGAAAATTTGGAACAGAAGGTTTTGCAAGGGTCACTGTTGAAAAATTACCCATGCATTTATTTTGTAAATAAAAAGCTTTAATTAAAAATAAAATAAAGTAAAAAGATTCACATATTGCTAAGAGTAAAAGCAGCAAAATATTTACTCAAACATATCTTCAGAAACATTGACTGTTTTTTATATTTAAAACAAACCAAAATTTTATTCTGGAGGCTTTATTGAAGGTATTCTTTATGAAATAGAAATTTTTCCTTAAAATCAACTTCTGTTTTATTTTGATTAAGAAATAATATCTGATTTGACAAATTTGTCCATATTTGCTTTATTTCAATAAACATACTTAAGGACAAAAAACAAACTGCACGGTTAAGATTTAGTTTATAGCGAGTGAGACAAGTAATCAAAAAAAATTTTGATGAATATTTTTATAAATAAAGTTGTAATTTAATTTATCTACTCTTGTCCATCATAGATATGTTTTTTCAATTTTAATTTTAGGATTTTGCAGAGTTTCATTTTGTATTGTGATTTTGTTTAGTCCTCTCCTAAATGATGGGCATCCTCTCCATTTTCATTTCTTTGCCACCACAATGAGCTGCTATACATCATACACTCATTATTTTTTGTAATGCAGAAGTTTAAAATATGTATTTAGAATATGCACTTAATAGTAATTTTATTAATAAAGATGTTTGATAATTTTTTAAAAAATTATTTTAAAAAATTTGAATTGTCTCATCATATTCAAAGCTTTTCTAGTTTGGTAGGAAATGCCACAACTTGTATTAGTATAGCCTTTGAATACTTAAAGTGTTATCTCTATACCATGAACTTTATTTTGATTTGCTTACTGTTTAGTTTAACTTCTACTGAAATATCAAAGATGTATCATTGATGTGCTGCTTCTCTCCTTTTTTCTAGAGAGGCCTTATTAGCTGAAATGGGAGTTGCCATTCGGGAAGATGGAGGAACTCTGGGTGTCTTTTCACCAAAAAAGGTTGGAAAATTTTGTATTAATCAAATGGAAATATCTCCTCCTTTATGGGTTCTTGCTTTGATCTTAGTCATGAACTGCCTTTCAGATATATTCTTTTTTGTCTTGATATATGGCTTAACTTTAATCTTACTTATGAAAATATGCCTTCAGTATAAAAACAGCCTATATCTCTGGAAACAATTATATGCACCATCCTGTAGTAATTATAAATAACAAACTTGAGACAGTATACCTCCTACTGAAATCTCATTCATACTTCACTATTTTTATTCGTCATCCTGCTAAGTTTTTTCCCCCCATGTTGCTTCAGCTGTGGCTCATCTCTCATGTAGATTTTCCCACAGAGGCCCTCAACATTATTTGATGAGTCTTTGGAAGAATTTTCAGCTCCCCAGGTTTGTGTAGGGAAGTTCTCCTAGACAATTAGCTGTGTAGAAATTAGTCAATCCTACCTCTCATTAAATAAAGCCCTTTAGGTCCACATTACACTAGTCTCCTCTCCTCATTTCTTTGCTTTTTTTTTTGTACAATTCTTGTAATTATCTTTCTACCTGCAGCAAACATGATTATAAAATATAATGCCTATTTTAGCCTATAGTTGGATTTTTTATTTTACATTAAAAAATTTTACAAATTTTTATTCTGTTGTAGCCTAGTTATAATTGAAAATTATTGTCTTAACTATTTAGTCTGTGTGTACATGTATGTTTAATGATAATTATACCAGGATAATTCATTGTATAAAATATTTATGGTTAAGACATCTTATTTAATTGGTCATTCAATTCAGAAGATAATATTGACCTTAAAGACTTACTTAGCTGTTATCCCTGTGCTTAAAGGAATTTAAAGACAGCTTCCTTATATTATTGTAGAGGCAGCAGAGTAAAGTTTATATCATCAGCATTTCTGATTTGGTTATAGGGAATTGTTGTTTTTGTTGACTTCCTACCATGACTTTTGGGGGGGAAGAGAGGAGGACACTAATTCTAATTTTTTTAACTGAACCTAGTTTTATACATTCCTGAAAAAATTGAGAGCTCCCTCTTTCTCATTTTACATAATCCAAGAGTTCCTCACTATGTCCTTTTTCACTCCTTTCCTATATAAAGAGGTGATCTTTCTTACCCGATTAAACCCTTTTATATGCATAAATGATCCTATTCTATTTTATTTTTTCTAGCAGTTTGCCCTGTATCATTCTCTCAGTGTTTTAGTCATCTTCATTTTCTCCTATTGACTGGCTTCTCTGCTGCCTACAAACCTACCCATATCTCCCCTCTCAAAAAACTTGTCATTTCATCTGACAACTATGCTAGCTATCGTCATTTGTCTGTTAAGTCCTTTCTCATTTAAACTCCTTGAGAAAATCATCTACGTCAGGTTCTTTTTCTTGTCTTGTTCTTTTCTAAATCCTCGGCAAATTGGCTGCTAAACTTATTCAACTGAAACTGCTGTCTAATATTACCAGTGATCTCTTAAATGTCAAATCTACTCTTTTTTTTCAATCCTCATTCTTTCAAGCTTTTTTGATAATTTCAGTCGCCCTCTTCAGAATACTATCTCTTGGTTTTCATGATGCTGCTAAAAGTTAGCTATCTATCAGACCTCTTCTTAGTGTCCATTGCTGAGGGGTCATGATTCATCTTACGTCCACTGACTGTGAGTATCCTCAAAGATTTGTTTTGTTCCCACTTTTCTTCATCTCACTTGATGATCTCATGAACTCCCATGGACTCCTTTATCATCTCTATGTAGATAATTCCCAGATCTGAATGTCTAGTTGTAACCTCTCTTGAGCTCTGGTCCTATATCACCAACTGCTTTTTGGACATCTGAAACTCAATATGTCTGCACTAAAGTTCATTCTCTTTTCTCCAAGATCCTTATCACTTCCCAATTTCCTATTACTGTCAAGGGCACCATCATCTTCAGTCACAGTCTCAGTGTTCACATTCTTATTGTCATCCTTAACATCTCTCACATTTACTATACATATCCAGTCTGTTACAAAGTCTTATTGTTTTTGTCTTCACAACATTTCTTGTATATGTCCCTTCTCTCCACTCACATAGCTACCAGCCTTTCACTATAGCCTCTACCACATTATTCCTAGGCTATTACAATAGCCTTCTCATTGATTTCCCTGCCTAAAGTTGCTCCCCACTCCAGCCCATCCTCTACTCAGCTACCAAACTAATCTTCTCAAAATGCAGATCGGATTATATTATTTCTACCTCTCTACTCAACAAATTCCAGTGGCTCCATAAAATTCTCTCTTTAGCTTTTACTTTCACAAACTAATCTCTGCTTGTATTTCAAATTTTCTTATTCCTTACTCCTCTATTATATTTTATAATTCAGGGAAGCTTCTTTTTTTGTCACTTCTTGAGAATATGCTCCATTTTTTTGCCTCTATGCATTTTCATTCATTCCTGGGATGCTCTTTATTCTCCCTCCAGCCTCCTCTACTGATTTCCAGAAACTTAATCCCAACTTTTTAGGGAGGTCATTCTTGTTCCTTCCCATTCCCTCAGGCCATCTTTTAGTACCTTCCCTCACAGATTATGCAACATTTTCATTATGTATATTTTTATATGCATTTTTTGTATATTGTCTTCATATTAGAATACGAACTTGAAAGTCAAGACTTTTTTTTTATTATCTAAATAAATGGCTTCTTGACTTGAGGACAGAGATGGTGTTTTTTTTTTCTTTTTTCATTTTTTTTGTTATCACCAACACTTGCTAAACTGCCACACACATAGGAAATGGTTAATAAATAAATGCTTGCTGAAATATTGTAAAGATAAAATACGTTTGGATGACTTAAAAACTCTGATAAATGCAGTGACCCACAGTTTAATAGGACTCATGATGAAGCATGTGACTCAGCTCTTTTTTTCCTTAATAGTAATTATTTTCCAATTATATGTAAAGATGGTTTTCAGCATTCATTTTTGTAAGATTTTGAGTTCAAATATTTTTATCTTCTTTTCTCCCTTCCCCCATTCTCAAGAAAGCAGGCAATTTAATAAAGATTATACATGTACAGTTATTTTAAACATATTTCCATTTATTCATGTTGTAAAAGAAAAATCAGAACAAAAGGGAAAAACTATGAGAGAGAGAAAAAAAAGCAACACCCTCCCCCCTGAAAAAAAGATGAAAACTATGCTTTGATCTGCATTTAGCTTCCATGGTTCTCTCTCTGGATGCCGATAGCATCCTCCATTGCAAATCAATTAGAATTGACTTGGATCACTGTATTGCTGAGAAGAGCTAAGTGTATTACAGTTGATCATCACATAGTCTTCTTGTTATTGTGTATAACATTCTCCTGATTTTTCTCACTTCACTCAACATCAGTTAATGTAAGTCTTGCCAAACTTTTCTGAAGTCAGCCTGCTTATCATTTTTTATTTAAAAAAAAAAAACAAAAACATTCCATTACATTCACATACTATAGCTGATTTAATCATTCCCCAGTTGATTGGCATCTACTCAATTTGCAATTCCTTGACATAATTCATTCAGTGAAGAGGGGGTGGATGGATTAAGAGTACTGATTGAAGTGTAATGTTGGCTGACTAAAATAGATTGGTTTTTAAGAAATTCTAGAAGCATTTTAAGGATAAGCAAAAAATCTCTTGGAAATGTTTATTTAGATTACCAAGATTTCTTTCTAAGTGGAGTTTGTTTATTTAGACTTTAACAACTTTGGAGAAATTTGAACAAGGGTATGTTTGGTAGAATTTAGATGAAGTCTAATTGGTACCCAGAGATTTCCCTATGATCTGGAAAAGGAATCTTTAGTGCTATTTGATGCATTTAACATGAATCATAAAGCATATTTCCTAATTTTCCTTTCATAATTTACTTGAGCTTTCTAAATAAACTTCATTAGAAAGGGAAATGATTGATACCCATGGAAATGATCAAATCTCAATTTTGGAAGCTATTTGCTTGTTTACAGTTTTTTGAGTTGGTATCTTCTTTTTGTTGATTTGAAGAGATACATTTTTCTTTAGAAGCTGCTGCCCATGTAACTCTTAAATTTTCCCAAGTGGAATACCATTAAGCTTTCAGAACACGACTATATATCACAATAGAATTGTAAATCATGAAAGGAATTGGCTTCATTGTTAAATGATTCATTAAATATAGTGCATTTTGACCATGGTCTTGATTTCTTAGAGGAATTTCGATGACTTCAAAGATCTATTTCTAGCTATTCCAATTTCTTACCTAATTATAGTTGTAGTTTCTTGTTTGGGGGAGGTGACTTTTTGTCATTCTTTGGAAATTCCTTTTCTTCTACCCTATTCCATGCTTTCATTTCTTTAACTGTCCTCTAACTCTTCTTTTGTTCTTCATATCTTGCTGCCTTACCCTGGTTAGATTTTTACCCCAAGACCATGTGACTTATTTGTGGATTCCAGTGGGGTATTTTCACCAAAGAAGGTTGGTTTTAAATAGTTTTAGAAACATTGTAGAAATAGGTCAAAAGGTCTTCTCAATAATGTATATGTTTTTAGCATATATATAGCGTATCATTTATTTAGATTTTTCTCTTCTAACATGGATTATTATACTAAACCAAGTTACAGAAGGTAAAGAGGAATATCACAGACAGTAAAGAAGAATAAAAAAAGAAGATAATTGGGCATATTTTATAACTATATGAAGACTGAATTTCTTTTAATACATTCATTAGTTATATAATATTTTGTAGACATTTTTCTTTTTAAGAACTGGAACTGTCTAAGTTAGCTTAACCCATGAAATCAAGCTCTCATGCTTTTTATATTTTGTCCCTCCCTAGAATTGTCTCTGTCATCATACCAAAAAATTGTCCATTTTTAAATCAAATTAATTTAAATGTGTTGACAAGGCACAACATGTAGAATTTTTGCCTTATTATGAAACCACAATTTCTTCTAATGGCTAAGAAAGTTCCCCTTGTACACTGAGGAAAAAAAGAGAGAGACCATTAGTCTATTATAGGATCTTGTAGGCTCCTCTAAAGAAAGTTTTGATCCTTTTCTGGATTGAGAATGTTTGTAATATTTTTCAGACACCACATCTTGTTAACCTCAATGAAGATCCACTCATGTCTGAATGCTTGCTTTACTACATCAAAGATGGGATTACACGGTAAATTTTTTTTTTAGTTAGATTTTACTTTACTTATTAAATAACTGATTTAATAACTGGAGTGATGCTATCCTTTGAAATTTCAAACTCATTTCTGTGAATTGCACTTTTTTCTTCTTGAAATAGTTTTTCTGAAACTTCTCATGTTACATAAAGGGCTTTGCTATTGTAGTTTCCATGATAACTGCTGGTATGGGTAATTTTCCCACCATAATGCTCTTCCAAGAATTTTCAGGGTTTTCAGGGAAAGTTTAAAGTGTTATTTGCTTGAAACATTAAACCAGTCACCTTGGTGTACCAAGTCACTTTGATTTAAAATTTGTTGATATGAAGTCTTTATGAGATATTAAAGCATAATTTTAATATATAGCTTTTAATATCTTTTTCACCAATATATAAATAGAAATTAGATAATTCACATAAGTTCTGTTTTCTCTTGTTTCTTATGTCTCATTGCTCCTGGGAAATATTTTCTTTTGGATACAGGGTTGGCCAAGCAGATGCTGAACGGCGCCAAGACATAGTGCTTAGTGGGGCTCACATTAAAGAGGAGCACTGTATCTTTCGGAGTGAGAGAAATCAGAATGGTGAAGGTGAGGAGCCTTGATTTCAGTTTTATTGTATGTCCTAAAAATCCGTGAGATATAGTTTTCCTTAATACTTTCTTTAGAATCAATATGATATATTAATAGTGGAGTAACTTGGTTTCCTTAGAAATGCAGGGCCAGTGGAGTTTTTCATGTGAAAATGGCCTTAACAAAGTAGAGCTTTGTTATCCTGCCAGTTGCTGAAGAGTGTATAGGCAGCTGGGTATGGCCCTGACTACTAATGAGTATATACAAAAGAAGGCAAGGGGCAAATCTCATATACAGAGCCTTACAGGAACTCCATCCAGTCTTTAACTCAGTAAACTTGATTTTTATTTTATATTAAAAGGGAATGAAAATTCCATTCCTCATTTATGCTAAGTTAAAACAACAACAACAACAACAAAAAAAAAAAAAAAAAAAAAAAAAAAAACAACATCCTGTTCATTCTTCCTCATTCAGAATGTTTTAGTCCCTAGTTTACTTCAAGATTCAGATGTTTGCTTAATTCTCCGTCTTCAGGCCATTCCCTTTCTGTTTCTTGCTTGCTTGAGTGAACTGTTTTTTGAATGATGTTTAAGACTATTCTCCTTTTCAATTCTTGCCATTCCCCAAAAGAGGATATCTCCTTTTATTTCCCAAGGAGATAAAAACTTCTTTATCAGCTATTGTTTCTGTGATTTTGTAGTAGTACACATATATTTATGTAACTTTAATGATTGCCATTCCTGGCTTTTATCTTGCCACAAAGATTACATTGGTATGTAATTATTTTATGCTTTGAGATAATTCAGCAAATTTAGTCTAACAGTAATAAATAGTCATAGTTTTATATTGTTGTAAAGGAGTTTGGGGTGAGAGATAGTTTCTCTATTCTGCTTTTGGAATTCATTGAGTTCAGGAATATTTCCAGTTGATCAGTGCCATGGTTTGTAATCCTAATTCTATTTTACCTTTCTTGTAGTTATTGTGACTTTAGAACCTTGTGAGCGCTCTGAAACCTATGTGAATGGCAAGAGGGTTGTACAGCATGTACAGCTACGCTCAGGTGAGTGTGGACAAATTCTTAAATATTATGTTGCAAGTAGTAACTTGTATGAATAATACTTTGACTTTTGTCTTTTGATTTAAAGCAGTAGGATAATGTGAGATATTTGTATTTGTGTACATATAGACTACTCTGTTTCTTGCTTTAGTAGGCAAAGGGAGGTTTGCATATATTTGTTATTTATATTTTAAAATGGTTTCCTAATCCTGATTTTATTGTTTTGCACTTTTTTTTAAAGTTCCTAATTCTTTCCCTCCTTCCAGACCCTCCAACATCCATAGAGAAAGCAAGCAATATGGTACCCATTGTACATGTGAAGTCACATAAAACCTAATTCCACATTAATCGTGTTGGGGAAAAAAAGAGCTAGAATAATAAAGAAAGTGAAAAATAATGTGTTTTTGTCTTAGATCATTTTATTGATCAGAATAGCTAAGGCTTTCACATTTGATCATTATGCAGTATTACTATTTCTATGTACAATATTTTTCTGGCTCTGCTCCCTTCATTCTGCATCAGTTATTTAAAGTCTTCCAAGTTTTTCTGGAATTTCTTTGCCTCTTCATTTCTATAAATATTTAAATTTAAATAAATATTGTTATAAATGTCTCTCTATATATTTATAACAATATTTATTTAATTTTATTATTTAATATAGCTGTGTATATAGACACAAACATGTGCATGTGTACACATATATACATAGTTATGTATTCTTTTCCTTCTTTCATCTCTTTGGGATTCAGACTTGGTAGTGGTATTTCTGAATCAAAAATTATGCAAAATTTTATAGATTTGGAGCATAGTTCTAATTGGTTCTCCAGAATGGTTCAACCAGTTCACTATTAGTTCTAACATTAGTATCCCTATTTTTCCACATTTCCTCCAGGATTTATTAGTTTCCTTTTCTTTCACCTTGGCCAATCTGATAGGTGCACCAGGTGGTACCTTTGAGTTATTTTAGTTTGCATTTCTCTAAATCAAAAATAACTTAGGGCATTTTTATATGACTATTGATTGATAGCTTTGATTTTTTTTTTTCCTGAAAACTTCCTATTCATATCCTTTGACCATTTATCATTTGGGAAATGGCTGTTATTTTTATAAATTTGGTTCATTTAAATGAAGCCTTTATAAGAGAAACTTTTGTAAAAAATATTTTCCTTAGTTTTCTGCTTTCTTTTTAATTTTGGCTGCATTGGTTTTGTTTGTATGAAAACCTTTTAATTACATGTAATAAAATTTTTCCATTTATTTTGCCATAATCCTCTGTCTCTTGTTAGGTCATAAATTCTTGTTCTAATAGATAATTTATCTACCTTCCCTAGATAAATGGTAGGGAATGCTTCCCTAATTTACTTAGGATATCACCATTTATTTCTAGATCATGTATACATTTTGAACTTATTTTAGTATATAGTGTAAGATGTTGATCTTTGTATTCCTGACAGATTTTTTCAGTTTTACCAGCATTTATTAAAAAATCAAGGAGTGAGGTCTTGGCCCCCAAACATGAATTTTTGGGTTTACTAAACATTATAAAAGTATTAAATACTATTGTATATGATAATCTATTCCACTAATCAATCACTCCATTTCTTAGGCAGAATCAGATCCCTTCACATTCTTAAATCATTTTTTTTTCTAGATGAATTTTATTTTTTTTTAGATCTTTCTAAAAAAAAAATTAAAGCTTTTTATTTTCAAAACATGCATAGTTTTCAGCTTTCACTCTTGCACCTAGATCTTTAAAAATAATTTTTGGTAGTTTAGTATGACTGAATAAGTAAATTAATTTAGGTAGAATTGTCATTTTATTATATTGGCTTGCCTACTCATGAGCAATTAATATTTCTCTGATGGTTTAGATATGTCTTTATTTGTGTTAAAAGTGTTTTGTCATTTTGTTCATATAGTTCCTGAATGTCTTATCTGTTTGCTATTATTTAAATAGAATTTCTCTTTCTATTGCGTCATGCTAGGTCTTGTTTGTAATATCTAGAAATACTAATGCTTTATGTGAGTTTATATCTTGCAACTTTACTAAAGTTGTTGTTTTGACTGATTTTATTTAGTTGATTGTCTAAGTCTGATTTTATTTTATATTAGGAAATCGCATCATCATGGGTAAAAATCACGTTTTTCGTTTCAATCATCCGGAGCAAGCACGGGCTGAGCGTGAAAAGACACCATCAGCTGAGACACCTTCTGAACCAGTCGACTGGACATTTGCTCAGAGAGAGCTTCTGGAGAAACAAGGCATTGATATGAAACAGGAGATGGAAAAAAGGTAATATATAAATTTCTTATTTTAATTTGTCATCCTGACATTTAGTTTTATTAAGGCAGTCATGGAAGAAGTCTAGAAGAGCTCATGAATTCATGGTCCTATCTTCTTTTCAAGACAGCACACTTAAAGGGGGGCTTTCAAAAGAGAAATAATTGGAATTTTAACTTCTCAGAGCTGGAACAGGTCTTAAGATTCACCTTGGGGAACTAATGAAAGAAAAATCAAATGAAAGTGTCCTAACTGTACTAGATCTAAAACTATATTATAAAGCAGTAGTCACCAAAACCATTTGGTATTGGCTAAGAAATAGACTAGTTGATCAATGGAATAGGTTAGGTTCATAGAACAAAATAGTCAATAACTTTAATAATCTAGTGTTTGACAAACCCCAAAACTCCAGCTTTTGAGATAAGAATTCACTGTTTGACAAAAACTGCTGGGAAAAATGGAAGTTAGTATGGCAGAAACTAGGCATTGACCCATACTTAACATTGTACACCAAGATGAGATCAAAATGGGTTCATGATCTAGGTATAAAGAGAGTATAAATAAATTTGAAGAACATAGGATAGTTTACCTCTCAGACCTATGGAGGAGGAAGGAATTTCTGACCAAAGAAGAACTAGAGATCATTATTAATCACAAAATAGAAAATTTTGATTATATCAAATTTAAAAGCTTTTGTACAAACAAAACTAATGAAGACAAGATTAGAAGGGAAACAATAAACTGAGTAAACATTTTTATAGTCAAAGGTTCTGATAAAGGTCTCATTTCTAAAATATATGGAGAATTGATTCTAATTTATAAGAAATCTAATAAATAAAATCAGAAATATATATATGTATATATATAAGAAATTTATAAGAAATTAAGCCATTCTCCAATTGATAAATGGTCAAAGGATATGAAGAATTTTCAGATGAAGAACTTGAAACTATTTCTAGCCATATCAAAAGATGGTCGAAGACATTATTAATCAGAGAAATGCAAATTAAGACAACTCTGAGATACCACTACACACCTCTCAGATTGTCTAGGATGACAGGAAAAGATAATGACGAATGTTGGAGGGGATGTGGGAAAACTGGGACATTGATACATTGTTGGTGGAATTGTGCCTATCTAGCCATTCTGGAAAGCTATTTGGAATTATTCTCAAAAAGTTATCAAACTATCCATACCCTTTGATCTAGCAGTGTTTTAACTGCGCTTATATCCCAAAGAGATCGTAAAGAAGGGAAAGGGACCTGTATGTGCAAAATTGTTTGTGGCAGCCCTTTTTGTAGTGGCTAGAAACTGGAAATTGAATGGATGCCCATCAGTTGGAGAATGGCTGAATAAATAGCGAAAGAACTCTGGGAAATGAGTATGAACCACTACATAGCATTTCCAATCCCTCTGTTTTGGTCCGTTTGCATTTTTTATTTCCTTCTTAGGTTAATTTTACCTTATTACAAAGTCTGATTCTTCTTGTGCAGCAAAATAACTGTATGGATATGTATACATATATTGTATTTAACATATACTTTAACATATTTAACATGTATTGGTCTACCAACCATCTGGGGGAAGAGGTGGAGGGAAGAAGGGGAAAAGTTGGAACAGAAGGTTTTGCAATTATCAATACTGAAAAATTACCCATGCATATATCTTATAAATAAAAAAGCTTTTAAAAAAAAAATTCACCTTGGTTTTTAGTTTTTCTATTACATTAGTTTGTATGGACTAAATAAAAATACCACAACAAAAATTTGTCAAATTTTTCTAATTTGTCAAAAATACAATGAATATAAATAAAAGAGACTGTTCAATGCCATTCTATGGAGCTGCTTTAATTTTCTGCCTCCAATTTGATTCTTTTTCCCCTTCTCTTGTTTTGTAGGCTCCAGGAAATGGAAATTTTGTATAAAAAAGAGAAAGAAGAAGCTGACCTCTTACTGGAGCAGCAGAGACTGGTAGGCATCTGCTTCTTCCAGTCCATTAAATTAGTGTCCTAGTACAACAGTTCTTACAATGGGTTTTGCCACCGATATAAATTGTTTCATAATATACCCCTGAGTTGTCCCTGATACCATAGTCTATTACTCCTTCTCCTTTAGTCAGAACTAACCTATGCCTTTTAAACTCAACTTGAAAAACTCTGCAGGAAGGTTTGGGCCTTTTGAGAGTTTTTTTAAATCTGCATCAACTTCTCTGGGAAAAGCAATAGGGCTTTTCCTGGGTAACAAATTGGTCAGAAAGATTTTCCTTCTTGTAGTTGTTGTCTTTGGATTTGAATCCTCAGTAGTCTTACTATTATAACTGATGTGAATTGTTTAACTTGGTGGATGTTTGCCTTGGTTTTGTCTTTGATCACATGAAATTACTAATTCTATCCTCTTGGGCTGACTCAGTTTTTTTCTTATGCTGGGTTTTTTTGTTTTTTAAAAATATATTGTGTCTGAAAATGTTGCTGCACAGTTGCATGTTTTAACCTCTTTCCTATCCCTGCATGGAGTCTGATTCATCTGCCAGGGTCTTTTTGTTACTTTATATGGTAAATAGGGTCAAGGTATAAAGAACCAAGGCAGGAGTGAAAAGCAAAGTCTTTTTTAAAAAATCACATTTAAATATAAAGGAAATAGTTGGATGATTAGCTGGAATAGCCAGTAAATTAAATCCCAAATATGTCAACAATGGTCTGTGCACTTCTGGGATTGGTTAGTTTTTATAGTTTGTAAAAACTTGCTCTCTTGAATAGAGCTTTGTTTTTAGATCTCTTTAGTTCAGTTACATGAAGTATGATTTGAAGAAACTTCTGGATATGTGTATTAATAAAATTAAGGGAACAGAATAAACCTCAAGAGACCAGATGTGATTTTTTTTTAAAGGAATCTATAATTTTAACTTTTTTTTTTTTTTAAGATGAAGAAGAATAGAGGACAGGAGATAATTGGCTACTTTCTTTCCTAATGCTAGGACAGTGAGGACTGCCTTTCACAATAATGTATAACATGTAAAATAAAATAAATCCACCATTAATCTTATATCCATCTTCTGAAGTTGGCATAAAAGTTCTGACAAATGAAAGCTCAGAATCCTTGAGTTGTAGCTGGTTTTTTTCCCCCAGTATGGCACAGTGGTCCTACTTGGCATGCGATTGAAGTCATTTTGTAATCTTGGCAACTTCAGTCAAGTTAAAAAAAGAATTGAGGGTAAAGGAAAATCCCAGGGGGTAGCAGAGGGATGATTGGAGGAAGTTTAGATTGTGGAAAGTGACTATGAGAAGCCCCTCTTCCAGAAGTGTGATAGAGTTTTCAGTAATTTAACATGGTTCATTTAAGTAGTAACATCATCAAAGATCAAAAAAGGGCAGATGTGATGATAGTATTATTATGATAATATAAAAAATTGATGTGACTTTGGTTCCCTAAATATAGAAAAAAAAATTCTGGAAATGGTTGTTTAGTTGTTAAATGGTTTTGTTCTCCTGAGGCAAGGCAGCTAGGTGGTGGGATGGTCAGAATGCAGAGTGATGGTCCACAAGTCAGGAAGATCAAGGCTCAGAGTAGACCTCAGTCATTCACTAGTTTTATGAGCCTGGGTGAGTCACTTCACTTTTGTCTGCCTCGGTTTACACATTTGCAAAATGGGGGTTATAGCAATACCTACCTGCCCACCAGGGTTATTTGAGATAAAATAATTTAATATTTCTAAAAGTATTTTGAAAATCATAATTATCATCATCATCGTTATCATTGACATCATTATTATTCTAGTGAATAGTAATAAGTGTTGAGGGTTTGATTACCAATACAGGCCAGTATTTTTTAAACAGCTCAATTAATAATAACACATAAATTGTTTCCATATGTTTTTCATCAGCCAATATATACAAAATATTGTTTGAGATGTTGAAAATATGAGGAAGTGTCACACATAATCCTAAAGCTTTTTTACCCCAAAACAATCTAATTAAATGCGTGTGTAATGTTTATAATATGTAGTATTTTAAAATAATGATGTGAAAGGAAAATCCCACAGTTTTAACTTGATATATTCTGAAATTGAACACATTGATGGGATATTATCTTAATTTTCTGTGGTTTGTAGTTGTTGCATTATTGTTCCTGAATTTTAAGTAACTCCTCTTCTACACTGGTTGCTAGGTAGTTTAGACTTTCTTTTGGCATGTCAGGGTCTCTGTAATTTGAGATCTATTCATTTTAGTTGTCTCCTCACGTAACAGTTCTGTCTGGGAGCCTACTGTTATATTTCTACCCAGGGCTGAGAATTTAATGAATTCTGAATCTGTCTAATAGAAGATGTCTCATAGAAGGACTAGAGTGATGTTGTTTTTGGCATTCTGTTAAATATTTATGAATGCCACAGCTATAGAAGTATGTTTTAAAACATAATAAATGAAACCAAATAACTTAAGTAGTTCTTGCCTGAGATTAGCAGCGAAATCTGAGCTACTGGCATTGATTACTCTTTCTCTTGGCTTGATTTGGATTCTCTTCATTGTTCTATAGTTTTTGTTTTACAGACTTTGAATGTTTTTTTACTCAACTAATTGATTCAGGAATGAGAATACTTAACCATTTTCTAAAGTAGTAATTACTTATTTTATCCCTAAACATTTGTAGGGACATTAGAGAGAAGTATCAACAGTTAATTAACATTGTATGTAAAAGATATATAATCTTTTCCTTGTCATTCCAAAACCAAGTTTCATCCCTGGCTCTAATATATATGAGCTCTGTGGCCCTGGACAAGTCATGAAGCCTCAGTTTCCTTATCAATGAAATGGTGGTAATAATATTTATACTTCTCACTTTCTAAGTATTATTAATAATTATAAAGTACATGCATATCTTTACCTAATATATCTCATATAGTACATAATACATTATATGCATATATTACAAAAGACATAATATGTTGGTGTACATAGACATAACATCCATGAAGGACAACCAATAAAGTTATTTCCTCAAGCAGATCATTACCATCTAGGTTGCTGGGATGAAGTTTTATAAACCTTAAAATATTATGTTAGGTATTGTTATGATTAAAAGTAAATTTATTACAGACTTTAGAGTATGTGGCTGAATAAGTCATAACTGTACTCTGTACTTCTATGTCACCTCAAGAAAAGAAACAAATATACTTAATTTTTTTTAAAGAGGGGGGGAAATCCTTATAGGAAAAACCTGAAAGGGAAATTAAGAAACTGAAGAAATGGATAAACAAAAAGACTTCCTCACTGAATACAATGAATAAAATACAGTAAGGTCTGAATTACTAAAAATAATGAATCCCATAGTAGTTCCACGTATTGAAATTCATATTCTCAGAATTTATAATTATGTCAACTCAGTGGTCTCAGGCCAGTGGAAACATACAGGACAAATTTGAATAATGTGAATACTTTTTGTGATTTGTTATTTGACCTTATTGTACCTACCTATACTATGGGTATTGTGGGATAAAAAAGCAAATAAATTACTGGAATAAAAGAACAAGACCTTGGTAATAAGTAGGATCTCTCCTTCTTTCCTTAGCCCTCCAAAATAACAATATGGCAGAACCTCTACAATAATTTAGAATAAGAAATACAAAGAAATATCTAGTATCTATAAAAATAGACAATACAGAATATAGTAAGATGATTAAAAAAAAAGTCTTAATAGACCTTTGGACTTTTGAGGAATAGAATGATCTGAGCAGAACAAAATCTAAAAAAAGAAAAGAAAGAAACCCAACTAAAATGGATGGTTGGAAGAACAATTATAAAATTTTTCTAAAGAATTAACTGGGGGGGCAGCTAGGTGGTGCAGTGGATAGAACATCAGTCCTGAAGTCAGGGGGACTTGCGTTCAAATTTGGCCTCAGACACTTAACGCTTCCTAGCTGTGTGACCCTGGGCAAGTCACTTAACCCCAATTGCCTCAGCAAAAAAAAAAAAAAAAAAAAAAAAAGAATTAACTGGGAAATATTTCTTATCTTTAGAAACCACAGTGACAGAACTTGATGAGATAATCTGAGAATTGTTGATCTTCCAGAAAAATATAAGCAAGAAGTTGTAATGTCATATTCCAGGAAATCTCATCCCAAAAATAGACTAAAAACTTTGGGGGAAAATATCACAGTGCAAATACAAAACATAAAATGCACACAGAGGTTTAGCTTAAATTTGTTTTTTAAAAAAATATATATAAATATATGAATAGTCTTTTGGGTTTTTTATATCATCATAATTTTCTCCATTATATCCCTTTCTTAGAGAACTGATTTAATGAATAATACTGCTTTAAAATACTTTATTTCTTCCCCAATTAGATGCAGAAGCAATTTTTAATATTCTTTTTATCTATTTAGAGGTTGAAATTGTATGCCTTATTTCCCCAAAGCATCTCCATGTCAGTCATTTTGTGCAAGAAGGCAGGAAGGAAGAAAGGAAGGAAGGAAATTCAATCCATGTTTAGGCAATATCAATTCTTTCTGTGAATGCTGATAGCATTTTCATCATGAATCCTTTTGGATGGTCTTGGATGGTATTTAATTTATTCACAGTTCTTTATCATATGATAGGGCTGTTACTGTGTAAAATATTCTCCTAGTTCTGCTCACTTCACTTTGCATTAGCTCATGTCAGTTCCAGGTTTTCTTAAAGTCATCCTGCTTGTCATTTCTTATAAATAATTTTTATATATTTCAATTTGTTCAGCCATTCCTTAATTGATGGCCATTCCTTTAATTTCCAATTCTTAGTCACCACAAAGAGAGCTACTATAAATATTTTTGTACATATAGGTCCTTTTCCTTTGGTCCCTTTCTTTTTTTTCCTTGACCTCTTTGGGTACAGACCTAGCAGTGATATTGCTGGATCAAAGAGTTGGCAAAATTTTAAAATTCTTTGGCAGTAGTTCCAAATTACTCTCAAGAATAGTTGGACCAGTTCACAACTCCACCAACAGTGCATTAATGTCCTGGTTTTCCCACATCCTCTCCAACATTTTATCATTTTCCTTTTTTTGGTCATATTAGCCAATCAGATAGCTATAAGGTAGTACTTTATAGTGTTAATTTGTATTTCTCTGTCTGTAGTGAATGAGAACACCAAATTGTGGGGGGTTTTGTTGTTGTTGTTTAGTTTTTCAGGGGGCAAAATGGGTTACATGATTTGCTCGGGTCATACATCTAGCAAGTGTCTGAGGTAGCATTTGAACTCAAGTCCTCCTGACTTCAGGGCCAGTGCTATATCCACTTCGTACTCTAGCTACTCCCAAATAGTACTTTTTAAAGAGGAAAAAGAAGGGAGTGAGGGAAAAATCAACACAACCAATCCATATATTGAAAAAGTAACTTAAATTTAATTCATTTAGAAATGAAGTGAAGTTCTTAGGCTTCCTTGTCAGAGAGAATCTTGAGAATAGTCTGTAGAAAACAATTCACATGTCCACAAAAGTCCTATTTCAGCTTTGATAAGATAATTTGGTGGCAAGAAATGATCCAAGCAAAAGTAATCATCTTGAACCATAACACGGCATATAGGCAATGTTGCAGTTAACTTTTATACTTAACACCTCAATTTCCCAATCATTTTCCTAAGACTGTTACAAATAACAATACTTTTATGGAGTGATTTTCCACCTGAAAAATTCCCTTTAATGATGATATTTTAGGTCTCTATTCTTCATTCACAAAAAATAAATCAGTAAAAAGTAGAATCTTTTTTGCAGTGAATGGAAAGGCAGAAAGTATTTCTGTAGCGTTACAAAGGATTTAGATTGAATTAGGGGAACCAATTTTAGCTGTCTAATGTGCCAATAAGGAGAAAAAGTGTAATTGAAAAGAATCTTATAGAGACAAAACCAAATGTGATATAGATAGATAGGTAGATATAGAAACATAAATATATATGTATATACATGTGTGTGTGCACCTATATCTATTTAAAACCCTAAACTGGCCAATACAATGGCAAGAAAGAGTTAAAAGATAAAACCTAACAATCTGTTGTTTTCATGAAATTTAGCTAAAACATTATCAGGCCATATTCATTCAGTGTGAATGTGTAGACCAAGATTTCCTAAACTAGAGACTATGAATTTAAAAACATTTTTTGAGGACTGTTTCAGCATAATTGATTTCATTTGTATTGTTCTGTATTATATGCATTTAAAATCATATTCTGAGAAAGGCTTCACTATCCTGATTATGCAAAAGCTCACATACAAAAAGTTAAGAACCCTGGTCCAGCATAAGATTAGTTATATTTCAACTGAATCAGAAGTCAGGAGTTGGCCATTATGCTTCCACAGAACACAATTGTAAATACAGATGTTATTAAGGGAGACAAGTAAAAAAGTACAATAAGTAAAGGCGAATGAAATAATGTAAATATAAAATATTCATTAGCATCTATAACAGCTGTGTTATTGTATACCTGTGAATAATGGTTTAACACAACTTCTGAGGAATTGAAGTTCAGCATCACTCAAAGGGTTTTTGGAAAGTTCTTGGTGAATGTGAGCAAGCTGTAACAAATTACAAATGAGAAATTATATAGACAAAAGGTTGTAAAGGATACAATAAGAAAACCGTAGACTAAGGGGAAAAGAAAGATAGATTAGAAACATTTCAAGGACAGTAGTAAACAGATGATCTTCCTAATCCATTAGAATCTATACAACATCAAGAAAACTAAAAAATGGCTTTCAGTGTGATGGATATAATAGTACATTTATAAAGGGAAATGGATAAACATCACACAGACTGAGGACGCTCACCATTTGCTTTATTGGAAGGAATATTAACATTGATGTGAGCACAGATCCACTGAATTATCATAGTATGTACCAAATGATAGCTCAGCCAAAGGAAATGCCAATTGATAGGTGTAAAAATCTAAAAAATAAGGCAGAGTTGGACAGAATATTGGAAAAACTACATTTGAAAGCTATATGGAGATTTTTGAAAGGAAATTAGTACAATAAACATTTCTCATTCTAAAAGGTGTTAAATAAAACTACTTTTGTATTAAAACTAACAAACAGATGTGGCATGGCTGAAATCTTAAACTTTTATAAATCATAATACAATAAAAATTATAATCAATAAAGGAAATAAGAACAAACTATTAAGATCAACATGGAGACCAAAATACAATTATGTTAAGTAAGTGGGTTACAGACCAAAGCTTTAACAATTATTTTTAAAAAGGAGAATAATAGTAGTCCGGAAAATTTATGAGATATAACTAAAGTAGATTTGAGGATTAAATCACTTTCCTTAGCACTTATTTAACAAAATAGAAAAGAAAGGGCAAATGAATAGAGTATGCCATTTTACAAGAAGCTATAAGAAACAAGTTAACTCTACAAGCACATAAAAGATGTTAAATTCTTAAGGATCAATAAGCATTTAAAAAATTTTAAACTAATAAAAAAAAAAAAACTAGTGGTTCTTTTAAGACAAAAAAAAGGTGGATAAGCCATTAGCAAATTTGATCATACAAAGAGGAACATTTAATTACCAAAATGCAAAGTGAGAAATGGACATTGCTAGCAAATGAAGAATAAAGAAACTTCAGAAATCTTTGTCTTTAAATCCATGGTAACAAGACTAAAATTTTAAATAAAATTATGACTGTCTAAAAATATGTAACAGGGAAAACACAAATTAGGGAACCTAAGTAACCCAATCTCAGAGAAACTGAGCAAAACATAACTGAGCTCCTATGCAAAAATAAAAATCAGTAGGATAATGGATTTGCAAGCATCTTTGTCATGTTCCATCTAGCTTTCTGGAGGTCCTTCACAGGGACCTTGGTCTCAGCAGGATAGACACCATGAGAGTCTAGAGAGAATAGAGTCTAGATTCTTTATTCTGGCCCAGTCTTGATCTTAGTTCAAGAGACATGAGAGCCACCACAAGGCTGGTCAAAGATAGAATGTCCGTCTTCCAGTCCTTCTTAACCCTTATATACCTTATTGTAATTACATCATTACAGCATACTTAGTATGGGTGAACTTAGAGAACTATTGCATCACCATACCTAAGTACTAAGCATTTATGTGTACGAGAGAACCATCATCTCATCAATTCCATTGATATACTTTCAAGTGTACTTCTCCAGAGTTCCAGCCCTCTATACATAGTCTGTCATGTATTTAAAGGACAGTACCACAAAAGCTATTTTGAGAAATAAAGAAGGTACTTAGCCAGATTTTATTAGATAAACATGGTTTTGACTCCCAAAACAAAGGAGAAATAAGAAAAGAGAGCTGAGATTTGCAAATTTTTTACTTATCACATCATTTAAGCTTGCCCCAATCCTGTGGAGTAAGCTCTTACTGGTATTATCCTCATTTTACACATCAGGAGTTTCCCCCCCAAAAAATGATAATGAGCCTGGAAAAGAGAAGCATTTTTCATAGATTAAGTGACTTTCCCATAGTTACCTAAATAATGAATGTTAAGGGCCTGATCTGAATCCAGGTCTTCTTAATCCCAAACTTAACATTCTATCCAGGACACCAGCTTGCTTCTCTCTTAAGAGATAACTGTAGAATTATTTTTTTAAATGATTAAACAAGCAGCAAGATTACAGCATTATATCATTATGATTAAGGGTAGGTCAACATTAGGAAAGTAAATAGCACAACTTATATTGGCAAAACCACTGGGTTATATCTATAGACACAGAGTAACCCTTCTGTATTCATGTTAAAAACAAAACAAATGAAAGAATTTTAATTTTGACTAAATGCATTTATCTACAGATAGGAGTAGAATTAGGGTTTTTTGTTGTTGTTTGTTTTTTGTTTTGCTGAGGCAATTGGGGTTAAGTGACTTGCCCAGGGTCACACAGCTAGGAAGTATTAAATGTCTGAGGTCATATTTGAACCCAGGTCCTCCTGACCTCAGGACCAGCACTCTATCCACTGCACCATATAGCAGCATGCTAGAATTAGTTTTTTGTTTTTGTTTTTTCCCTGAGGCTGGGGTTAAGTGACTTGCCCAGGGTCACACAGCTAGGAAGTGTTAAGTGTCTAGAGATCAGATTTTAACTTGGGTCCTCCTGAATTCAAGGCTGGTGCTCTATCCACTGCGCCACCTAGCTGCCCTAGAATTAGTTTTAATGGGAAAGCATTAGAAGCATTTTCAGTAAATTCAGAAGTGAACTTAGAATGCCTATTTTCACAGTTATTATTTGACAGTATGAGAAATCCTAGCTATACTAATAGGGGAAAAAAGAAATTCATAAATATTGGCAATAAGAAAGAAAATCATGTTTTTCATGGATTGTAGGATATTTGATTAGAGTAGGCTAATTAGAAAAAATCCATATATCTCAAGTGCATTAGCAATATAAATTCATAAAAATCTTGAATTTTCAATATTTTAGTAAAATCCAGGAAAAAGACAAATTAGGAGAAATATTTTAGTCATAAAATAAATTAAATGTTGAGGGTTTTACCTGCCAAGGTATATGATTCATTTAAATACAGATATAAGATAATTGTTATAAAGATAATATCATGCACATTATATACTATCACTATTATATTGCTAAAGGAATGCTTTATAGAATCAGAAAAAAGACCACAAAATCAATGTGGAGAAAAGCAAAAGAGCAGAATTATAAGGGTTTAAAAAAAATTGTAAGAAGGGGTTTGCCCTTCACTAATAAACAAAACTTAAAAACATAAATAGCAGTCTAACCTTTGAAAAACCTTTAAAGCCCAAAAGAATTGCTAGGCAAATTGGCTTCTGAAAAGGAGATTGAAACAAGCATTTGATATCATTATTCCTCAACAAATTTCACCAGGATATATAATCTAAATTAAAAAGGTCACATTACAAAAAATGAGAAACATGGATTCATATTTCTAACTAGATGGAGAATCTGTAAGTAGCCATATTAGAGAACAACAGTGTCAAAAAGCAACTAAAAATTGGGGCCACTAAACCATATGTGAATATCTCTGATTGCTTTATGACTTAGAAAACTATATATTAACATGATATTTTAAAATATTTCCCACTTATATTTTAAGAGTTGTATTGTAACATGTTTTAGGCCACATGACCATGGACTAAGTATTTGATAGCTCTAATATAGAGACAAGTATAAAAGTTAAAACAGATTAGTTCAGTAGTATGATGATAAAAATCAATGTTGCTTAGAATAAGAATTTATGGACTTAAAAAAAAACTTCTGCATTAAACATCTGACAAAAAACATCATCTAAAATGTACAGAGACTTTATGAGTAAATCAGTAAGATTTAGAGCCTTTTCCCAGTAGAGAAATGATCCACTATAAGAACACTCTGCCAAAGAATAAACTACAAATTGTTAACAAGCTTAAAATGTGCTCCTATCATCAGTAATTAGAGAAATGCAAGTTAAAACAATCTCCAAAGATTCACATCACACATTTAATTGGCAAATATGATTTCTAAAAGTCATTGATTAATCAAAAATTAATGTAGGTGGAGTGTAGATAAAAGAGGGATGACAGTTTACTACTGGTTGTTTTAATTTTCTGCTTGGTCTCAAAAGGTGAAACTAGACATAATGGATAGAAAAATCAAAAGAGTAAATTTAAATTAGACCTAAAGAAAGACTTCTGATCCATTGTACCCAGGTCATGCAACTAATGTATCTAAAACTGGATTGAATCAGGATTTACTGACATTAGGCTCTGTACTCTTATCAACAAGGCTGTCAACTGCACCATTAATGGAGGATATCTAGATCTTGACCATTTTAAATCATTTGATTTAAAGGAAATAATTTTTCACATGTGGACTTGAGTAAGGACATTGCCCCTGAGGTGTTTTTCCTACTTATGTCATTATGTAGTTTCTTTCAACCATTTCAGAAAAAGAAGAAATAGAATTATGCAAAAAAAAAAAAAGTTAAAGAATTATTCATACTCCTTGACCCAATGGTCTCTCTATATCTCTTCTTTTTTTTTCCTTTTTTTTTTCTTGGCAAGGCAATTCCCCAATTAAGAAACTCATCAGGGTCACACAGCTAGTAAGTATCAAATAGCTGAGATTGGAACTTGGGTCCTCCTGACTTCAGGACCAGTGTTCTAACTCAGAAAAGCAATTGACAATAAAGATGTATTAAAATGGTCATAGTGTGATTATAATAGCAAAAAGTTGGAAACAGGTTATTTTCCCAATGATTGGGAAAAGACAAAATTAAGACCTTATCTGTAAAGGAACCATAAATGTACCATAAATGAATATTAAGAATTCAAAGAAAAAAATTTGCGTGAAATTATGCAGAATGAAAAAATCAGAACCAAAAGAATAATATACACAAATTTAAAGCTATATAGAGCTAGCAAAACAACTCAAAAATTATAGAATACATAATAAAATTGGTAATGACATTAAATTCCTCCCTATCTCTTATAATCTCTGATGGGTACAGTTGGACAAGAAAACCTTTTTTGAATACTATTTCAGGAACTCTGTGACCAGAGGAAAGTTGCAACTTCTTTAAGACCATTTTATCATCATTGAGATGTAGATGGTAGGGGGTAGCTAGGTGGCACATTGGATAGAGCACCAGCCTTAAATTCAGGAGGACCCGCGTTCAAATATGGTCTCAGACACTTAACACTTCCTAGCTGTGTGACCCTGGGCAAGTCACTTAACCCCAGCCTCAGGGGGGGAAAAAAAGATGTAGATGGTAATATAAGTATCTGTAATACTGTACCTCTAATTAAATAATGTTTGTAAAAAATTGTCAAGTGCAGTATATCAGCCATTATGAATTCCATGCTGTTTTTCTTAATAGTTTTCAGATATTGCACATTGTTAAAGGATTGACTTGGAGTTTAGTATTTATAAGATTTGTGAAACAAATCCGTTTAAAATTCATCATCATCAACATCATCATCATCCATGAATTTAATTCATATATATTTTCAAGAAAATTATTTTCTAGAAAATATTTTTTCAGTTGTTTTTAATACTATTAATAGGTATTCCACATATGCTCTTAAGTTCATCAAATAAGAATAAATTTTTCTTCACTAAAAATCAGAAAGATAGGGATAAGTATAGAAACTGTAAACCAGCTGTTTAGTGCCACATTTTCACATAGGCTGAGAAAACTCATGCAATATATTCCCTTTAGAAAGGCAAGAAATGAAATTTCTTTTGATATATAGTTTTAATTTTTTAGGTGGTAAATCACTTATTTTGAAATTATGAATAATTTATTACTATAATTGAATTAAAGATTACCTACTTTCTCCATAAATAGATATGCATTTATATACATGTATATGTATAAAATACACTATGTTTACTTTAGCCTGGAAAATGAATTAGGATTGGCCATTTTTAAATTATGATTTTCTTGTGCTATCCTAAAAAGTTCCTAGGGGTTAAGGGAAATGGGTAATGTGATTTGAATGGACAGTGTGATATTTTTATTTTTCATTTTTGAATTTCTATATAACTTTTTTCATATTTGAAGAAACTAATTTATTTAATCCTTGAAATACCCAATTTTAAAAAGGAAAATATATTACTTTCATTTAGAGAATTGTTGATAAGACTTTTCACTTTTAAATATTTGTGACTGACTAAAAATAACTGCAAATTATTTAGTCTATTAATCTTAAATCATTGTGCCTTTAAAAAGCACTGGTTGGAAAGATTACTTTGGAAACAAAGAATTTTAAAATTCTGTTACTATTTTTTTTTTCTTTTTTTTAATTGGCAAATTCTTATCTTTTGTGGTTAGCATGTTGCCAAGCAAGAGCTTTTGATGACTCCTACTTGTTCTGAAGTCAAGGTTCAATATCCCACTGCGCCACTTAGCTGCCTCACCAACTACAAGTAGCATAGTTTTCCATATATGAAATACATAGAAAATACAGTAATTACAAATGAATGGAAATACAGCATGGAAATAACAGCAACTACAAATAGCAAAGTTTTCCCTGTTTGAAAACACTAAAAATGGAATCTATTTTTAAACAAATTAGCTGGAGGATTTATGAAAAGAAAACTTAAGCAAAGCCTGTTTGGCCTGGTAGGTTTTTAAAAATTATCATCTAACATCTTCCAGTATTTTGTGGTGAAGCTTTTTTTCCCCTTATGAAAATGATATTTCCTGGTTTAAGCATATGAAGAAAAATCAACATAGTTGTATTTGCTTCTTTTTCTTCTTTTGTTCTTTGGACAATACATTTTATTTCTGTATGTGAATTGGATGCACATGTAATGAATGGCAATGAGAAAGCTGCAAACTGAAAACATATTCTTGGGAAGAATAGTTTTGTAGTTGTCCTTTTATTTACCTTGTAGTAAACTTCTGTGATGGATAAACTTTCACACTGAATTCTGTAGAGGGGCACTCTACGCACTTTTAACACCATCCCTGTTGACTGCTTAGTTTCTACTTTCTTATCTTCTAACTTTTTTCTAGGGCTCCTCTCTTTTTAGTAAAGCCAACTCTAAACAACAACCAAAAAAATATGCCTCAGCATACTACAGCATTACTAACCAATGTTAATCTGGCTACTCGTCACATCTCTGTATGACACCTGTGCTCGCTCATGGGGGAAAGAGTTTCTGGAAGACGCAACAGCAATAACCAAGGCAAATGTTGGGGAGTGTTTGCATGGTTTTAAAGCATGTCTGGGGTGCAGCTTTGGGGTTTTTTTTCAAAGATATTTTATATTCTTATAGTTTGAGGGTGGCCAAAAATGGTTGAAATATTTATAAATGTTCATTTTACCAGGCATCATGAAAATTTTTTAAGTAGAGATGTCATCCTCGTTTAAGAAAATGAAGCTAGGGGCCAGTGACTTTTTAGTATCTTAATATTGAGCCCTTAAAAGTTTTTACATACTTGGTTTATTTTTTTAAGTTCAGTTAAGGTTTTTTTGTTTTTTTTTTTTTGCTTGATTTTTTTTCTTCAATTTGATTTTCCTTTTTCCATTTTAATTTTGGTTATTTGGGGGCCATTTTTTGATTTTGTTTTTCCAAAGGATGCAGATTCTGATAGCGGGGACGATTCAGACAAGAGGTCCTGTGAGGAGAGCTGGAGGCTGATCACTTCACTGAGAGAAAAGCTACCTCCCAGCAAGTTACAAACCATTGTTAAAAAATGTGGACTCCCCAGCAGCGGAAAGAAACGAGAGCCAATCAAAATGTACCAGATTCCCCAAAGAAGGCGCCTCAGCAAAGACTCCAAATGGGTCACTATCTCAGACCTCAAGATTCAGGCTGTAAAAGAAATCTGCTATGAGGTTGCCCTCAATGATTTCAGACATAGCCGGCAGGAGATTGAGGCCTTAGCCATTGTTAAAATGAAAGAACTTTGTGCTATGTATGGGAAGAAAGACCCCAATGAGCGAGATTCTTGGAGGGCAGTGGCCAGAGATGTCTGGGATACAGTTGGTGTTGGAGATGAGCGAATTGAGGATGTAATGACCAATGGGAAAGGAGTCACTGATGTAGATGACCTCAAAGTACACATAGATAAGCTGGAGGATATTTTACAAGAAGTAAAAAAACAAAACAATATGAAAGATGAAGAAATCAAAGTATTGAGAAATAAAATGTTAAAAATGGAAAAGGTCTTGCCACTGATTGGATCCCAAGAGCAGAAATCTCAAGGAAACTATAGAATTAAAGACCCAAGCTGTGCTGGTATCACTAATAAATCAGACAGTGAGGAACCTGGGAAAGAAGAGCGTGTTTCACAGTTGATGGATGGGGATCCAGCCTTTAGGCGTGGGCGTCTTCGGTGGATGAGGCAGGAGCAAATTCGATTTAAGAACTTGCAACAGCAGGAGATAACTAAGCAGCTCCGCAGACAGAACGTACCACATAGATTTATCCCCCCAGAGAACCGAAAACCTAGATTCCCATTTAAGAGCAATCCCAAACATAGAAACTCTTGGAGTCCAGGAACACATATTATTATAACAGAAGATGAGGTTATAGAGTTAAAAATTCCAAAGGAGGAAGAGGAAAGAAAGGGAAGTGAAGAGAGCCAAGAAAAAATCAATAGAGCAACATCTAAAGACCCTCATTTCATGTGGGGTCATCAAGGCAATCGAAGCCAAGATTCCATACAAGTTAGCAAGCAGCAACTTAGTAATCATCAGCAACAGCCACCTCCTCAGTTACGGTGGAGAAGTAATTCCCTCAATAATGGCCAGCAGAAAAATGTACGTGCTCAGTCTTCTTCATCAGAGTCATTACAGTCCTTCAATGGGCACCAGAATCCTGATCTACAAACTTTCCAGCAGAAGCGCCATATTCATCAGCACCGCCAGCCTTACTGTAATTACAACACTGGAGGCCAAATGGAAGGCAATATATCCAGTTTCTACCAGAAGCAGACTGACCGACCCAACCACTATAACCAGTTTGTGACACCACCTCGAATGAGAAGACAGTTCTCTGCACCTAATCTCAAAACTGGTCGAGAAACCACAGTGTAATTCAACTTGAACAAGCTTGAAATTTTGTTGGGAAAAAGATGGGAATGGAAATGTATGATTGAAAAACACTTGAAATGGGTCGACTTTTGCATATTGTGGCCACATAGATTCCTGTTGTGATTTTTGAAGTTGTATTCCAACAGAGATTAAAAATTAGTTTAATCTTATACCATACATAAAACACTGGAGTTTGAATATATTCCTTTTTGATTATGTACCAGTGATGGGGCATTTTCCGGAATTTTGGAAGGACTTCAGATTCCTTGATTTTTCAGAGTGTTGTTTGTGTGTGTGCCTTTGTGTGTGCCAGAATACTAGGTTTAATAACAGGAACTTTTCTGTTTTGATCTAGTGCTATTTTTTAAAAGTTAAAATGGGAATTTGCTGTCCAGAAAGAACTGCCATTTAGATTTATGCAGACAGTTAAAAAGGAAATATTTGTCCAGTGTTGAATGTCAGATTTCTTACTATTAGAAATTGATAAAATGGCATACAACTACATAATCACAATTTTAGATTTCTATCCAACTTCCATTCCCCTTCCCCAAATTGGATTTAATTATCCACAAACCAAAACTTGATTTTGATTGACATGGAAGTATTATAGAGCTTTGGGTTTACATCTTCCACAGAGCTACTCTTTTTCTTCCATGGTTTGCAGGGAAGAGCTGAGTCAATTGTTTTGTAGAATGAATTAAAAAAAAAAAAGGCTATTTTTCTCCTTCCTGCTTCTGTTAATGTCATTACTTGTGTGAAATTTGCCATGACATTGAAACTTGTATCAGATGGCACAATAATTGGGAATATGTATATTGTTTGCAGCTTGAATCTTAATCCAATGTTTAATAAACTTTGCATTCTTGTTCCAACTTAAACCTAAAGTAACAAAGTGTCAAGAAAGCAATCTGGTCTTTGCATAGTATTGTAAGAGAATATGGGTTGGGGTAGGATGGGGTAAGAAAATGGCACTGCTTTCATTGACCAGATAATGAAATCAGAAAGGTAAATCTGGTTTGGGCTTAAAACAGTAGATGGAGAAGGCATTCTTTTAGTTAAAAATTGGCTGGGGGGAGGGAGACTTACAAGTTTGTTTTTTTTTTTTTACAAGTCTTATTGAGAAGAGAAAGATGGTAAAAATCTGTGTTCATATAGATACCTCACGTTTAGTGTATTCTGGCTTCAAATTGTTTTACTCTTTGGAAAATCTGATGGCAAATGAAACTATTTTTGATGGGAAGACAGAGATTAGTTTTCTTTTTGAATTCCTTCCCAATTCTTTGTGCCTTCTCACAGTCTAACCTTAGAAACAATATGAAGAAGCAGAGATACCTGTAAAGTTATTTTTTCAAATTTTACAAAACTATATAAGTTAAAGACATCTACTTAATCTTGAACCTTCTTAGATGAAGGGGAAAATTACAGAGCAGATAACATTTAAGGAAATTTTAAGGATTATAATTGTGTGAGGGGTTTATTTTAGGGAGGGGTATTGTGTGTGTGTGTGTGTGTGTGTGTGTTTTGTGTGGGTACTTAGGCATTATTGAAACACATTACTATTGTGGGATTCGTTTCTTTGCTTCTGAGAAGATGCTTTCTTAATGTGCTAAAACATTAATTTGCTTTATATTAGCTCTTTGATTTTTACCTTCAAAAATAAAAATCAGAATCTTTGGGGAACACATTTGCCTTCAGTGTTTGAACCCAATCCTATTCTTAAACTTTTTGTTGTTAATTGAACATGAGAAGAATCACAGTTGTAATACATTCAGTTAAAATGACAATCTCCTATCATGCATCACATGAATGTACTTGGTAGACTACCTCAGGTCACTTCAGTGCATTTGATATAGGCTGTCTTTGTCCCTTATCATTATTTTCTTAGGTGATTGAAACCATCCTGTCCTTTTACATGTTCTCACTCTTCTACTTCTGCAAAAAAAAAAAAATATATATATATATATATATATATATATATTTTTTTTTTTTTAGAATCTGAAAAGTAATTACTCAAGCCTCAACACTAGAAAATATTCTTTTTTTGCTCTCAACTTCCAATTGAATAGGTATATGATTTTTATATATGGTAGCATATTTAACTTATGTCTGTGCTACCTTTCTCTTGTAGATGGTGGAAATAACTTGATAAATTGTTAAAAATGAAAAAAAAGTCTATTTGCTTTTATAGTTATAGATCATAGTATGTACAATGGTATTCCAAAGAATTTCATGTGTGTCTTGTCACATTTGGTTATATAGTTAATATTCACACTGAAATTATTTTTTACTTAACCTCTTGGTCAAAAAAAAAAAACCTTCAAAATGCTTCTAAAGTAGCACTTTAGTGCACAAAAATTAGCAGTTGGTGTTGGCATTTATGCCCTCTAGGAACTCATTTCAGAAGAGATATCTGTCTTAGTAAAAAACCTAATTAATTTCTGGATGGAATTATTAATCCACCTCATACTTTGAAATGTGATACTATCCATTTAATCCAGTTTTATTATTTGAATAGCATCTTAAATGTTATATTAATCTTAATTCTAAACCTAAATATTGGAGGAAGGAAAAAAAAAAGATAATCAGAACTTTATATACTGTTATAATGGTGACTGGACACAACTACAACCCTTAGGTTTGGAACTAGATAGTGGTTAAGACAATAATGGGAATCTAGGGGAGCCCTACTAGCTAATATAACTTTACAAACCAAACCAAAATGTATCACTAAGAAAGAAAAAGGGGAGAAACATCATTAACAATATTTTATGAACTTAATTACCAACCAAAGTGGTTTGTTTGTTTTTTTTCCTTTAAATGCTTTTACTACTTACTTGTTCTTAGTAGTGTAGGCTCTTAGAATTTGTTCATTACATTGAAGTGGCTTGAAGTGACCATACTGTTCATATTTTAGATAAGGGTGATAATGCTGAAATTTTCATACTTGGGGCCTGTTGAAGCATCCTCTTATCAGGAAGTGATGCAAAGCAAACTCCCTGTGATGGAATGTTGAGGTCTGTTATTTGTCATTTGTTCAGTTGCCTTAATGAATCATAATTCAAGACAGGACAGAGAGGTTTCTTCTGTCCTCATGTCTCTTAAGGAAGAAGCCTTCTTAGGAGTGATGCAAACTAGGGAATTTGCCTGATAAAATGAGGCCCTTTTGAGAATAATTTTGGTAATATGTATTTAATGTTGTCATCCCTTATAGATAATAAAATTTGCTTTACATATTTGTCTTGAACCATTTTAGGATGTGAAATTCTTGTTAATTTTTCTTCCCATTTTACTGTAAAAGAAAGTGTTGAATTTTTCTTCCAATAAAAAAGAAAAACCCTGTCAACTTTTCCATTTGTTTCCATCTTTCTTAACCTTAAAAATATCTGAAAACTGTCTAGAGTGCAAAAACTTACTCTCTAGAAAAGAAAGTTTGTATTGGTACAGAGGTTCTTCAGTAAATTCTGTAAGTCTCTTAGAAGTGAGTGCCTAATCTTCATTTTGCCATGAGGAGAGAGTGAAATAAAAGTATGGCCTTATGTGGTCTGACTTGGGGGGTGGGGGGCAGGGAGAGACTCCATTTTCAGGACATCTGGTATTAAAGATTGAATCCTGTATTCCAGTACAAAATTAATTCACTAAATCAATTGGTCTTAGCTTTTCTTTCTAGCAAAAGTCTTAAGATCTTAAAGGCATTCTTAATTAAAAATGACTGAGCACTTTCTCTATAGAATATTATGGTTAAGAAGCATTTTTCCCATGACAAAAAGGATGAAGCTTTCAGTTTTTCATTCATAGCTTAGGGCTGTTTTGTTTTTGAGTGCTCATGCCAGTGGAAGCTAAACTTGATGGGATAAAATGTTTTTGCTTAGCTTTGTTTTTTTACATTTGAGTTGTATTTTTAAATAACATTTTCTGCTTTGGTAGGAATTTTTTTCAATTTTGGATTTTTCAACCTGTTGATTACAACCTGCCACTATAAATGAATACTGTTATATTATATTAAATTATATTATAGCAGGTGGGCCAGTTTAACCTCCCCATATTTTATCCATAAAGCCTAGAGATTATTTCACACTTCATTTTCCACTCTCCATTAGAAAACCAGGCTAACTCAATTGTCTGTTGCTGAGAACTGCCAGTCAATAGGCAATTTTTTCTTTTAAAAATGACAAGATAAGTACTACTCAGTGGGATTCAGTCAGAAAGAACCTATTCTGTTCTTTGATTTGTCTAATTTTTTTTTTGTAAGGTAGTTTTCCATCTAATTTTATTTCTCAACTTCCCAAGTTACTTAGAAGGCATAGATATCTAATACATTTAGAGCTATACCTTATTTATAAAGCATCCATTCTGAGGTTGTTCATCTGAGAATATGGCCTGGGATCTTTCTTTGTGAACCAAAACAGCTATTGGATAATTCTATCATACTTTAAAATATATCTTCTGTGATATCTATTTTTCACTCTAGATGGGAGATTCTTAACCTTTTTTTGTGTTATCAATCCCTTTGGCGGTGTGACAGAGTCTGAGGATTTCTTTTCAGAATGTCTGTGGCCTACATTCCTTCTTTGTTAGAAATTAATGAAAATATGTTTGTTTGTTTTTTTCAAATTCACAGGCAGGCACTTCCCACCCCCAAGACTCAGATTAAGAATCTAGAATTTAGAAAATTACAGTACCTCATCATCATCATCACTAATAAATATAGCATTGTACCATTTGCAAAGTGCTTTACAGATAGCTCATTTGAGGATTATTTAATCATCCCAACCCAGTAAGGTAGATGCCAGCAATCCCCATTTTTTTAGATGAGGAAAAAGAGGTTTCAATGAAATGACTTATCCAGGATCAGTATCACTAATCAGTGTCTAAATTTGAACTTGCATTTTTCTGATGAGGATCCAGTACTCTAATCAGTTTATATTTCCCATTAGTTTCAGATAAAACCAAATGGTAAGGTTTCATTGATGACATACAGACTTTAGGAAGGGAATATGCTTTTCTGATTTTTATAAAAAACTAAGAAAGTAAATTTGTGAATCATGAAAACTGCTTTATATTAAAGACAGCTTTTCTTCCATATTTTAGTCCTGTTTTATTGCATGTTAAGTCTCTGATCTGCCGACATGCTGACTGAGGTAGCACTGTGGAGTGTCTGGTGTTTAGCTCTAACTACTGATCGTTTCTGAGTTGTGATCCTACAAAGTCATTTAACTTTTGTGGGCCTCAGACCACTGCTAAGATGGAAATATCCATTTACTCTTCTGTTGAATCATGGAGGCAGTTTTCTACATAGATATAATAATAGCCCTTTAACTAGAACTCAATTTGGAACATTTTATAGAAACTTGGCTGTGATAACTCAAGTCTGAAGCCAGCTTCTAATTGTGGAACCCTGGGCATGTTACTCTACCTTTATCACTCAGTTTTCTCATCTGCAAAATAAGAACAATACAGCACCTACCTTCCAGGGTTGTGAAGATCAAATGAAATATTTGTAAAGTGCTTAGTAGAGGTCCTGACATGTAGATGTTATAAAAATCTTAGCTATTATGGTAACTCAACCAAGCTTATTGTAGAAATATTTTCTGTACTTGATGAATGAACAGGAAAACATCTACTATCACCATCCTAACATCAAAGGACCCAGTATATCAATTGTAGGGCACACAACATTTTAAAACACTTTAGGTTTTAAAGCACTTTGCCCTATCATATGCATTATCATGTTGGAACCAAACAATAGCATTGTTAGGCAGGAATATGTTTTATCCTCATTTTATATTTATAGGAATTGATCTTTAAAGAATTGTAAGCAACCTTCTCACAATCAGTTGTGATTGCTCCCAAATTCAGGTCTTCTTGCTGCCTGTTGTTCTCTCTGCTATATTATACTGCATACCCCCACCATCATCATAAAATGATTTTTTGTTTGTAGAGCTATATAGTCTTATCTCCTGATAATTGTTACTTTCACTAACCAAAGAAAAAAGAATCAAGAATGCTTGTAACTAGTAATATGTGTTCAACCACATATCCCATTTTAAAACTCTTTCCTTTTCTGCCCGCCATTGTCATGGGGAGCCTTAGGATGAAAGCTAGCTTCCTTAACCCTCCCTCACTCCAACAGCCCAACCCTGAAATTCTCTGGACTTTAAAAGAATCTCCAATAATGAACCACTCCTATGAAGCCCTAGAAAACAGGAAGGTTCTGGGCAGTGCTACTTTTGGAATGCTATTGTTACACATTTTCTCAGGAGGGTCTTTCTTATCTAACCTTGTTTTTGCTTTTACAAAATGTATTTAGATTAATGAAAAGGTAGTACTTTTTTTTAGACTACCCCAATATTCTGAAAATTAGCTATCTTCTAAAAGGAAATTGGTTAAAATCTATTCTCAATATTAGAAATGTGAACAATCAGAATAAACGAATTTCTCATTCTGCTGCATTACATATTTTAGATCTTCTATTTTAATGCAAATAGAGTTGTGTTTTTTTTTTCAGTAGACTGTTTTTATACTTGTTATATTCCACATAGTGGTTATGAGAAACACACTTAAATTAAAGACATTACTTCCCATCCATTCTAGAAAATGATCTGTTCTTTGCTCTGAGATTTAGGTGGAGGAACAGGAATTTAAAATGTGTGTGTGAAATGTGTGTGTGTGTGTGTGTGTGTGTGTGTGTGTGTGTGTGTGTGTGTTGTTATCTCTGCCTTTGATAATATTTCTTTCACTCTGGCTCCATCTAAAAAATGAATTTTTGACTTCACAAATTTGAATTCACTAATGTATTTTACTGTATTTCACAAAACTGAATGCAATGAAATCTCTTTTATTCCTTTAAAGTATTTTGAAGAACAGATTATCTCAAAATTTATGGCCAAGTAATGTACATCTAGTGCTTAGTAAACCCTAAAGCACTTATTGATATAGCTATTATTAATATTAGTTTACAAGGGTAAAAAGTCTGGTATGTGGCACAATTGGATAGAGCCTCAGACCTGGAACACCTAAGTTCAGATCCAGCTTCAGATATTCACTATCTGTTTGGTTCTGGGCCAGTCACTTAACTGTCTGCCTCAGTTTTCTCTTCTTTAAAATGGGGATAATAGTAGTACTGCCCACCTTCCCAGGTTATTGTGAGGATAAAATGAATTGATATTATAAAACCCTTTGCAACTCTTAAAATACAATGTAAATGCTAGCTATTATTATTCCAGTGTGGTTAATAATATAATCTTTCTCATAATAAGTAAATGAATTGTATACATTATTTTAGTTCTTAAAATGTTCCTGTGAAAATCTAGATTTGTAAATTTTATACTCTTCTACATATAGAAGCCATATGGGTGACCATTCTGACCTTAAAATGTAAAAGGACTTAATGTCTATAACTTTTATTTTCCCCATTAGAGGAATATTTAATTAAAATGGTTTTAGTAAATAAGGAGTGATAGTGATGTGTTTCCAGTGTTATTTTATTCTTCGAAAAAATATATTATAGTCCATTTTAGATCAGTTAATATTTTATGGGCACTATTCCTCTGCCCACTCTACGAGCCTCTCCCCTGCTACTGCCAATTTCATTTCCCCAATTTTAGAAGTCCTTAGATCTTTGAGGATACTGAAAGAAATTGTTACATTTCTTTGGAGTTACCACCAGGAGAATACCTTATATTGGTTTTTTCCTACTGTTTTGTACTTCTTAAGTTTTTCCTCTGAACTTTGCTTCCATCTCCAGTCTGTCTTTCATTACTCCCTCTTTTTCTTTGTTCTCCCTACATCTCCTATAATTTCTCTTTATGTCTATTCCAATTCTCTGGTTTTCTTTTTCCACCCCATCCCTCCATACACACACACTCTCTCTCTCTCCTACATGGTATCTCCTTTCTCTTCCTTCAGGATTATGAAAGTAAATTGCAGGCGCTACAGAAGCAGGTTGAGACCCGTTCACTTACTGCTGAAACCACTGAGGAGGAAGAGGAAGAGGAAGAAGGTAAATTCTTTAGATAAAAAGCTCTCATGAGTATAAATTTTGACTAGTTCATTTTTCGTTGGTTATTAGTTATCTGTTCCATCACAGCCTCCTAGATAGAGAGTAGAAGGGATTTTTGAGGCCATCAAAGCCAGTTCTTGATTATGCATGAAGTAAGTAAGACAGAGAGATGTGACTTCCCACTAGGAAATGTCTGGGGTGGCATTTGAGCTTTGTTCATTCCAATATCCTCCCCATTCTGCTGATCTGCCTTTCACTAATGGTGTACACAGTGTTCTCCATGGCCATCCCTGCTTTTGTTTGCCATGTCATTGAGCCAGGTAGTGATTTAATGGACCTTCTTTTCTGGAAATTAAAACTGCATTTTTTGAGGGAGCTTTTAGTTGATTCTGGTAATAGTCACAACTTCTTTGAGTCCCTGAATACTGCCTTTCTACATAATTAGCACCATTCATTCATATCATGGCATGAGAGAGTAGGAAAACGGCAGTACTCTTTACATAGAATTCTGTTAAGTTCATTATGGTAAATGCACTTTAGTCACCACTTAGGATGACTTCTAGATTTCTTTTTTAGTGTTTTGTAATACATCCCTTACCTAGAAATGGGAGGAGATAATAAGCCTCAATTTATATTGTGCTTTACACTTTAATAAAAAAATCATTTCCCACAATGACCCCTGTAACGTACAAATAATCTCTAATGAGAAAACCAGAGTTGAGAACTTAAATGACTTTTCCTTGGTGACAGGCTGGCAAGTGCCCAAGTAAAGGCACTGAATTCAAGTGTATAGATGCCAGATCCAGTGCTTTCCAGGGTAACATGCTCCTGGCTCAGCCTTTCTTTGAATGGATCTCAGATAATTGCTAGTAGTGATTTCCCTGCTTTTTGAGACCCCTTGCCTAAGGTCAGCCTGAATGTCCCAGGTGTCATTTGCCTCAGTTTGCTCATCTATAAATATATATAAAAGGAGCTAGAGAAATAAATGACAAACCACTGCAGTGTCTCTGCCAGGAAAATCCCAAAGGGGTCACAAGTGAAACAAATGAACAAGAACAAAAACATTCTTTTTAATAGCACATTAGGAATATGTTAACTAGCTCTTTAAATTAATTATTTTAGATATTCTTAGTACATTTAAACTGTAAATACAAATATAAAGAATAATTAGTTGAACGCAAAATAGATAATTTTGATTATATTAAGCTAAAAAGTTTTTGTACAAACAAAACTAATGCAGACAAGATTAGAAGGGGCAATAAATTGGGAAAACATTTTTACATTCAAGGGTTCTGATTCCTAAAATATATAGAAAATTGACTCAAATTTTTAAGAATTCAAGCCATTCTCCAGTTGATGAATGGTCAAAGGATATGAACAGATAATTTTCTAGTCATATGAAAAAGTGTTCTAAATCACTATTGATCAAAGAAATGCAAATTAAAACAACTTTGAGATATCACTCTATACCTCTCAGATTGGCTAAAATGTCAGGAAAAGATAATGATGAATGTTGGAGGGGATGTGGGAAAACTGGGACACTGACACATTGTTGGTGGAACTGTGAACAGATCAGTCATTCTGGAGAGCAATTTGAAACTATGCTCAAAGAGTTATCAAACTGTGCATATCCTTTGACCTAGCAGTGTTTCTACCGGCTTGTATCCTAAAGAGATCATAAAGGAGAGAAAGAGACCCACATGTGCCAAAATGTCTGTGGCAGCCCTTTTTTAGTGGCAAGAAACTGGAAACTGAATGGATGCCCATTAATTGGAGAATGGCTGAATAAGCTATGGTATATGAATGTTATGGGATATTATTGTTCTGTAAGAAACGATCAGCAGAATGATTTCAGAGAGGCCTGGAGAGATTTCTAGGAACTGGTGCTGAGTGAAGTGAGTAGAACTAGGAGATCATTGTACACGGCAACAACAAGATTATACTATGATTAGTTCTGATGGACATGGCTCTTTGCAACAATGAGATGATTCAGGCCTGTTCCACTGTGATGAAGAGAGCCATCTACACCCAGAGAGTTTACATCATAGCATTTCACTGTTTTTGAATTTTATTTTCATTCTCATTTCTTTTTTTATGTTTTGATCTGATTTTTCTTGTGCAGCAAGATAATTTTATAAATATGTATGCCTATTTTGGATTTAACATATATTTTTACCATGTTTAACATGTATTGGATTACATGCCATCTAGGGAGGTGCGGGGTAGGAGGAAGAGGGTGAAAAATTGGAACACAAGGTTTTTCAAAGGTCAATATTGAAAAAATTATCCTTGCATATGTTTTGAAAATCAAAACTTCAATAAAAAAGAATAATTAGTAAACTTACTGAATTTTATGTAAACAACTTTAGAGAAGAAAAATATATAATTTACTATTTCAGTTTTTTTTTAATCATCATTAAACTTACTGATTCTGATTTGTTTATTGGTTTTCTCTCCCTCATCCCTTCTTTCTCCCAAGTCCCCTGGACACAACATGAATTTGAGCTGGCACAGTGGGCATTTCGGAAATGGAAATTTCACCAATTTACCTCCTTAAGAGATCTGCTCTGGGGAAATGCAGTTTACCTGAAGGAAGCCAATGCTATCAGCGTAGAGTTGAAGAAGAAGGTATGGAGTATGTTGGAATCACTCAGCAACGTTTGCTATATCCCAGATGCCTTCTTTCAGCCTGTAACACAAATAACTTTTTTTTTTGATTCATTTGCATATTATTACAAAATACATACATATGAAAAAGTGTTCTAAATCACTATTGATCAAAGAAATGCAAATTAAAACAACTTTGAGATATCACTCTATACCTCTCAGATTGGCTAAAATAAGTTTAATAATAATAATTTAATAATTTAATAGTTTAAGTTTAATAATAATTTTCAATTTAGAAAGGACCTTACAAGTCATCTAGTCTAGCTGCTTCACATTGCAATTGAGAAAACTGTGTTAATTAGTAGTAAAGAAATATAATAACTAAAAAAATCTTTTATAGAAGTCCATTTACCATATTGACCTCTTGTTTCCCACAGATAAATTGATTCATTACTAAGTCCTGTGACCCTTGTCAGCAACTTTTTCCTCTCTTTAAATATCATTAGTACAAGTCCATCTGTATTTTAATCTAAAATCTATGAGTTGACCTTGTCTTCTATAGGTCTTTTTCTGCCAAAAATAACATGATACAGTTCATTAGTACTGCTGTTACATTCTCATACTTTGAGTTGAAAGAAAATTGTACTTGGTTCCAAGTTAAGGTTTCAGATGTCCTATAAAAGAAAACAGGCTTATCTTGGAAAACTTATGTTATTCCCAATGATTAGCCTCTAAAGTAGAAAACTTGAGATTAGGAAAATATATTTTCTCATCATTCATTAACAGTTTGAATACTTATTTTAGCCTCAATCTATTCCCATATTAGGAAAGTTTTAAAAGCCTTACCCTTCTGTCTATCCTTCCAGATATCATTTAGAAAACCTTTTCAGGAAATATTAAATAAAGGCCAATATTATCCTTAATTTTTAAGTGGTATTTCCTCTCAATTCAGGTGCAGTTCCAGTTTGTTCTGCTGACTGACACACTCTACTCCCCTTTGCCACCTGAGCTGCTGCCCCCTGAGATGGAGAAAACTCAGGATGATAGACCTTTCCCTCGTACAGTTGTGGCTGTGGAAGTGCAGGATCTGAAAAATGGAGCAACACATTATTGGTCTTTGGAAAAACTGAAGTATGAAAACCCTATAGAAGGAATATTGTTTTGGAAATTGATAAATTTAGAAATAACAGTGGGATAATCCAACTATTCATATTTTTCAAATTAATACCTTGGAAACCACTTTCTTCTCTTAATCATTTCTTTCCTCCAGAATATTTTGACTTCCTTGTCTTTCTGAAATTACCTTCCAACATTTGTATCTGTTTTTAAACATCATACCTTTAGTTTTCAAAGATCTTTGCACAGTTTTTACAAAGCATAATTTAAATTTACCCTCTAAAGGAAAGCTGTTTTTAAAGTCTTTTCCATGTTGCTTGTACACATGCAGTATTTCTGACATCACTGGGGACTTCATTTTTTTTAACCTTTCCCACAGTCTGACCTTAAGGAGTGAAGGTCAGTGATAAACGGAAAAAACCTATGCATTTGGTTAAGATGAGAAGATCTCTTAATTCAGTACTACTGAAGTATGCTTATATATATGTGAAAACTGGAACACATTTCTGTTGTGGATTGTTAAGCCTATGAAACAGGTAGCCAAACTGGGTACTGATGGCCCTTTCTCTACATTTATACATATTTTTGAAAAATAAATATTCTTGCTTATGGACCATTTGTTTTTTGCATTGACTCATTTTTTAAAAATGTTAAGTTACAGACTTACTATCAATAAAAATATATGAAATAGAAGTCAAAATCTCCCTCCTTCCTTCCCTACCATATGTAGGGAGATATAATTACTATCAATATAGAAATAATTCTTGTTCTGCTGATGTCACACAGTGTTATCTCCTAAAGAGCTTTCATTATTTTACATGCTTTATTTTTATGGCTTTGTAATATTCTGTTTCTATTGTTGTACCACAATTTATTTATCTACTCTCCTAATTGATTTTTGTTTTCAGTTTTTTACTATTACAAATAGAGTAGCTGTGAGTTTGTTTGCAAGGATAGGTCCTTTTCCCTTCTTTTTATGATAATTCTGGTTACATTCCTAAAACTAGAATTATTAAGTTAAAAAGTATGATAAGGCTTTTTGCCCTTATTGAATGTTTCTCTATTGCTTTCCAAAATATTTGTCAAGACCTCCTGTCACACTTAGAGTACTGACTTATAAGATGTGCTCTTTTATAAATAGGACACCGTACTAGTAGCAATTTGTCATTACTGAGTTGAACTCAATAATCCAATTCAACAAGCCTTTGTTAAGAACCAGCTAAGAACCAGGTATGGGCAGTAGAAATGCAAAGGTGGGGGGGAAAAAAAAGCAATCCTTAATCTCAAGAGCTTCAGTTCTACAGGGGAATATCAACAAACACAGTATTATGTCTATTTTAGAGACAGTAGTTTCGCAGCCTCTTATTAATAATTTATCTGCTTTGTAGACAAAGGCTGGAACTGATGCGAGAGATGTATGACAGAGCTGGAGAAATGGCTTCCAATGCCCAGGATGATGGAGAGGCAACAATGACAGGAAGTGACCCATTTTATGATCGGTTCCATTGGTTCAAACTGGTAGGAAGGTATGTATTTATTGTCTTGGCTAACTTTAGTTATTAACACATGTGACTTTCGTCTTGATCAGTGGTATGTTTTATATCCTTAGGCTTTCATTCAATGCCTTACTTTTCTCTTCATATAGTAGCTAGTATCAGGACTTGATGAAAACAAACTCAAAGGCTTCTTTATGTTTAGAATTTTATTGAGAATCAAGGAAACATTAACAAACTTTATAGCCTTGAGATTAGTGAATTAAATTCTTTTCAGTGGTAACTGGTTTGCTTTTACTCTTGTTCAGAATTTGAGTTGTGTTTTAGTAGCACAAATAATGATTGAAAGGCATTTTCAAAACCATTAAAGAAATGGTAGAAGCATAGCATCCTCTAGAAATAAAATGTAACTTTTTTTAATTTACTACTCATACCATTTGTTGGTTTTTAAGAGTTAAAATTTGCCATAAATGTTACCCCTAACATATAAATGTTTTCTCTGAAATATCAGTTTGTCTATACCTGGTATTTTATGATGTATTGAACGAAGACGAAAAGCCTTTTCTTACTTTTTAATCTTTATTCTGAGCCTCTTCCTTTAGATTATTTAATGGATTAGGAGGAGTATGATTCTTTTTGCATATTGAATCATACAAATGCTTCTTGTAGCTCTGTAAATATACCCAGTATTTATCTGATCCTAGCCATGCATTTTCTTGCTTTCTCTTAATTTTAAGACCCACCTATTGTTTTACCTTTCTCAGTTGTCCTTTACCTGATTTTTTTGTTTTCACAATATTTATTTGATTTATTCTACAGCTGGTTCCCTCCTGATGGCACCCATTTCTTTCTGTTTAACCAAATATTCCTTTCTCCTTGGCTGTGTTAATCAACATGTTCCGTTACCTGATATCTAGCTCCCCTATTTTCCACGGCTGTGTGAATGAGCGCCTTGCTGACCGTACGCCTTCCCCCACTTTTTCCACGGCCGATTCCGACATCACTGAGCTGGCTGATGAGCAGCAAGATGAAATGGAGGACTTTGATGATGAGGCATTCGTGGATGACACTGGCTCTGACGCAGGGACGGAGGAGGGATCAGATCTCTTCAGTGATGGGCACGACCCGTTTTACGACCGATCCCCTTGGTTCATTTTAGTGGGAAGGTTGGTGAGGTTATTGTAAGAAAGGCAAAAAGGGACCAGCTCTTGTTATATAAGCATCTCTGTGCTACATGAATAAATTCAGAGTTAGTCATTCAAAATTCTTGTGTGCTCACTTCAAAGAATTAGGCTCTTAGAAAGTCTATATAATATATATGTAAACATAGCCACGGTTGGAGATCAAAATTATGAGGCCACAGACAGGATTCCTTTTTTTTTTTTTTCAAATATTCCCATATTAGTCATTTTGTACAACAAGACTTGTATAAAAGAAAAAAAGTGAAAGAAAATGAAAAATAACATACTTCAGTCTGTATTCAACTATTAGTTTTTTTCTCTGGAGGCGGATAATATGCTTCATCATTAGTCTTTTGGAACTGTCTTAGATCATTGCATTGCTGAGAATAGCTATGTCATTCACAGTTCTTCATTGAGTAATATTGCTATTTCTTTGTACAATATTCTCCTGGTTTTTGTTCACTTCGTTATGCATCAGTTTATGTAAGTCTTTCCAGGTTTTTCTGAAAGCATTCTGTTTGTCATTTCTTATAGCACAATAATATTCCATTACAATCATATATCACAGCTTGTCTAGCCATTGATGGGGGAACCTTGGATTTTCAATTCTCAGCCACCACAAAAATAGGTGCTATAAATATTTTTATATAAATAGGTCATTATCCCTTTTTTTGATGCACAGGCAGTATTTCACTGGAGCCCAGATAGTCTTTTTGGCACCATTTGCAGTATCTAAGAAAAATAAGAAATTACTTCAGGGATATTTATCAATAGAGAAGAAGGATACAGTAAAGGGAGAAAGATTGGATACTCTACATCAATCCAGAATTATAATGGTGTGGACAGCAATAAGTGTAGTAAATATGAAAACGGGAATAACATTCATTTTCCCTCTCAATAGAGAAAGCTAGAAATTAAAAGAGTTTTCTCTCTTTTGTGAATAAAATAAATACTTTTTATACAGAATCTCTCCTTGAGGAATTATCTGTGCATGTTCATCTTACAAGTCTGAAAGGATGACTTTTGGAGCTATTGCCCTAGGTCATTGTTTAGTACTACATGGTCACCCCATTTTTCTATGGTTTGTACATCTGTATGTTATAGAAGACTTCCTTTGCATGGACTCCATTCCTAACATTTTTATTTGTAACCATCCTTTCCATAATGAAGTGATTTCCTTCTAGACTCAGCACTGCATAACAGAAAGTCCTTATTGACCAGAAAATTTGCCCAGTATTATTGGGTATTAAAGCAGCCATGTAGTTGGCAGTGGAACCACTTTATATTTTGCTACTAACCAGTATTATCAATATTACATGGGAAAACCCTGTCATACTCTAAGAAAACAGCAGTTGGTATAATGTCATATGCTTAATGGAATTTATCAAGTGAATTGCTGATGATAATGATGCAAACTGGGAGAACAGCAGTTAGGTGGTTAAAAAAAGCCTTATATTAAAGATTATATGATCTTATCAGGCACCTATAAAGAGTGCTAGTTTTTGAACTTCGTTTAAATGTTAAGTGGAAATATTACTAGCAGTGTCTGATCTTCAGGGGAAATAGCTTTTTAAATTTGTTTCTGAAAATTAACCAATATAAAGTAGAGACATTATATGTGTTCTTAGTCACTTGTCATCTTTCCTGTTGGTTGTGTAGCTAAGAAAATAATTAGAATTTCAAAGAAACAAACAATGTTATGTGAGGTGAGAAATAGGCATAAAGAAAATAAACTTTAAAATCTTGTAAAGCCTATTATGACATAGATGTTCAGGATCTTAGCTGGTGGTAAACTTCATACTAAAAATATTGAAAGCAGCTGGAAGGAAGTACTATATCTGAGTTCCTTCATCTCAGGGATTCCTGTGCATTCCCTACAACTGCTAACTGGTTCTCCTATGTGCCATGTGCCATTCGAATGTATTAAATACAACATTATGGTGGAAAAAACACTGCCCTGAGAGTGGAGGTAAAAATTTTCTTTTCTCTCTCACTAATTTGTATGACAGTGGGCAAATGATATAACTTCTCTGACCCTTAGCTTTCTTGATTATTAGAGGTCAGCCTGCATTACTTCAAGCTGCCTTTGCGTTCACTCTGAGCAATGATGGGTCATTTCTCTACTAATAACAGCCAAATGGAAGGCTGCTACTTGGCAATACTGGAAGAGGCATCTTGGGTTACAACCCATTTCAAGGCAGAAATGTATTGACCCTTGAGAGATATGTGTTTTTTCCTTAATTGTAGGCAATTTCATTGATTACTATTCGTTTACTATGATGCAAATACTATTATATTTGATTTGAGTAGGTATAGAACAGTTGCTTTTGCTTGATTCCTTTGGCCATTAATAGAGTTAATTCTGTGCCTTCCCATTTGGGCACTGTTCCGGGCCTCATCTTTGAACTAATTTTGAAGCAGCTGGAGAAACCAAAAAGCAAGAAAGAAATCTCAGAAATCAGTAAAATGAGAAATAATCATCTTCTCTGTGTTTTTGCCCTGTGCTTGCTGTCTTTGAACAGAGACTCTATATGTAGATTAGACTTTTTGTTCATCTAGCATTGTATTTTGTCTTTAATAAATTGCTAAATGTCTTAGAAAAGTAATCTTCAAAAAAAAAAAAAAAAAGAAAAGTAATCTTCATCCATTTTTTTTCAAAATGTGAAGTCTTCATTGCATATATATCAGAGGAGTAGATTCCTTTTTTGCCTTTGTGATGATTCACAAGATTATATGTCCCTTCAAAGTTGAAAAATTACCCATGCATATGTTCTGTCAATAAAAAGCTATAATTAAAAAAAAAAAAAGAGTATATGTCCCTTTTAGGCTATAACTAAAAATACTGTTCAGTCTTAAATTTTCAATTTCTCGTGTTATTCTACTTGTAGCATTTGATTTTCAGCTTTGGCTGCCTTTTACTGGATCGTTGTATGAAAATAAAAAGAGCTTGTCCCTTTAGCCATCTCTTAAGATATATTGGGATATCATGAACCATTCAATAATATTTGGGACACAGTATTAAGTAATTAATGTTTCTGGGAAAGGGGGAGGTTTACAGTAAAGATGATTATAGTCTGCCTTTTTTAAATGATGAACAGTTATCCTGTATTTTTATAAAAATTACTAGTTGTGTGGAATTTCTTTAATGGTGTGAATTTTTTTTAATATTCATTTTATGTTCTGGTGTGCTTGTTCCATTTTAACTTGCCATTGTTTCATCTAATATGTGTTTTGCCTCCACCACCCCTCCTCCACTTTCAGTCTGCTTGGCCAAGGTTTAAGGGTACTCTATAATAAGATGATTGAAAAGTTCTTTTCTTTAAAATATTAGAAGAATTTGGTCTGTAGCCTTCATTTTTCACTAACGTGTTCCCTGAGACCAAAGAACTTCTGATATCCAGATTCCAGCTTCTAGGGGGCAGCTAGGTGGCTCAGTGGATAGATAGAGCACCGGCCTTGAATTCAGGAGGACCCGAGTTCATATCTGGTCTCAGACACTTAACACCAGCTGTGTGATCCTGGGCAAGTCACTGAACCCCAGCTCAGGAAAAACAAAAAACAAAACAAAAACAAAACAGATTCCAGCTTCTTAAACTATGGGTCATGACTTCATATGGGGTCTCATCACTGAATATGGGTGGTTCCAAAATTATGATTATCACAAAATATTTAATTTGTATACCTTGTTTTATCTACCTATATATTTGAGGTCACTTGAAATTTCTTGGGCACTAAGGTGTCATGAGTGAAAAAAATTTAAGAAGCCCTGATATAGATGGTATGTTCACAGTAACTGCAGTCACAACTGCTTTTATGCCCGTGCTCAGAGATATGCCACTATAGAGATTCCAGGTGTCTTTAATCAGAAGCCATCTTTACAAAGTCACTGTGAGGCAGATTCATGTTTTTAAAGGAGACATTACCATTAGTAGCAAAAGATGATGGGTACTAAAGAAGGACCTTATCTTGTGTGACTTTGTAGTCATGTTCATTAGCCCATCTGAGAGGTGATCTTCCTTTTTCAAAGGGTGGGATTTCAATTTTTAGATGATCATTTTTTAAGGTTGGAATAATGTTAAAGGTTCCTGCCTGTTCTACAATTATATGTTTTCATGTCATTCATAAAGTACAGCCTTTAACCATGTAGACTCAGTACCTTTGTCCTTCTTTTCTATAATGAGGCCTACTATCATTTATATACCCTCCCAAATGAGATTAAGAGAAAGGACAGGGCTGAAGTCTTTTATCCAGATAAAGAATCAGGGCATACTGCATACTCTTTTGGAGGTATATTTTGTCTTTCATTCTTGTGAGTGAAAAAAAACAAAAACAAAAAAACATAATTCAGTACCCAGTTAAAACAGATTTTAAATTGCATTGACTTTTTAATAAGTAATCTGTAGTTGCTAATTTTGTGTGAAATTATCTTCAAAAGACCTAGGATTTAATCTAACTTTTTTTTTTGAGGTTATTTTAAATTATACCACAGAGTTAAATACTCCCTATTTTAATAATGCCTGTACTTTGGAGCAGACTGAAAATATTTTCTATTTTGTTGTAGATTTATAGTTCTTTTGTTGTTTATGTACATTTGTTTCATTTGTAGTTTTAAAGCTTTAGTAACCTTTTCTTTTTCTGTAATATAGTTTGCTTTCTTTTATCATTTTAATTGTTTAGATATTTTGTAATTGAAATTTCTATACCCATTTTGTGTGGGGGAGGGGGGAGGTTGCCTTTGTTTCCAATTTATTTATTCCAGGGTCTAAAGGACAGATTAGAGAATTATGTTTCATATGAAGTAATTATTTAATTTCTTAGATGTTTATTGCTTTTCTTTTATATCAGAAGACCAATGTATGCTAGGTGAAAGCAATGGACTGTCTCCTGTTTGTTGATCCAAACTAATATCTGAAGCTTTGAGTTGATATTAGACTTGTTTTTTTTTTTTAGTTGCATCAACCAAAGCTTTTTTAAAATAAAAATAATTTTTACTAATTAATTGAAAAGGAGAGAAGCCAAATGTGAGAGGACTCTAGTTAATTTATAATATTAAAAATCAGGTCTCAAAAAAAAAATCAGGTCTGTAATTTTACATTTTAATCCCCACACAGGATTATTTTATTTCCTGATAATTTAGAGAGTATGGGGGGAGAGATAGACAGAAATAGCATGTGTATATTTATATACACATAGAAACATACACACATTCCCATGAGAAGTAGCTTTTTAGTTCTTTGTGGTAATTTTATCTTGATGCTCTCCCAACGTCTCCCCAAACTATTTTATTCAGAAAATGATGATGGTACAGGCTTTCTGCCACTGTATCTGTTTCTTCTATATGCCACTTTTCTTTCCTGATAGAAATTCTTTTTTATAACATAAATTCTTTATCATAATGCTAATAGACATTGTTTTGAGTAATATCAGTTTCTTGAGCTGTACTTTGAGTCTCAGCCACATTTCTTTGTCTTTTATGTCTCTGCTTTTTGTTGTAACCATTGGGGTTGGGTCGGGAATACAACAAATCATCTAATGCCATTACTTGTGCATAAAGTCCAATAAGTTCATAAATTGATTTTTTTCTCTTAACAAACTTTATAGAATTCATTTAGCTCTCAGTTGTCAATCATCCACCTGTTTTAATTGAGAAAGAAAATAATGATGTAGTTCAGTCTTTGCCAAAGTTTTGCCAAGAACTTGATTGTATTCATGTGAGCAATTGTCCTATTAGAAGCTATTTAGAAGCAACCTAACAGTGCAGTATAGTCTAAGAGGGAACCTTGTTAAATAAATTAAAAAAAAAAAAGTCAGCAAGAGACTTCGTGAAGATTCCATGAATCCAAATGCTGGATTTTCTCTGTAGTCAAGGCTATAATGTCTGTCTTTCTACTTCTGTGACTAGGGCATTTGTATACCTGAGTAACCTGTTATACCCAGTACCCCTGATTCATAGAGTGGCTATTGTCAGTGAGAAGGGAGAAGTTCGGGGATTTCTGCGTGTGGCAGTACAAGCTATTGCAGGTAAGTAAATGCCATTTCATAAAACAGCTTTATATTTTCTGATTTGATATTTAGCAAAAAATCGTTACAGTCATCACTGTTATTATTTGTTTACATTTTCAGATATCTTTGTTTCTTTAAAAAAAAAATGGTTCTTCATGAAAAATATTTTCTCCATGAAATTTCCAGTGGCTCACCATATTTGTGTATGGACCTTAGATTTATAAAGGGTATGCAAACAAAATTCAGTTTCTCCCAAATTGCAGAGTATGGTCCCAGTGACAGATTACAGTCTATCTATATATAACAAGAGAGATCCACATCATAAAGTTGGCCCCTAGGTCCTAGCATCCTGTCAAGGTCCTGTCTAATATGACAACAGATCAGAAACAGAACAGAAGGCACAATGGCCTTTGATCAGAGTATCATAAATTTAGAGCTCAAAGAATGGTCATATAGAAATAGAGGAGGAGGCAGAGGGGGCTGCCAGTTATGCAGTTTTTAGACCACATGCAAATAGTCATTTAATTTTCAGTACCCTAAATGTGAAATCTCTATCCCACAATCAAAGAGTCTGTACAATACTGAAACACCCAAACCATTAATGCATTAAGATATTTGTCATATAAATGATATCATCAGGCATAAAGAAACTGAAGTTAAATGGAAGGGTTATCCACAGGTTAATCTTATAGATGAATAAGTAATGGAACTGCAGGAATTGTCTTCATTATGTATCTAGAGAAAATAAGAAAATTTTCATGGGATATTTGAGCTCAAAAAAAAAACACACTACCATTGAATAATTACAGTTTGTTTGTTGTAGAGATTGAAATTGAAAAAATATAAGAGCTCAATAAAGTCCTCCAAAGTGTTACAGTGGAGAGAACATAGGGTCTGAAGAAAGGAAAACCTGAGTTCAAATCCAATCTTAGACACTTATTAGCTGTATTACCCTGGGCAAGTCACTTAACCCTCTTTGCCTCAGTTTCCTCATACATAGAATGAGCTAGAGAAGGAAATATCTTTACTAAGGTCACGAAGAGTCAGAAAAAGCTGAAATAACTGAAAAGTAACAAACCCCTCCAAAGCAATTCATTGTATACTTTAATACTTTTAGTTTGAAGGTAACACTGGGGGAAAACATTTTAAAATACTAGGAAAAATGATTTGGCATTTTAAAAGATTAATTATGATAAGAGGTTTGTAAATGATTCGGAAGCCTCATACACATATTCTGAAAGTTTTTTTCAATAAGAAAGCTAAAAAGGAATTGGATAGTGAGGAGACACCAAAAATCTTGACAAAAATTGAAATCGAATATATCTTGATAGCAACAAGCTGTGACCATTGTGGGAGCCATTTTCAGAATCAATTTCTTGTGTGCCTTTGGATTAACAGTGGTTTATAGCAAAATTCATCATCACTACCTGATTAGAATAAAGGATAAAATTGAGATGATACTGTATACCATTACAATTGTTCCCATTCAACCACTAGTTTTGGACTCTGAAAAATAGGAAACATTTAATAGTAAAGGTAAAGGTGGTAGGGGACATGAGTCTATTGATGGCTTACCATTTAAAATCCAATTAAGGCCAGCCATCTGAAAAGTGTTTCTAAATGAAACTAGAAGGATGATGATGAACTGACATAAGGTGGAATAGGTTTATCAGATTTACAATGACCTCTTCTCATCATTAATAATAGTGGTACCAGACAATTATACTATATCAATCTGTTACAATTCTCCAGTGTTGTAGTAAAATAACTAAACCATAGAAATATGTTTTTTTTATGTGAAGCTGAAAGCACAGTAGCCTTTGCTTAAGATTATGTAGTCTTCCAAAAAAAAGTAAAGGCTTAAGGATACAGGTGTGGTGTTTTCATTACTTATGAATAACTGAGGGAGCAGGCTTCAAATCAGAAAGGCATAGCTGCCCCTCCCTGACTCCCTAAAAAGAGGTGGTTTTAGAATGAGATTTGGCTTTCTGGATACTTGCTTATATAGGAATTATGGGAAGTATTTACCTGGAATCTAATTAGAATGTCCTTTAATTGAAAAGGAAGAAGAAAGCACATCTGCCTGCTTGTACACTAGTACAGGCACACGCTCACCCACGCTTTAGAAAATAGCTGCAGTAAATTACTCTCCATCTGCTGCTTTCATACCTTCTCCAGGTCCTCCTGCCTAAATCCATTAATAATTTGTTATCTATTCTCTACTGGGTCCCTGCTGCCTTTTATTCTTCCCTAATTGAATCTCTGTGCTCTTCCAAACCTTCACTTCCTTCCTTTGGTCTTCTATATCATTCCCTCTCCAATTCTCTTTTTTTGAGGAACTTCCCTTTTTGTTTTCTAAGACATTAGAGGTTTTTAAACTAGGAACTTTTTCTTCTAAATTTTATCACTTAAAACCATCTCTGATGAAAGATGGCTATTCCTTTCACCAAGGCCTCTACTTTTATATCTGATCCTATTTCTTCCTATACCTTTGGCAGATTACTTTTATAAAAGAGTACCAAAATAGCTACTGTTGTGAGTGTCTGGATCACAGCTCATTTATAACTGACCTCAGGGACTGATACTTAAGCAGAAAGAATCAGAGTTTCAAGGCATATGAGGGGATAAAGGTCGTGAGTGAAACAGCCCTTCTGCCTAGGAGAATTATGTACAACATTCACACTTATGTAAGCTGAGATTATAGATTTACCTTAGCAACAGTAGAATTGCTCATATAATGAAAGTAAGTGCTCTCATGCCTGGGTAATAAATACATTAGTTTGTCAATCTTGAAAATGACATTAGTTTCTTAGTGACAACTATTTGATCCCTGTGTTGTTCCTGAATGACTATTTCATTTCCAACTAGATACTTTTTTAAAAAAAAATTAACTGTCTATTAAAAATCTTTTGGGAATAATTTGTCTCTTGGTTGACAGATTTGGCAAAGAGACCAAAATCAAATGGCCTATATGACTCAGCTCTCTTCTGGACTAGATGAGTTTCTCAGTAATTTGTCAAGTCACTGGGTTAGAGCATCTGTCCCAGAGTCAAAAGGATTTGAGTTAAATCCAGCCTCAGATATTTAACTTGCTGTGGAGACTCTAGGCAAGTCAATCAACCCTGATTACTTTCAAAGAATAATAAGTCATCAATCATGAAAACACTACATGCAAAGCATCATAAAAAGTATGAGAATACAAAGGTAAACAATAATATTCCTTGCTCTCAAGAAACCCAGGTAGAATTTAATTCATTCACATCAATTTGTGTGTAGCCTATAAAGATCTAACTAGAGTAAATAGACATTGCCCATAGGAGTAATTAAAACTCAGAATGAGCTGAGGTAGCAAAGAAAGCCAAGTATGACAAAAGTCATTTGTTTTTTAGTTATGAGGAGAAGAAAAAAAAATCAAAGAAGAGCTAGGGACTACTTACTGAATAGGAAGAAAGTAATAGATAGTAAAGAAACATAGAGGTACTCAACTCAAAGTTTCTGTTTTCCCTACCTTGGAGAATGGTATTTTGAATGGAAAAGAAAATATGATAATAGAGGGAACCTAGCTCACCTAGGAATGTTCAGATCACTTGGCTCAGATGAATTACATCCTGGGGTACAGAGAAATGTATTATATAATTTCTGAGCCATTATCAGTTGTTGTTGAAAGGTCATGGAAAATTTGAAAGAAAATGAAACCATTGGATAAGGGATAAATGTCCCAATTTGGGAGGAGAGGAGGGAAAGAAAAGAAGGGAATCTTTGTGGACCAGTAAACTTGACTTTGAGTCTTGAAAATTTTCTAGGATTGTTTTTGTTTTTGTGTTTCGCTGAGGCAATTGGGATTAAGTGGCTTGCCCACAGCCACACAGCCAGGAAGCATTAATTGTCTGAGGCTAGATTTGAATTCAGGTCAGGAGGACTGATCTAGTGCTCTACCACAGTGCCACCTAGCTGCCCCTAGAATGTATTCTTAATGAGTTGGCTAGTTAACATTTGAAGGGGAAGTGTTTAATACAAACAGCCTACAGGTTTTGGGGTTTTTTTTGTTGTTGTTGTTTTATCAAGACCTGGTCAAATCATGTGAACCTCATTTCCTTTTTTGATAAGGTGGCTAAACTATGGTATAATGGTCAGAGTGCTGGACTTGAAACCAGGAAGACTCTGTCCATTCCTTTCTCTGCCATGTATGTGCCACTAAACTTCTTTAAACATAAAACAATTTGAGATACTTCTACCAACTGACTGCTTTTTATGAATTGTGCTGGTGTCTACCAGTGAAATTGTCCCTCTCTGACACTGACTGAAATGGAATAGTAGGGGAATGAAAAATGTTTTCTCTTGGTAAGAGTGACCTCACAAGGGATTTGATAAAATCACTGATGCTGATCTTATGGGCAAGGTGGAGACTTGTGGGCTAAACTGGACTACAGTTAAGTGAATTCAGGGGTGCTTGGCTAAAACCAGTCTAGTTAATAATTATTTTGTGTCACCCTGTGGAAGGTCTCTGATGGAGAAGATGGCTATGCTGTTTAACATTTTTATCATTGATTTAGACAAAATCGCTGAAGTATGTTTATTCATTTTTATTTTAAAATGTTATAAATATCAGTTGTTTTTGTCTTCCTCACTTCCTAATCCTCTACCCAAAAATTTATTATTTATTACAAAGAATAAAAAAAGAAAGTTAAAAAAAAAATTCTGTGAAACTAACCAACAAATTAACCAAGATGAACAGTATATGCAATATTATATACCCATAATTCCCAACATCTGCAAAAAAGGGAGGGAGGCATATTATAAAATCTCTTTCTGGGCTAGTTTGTTTGTTATTCTTACACAATGGGGAAGAGAAAAGGAATTAACATTTACATAGTACCTAAGTGATTTGGGCAAATTTTATCTCATTTGAGCCTCACTATTACATAGAGCCTGTTATAGATGAGGAAACTGAGACAGGCAGAGATTAAATGACCTAGGGTCACACAGCTAGTGAGTGCCTGATGGCAGATTTAAATTCATGGCTGTGCACTGTGCCACCTAGCTACCCTTACACCACATTCAGTCTTTTTCTTTCTATTTTACATTGTTGCAGTAATTTATATTTTCTTAATTTTATTTGTTTCTCTTTGCATTAGTTCATATAAGTCTGCCCATATTTCTCTGTTTTCTTTCTATTCATCATTTCTTATACTATAGTAATATTTTCTTATATTCATCCATCACAATTTGATTAGCTCTTTTCTAATATACTAGGAGTTACGTTGTTTCCAATTTTTTGCTACTACAAAAAATGCTATTACTGGTGTATATGAAATCTATTCTGTTTTTAACCTATTTGGAACATATGCCTAGTAATGGGGCTTCTGACTCAAAGGATATTGATATTTTAGTTACTTTCTTAGCATAATTACACATTGTTTTTATAAATTGTACAGCTCTGCCAAAGTTTAAAACTGACCACTCTTTGCAACTTCCTTTAGTATCTTTTGTCTTTATTAATTTTACTGGATGTAAAACAGAATTAGATTGATTTGCATCTCTTTACTGTAGTGATTTGGAGTAATATTCCATATCATATCTTTTGTATCAGATCTTTTTCAGAAATACCTGACACAGAGATTTTTCTCAATTGACCGCTTTTCTGCTTATCCTAGCTGCAGTGATTTTTTTCATGCAAAGCTTTTCAGTTCCTTAGCAGTTGAATTTTTTTTAATTGTCAGCTGTCATAGGGTCATAGATTTAGAGCTATCCGGGACTTTGGAAGCAGTCTACCCCAAATGCTTTTGATTTTTGGTTAAGGAAATTGAGGTCCAGACAAGTTAAGGAACTTGCTGAACGTTTCCAAGACAATAGAGTAGCAAAGCTGTGGTGATCGTGTTAGCACCCTGGACACCTCAGAATCAGCCGGAGTCAGGATAAGCAAAAGTCTTTATTCTTGGTCTCTAGCAGCAGAAGCCAAAGGGGGAATGGATGCATAGGATCTCTGTGGCTTCTCTCCCTCATCTCCTGCCCAGAGTCAGTCTGGCTAGTCTCTCTCCACCTCCTAGTCCCTCCCACAATTCTCTGTATATACCAAAGGAGTGGACCAGCACAGGATAGTGGGAAGGGCCATTTTCCAAGCATATTCTTATAAAGTATTGTCCAATCAGTAATTAGCCTTAAGTGCTTGATGTCCAACCTCAGTGCATTGACTTAAGGGTTTCAGCCCCTTAAATCTCCTGCTTTCAGGTCACGCTATCCCTGACTTCTCAGGGAGGTGAGAACTCCAAAAGGGAGGTGATCACGCCCTCCCTGACTTCTCAAGAAGGGAGGTGAAAGCACTAAAAAGGAGATAATCATGCCCTCCCTGACATCTCAGGAAGGGAGATGAAAAGCACTAAAGGGAAGTGGGGATTGCTAGTGGGTTTCTGGGCTGAAGGGTCTTATTAGAAACAGGAATGCACAAACCCATCAGCTTGTGTATTACACAAGCACATAGCAATAACGCACAAGCTATTAGTGATGACTCTCCCACAGCTAGGGCAGGCTGAATGTGTTGTAACAAACATGAATTGTACATGCAAGTAGTGATATAACAAACAATATAAATCAACATAGTGTTGTAAAAGATTTCCAGAAGTCCTAGAAGGAGGGTATGTAAACATCAGTCACACATATACCTTCTTTAGCAGCCAAGAGATAGTGCAAAACCAATCTATTGTCCGTTGCTTCACATGTCAGGGAATCCAATGGTCCCCACAAGTTTTTGAAGTCCTGCAATAGTCTTTTTATGTGTTAGGGAATCCAATGATTCCTGCAGATTTGGAAGTCCCACAATAGTCTTATCATGTCTCACAGAATCCACTCATTCCTGAGGGTTTTCAAGTCCTACAGCAGTCTTATCATGTCTCAGAGAATCCAAAGATTCCTGAGGGTTTTGAAGTCCAACAACAGTCTTAACATGTCTCAGAGAATCCAGTGATTTCTGAGGATTTTGAAGTCCAACAATTTTTGATATCCATGAGTCAAATACCATAAATGCCAGGCTCTTTCAGTGGTGGGCACAGTCAGCAACGGATCCACCTGATGTTTCTTGGGCTTCTTCGTTTTCAAGGGTCTGCTCTGTCTCTTTCCGATAGACAAGGCAAATACGGCTCGTTGGCACCCATCTGATTCCTTCTCCATCTGTAGAGATACAAGCAAACCCTCTCCCCCAAGCAGTTAACCTATCTGGTCCCTTCCATTCATCACTTTCTGGGTCTCTCCATATGACCTGGCAATTATCTAAAGACAGTGGAGCTGCTCACACTGGACACGGCCTTTCTGGTGGGATATAAAACCTGTCTGCCAGAGCCAGTGCATCTTTGTCAAAAATCAAGAAGTTAATAGTATAAAGAGCTAGATTTAGAAGTTCTCTAGGGTTATCTGTGGCTCCCCCTTTCTTTTGTTTTTGGAGGAGTGTCTTAATGTCTCTGTTTCTCCTCTCTACTATTGCCTGTTCTTGGGGATTAAAAGGTATGCCAGTAGTGTGTAAAATCTTATACTGTACACAAAAGTGTGTAAAATGTTTAGAAGTATATGCAGGTCCGTTATCTGTTTTTATTACTTGTGGCATACCCATAATTGCAAATGCTTATATAAGGAATTCAGTGAATACTCGGGCTGTCTCTTTTGCTGCTGATATTGCAAAAGTGAAAAAGTGTCTACTACAAGATAGATAAAAGACAGACGACCAAAAGATTTATAATGGGTCACATCCATTTGCCAAATTTCATTAGGTCTCAAACTACAAGGGTTCTTCCCTGGAGGGACTGTAGGAGCATGGAAAGGAATGCAAGCTGTACAGGCTTTTATTATGCTCCTAACTTCCTCTCTTGTTATTCCAAATTGTAAATGTAAAGCTCGAGCAGCCTGATGATATTTAAAATGAGATTCTTGGGCTTCTTGAAATAAAGGAATATTGGCCAACATGGTTAGAAGGCTATCTGTCTTTGAATTACCATCAAAAATAGGACCTGGAAGTCCACTATGAGAGTGTACATGCAAGATATAAATCTTACCTGAATGCTTTCTCACTTGCTCTTGAAGTTCCTTAAAGAGCTGATATATATTAGAGGCTACAAATTTTATTTGGGCTGTGGCAATTCTCTGTTCCAGGTATTATATTTATATTTCCTAGATAATAAATAAGAAATGAGTACATACAATTCATTCTGCTGAGTGGACTGAAAAGGAGTTCTGACTACTCTCTTTATAGTTAAGTCACAAGAGTATACAGCACAAATATTATGTTTGGATGCATCTGTAAAGATAGTTGATCCTTTAAGAGGAACTTTAGAAACCTTTTCTTCAAGAATGCATCTCCAATTATGCAATAGTATGGTTATCTTTAATGGAGACCCATGTGTAAAAATTGTCACCCCTTAACAAAGTGAGTTCCCTGTTTGTCTATTAAAATACTTACCCTATTTTCCTGGTCCCCAAGGGCTTCTTCAGTGAAATTAGGGTCCTTGGTTCCACGTTAGGCACCAAATGTGGTGACCACACACCCTGGACACCTCAGAATCAGTTGGAGTCAGGATAAGCAAAAGGCTTTATTCTTGGTCTCTAGTGGCAGAAGCCAAGGGGGAATGGATGTGTAGGATCTCTGCGACTGCACTCCCTTGTCTCCTGCCCAGAGTTAGTCTGGCTAGTCTCTCCCCACTTTGTAGTCCCTCCCACAATTCTCTGTATACATCAAACGATTGGGCCAGCACACAAAGCTGAAATTTAAACCTGGGCCTTCTGAATCCAAGTCCAGCAGACCTTTAACCACATAATGTTGCCTCTCTGACCTTGAATGATTAATAATTCTTCTCCTATGTAATTTATTTTGCTTATTACAAGATGGGGTTTTATGTGGATGAAGGAATGGGAAGAGTTGGGGTGGCAGTAATGGCAGCAACATGTTTTAGTGGATAGAATACAGTTTTAGAGTCATGAAGGCCTGGATACAAATTCTGCCCCTGTCACTTAAGTAACTACACTGGAAAAAGTAGGGAACTTCAAGGCTAAGGAACTTAGGGTTCTGATGAACTCAGACCTAGTCAGACCATGTCTGGAGTAATGTGCTTACTTTAAGTACCACAGAGTAAAAAGGAAATTAGGAAGGCAGAAAATATTTAGCCAGGATGGTTAGAATTGGTGGTGAATCTTCAGACCCTACTTGGAGGAAAACTGTTTAATTGCGATAACTAGGGATGTGAGCCTAGAATAGACTTTTGTGGAGTAAAATAGGGTGGGAGAGCACCTTCAAGCGCTGAAATACGAGTGAGTGCAAATTGTAAAGAGCCACATTCAAACTTTTGATTTCAGGAAAAAACTTCCCAGGAATTAGAACTATTCCAAAGTAGAATGAGCTTCCTCAGGAGGTGATGCCTTCCTGACATGTACAGGTCTAGCATTCAAGTATTACATGAATCCCCATTTGCTTATTACTCCACTAAAGCAGCTTATTTTATTGATAGTGTTTTTAAATCAGACTGTGGAGGGAATTCCCAAAATGTTTGATATAATGTAAAAACATTTCTATCTTGTGTATTATAAAAAATAAAGTAGTTGCTATATGGGAGGTGTTAAGTAGTGTAATACTATCACTATACAGTATTTATTACATCAGGAATCTATAATAGGACTGGTTTAAGATTCATAGTTCTTTGGAACTGGTTTAATTGTTATGAGTATTATAGTAATTCAACCCATTTGTCTGATTGCATTTTTTGCTTATTTATAGTCTTATTTGGACAAATAGATTAAAATGAATTAACTGAATTGTTTTACTTGAGTTGTTCCATCTCTATTCCTTGTTAGATCTTCTTAGATAGATCTAATGTTGTCCAGTTTTCAGAATTTCAACTGGCAAGACGTCAACAGTCTAATGATATTGTTCACTTTTAGCCCAAGAATTTAGTCTTTATTGAGCCCTACTTTGATTTTAGCCTTGGCTTACAATGTTGGATTTTTTCTTTTTTTTATTTCAACAGCTGATGAAGAAGCTCCCGATTATGGCTCTGGAATTCGGCAGTCAGGGACAGCTAAAATATCATTTGATAATGAATATTTTAATCAGGTAAGGCTTCAAATAAAATAGGAAGATTTGAGGTTGGGGGGTGTAGAAGAAAAATGTGGAAAGAAAGCTCTAGAAATTGGACCACAAATCCTACACTACTGTTGGCTGCAAAACAATTTATACATCCAATTCCTGGGAAGTTGTCAGAAAATTTTAACTTATTATTATTAGCCATTGTCATCAGCTTGGCATTGTCAAATCAATATTGATTCCAACCCTTATCAGTCTGCCTCCTTTTTCCATATCTTCCTCAAACAGAGGGGAGCTGTCTCTTACTGTCTTTTTTTGTTTATTTGTTTCAGATAGTTTTAAACAGGTATATTTTTTATTTTTTTGTTTTTTGTTTTTTTAATAATATTTTATTTTTCCAAATACACGCAAAGATAATTTTCAGCATTTACCAGGTACTTTTTTTTAAAGAAATAATTTTTGTTCTGAATTTTACATTTTAAAAAGTTACAGTATTACAACAAAACTATTTAAATTTTATTTTTTGTTTTTTTTTCTGAGGCAATTGGGGTTAATTGACTTTGCCCAGGGTCACACAGCTAGGAAATGTTAAGTGTCTGAGGCCAGATTTGAACTCACATCCTCCTGACTTCAGGGCCAGTGGTCTATCCACTATACCACTTAGCTGCCCCTCTATTTAAGATTTAAAAATTCAAGTAATACTTTTATAATTTCTAATCTCTTTAATCATGTATTTTTAAATACTGGTCCTTTTTTTCCCCCTGAGGCTGGGGTTAAGTGACTTGCCCAGGGTCACACAGTGTTAAGTGTCTGAGACCAATTTGAATTCAGGTCCTCCTGAATTCAAGGCTGGTGCTCTATCCACTGTGCCACCTAGCTGCCCCAAGACAAAATTTTTTTTAATAGTATTAGAATGCTAGGTCACTTGTGACTCTTTGCCTTATTTTCAGAATGATTTTTCTTCAGTTGCAATGACTCGCTCTGGATTGTCCCTTGAAGAACTAAGGATTGTAGAAGGGCAAGGTCAGAGTTCTGACATCATTACTCCTCCAGAAGAAATCATTCGTGGAAATGAGCCAGGTAAATGAAAAAAACATGTGATGGTGGGGAAGGGATGTTTCTTTCTTATTAGTAAAGGTAAGCATTCCAGAAGCTTCCTTTGATCAGGGTCAGACTAATTTCTTAAAGAAGAGTTGTATATAATATCAACCACACAATTGCCATTTCTTCCTCTCTAGACTTAAAGTCAGGCACTTTGCTGGATGGTAAAATGGTGATGGAAGGGTTTCCTGAAGAGGTTGGAGATCATCTGAAACTGGGCAGTGCATTCACTTTCCGTGTGACTGTATTACAGGCCAGTGGTATTCTCCCAGAATATGCGGACATCTTCTGCCAATTCAAGTAAGTAAAGCTGTTGAGGGTTTTTTTTTTTTTTATCTCTCTTCACAATTTGTCTTGTATAAGAAAAGTATACCCTAAAACAATGCTTTCTTTACACAGGACAGAAATGAGAACAAGAAATATAAAATTAATAGAATAAAATTAAGTTGTTGATATAATTTTCTTCTTATAGAGATTTGAATGTTTTCTCTTTTTGGCAATAATATTCTAATAGTTAAGCAGTCAACCTTTGTCAGAAGCATAGAACTGGATTGATTAGGAAGTTATTGTTAGAAGAGCCATCTCATGACACTTAGACACTGAAATAAGACAGTGGAGTCTGAAAACTGTGACCCATGCTTAGCTGTCACTGATAGCCATTTATTCCTTTATACTAAGTAATAATTTCTATATGAGATAGCATTTGTGATTTTAAGTAGAGGAGACAATCCATATGTAATGATCAGTAGTACATGAAGTGAAGAGCAAGAGGCCAGCTGATTCTCAGTTTCATGATTTGTTCAACAAGAGAGAGGCTCTGAAACAGGTTTTTTTTTTTTTTAAATCATGTGCTCTGAGGCAGCTAGATGGCCCAATCAATAGACCACTGGCCCTGAAGTCAACTATGAGATGCTTGTCAAATTACTTTGCCCCAATTGCCTCACCAAAAATAAAGTAAAATAAAATTTTAAAATATATATATTCAAAATAATAAAATCATGTGTCCCACACTCAGTTCTCCTGACCTCTGTTTTTAGTGATAGTCTTTTATTAGATTTATTCAGTCCTGTTCCCCAGTCTATGGAGGAGGAAAAAACCTTACAGTAAATAAGCTATGTATGTGGCTTTCCATAGCCACTGGATATTGTACAAGCTGTTCCAAAACTTTTAGTGCAGAGGCAGCTTCATACAGTGGCCAGGAAGCTGGACTAGAAACCAAAAAGACCTGGATTCAGATCCTGCCCCTGACACACACTGATTTTGTAACCCTAAGTAAATGACTTAATCTCTTAGTGCTCTGGATAATTCTTTATTGTACAAAATGCAGAGAAGGTGCCAAACTGATTGAAGGAATTCATCATCTTTCCTTCAAAACCCTGCCTTCTTTTCAGCTTCCCTAATATTGTTAAAGACATCACCATCCTCTCTTGTCACAGACTTACATTCTTGACACTTCCCTGTCATTCCCACATATCTAATATGTTGCAAAATCTTACCAATTTTCCTTTTAACCCTCTTCTGTCCTCTGACACAGATACTACACAACCCTGCTGTAGGCCTTTCTCATCTCATGCTAAAATGATTACAGCAGCCTGCTAGTTGGTTTCCCTCCCTCTAGTCACCCCCCACTGCAGCCCTTCTTTGTCTTAGTTGTTCAGCTGGTCTTCAGTAACTAAGGTCTCACCATATTACTCCTCTTCCTCTCCCCTGTCCCATTCAGTAAATTCCAGTATCAGAGAAAATTCCTCTGTTTGGCTCCTTCTTACCTTTCTACTCTTTATACTTTATTCCCCTCAATGATGCTGTGACACTGGCTTTCTTGCTGTTAACACATGATACACCATCTCCCTGACACCAGGACAAATTTCCATTTGTGTCTTCCATTCCTAGAACTCTTTCTTCTCCTTTCTGCTTCCTGACTCCCCTATTTTAAGTCTCAGCTACAATCCTATCTCCTATAAGAAACCTTTTACAATTCTTCTTAATGCTATGGCCTTCCTTTGAACTTACCTCCAGTTTACTCTGCATATAACTTCTTTGCAAATTGTTGTATGCATGTTGTCTACCCCATTAAATGTAAACACATTTAGCTGTTGGTATAATTTTCTTCTTATAGGGGTTTGAATGCTTTCTCTGTTTGGCCAATAATATTCTAATAGTTAAGCAGTCAACCTTTGTCTTTGCTTTTCTTTGCTAGCCCTTTCCTAAAGTATCCCCCACTATCAGCTGCGGTACTAGTAAGCATACTGGCACATTGTAAGCACTTAATATATGCTTGATGATGTTCATGCAGATGAACTTCCAAGTCTAGTTCCATCCCTCAAAAAGTAAGAGTATGAGATTCAAGATATAGAATATGCTTAAGGTTGATATATGCATCCCCTAATTTGATATTGCTACTACTAAAGAGCTGTTTAGAGCTCAAGCACTGTAAACATTGCACTCCATAAGTTTCCTTTTCCCCTCTTTGTGGTTTCTGACTCTAGGACATGGAGAAATCCTCCTTCCGTACCTGGGGGAGTTCTCAATTCAGTATTAAACTAAGATTTAGTGAATAATATCAGGAATACTTATAGTAGCATATTAATGCTTGAATATCTCCTGTCAAGTATCATTCAGTTGCTTAATTTGTATTAGTTAGTCTCACTAAAGTTAGGATGAGTTCGAATGGGACATAAAAATCAATCCCTCAGAACTGTCAAGTCTTATTCAAGTCAGACCAATAATGCCTTAGAAGGGAAAAGAAGGTCTTTTATTATTTGATGTTGATATGTTGACTGAAGTTATATTATTAACATTTTCATCTCTGTCACCTTTAATTCTTAAAAATAAAGATCAGTAACTCTTGTTGACTGATTTTTAGAGGTATTACATTCTGAGAAAGGAGGAGGAAAGAAGGAAACAAGCGTTTATTAAGCACTAACTGTGCCACACACATACTGTGCTTAACCAGTGGAATTACAAATACAAGAAAAAAGAAACATGTCCTATCATCAAGGAGCTTAATATTCTTATTTTTTTAATAAAGCTTTTTATTTTTCAAAATACATGCAAAAATAGTTTTCAATATTCACCTTTGCAAAATCTTGTGTTCCAAATTTTTCTCTTTCTCTGCTCGTCTTCCCCCTCCTCTAAGCAGTGAGTAATCCAATATAGGTTACATATGTGCAGTTCTTCTAAACATATTTCCACATAGATCATGCTGTGCCCCTCCCCCAAAAAAATCACATCAAAAGGAGGAAAAAATGAGCAAGAAAAAAAAGACAAGCAAACAAACAACAAAGGTGAAAATACTCTTGTTTTGATCCATATTCAGTCCCCTTAGTTCTCTCTCTGGATGCAGATGGCTCTTTCCTTTATACTGATCCTACTATATACAAGGCATGGTGCTAAGTACTATGGATACAAAAAGAAGCAAAAGATAGTCTCTCCTCAAAGAGCTTACCTAGGGAACTGAGTTAAATTTACAGGAAAAAGAGCCATTCCTCAACTGAGAAATGGCAAATATGAAAAGACAGTTTTTAGAGGAAGAAATACAATCAATAGCTATATGAACAAATGTTCTATGTCACTAATAATTAAAGAAATGCAAATTAAAACGTCAATGATTGATTGCCATCTTAGGGATGGATGGCAGGAGGAAAAAAAGGAAATCAAAATATAATAAAAGTAAATGTTGAAAACTAATAATTTTTTTTTTAAAAAGCAAAATAAATTGAGGCACTACAACACATTTACCAAATGTGCAAATTTGAGAAAATGGGACATGATATGATCAAAAGGGATGTCAGAAAATAGATATATTAATATGCTGAGGGTAGAGCTATGAACTAGTCTAGTCCTTCTGGAAAGCAATTTGAATGCATGTCCCAAAAGCTATTAAATTGTGTTTTTAAACTGCCAATACTACTACTAAATCTATATCCCCAAAAGATCAAGAATATAGGAAAAGGATTCATATGTACAAAATTAGTTTTAGCAGCTCTTTTTCTGGTGGCAGAGAAGATGCCCATCACTTGGCGCAATCTCTATAAGTTATAGCATGTGAATGTGATGTAATACTGTTGTACAACAATAAAGATGAAAAGAATGATTTTATATAAAGTTAGGAAAAGACGTATAAACCAATGCAAACTTAAGTGAGCAGAACCAGAACAATTTGTATAATAATAAACATATTTAATTGAAAGACTTGAGATCTGGGGGCAGAGCTAAGATGTCGGAGTAAAGGTAGGTGGCAACTCCCCCAACCTCTCTCCCAAACTGCTTCAAATTCCTTTAAATAATGACTCTAAACAAGCTTTAGAGCATCAGAATGCCCAGAAAGACGGAATAAAACATTTTAAGCTGAAGGCAACCTACCAGGTCAGCAGAAAAGGTCTGTGACAGAGTAAGAGTCCTGCATGCAGTCTTGGTGTAGGGTGTGCTAGGGTAGCCCTAACCCTATGTCAGTAAAGCAGAAATGGATGTAAGAACCTCTGAATCAGCGGCAGTACAGATGGCTTCGAGACATGTCAGCCCAGAGATACCAAAGAGAACTTGGAAGGTCAGCAGAAAAGGTCTGTGGCTACAGGGTGGGAGTCTAGTGCACAGTGCAGGTCATGCCAACACAGCCCGGCCCCTGCATCAGCAAAGCAGGACTCTGTTGCTTTAGCACAGCAGATGTTACAGGTACAGTGGGGCAGGGACACTCCTAACAGTTTCAGGGCAGAAAAAAGGGCTTGTGGTCCCTAAAATGATTTCTGAAAACAGCTGCACAAAATCCCTGAAGCTTGGGGCAGGGAACCCTTCACCCTGGAAATGGAGCCCTACTTTAACAAAGAGTCAAAAATTAAGTAATAAGTTAGGAAAAGGAACAACAAAAAAAGTTTATTACCAAAGAAAGTTACTATGGTGTCAGAAAAGATCAAAATACACACTCAGAAGAAAATAACAAAGTCAAAGGTCCTACATCCAAAGCCTCCAAGAATAATAAGAATTGGTCTCAGGCTACAGAAGAGCTTGAAAGAGATTTTGGAAATAAAGTAAAAGAGATAGAGGAAAAATTAGGAAAGACTTGGGATCTCTGATCAACACAACAACTAATTATGATTCCAGAGAATTCACAATGTAAATTGTGACCTACCTTCTGAGAGATTGGCAATGGAGTCAGGGTATAGATTGAGATGCTTTTCTCTTCTCTTCTTCTTCTTTTTTTTTTTTTAATATATATTCTTAATTTGGGAATTTGTTTTGTTAGACAACACATACTTGTAATGGGTTTTGTTTTTTTTGTAGGGAAGAGAAGTTGGAAGAGAGTTTAGTGCTGAAAATAAAATAAAATTGAATTAAAAGTAAAAATAATGTTAATGATCTGCTATATGATTTATGAATCAATCCTAATACATTATAGTCAGTATATTTTGCTGACATAGTGGAAATGGTATCGAACAATTGAGAGTAACCATTTTAACCTTAAGTATTATCAATGGGACTTTATGATTCCCACCAATAACAAGTGCAATCAGTATTTGTCAACTACTTACCATGTACCTGGAGCTTTCTACAACATAGCTAAGAAGGAGAATAAAGAGAATAAAGCAAGTATGGGGGGGAGGAATGGGAGAAACAATAGAAAGGTCTTTATGTGGCAAATGATAGAGCAACATATTACTCACAAATGATTTATGTCCCTTCTGTCAAAAACTACTTTTTTCCTCAAGATCACAAAACTGATCTGCAAAACAAATGTTTTAAAATCTCTTCTCCAATGAAACTGACTTTCATTTACTTTGCTTTTCAGTATTCTCCTCCTAATATTACATCTTTAATCTGAGAATAGTTCACACACTGCTTACTTATCTGTTATTCTTGTTCTTTGTTTCCTCTTAGCAATAAAATTTTAATTGTCTGTATAAAGAGTACCTTATTAGTCTCAACAGTTTACTCTCAAAGGATGCTCTATATAAACTATCCCAGGCATGTAGGTGCTACTGATAGGCCTGAGCACATTTTTGTAACATCTAAAGCCCTTGCAGATTTATTTTATATGAAATGATTTCCTGATTTTGTAAGTAATGATTATGGGATCAGAATGAGGCTATTCAGTTCTTCACCACTCTACCTCAAGCAATTTTTCAGATGCACATACTGCTGAGAGATTGAGCCCAAAACAATTTCTGGAAGTTAGTTTTAAATAATATTGATTGGGGTAACTAGGTGGCGCAGTAGATAGAGCACCAGCCCTGAAGTCAGGAAGATGAGTTCAATTCTGGCCTCAGATACTTAACACTTTCCAGCAGTGTCACTTAATCCCAGTTGCTTCAGCAAAAAAACAAACAAACAAATTGATTACTTTGGGCATTAATTTCAATAACATTTTCATTTATGCTGTTTTGGTCTTCCTATACATGCATATATACATATATGTTTAATTTGTAGATAGTATTCAGTTAAGGATTCCTGTATTTTTCTCTCTATATGTTTGAAATTGAGGATCCTAATGATACAGGTTACTAAAAGTTTCTTTTGTTTTATTCACTTAGCTTCTTACATCGTCATGATGAAGCATTCTCTACTGAACCCCTAAAAAATAATGGCAGGGGAAGTCCTCTTGGCTTTTATCACGTTCAGAATGTAAGTGATAAATTAATTTCTTTGGAGTTTGGCTAAGAATGGGTAGTACTGTACAGTTTCCATTCAGTTTTCCCAAATCAAAGGAAGATGAGTTCAGAGATCAGGTACTGCCCAAGAGAAGATAATAGAGGAAACTACCTAAAGTAGTAGTGCAATCTTCATTGTTGAGCATAAGTATGCCCCGTGCAAATTGTAGTTAGTCCATCTTAGTCATCAATATGTATATGGGTGTATGATTGGGTGGTAGGAAGGGCTAAGGAAATCTTTCATTAGTGTGGGCTTATCGTATCATTTGCAATTGCTTTCTTCTCTGCAGAAAAATACAGGCAAGTTAAATAAGCATTTTATTGAGATGACCACTAAATGCTAAGCCATTAACCCCAATGTCAACTAAATTGACCAAAAAAAAAAAAATTGAGTAAAATAAATTCCTTAGTAAATTCATAGTTCAAAAGAACAAAAGCACAAATTCTTTTGTGCTTTTTATGTTTTATATTGAATTCCAGGTTCTGTTTCCTGATGATGGATAACAAACTTCTAAGACTATACAGCTCCTGGCTGTAGTCTGTTCTCTGACTAATTAGAATAGTAAGAAGACAGAACCTGTGGGCAGGCCCCTCTGCAGTAGGGGAGCATGCCTCTCTGCAGTATCTCAGTCACACTAATAGCAATCATTGTCTGGGCCACTCACCCAATCAAGGAGAACCATCTAGGAGAACTTGTTGAATAAAACACCACAGAAGAAACTGAGTTTTAAAGTGGCTTGTGGTAGGTAGGGGTGCAGGTGCAGGAAGAAGTGTGTAAGCAAAAGTAGTACAGTCTAATACCAAAGGGTGAAACACCTCACATACTAATTCCAAGAGAGTGTAGTGAGAAGACAACAGGCCTGAATTCTAGTCCCAGAATTTTTAATTCTCTGTTTTATGACCTCTCTGGCTCTCAGCTTCCTCATCTATAACAGGAGGAAGGAAGGTAGACCATATATATATAATGCAAATTCTAACACACAGTCACACATAATGAAATGTGGAATCGAGATTGGATCATTTTTATGGAGGTACTTGGTACTATGCTTGTGTGTACTTTTTACAAGGAAATGTTGAATTCAGATTTCAGGTAAGAAAAAAGCCCTTTTTGTTAGTTTTTTCACTTCTCTCATTTGCTTTCCTTTTCCTTTGCTAGATTGCAGTGGAGGTAACGGAATCCTTTGTGGACTACATCAAGACCAAACCTATAGTATTTGAGGTTTTTGGGCATTACCAGCAACACCCTCTTCATGTTCAAGGACAGGACCTTCACAGGTATGAACTAAATGAATCAAAAAGATTTGTTATTAGTTGTTTTCACACGAAAAAAAAGAGAGACCCTTATAGGGACTTATTATCTCAGCCACCTTATATTTCTCTACGTTCAGTTGAAGTCATTACTAGCTTTACAGAGGCTTTACCAAAGGTCCTCTTTCTGAGGACACTTGAGATTTTCTTATGTGACTTTATAGAAAGCATCTTTACCAGAGATGCACTGCTGTGCTATACTTCAGATTAGCTGGGGAAAAAAATTTTTTTTTCCTTAAGACTTTTAAACTGATGAATGAAAAAAATTGCATAGAAACTCTGTGGTGGAGTGAGTAATGATGATAATAATTGAGACAAAAGTTACTAGAAAAGTCTCACGGCCCATTTTTAGCCAAGACATACAAGAGAATGGTCAGGATTCTATTTTATTTTAATGCTAACTAAAATGTCATTTTAGTTAGCATTTCAATGTAGGGGAAATGAGGTCTAGCATCTGCAATACTGAAATGAAAACTTGAAAGATTTGCTTGAAGAGAAATTAGAATGGTGGTGGTATAAGTCCCCCAAACCTTTGTCAGTGTGTAGGAAACCTCACTTACTGCTTTTCTTTGCAGTCCTCCTCAACCGTCACGACGATTCTTCCCTCCACCCATGCCACTCTCCAAACCAGGTGAGAATCTAGTCATTTGTAGGAATATTTATCTATGTCCATCATTCTGAATAGCTGTAAGGGTATAATAGAGTCTACATTATCAACTTTAAATTTTCTGGAGAAAGCAGCTGTCTCCTCAGCTTCTAAATTAGAACCTTAAATGTGAAGAGATAAGGTTGTATAAACCTTTAGACAGCATAGTCCTACTGGCCAGCTGAACCCCTCTTGTGTGCTTCCTAAGCATTTGTAAAATCTTGGTGATCCACCTCTTTCTCTTCTTGTAACTGTCCATTTCCCCTGTTCTCTGCATGTTTTTAGCTACATTGAAATGATTCAGAACTTTTCTTTGCATAATCAAGTTATTCTGCATGTTCAATTATCTTGTTTTCTTTTTATTTTCTTCTTTTTCCCACACCATCCATCCTCCTAATTCCTAACCCACTTGTCCTCCTTCCTTGTTCTCTGTATTGTGGTTCTTCCCCCTTTCACCAGACCATGAGAGAAAGATTGAACTGATTCGCTATCTCATGTCTGGCTATGTGAATGTTCACGTACTGGATGTGTTTTCTGAGCATGCCAATGTCCTTGCATCTTCTGCCGTCGCCAGCTTCCAGGAGGGGGCTGACCCGCTACCGTCTTTTCTCTTTCTGCCTGTCCCTGGCTGCCAGAACGAACGGCTGCCTAAGCGAGATGGTTAGTGGCCAAACCATTTCCACCTTAGAGATAGAATCGTCCTAAGACATTGGTGGTGTATGAATGAAACAAACTTTTCTGCCTTCTTTGGATATTGTAAATTTAACACCTGGTTCTTTTAGTCAGGAAGTCCTAAAACATGGCTTAGAAAAAGGTTTTGGGAAGTCCCTTCTTGGCGGGTTGTTCCTGAAGGCTTGGCTGCTGGGTTTCTTAAATTTCAGAAGCTGTACACTTCAAGGCAGTTTTCATTCCAAAATTCTAGTATATAGAAGTAGTTTTCTTGGTGTTAGATTTTTTCTCCTGACAACAAAGATAACTCTGAATTAAGGGTTCTATTTCTTTCTTGCTTGGCACCATTAGCTCATAATAAGTTGATTTTGGTTCAGGCATAGATTTTTATGAGTAGAAGTAGAATTCTTCCATGACTTCTAGAACCAGAAATTTGGAGCCATTTTCTACCCACATGACCTTGAGGAAATCATTTCACATTTCTGGGCCCAAGTTTTCTTATATTTAAACAGGAAAGATTGGAATGATAGCCTACTGTGGTTCTTACCATTTCTAAAAATATACTTTAATCTTTTTAGTTCAAGTTTATTTTTAAGATAATGTTTCAAAAGCATAACAAAATCATAAGAATTAAAATTCTTAGCAAAATAATTAGAATTTTGGCTAATTTATTCATTTAAACATTTCAAAGTTACTTGAGGTATAAAATTTAAATCTGAAGTAAATGATATAAAATAACTCTCAGAATCTTGTATTTGGAGATACAGACTCTATTCACAAATTGTAGAGAACTTTGTACAAATGAAAATTTCAAACTTGAATCTTTTCTCAAAACTGTATCCAAAAAAAAAAAAAAAAAGAGGAACTGTATTGTAATTGATGTTTTGCAAACTAAAAAATATAGTTCGCCAGAGCAGGGGTCAGCAAATTGCTGCTTATGGCCCAATCTGGCTTTTTCCTAATTTTTTATAATATTCATCATCTAAGACTTCTTTATTTTTTACATTTTAAAATAAAATATTATTGTATTTAAAAATGTAAAAACCATTCTTAAGTTTTGGGCCCTACAAAAACAAGTGGTGTACTCACTAATAATATTTTACCAATTCCTGCTCTGGAATATTTGGGGTTTTGCTGTACTCTTGGTCTCAAAAAGATTCTTTTGAAACAAATTGTAGAAAAGATTTTGTTTAAATTTGAAATCTTCCCACAAAGATGTCTAAGTATTTAGCACAATTTGTGGAACTTTCGTTCTGTGATTTCTAGATGTATCTAATTCAAACATGCAAACTGCATCATAGCATGTCATTTATTCTTTTTTGGGGAAATGACTATATAGGGAATGGAAATACAGACCACAAATGTAGTATATTGTCTGAGGACCAATTTACCCATTTATCTCATTCTCTAGAATAAGAAGGAATAATTCTATTTATTCTTTATATTCTCTGGCTTCTACCTTCTAGTTTTCTGGTCCTAAGTTACTCTCTTGGCTTTTGTGGCAATTACCAAAATGATCCAAGGGTCAGAGACTGTTATTTGAACAGCATGCAATGTAGTAAGAGGTTTTCAATAAGTAAGACTCATGTTTTCTCATTTTTTTCCCCATAAAGTACCAGCAACAAAGTTGAACACTATGAGCAAAACAAGCTTGGGCCAGAGTATGAGCAAATATGACCTTCTTGTATGGTTTGAAATCAGTGAACTGGAACCTACAGGAGAGTAAGTCCATCTTAATCTCATTTTCACTGAAGAAAAAGGCTAGAAACAAAGGGCTATAATATGTGATATATAAGGTTGCTAGAGTGTGTCATAGTGCACAGATTGCTGTGTGTGAAGCCAAGAAAACCTGACTTAGCTCTGGGACTGTGAAAGGTCATTTCACCTCTGTCTGCCCCAGTTTTCTCAGTTATAAAATGAAGCTATCAGTAACACCTACCTTCCTTGTAAAGATCATGAGATAACATTTGTAAAGCCCTTAGCACAATCTCTGGTAAGCAAGTAAGCTCTATAGAAATGCTATTATTGTTGATGTTACTAGTTCAACTTTCTGAATCTCTGTCAACTACAATTATAAGCTGAACTGGTCTTATAAGCATTGATTCACCAGTGAGGTGTTCACGTCACAGAACTTTCTATTCATAAGTTCTTTAGCTTCTTTCACTGCTACCAGATGGCAGAGAGGATTGATAGAACAACTTGAGATACATAGGATAGTAGTTAGGACACTGGACTTGGAGCCAGGAAGACCTCAGCTCACAGCTCACTTCTGATACTTGTGTCAAGTTCCATCACTTTTCTACACCTTGGTGTCCTTGTCTGTAAACTGCAGTGTGTGGACTCTAAAGCTCTTCCAGCTCTAGAGCCACAGTGCTGTTAACCTCATTATACTTTGTCATGTAAGCATGTTGTCCTACTCTCTTTCCACTATGTGAGTTTCATCAGAAGCAAAAAGAAAGAAGATTATTCCACAGAAAGTTGTCAGGAATTTCAGGGAGTTTCTAAAGGATAAAATCCTCTCTTGGATCAAGAAAACAGGCTCACACTGACCTTATCATCCTGGGCTGATAAATTATGACAATATCCACATTATGAAAAATGTGGATTTTGAATAAAAGCTGTGTCCAAAATGTTTCTGCAAACTAATAAGTCTGTGACACAGAGGAAAGCACTCTTAACATATAGGAAAAGGAAATTGCAAGCTTGAAATTTTGACTCTGTAGTTTTATGTATAATCCTAAATATTTTGGAACTGCTAATACATTAGAGCAGTGGTGTCAATTTCAAATAGAAATGGAAACCACTCAATTAATCATCTCCGGTGGCTACATATTGACTTAAAAAACCACATGTTATCATTATGTATGTTCCATTGTATTTTTGTTTGTTTTGTTAAATATTCCCAATTACATTTCAGTGTGGTTTGGGGGCCACACTGGGGAATGTTAAAGGCCACCATGCACTTGGGGATTGCATGTTTGACATGTCTACATTAAAGCAGGATGCCAAATAGCATACTGAGTGACCAAGAATCTGGTGATGAAGTTCACAAGAAGCAGATCCATTATATAGTTATTGTTTATATTCCTGAGAAAGTATAGTTCATTGAAACAATAAAGCAAATAACTTTCAATAATTCTAGGACCAGTGCAGACAAGTGCTGCCAAGAGTTCCAAGAGGCAGAATATGGTGACAATCATTAGATGCCATTAGCAAGATTCCAGAGATTTACATAGCACGATATGAGACTAAATTTAATAAGATGAAACTAATGAGACACATGAAAAGTCTTATACTTGGATTCAGAAAATTAGCTATGAAGCTGTACTTATGAACGTGCAAGATTAGGGAGAAATGGAAATTGTCTACAGCTACTAAATGACAATTTGTATGAAAAAGATCTAGAAATGTTAGTAAACTTTAAACTCAATATGAGTCATCAGTGTGATGTCTCAGCCAAAAAAACTAATACAAACTTGGATTGCATTAAGTGAATTCTCATGTCCAGAATGAGGGAGGTGTAATAATCCCCTTGTCTTCTTCCCTGGGCAGACCACATCTAGATTATTGGACTGTTCTGGGCACCACATTTGAGGAAAGGCATTGGTAACTTGAAAAGCTTCAGAGAGAGGGCAGTCCAGACAGCTGCTGTGCTCAGGGTCATGCCAGGAGAGTTGCCTGAATGATTTGAGGAAGTTTAGCCTGGAAAGGAGAAGGTAGGGAAGATAAAAGCTAAAGGTATGGGGTACCTAGGTAGCACAGTGCACCAGCCCTGAAGTCAGGAGGACCTGAGGTCAAATGTGGTCTCAGATACTTAACACTTCCTGGTTGTGTGACCCTGGGCAAGTCACTTAACCCCAATTGCCTCAGCTAAAACGTATATATGCTAAAGGTACATAGAAAAGAGCTGGGGGTGTTTAGCTTGTAGAAAATAAAACTTAAATGCCATCCTCATCCAGAAGGAGAACTATGGAGACTAAATATGGATCAAAGTATCCTATTTCCACCATTTTTTGTTTGTTTTTTCATTCTCATGGTTTTTCTCTTTTATTCTGATTTTTCTTTGACAACATGAATAATAGGGAAATATATTTAAAATGATAGTGTATGTGTAATCTATATCAGATTGTTTGGGAAGAGGGAGGGAAAAGAGAAAAAAATTTGGAACTCAAAATCTAACAGAAATGAATGTTGAAAACTATCTTTACATGTAATTGAAAAAATAAAATACTACCAAGTTAAAGAAAAAAAAACAAAACAAAACTTAAAAGACAGAGGGATAGCTTTCTTCAGGTATTTTAAAGTCTCTCCCATGGAAGAGACATAAGATTTGTTCTACTTATCCCAGCAGTAGAACTAGTAATAATATATGGAATGTTGGGAAAGGATTTTGGCTATATATTAGAAGACACTTCCAAGCTCTCCTCTTTCGAAATGGGCTGACCCAACATGTATCAAGTTCCCTCTCCATGGAAGTGTTCAAGTAAATACTAGATAACCTCTTGTTGAGAATGTTACAAAGGGAATTCTTTTTCAGGTATAGTTTGGATTAAATGACCTGAGGTAGTTTTCAACTCTGAGCTTCTGTGGTTTTGTGTTTATATGCTAGTGTAATCAGTAGGGTCTTGAAAAAGTCAGGTTTGTTTAACTAGGTTAGTGTTCCTCTCTAACTCCTTCTTTGTGTGTGTGTGCCAATGTTTATACAGGTATATCCCAGCTGTGGTTGATCACACTGCAGGCCTTCCTTGTCAAGGAACATTTATGCTTCACCAGGTATTAATAAAGGAGAAGGGGCTTGGGAGCAAGCATAGAAAGTGTTGAATAAAAGAATTCTCCCTTTCATGACAAAGATTTCTCCATAGGTAGTGAGGAGAGAGGGATAATAGGATTCCAGTAACTTTTTTTTCATAAATTTGGCTTTTCCTTTTAGCATTTTGCTGTATATCCTTGTAATTTTAAAGAAATTTGTAAATGACTTCTGAGTATGGTGGTGTAGCCATTCTGTTGAGGCTTAAGTAGGGGAATGAGCAACAATAGAGCTAAAGGCAATCTGATGTCCTCAGTATGTCTGGCATCAGTTTTCACAACATTTAAATATATTGTATCTCAATAACGTCAAGCAACTAGGTGATACATTTCTCACAAGCACACATAGTTGTTTAATATGGTTTGTACCATTCATATTGAAATATTTAAAGAAATTGTGCACTTGCATTCTAGATTACATCAATGGAGGAAGAAGTAGGAATGAAAATTGTTCCAGTTAAACACTTTTTGTGGTCCACAACTAGACTTTTCCTATGAGGATACTCTCAGGCCTGTTCTGTGAGGCAGGAAACTCAATGAGAATGTGTCTGTTTACCAGCTGGTGTCTCTCTTACACTTGTAATGGCTCAGATAGCACCCCCTCCCAGACAGTAGACTAGTGTGCAGGTGAGAGAAGTGCAGTTCTCCCTGATCCACCACTTTGCTTTTTTCACAGGGCATCCAGCGTAGGATCACAGTGACCATTATCCATGAGAAGGGCAGTGAGCTTCACTGGAAGGATGTTCGAGAGCTGGTGGTGGGTAAGTGCACCCAGGAGAGTGAAGAAATTGAGAAACACCAAAGAGGCCTTTTTTTGGCTGTAATTCCTAGACATTCCTTGACCAAGCCAGAGCTAGAGAGGATCAGTGTACTCAGAGACCTTATATAGGAACCTTAGCTCTGAAATTACTTTTATTCATTCCCTCCTTTTACTGTCACAGTAATCATTCATTCATTCAACAGATATATATTAATTACTTACTCTGTAAAAGCACTCTATTCAGGGACAATGGAAATTATTTTTAAAATTATAAAAACTCCCTTTATGAGCTCACAGTATCATTGAGAAAACAAAACCATACCTACTTTGTGTCCTCACATTCCTTCATGCTTTTGTTTGTGGTATTGTTTATGTCTGAAATGTCTTCTCTTTACCCTTTTCATCTGTTGAATTACAACTCATCACAACCCAATCACTACCTCCTGCGAAAAATTGGTTCCTATTGTTGCTGGTCAATAGTTTTTTCCTTCTGATCTCATGTAGTCTTTTGTTTTTTAGCTTTCTAATGCACTTACCATGTAATGCCATTAATTATTGTTATCTTTCTTTTCTCCCCTCTACTAAATTGTAATCTGTGAGGGCAGAACCCTTATCCTCTTAATTTTCTGTCTTCAATATGGCATGGCCATGTGCACCTCATTAATGAGTATCTTTTTATTGACTTACCAGTTCATTCTTTAATTCTTTAATTAGTTAAGTCATTGAGTGAGTAATGACAGAGAGTTAGGAAAAGTACAGATTAGAGTGCTCTGAAGCAATCAGGAAAGATATTGTGGATATGGTTAGGCTTGAGCCTTCATCATGAATTCAGTTCATTACAATACTAGTTAAGTGCCTACTTGATTCTGGGTCCTAAGTTCATCCACAAAATTATTGCCATCTGCTCAGGATATATGACATGTCTGTGGATAAGTAAATATTAGAGAATGTGAGGAGGAAGAAATTGTTAACATCTAAGGGAATAGTTAAGGGGACAACTGAGCTGAATTATTAGTAGTCTAGGACCAGAAAGTATTTATGTCAAGCTTTGGAATTTGGCTATCATTCTACAGGAAAATTGGGGAAAGGGGGACAGAGTAAGTAAAGGCTCTAGAATAAAGAAGGAATATGAATATTGTACATGAGCATTTTGGGGATTTTAATTAAATAATTTAATTAATTTGAGGGATAGGATAAGATGAATTCCCATAGACACGCAAGAGAACTTGCTCCTTATCTTTGCCACCAAAAATCCCCCACTTCCTCTGAAACTGCTAGCGCCTACCTTCTCTATCAATTTTTTTATTTGTGTTTATTTTAAATATACTTATTGCTCTATATTAGGATATAGACTTCTTGAGAGCAGGAATTATTTTGTATATTGACTTTTTTCCTTTAGTGCTTGCCATAACTAAGTCTTTAATGCTTCTTGATTGATTTAAATGCAGGTGACATTAGGGACAAAAAGAGTGGATGAATATAAGTTGTTTTACAGGAAGAAATGATGGAATTTTGTGATCAACTCCAAATGGGAGATGAAATGGAAGACTTGGGGATGATTTTGAAATTTTTAAGTTTGTGTTCACAGGAGAAGATTGGTACCATGGAAAGATATTGGAAAGGGGCCTGTTCTGTTCAAGAAAAGTTTGTCTTAGGAGACAAATTTGGGATGAAATTGTGCCATACACATAGATTGTTCCATATGTGTAGTTAGAAGTACCTTTGAATGAAAGGTCATAGAGTATTAGGGATAGAGAAAGACCTTAGAGATGATCTAGCTCATTCTAAAGATAAAAGAAATTAGGGCTCAGAGTGGAGGAATCACCATTCCCAAGTTTCCATTTGGTGAGGAGCAGACCCAGCATTTGGATACTCATTCTCCTCTCTTCCCAACTTCCCTCTTTCTTCCTAACCCAGGAGGAAAATCTTGAAAGGTGTCACAGTGGCAGAGGGGATCAAGGAAAAGCAGAGGCCTAAGCACTTAAAACAGTCAACCTGAGGAGCTCTCCTGGCTCTTGGAACTCTAGAATTTTGAATTTATTTAATGATTCGTAGTCTAAGAAGTTTACTTTTTTTTTGTCTTAGGCATGTATTCTGACAATAACAGAGCTTCCTTTTTCTTCAGGTCGAATCAGGAGCAAAGCAGAAGTGGATGAAGCTGCTGTTGATGCTATTCTCTCTCTGAACATTATTTCTGCCAAGTATCTGAAGTCTTCCCACAACTCTAGCAGGTAGGGCTCCAGAGAGTCCCTTGAGGTTATACTGAGAAGTGGTCAGTGTGCATTTTGAACCCTGCATCATAAAGGTTCCTGGGGCAGGGGTATCATTTACTTCCACTCTGTTTTCAGATGTCCTCAGGCTGCCACCAGAATAATTCTTCTATGTGTGTCTATGTAGTGATCAATATACAGATGGGAAAAGGTTTTTTTTTTTAATAAAATGAAGAGATTAGGAGAGAAGAGAGGGGGGTGAAAGCATCTGCATGTTATCTAGAGAATTAAAATAAAAATAAAGCATCACTAAGGTTATACTTTTGTGAGCAATTGCTGTGGGAGAAAGGTGCTGTGGATAGCAATGTTCCTGCACAGACACATTTCCCCCTACTCCTCCTATCCCTTCCGTGTTTAAGGAAGCCTCTTGTGGGTAGTTGTGACTGCTGCTGCTGTTTGAAAGAAATGTGTTGATCCTGTTCATTGCCATCCTCTTTGTCTTGGTTCACAGTGGTAAATCTACACATAGATCTCTTTGACCTAGCATGACTGATGTAAAGATCTTTTTGTCTTTATTTTTAAAATCATTTGGATTTCCTTTTCCCAGTAAGGTTAATCATTGTAAATGTCTTGATTAAGCAACCATCTTCTTTCCTTCTGTCAGACTGTAATTTCACAGGGTTTCACAAGCCAGTTTAATAGAAGGGTTTCTTTTTGCCTGAGAAAGACCAAACTGTTTGTTGTAGGGAAGCCAGAACTTCTTGATCTTCTCCATGGTGAGGGAGAGCAATTTGCTTATTTTTGAAAATGTGTTCAAAATAAATGAGCCTATGTTAATTTATTTTAGATCATTTCCTTTAACCTATTAATATGGAAGTGATCATCATCTGGGGAAGACACTGCCTCTTCCTGTATCCTAAAACCTTTTGCACTTTAAGAATCTTTTTGTATACTGATTGTGTCATAAGTCAGTGATGAGGTTAAGTATGTTCATAAATGCCTTAGGACAAAGAGAAATCAAAAAATTCAAATTATGTTTGAAGAGCAAGAGGCAGAAACTGACTGAACCCATTCGGCATGTCCAGGCTGGTAAGCGGACCTTGTTGCTTTGAAGCTAGACATCCCTGTGTGTGGACTGCCCTCTGCTACCAGTAATTGGTATTCATCAGCATTTTATCTCCGGGAGTACCGCACTGCTTGCAAAATGCATCGAGAGAGAAGCTTGAAGTGTTGGCAAAGTTCAAGAGGCCTGTCCTGTCCGTGTCTAGAGATGGCACCCCCATCCTGCAGGCCAAGAGAAAACTACATCCAGGGAGAATGGATTTTCATTTACACTTAGCCAGCACTTACTTATTTCAGGGCCCCCAGGATTGTCTTTCTTAATGTTACATTATAGATTAGATCCTTCCCTCCCTACACTTCTCATTGTCACTTTCTGCTGGACTCTGGCAGCTCCAAAGAGGGCTGGGAGCAGGAGGATGGGGAGAGGCCACCACCACCCTCTTCCCACCCCCGGGGCCAGGGGCCTTAACCAAGCCAGGTTCCCTATCTGATCAAGGGCTTTGGGGCATTCTCTTAGCTAAGTGTCTACACAGTTGTTTTCTAATTATTTTTTCTTTGCTTATCAGGAGATTTTTTTTTTCTCTTTTCTTTTTTGTTTTATACTTTTCTGCTTTCTTGTCTTGCTTTTGGCTGCACTAACAAGAGCTTTTTCTGTGTTTTTGCAGGCTCTTTCTTGATAAGGATATGCCTAGGTATTTTTTGTTTGCTTCTTATGCACATAAAGTTTTATGTTTAGCAGAATGCTCTGCCTTATGTTGTTATAATTGTACTTTTAACTCCTAGTATTTTTCCTTCTGCAAACCTCTCAGCTGATATTTAAGATATAGTATCTGGGGACAGCTAGGTGGCGCAGTGGATAGAGCACCAGCCCTGAATTCAGGAGGACCCGAGTTCAAATGTGGTCTCAGACACTTAACACTTCCTAGCTGTGTGACCCTGGGCAAGTCACTTAATCCCAGCCTCAGGGGTGGGGGGGGGAAAGATATAGTATCTGTGTTGTTTTTTATTATTCTGAAGTAATTCTCTTTCTCCACAGAAATTCTGTAATTCACGAACACAGTATAGCATGTGGATGATTTACTACTTTTTACATGTGCTAAACTTGCCCTATTTTATTCCTCTGTCTCTTTATAAGTGATCTTGCTCTTAATTTACTCAGTGGGAGATTTTTGAGTAAATTTCATACTACTTCCCAGTCTTATTATTTGAAAAACAAATTGTTCCCAGTATTTGTTTAGCCCTAATTCACAATTCCTCACTCTTTGATTTATCTAAACCAAAAGCTAGAGAGGTTTGCTGTTGATTCTTCCTTAGATTGTGAGCTCCTTGAGGGCAGGGGTTGTCTTTTGTCTCTTTGTATTCCCCAGGGCTTTAGCATAGTGCTTAACACATAGTAGATGCTTCATAAATGTTTAAGTTGTGGTTATGTTGTCCTTTCTTGTTTCTCTGATGTTATAGCAGAGTCGGATCTAGCTGTCACAGAACCTGTGAAAAGGACTATGCTTAAAATGTTCTTTCTTTGATGACTGAGACTTCTTTACCCTGTTGACCCACATGTTTTTGGAGCAGAACCAAAGTTCTGGTTGTGTTATATTGGAAACTTTCTATAACTGTTTTGCTTAATCTAGTACCCATTTTTTAAACTACCAGGTATTTTTCATTAGGTAAATAAATTGACTTGTCTCATCTTTAACCTTTGGCTTAAGTTAGTAGTTTGATGTATTATCTATTGTGCTTAGGATAACTTGTCATGAACCTTTCAGAGAAGTCTGTCAGCTGTGCCTATAAAGTCAGGAGAGTTTTAGGAAATACAAATTAAGCCATAAACTTCAAGGAGGAGGATTGTAGCTCTCCCTAGGAGACCTGTGCCTTTTTTCCACCAATACTGGCATGATTAAAAGTATCTCCAGGAGAGTCATTGTAAACAACACTCTAAAACCATTATTTTATTGCTGTCCTTTGTCTGTTTCTCTTTCTCTTCTTTTCTTTCTCCTCTCTTCCCTTTGCACCCCACCTCAGAAAATTAAATTTGTCTAATTTAATTGCTCAAGAAGATGACTATCCACTAAGTTAAAGCTCAGAAGAACCCTTCAGAGGACATAGGGTCCAAGTTTTCAGCTTATCTGGGAGCTCACAGGAACTCACCAAGAAAAAGGGACCTTCTCTGGGGCATACAGCTAGGAAGGGATAATAACACTTGCACTTAAGCTCAGATCTCCCGAGCTGCTACAGGCTTTGAAAACACTTTTCCCAAAGGAACTCTATGCAAAAGTGCTTGCTTGAAAGGAAGGTCATCAGGAGGAATCCAGAGCTTTCACTGTTCTTTTGTGTGTTTGCCCTAACTCTTTTGCCTTATTCTACTTGACACAAGCATAGAAATAGGACCCTGAATTATAGAAATGCCAAGTTCTTTTCTACTGAGAACTGGAAGTTTTTGCCTCACTAATTTTGAATCATGTAACCCACCTAATGACACTAATAAAGCCAGACTAAATACTGGAAATTATGTAAAATTTATGTATAGTAGTATAAGAATTTGCAATATTGAATCATTCAGCAATATTTCCATTCTGTTATGAAATATAGAAAGTCAAAAAGAAATTTTGTATCCTGGATTACTTGGAGATAAATTGAAACTTTCATTAAATTTTAGTTATCCTGAATCATGTGAAAGAGAATTTGGCCTTAAACACAGTTAATTGAGTACAAGATTTATTCAGAAGAGACTTAGGTTTCCCTTTGTTAGTCAGTCTGTCTGTCTGTCTGGGTATGTCTCCCCCCGCCCCGCCCCTTCCTTCCCTCCTTTTCTCCCCTTCTTTGTTGTTCTCTCCCATATTTTCACTCCCCCTCCACTTTTAGTGTTGTTTGTTGATGTGCTTTCATTGCCCCTCTCTCTCTTAAGAGAAAGACAGAGCATATTGCCAGTGTCCGTAAAGAATTTTAAATAAAACTACAATTACAAAATGCAATCAACAGTCTCTATCACACTGGCATGAAAATCTAGAAACTGAAGATTCTAGAGACCTCTTTGGCAGTCATATTTAAATGGGGCATAGATGTTTAGAGAGTTAAATAGCAGTGCCAAGGATTCATTGCTCCAGAAGGCTTGGTAAAGGTTTCTTTGGTTTTGTTCTCATAGGTTAGGGAGGAGGTAGGAAGGAATTCTCTAGAAGGATAATGCAGTTTACCTTGTGGAGACCTCCTGAGGGAACCTTATTCTTAAGTCCTGAATCATTTTTCTCCTCTGGGACTTAAAATTTAGCAACTCAAGAAATGGAAGACAACATTGGGAATTATTCAATAAAATGTTATAGAGATTTTGGCAGAACTTGAAAGCTAAATAATTGTATCAAAGTATGTGAAAGAAAAGATTCCTTTTCCAGATCCACCAAGAAGCTCTCTACTTAAACTCTCTTCCAATCCCCTACTGAAAGGTCAGTAAGGAACATTCAGTTTTCTCCGTGGGAATGGGCAAGAGACATAAGAACTTTAGTAGTGTTCTTCATGAACAAAATTTCATGTTAGTGTAGTTTCTATTATATTAGTAAATGCATTTCAGTGAATTATTTGGCAGGTTAACATGCTATTTTAACTAGCAAAGACTCTTATTTGTAAATAAGCATTTAAAGAAAAAAATTCCCATCCCTAAGGTTTTCTTGGTATAGGGACTTACTAGAGAAGAATTTCCTTTATCATGTGATTCACACACAACCTCATATTTGCTCTGTAGTTTGTAATCTTAGGTCACTGAAAAATTTAAATGACTTGCCCAGACTTACACATTTAGTTTACATCAAAGGTAGCATTTGATCAGTGCTATCCTAACATAGAGTCTTGCTACTACCTCTCAAAATATAATTTTCTATATTTGTTATATTCCCCATCTTAATCACTCCCCCAAAATATGATAGTGATTTTGGAAGCTTGTTGAATACAGACCCTTCTTCTGGATTATCTAAGGCCCAAGACAACTGGATGGCATATTAATTGGGTCCCTGGAGATATGAAGAGTAAAGTTTACAAATTGAGTATTTATTTCTAATACTTTTTAATAATTGACAAGGATACTCATGTGTTCTTTCTTTTCTCCACTCATTCCCACTCCCGTCCCTTTATCTCTCAGATCTTCCAGTCTTCATCTCCCAGATCTTTTTGTCTCTCTCAAAGGAGGAAGACAAGTTGATTATAGACCAAGAATTGCTTAATGAGTTTTAGTGCTGATCTGAATGTATTTTTTGCTTTTTCAACATTGCTGGAATTAGGGCTATGCTCTGATGAACTTGAAGAACCATTTGCTAAATAATAAACTGAAGGTTTTAGGGGACATTTCCTGGAACATATTATATAACATCCTGACAGGTGCACTAGCATGTTATTTGATAATGATGCTTCCTGGTCCTAAGTGCTCATAGATTCCCTTGGGTCACACTTCCTCTTTGTACTTACTTCAGGACCTTCTATCGTTTTGAGGCTGTGTGGGACAGCTCTTTGCATAACTCCCTTTTACTGAACCGAGTGACCCCTTACGGAGAGAAGATCTACATGACTCTGTCTGCATACCTAGAGGTGAGCAGGTCTTGATTTTTTGTGTTTTGTGTTTGGGTCAGAGATACTGGACACGTATTCAGACCTGATAATGGAAATGCACTGTATCAGGAGAGCAATAAATGCTGAGAAAAGGGTCAGATGGTGGGCTTGTGCCTTTACAAAAGTATACCACATGGTGAAGCTTTCTTTAGTCATTTTTTGCTATGACTGATCTGGGTGTAGTACATCAAGGGACATGTCACATCATTACCTAGAAGTCAGTAACCCACCTGTCTTCAGGTTTTATCCTTATGACATGTATTAGCAGTGTGTGACTGTCACTTTAATCTGTTCAGCATGGGATATTTCTTTGAAACCAGAAGCAATAGCCCTCTTGTCCATCTGTATGGGTACAATGAATTCCCACCCCAGACCCCCCTGACACAAGTTAAACCACGTGTGTGTGTCTTTTGTTAAAGCTGTGACTTTTATTATGGTTTAAGCTTTAGCATCCCAATAAAATTATTATTCTTAGAATGTGTCCTTATAGTTGTGGACTAAACCTGCATTTGGCTATCCTCTATGGAAGCAGCCTGAAAATAGCCTAAAAATAATTTGAAAACAGTAACACATTTTGAAAGAGCAGTGCTTGAGGGTACACAGTAAACACTCAATAAATACATGTTGATTACTTGAATGAATTAGCAGATTATGAAACTGTAAACATGCCAAAGTCAGTGCCTAGTCCCCATGGTCCCATCTGTCTTGGTGTGCCACTAAGAACACTGCTTTAATAGTTATTTATTTAGCTCCTTTTATGTACCCCACACTGAGTTAACTGCTTCAAGTAGAAAGTGCAAAACTCCAAGGAGTTTGCAGTCTGACATAGAAGTTGACTACTTGTTTGAGGAGTCATTGCAAAAATCTTCTCTTGTCCCATAAAACTAAAACTTGTCTCAATACAATTTTCCTTCTATAGTACTCAGGCCCCACTAATTAATTGTATGTAGCATGCCTATATTTCAGTCCTTAGCATGTTTTTGTCTGCTTCCAGCTTGACCATTGCATTCAACCAGCTGTGATCACTAAAGATGTTTGCATGGTCTTCTATTCGAGAGATGCCAAGATCTCACCACCACGTTCTCTTCGCAGCCTATTTGGGAGTGGCTACTCCAAGTCCCCAGACTCGTAAGTTTTTACAAATGGTCCAGTCTAAATTATTCTTGCAATAATTAAGTTGAATCCATTCCATTCTAATGTTCCCTTAATATGCTATTGCAAGGCTAGTACTAGGAAGTCCTTTTTAATCACTGATAAATTAGTATGATGGTTTCAAAAATAGCTTTTTGAAAACAAAATTTACCTACATATTTTCATTTTTTAAATGATTGGGGCAGCTAGGTGGCGCAGTGAATAGAGCACCAGCCCTGAATTCAGGAGGACCAGAGTTCAAATCTGGTCTCAGACACTTAACACTTCCTAGTTTATTACTCATTGACTCTGGTGGACATAGCCCAACCTAGTAAGCCCAGAAAAAGCAGTGGTAACCAGACCATTGACTCTTCTTCCAATCCAACCCTTGAAGCCATTGTCCAGGGTGCACCCTTTGTGGGAATATGACCTGACAGCTGCTTCTGCTGGTGCTGTAACTCTTGCCTTCTGGCAATCAGAACTACTAAAATTCTTTTCACCTCAGAGTCCTTCACATCATTAAATGGTTCACTATCAGAAACAGGGTGTGTTTTACGAATGGAAATCTATATTAAAGATTGCCACTCCTTTGCTGTTGTACTCCAATGACTACTAGACTTTTCTGACTCACAGCTGGAACTTCCTATATTTATTGTCTCTCCATTTGAATATCATTCAGTCAGTAAACACATATTAGGCACTTTCTGTGTGCCAAGCACTATGCTAAACACTGGGGATATAAAAAGAGTTACATTTTAATACTCATTGACTCTAAAAAGACAGTGCCTTCCTTTAAGGAGTTCACAGTTTAATGCAGGGAAGCTTCTTGAGATCAAGATCTGTTAGCATGTTTTATTTGTTACCCCAGTACTTTGTGCAAAGAAAGCATTTAATAAATGATTTTGCACAGCTCTTTGTGACCGTCACCATCTATTAAATCTATCTCTTTGATAATACATTCCAATATATTGCCAGTAATCAGATCTAGTTCCCTGGCCTCCTTCTGAAGCATAAGGCTCCAAAACAGCTATAAACATGATACTTGGCCACTATGTACCTCAGTTTCCTCATCTGTGAAATAGAGGCAACAATACTCACACAATTTTTCAAATGATTGTTGGGATAACATATATTGTATATTGTAAGATTCCATGCAAACATTGTAATTATTTCTAAAGTGCTTTTGATTATCTTTGAGAGGGATGATCATTTTTACAGAGGTAAACTGACATCTTGTGTGAAAGAGAAATTATGTTTTTTCATATTTCTGTTATGAAAATTAATGAGATTATTGTGGTTTGTTTTCTTTTTAAATAGAAACCGTGTAACTGGAATTTATGAACTCAGTTTATGCAAAATGGCAGACACAGGCAGTCCTGGTAAGTAGCTGTCATTTTTGCATGGTGTTACACTTACTCAGGGGTGCTCTAACCACATAGATTAGTAGAGTTACATTGTTCCAGAAAACTCGAAAATGTCCATTTGGGATAAAAGAAAATGAAACGAATCATAAACAAAAATTGTATTTTATTGTAGCGGATCTTCTCACAAGTTCTATTGAGAGTGGAGGTGGCTTTCTCTTTTGTTATACTGCAGCACAATTTTGAGTCATCCAGTGAATGATATGCATACATAGAATACTGCATATCTTAGAAATTAAAAATGAATTAAAATGAACTTGCTTTGGAAATTTGATTCCTGGAGAGAATTGACAGCACATTGAGATATCACAAACCCCAAAAGAATCATTGCCATTTAGAAAGATTAAAGTGTCTTCTAACTGCTCTCAAAGCATATATTTTGGTGTAAGTTGATTGCTTTTATCACTAGCTTCATGGACTGAAAGAAATCTTCACATTCTCTGTTAATAGTATCAGAGAGAGCAAAAGGACCTTAGCTGAATGATGAGAACTTTTCAATTTTTAGCTGATTGTCACCTTTATAGGAAACATGTTTAAAGAGAAACCACTGGACCTGAGTTCAAATCAGGTCTCAGACACTTACTAGCTGTGTGACCCTGGGCAAGTCACTTAACCTCAAATTGCCTCAGCCAAAAAAAAAGAAAAGAAAAGAAAAGAAACCAGGATTTCATATGCTTGGTTCATATAGAAAAGATGGAGCCTTTGATTTGAAATTAAGTCTTTATAAAGTACTACTTTATAGCAGAAGTTTTTAAGGGGGGAGGTTAATTTTCATTTTTTTTTTTTTTACATCTATTCCCTTCTAGAGAATAATCTCATAACAAAGAATAAAAAGGAGGGAAAGAAAAGTACTCAACACAAAACAGCAAAAAAGTCTCATAATATATTCAGGGCTTCACATGCAGAGTCCTCAACTTCTGCAAAGAAACTAAGGGCAGCTCCTTCTTTGGTGCCAGTTTTGGCAATTACAGTTTCAAAGTGTTCAATTTCAATAAGTTGTTTTGTTGTTCTGACTTTTTCCATTGACATTGTTACAGTCACTGTGTATCCTTTCTCTGGTTCTGTTTATTTCATTTTAAATCAGTTTATAGAAGTCATTCCATACTTCTTTGTTTTTCATAGCATTTCTTATAGCACAACCCTGTTCCATTAACTTTGTGTAGCACAACTTATTTATCCTGCCATCCCTCCCAGTCAGTGGGCATTTGCTTCCTTTTTTTGTTACTTTATAAAGTTCTTCTAAGGATGAATTTTTTGATGTGTTATAGTTGGCTTGGTGTTTTGTTTTTATTTTTCCATTTCCCTCCTTAGGCTTGACAGTGAATTCTAGGGAACATACCTTCCAAGATTGGTGGACTAATTCACAGTTCCACTAAACGTGCAAATGTGGTTTTAAAAAAAAAAAAGTAGGATTTTTTTTTCCTTTTTTTGGGGGGGAGGGGGAGAAGGAAGGGATATGAGAGGTCAAATAGAATTTGCTTAATCTCCAAGTCTCTGAAAAATCAGTTTCCAAGCCCAAATTGCTAAATTAGTGGATCATTAATTTTCTGTAGACTAAGGAAGATATAAATTTGTAAAAATGTGTTCTGAAATTTTTCTACTTTCTCCGTTTTAGGTATGCAAAGAAGGAGGAGAAAAGTTCTGGATACATCTGTGGCATATGTCCGGGGAGAAGAGAACCTAGCAGGTTGGAGACCCAGAGGAGATAGTCTTATTCTTGAGCATCAGTGGGAACTGGAGAAATTAGAGCTTCTGCATGAGGTATCAGAAGATTGGGATCCCTTTGTAAATCAGGGCTTTCAGAGAATCTTTTCAAAGTGAGAGATATCACAGAAAAACAGTTTTGAGAAGTGAAAACTCCTTTACAGCCATCCTCTCACATTATAAAGAAATCATGTAGATGTGGGGGAGTGGTGTTTGGAGGAATTTGACGTGTTTAGCCTTTGTTGGGTTTCCTGCTTTCTGGGGGAGGGGAAAGGGGGGAAGTGAGGGAGAAAAATATATAACACAAGGTTTTACAAGGGTGAATGTTGAAAACTATCTTTGCTTGGTTTTGAAAAATAGAGAGCTAGTATATTAAAAAACAAAATGAAAAATAAAATCTTTATAATTGCTTCCAAAAAAAAAGAAAGAAATCATGAATTTGATGTTCATTCATTCAATCATGTCTAACTCTTCATGACTCACATCAGGCTCTTCTTTCTTCTATCTCCCAAAGTCTCTTCAAGCTCATGTTCTTTACTTCCATGGCACTATCTATGCTTCTCATCCTCTATAGTCCCTTTTTCCTTCACTCTTTCCCAACATCATGAGCTTTTCCAATGAGTCCTGTTTTCTTATGTTGCAGCTAAAGAATTTAAACTTAAGTTTTGGTATTTGTCTTTCCAGTAAATAATATGAATTAATTTCTTTAAGCATTGCCTAATTTTTTTCACCTTGCTGTGCAAGGGACTCTCAAAAGTCTTATTCAGCACCCCAACTTGGAAAATGTCAATTTCATGGCACACAGCTTTCCGTATAGTCCAACTTTCACAACCATACAATGCTACTGGGAAAACCATAATTGTTGCAATATGGACCTTTGTCACCAAAGTGACGTCTCTGCTTTGTAGCATGCTGTCCAGTTTTGCCATACCTTTACTTCTAATGAACAAATGTCTTTTTAATTTCATGGCTGCATTCTCCAACTGCAGTAATCTTGAACTGAAGAATACAAAATCTTACAACTTCCATTTCTTCTCCCTCTATTTGCCAGGAAGTGATGGGACCACTTGTAGCTTTTTAATTTTTTTAATGTTTAAAGTTAAGCTTCAAAATAGCTTTCACACACTCCTCTTTCATCTTCATCAAGAGACTTCTTAATTCTTTTTCACTTTCTATTATTAGATTAGTATTGTCTGCATATCTGAGATTGTTGATATTTCTCCTGGCAACCTTAATTCACGCTTTTGATTCATCCAGGTTGGCATTTCCCATGATGTACTCTGTACCCAAATTAAATAAAGGGACTATAGACAGCATTGTTGTACTCCTTTTCCAATCTTGAACCAATCAGTGGTTCCATGTTTGATTCTGTTACTTCTTGGTCCATATACACGTTCCTTTGAATACAAATAAATGAGCTAGTATTCCTATCTCTTTTAGAATTTGCCATATTTTATTGTGATCCACATCATCAAAGGCTTTAGTTTAGTCAATGAAGCAGAAATAGATGTTTTTCTGGAACTCTTTACTTTCTCCATAATCCAATGTATGTTGGCAATTTGGCCTCTAGTTTCTCTGATTCTTTAGAAACCTAGCCTATACTTCTGGTAATTCTTGATTCACATACCTAGCTTGCAGAATCGTAAACATAGTCTTGCTGGCATGTGAAATGAGTTCAGCATTCTTTAACTTTGTCCTTTAGGATTTGAATATAAATTGTTTTTTGTTGTTTTTTTTTTTCCAATCCTGTGACCAAATTAAGTTTAACAGCAAAATCTTTTAGGATTTTAAATAGCTCAACTAGAATTCTGTCACCTCTGCTAGCCTATGATCAGTAATGTTGCTTCCTAAGGTCCAACTGACTTCATTCTCCAAGGTGTCTGGCTCTTGATCAGTAACTGTACCATCAGTGAATGTTGAAAACTATCTTTGCTTGCGTTTTGAAAAATAGAGAGCTATTATATTAAAATATATTAAAAAACAAAATGAAAAATAAAATCTTTATAATTGCTTCCAAAAAAAAAAAGAAAGATTCCTTAGGTATGCAATTGAAAAATATCAATTTCATGGCACACAGCTTTCCCTATAGAACAATTATGTTCCATTAACTTTGTGTAGCACAACTTATTTATCCTGCCATCCCCCCCAAATAGTTCTTTTGAATATTTCTGCTGACTCTTTTTAATCTCTTACTTCTGTTAAGTCACTTTTGTCTTTTATCATGTCTTTTATCATTTTTATATGATGCATTCCCTTCATATCTCTGATTTTCTAGATGAGATCTTGTCTTACCCATCTGTTGTTTTCTATTTCTTGGCTTTGTTTATTAAAAAAAAACCTTAATCTTTCCTTGCTATTCTTTAGAATTCTGCATTCAGTTAGATGTATCTTTCCTTTTCTCCTTTCTCTTTCCTTCTTTGATTATTTGTAAAGACTTATCAGGCAGCCATTTTGCTTTTTTGCTCTTCTTTTTTTGTAAGCATGGTTTTTATCATTGCCTGCTGTATAAATATTGCAAATCTCTTTCCATACTTCTTCAGACCAGATCTAATCCCTTAAATCTATTTATCACCTTCACTTCCTATTCATAAAAGAAATATATCTAAATGGTCTGAGAGTTTTCCCTACTTTCTTCGATTTAAGTTTGAATTTTACAATGAGATACTCATGATCTGAGCCACATGCAGTTCCAGGTCTTTTTTTAACTGACAATATAAATCTTCTCCACCTTGGTCTGCAAATTCTATAATCAGTCTGATTTTGTTATTGTCCATCTAGTGATAGACTTCCCTTATGGTTGTTAGGGGAAAAAAAGTGTTTGCTATGACCAGCTAATTGTCTTGACAAAACTCTTATTAGTCTCTGCCCTTTTTCTTTTATACTCCAAAACCAACTTTCTTGTTATTCCAGTTGCCTTTTGACTTCCTGCTTTACCATTCCTCTCCCCTATGATGAATGTGACATCTCTTTTTTTATTTTATTTCTATAACATGTCATAGATATTTTGTCATGTTTGGCATCAGTAGTTGTAGCATAGATTTGTATTACTGTGATATTTAACTATTTGTCTTGGTTTTAAACAGATATCATTTGGTCATTTTTGAGATTATACCCCAGTACTGCTTTTCTCCCCCTTTTATTAGTCAAGAGGATTCCTGCATTTCTTCTAAGGAATTCTTGCCCATAATAATATATCTACTGAAAAGTCAGTCATTCCTGTCCATTTAAACTCACTATTGATATTGAAGTTTAATCTTTCCATCTTTTGTTTGACTACATATAGTTTACCTTGTTTCATAGAACTTACATTGCTGGCTCCTGTGCACAATATTGATCTTTTTAGCATCAGATTTTTGTTTCCAGACCCCTTAGTAGCTAATTAGAGCTACTTGTAATTGTCATCCACTCTTCCTCAGTATTGGACACCTTCTAAACTGAGGGACCTATCTTCTGGTGTTATCTCTTTTATCATTTTAATACTTTCCATGAGATTTTCTTAGAAAAGATACTGGAGTAGTTTGCCATTTTCTTCCACTGTGGATCACTTGTCAGAACTTCTGACCTGGCCATCTTAGATAACACTGCCTGGCATATTTTGTAGTTCCATTGATCTACACAAAAGCTCCTCTGCTAGGAGGGGAAATCATGGATATTCTCCTACTTATTTCTGGTTGCTTTATATCCACTCTATCCAAATTTGTAGCCATTCTTAAGTTTTAGATAAAACAAAGCTATACCGTGCTAGTAGATCATGCCTTCTTGTTCCCCTCTCTTTGTTTCTAATCATTGAAATTTCTGTGGCCATTTTTAGGTAGAAAAGACTCGTCATTTCCTGCTGCTCCGTGAGAAGCTTGGCGATAGCATCCCCAAATCCCTAAGTGATTCACTGTCTCCCAGCCTCAGCAGTGGAACCTTGAGCACCTCCACCAGCATCTCTTCTCAAATCTCCACCACCACGTTGGAGAGTGCAGTCACCCCAAGTGAGAGCAGTGGCTATGACTCAGCTGACATCGAGAGTTTGGTGGATCGGGAGAAAGAGCTGGCAACTAAGGTACCAGTCAGACTCATAAACTGACAATGTAGGGGACTAGGAAAGAGTGCTCTCTCGTGGGGGAAGGGGTGCACTTTTTACTTGTAGTCCTTGTTTATTAGCTTCTACTTCCTCCAAGACCTTATCATCATTTAACCTTGTGAGTCACTGTGCTCAGTTTTATTCAAAATTCTTAGGGGATCCCAAGAATCCTCCAACTGTAACTGCATCATTTAATGTAATGTAATTGTTCAAGTTTCCTGTGGAACTCTTTGCTTCTTGCTACATTTGTCCCCCATTCATTAAATACCTTCTGTATTCAGTGTACTCTGTGAGACACTGAGAAAAAGAAAGAAAAGTATCAATGGAATTTTGTATCAATGGAATTTGTGGTCTGTCAAGGCAAGTGCAGCACATAGACCAATGTGGGCGCCTGTGCAATAGCTCAAGGAAAGACTAGGCTGAGCATGAGGAAAGTAAAGGGAAAAAGGGTTTCTGACCAGCACAAGGTAGTCCCAATGAAGGATTCATGAATGACTGGTGAATTGGGCTGTGGAGGAGGAAGTGGGGGAAAGTAGGGAGGTGGGCCAACCAACGCCAAGATGATCAAGGCATTCCAAGCGTGAACACTTTTAGATGCCTAATCCTGGCTAAGGTGAAGGATTGTATGAAGGTAAAGTTAGTAAATGTGTAATTGATATTCTGAGGCTTTAGTAATTGTACTTTTCCTTTTTCTTGTTATGTGTCTGGGGATCTTCTGAGGTATGTTTTGTTTCTCTTCTCCAGTGCCTGCAACTTCTCACCCACACTTTCAACCGAGAATTTAACCAGGTGCACAGTAGCATCAGTGACTGTAAGGTGAGCAAATTGCTTAGTCCCCTAGTCATCATTGTAATATATTAATGACTTTTTTTCTCCAATTCACCTTACTTTTCCATCTCCCAAATTATCTGTTTAATTCTTTTCCTTATTTAGGCATACCAATATTTGCTGAGCTAGGTGAGGTCAGTTAAGAAATCAGCTCCTTGTGTTTGTTCCTACATTTTTAGACCAGGAGCTTGAATTCCTAAACCCCCAATAAAAACATCATTGAGGGACTGGGGAAAAGGCGTTCCCTATCTCCTTAGTGGAGAAAAGTGTTTGTCAGCCTTCAACAGAGGAAGTTGAAAAGACTTATTCATTTCAATGAACACTTAATAAGTACCTCATATAGAAGGGTGTTAGGCAGGAGAGCTGCAAAGATAAAAATGAAACAGTCCCTGTTCTCAAACAGGTTATGTTCCATTGGGAGGAGATGCTCACAGATAAATAAATGCACAGTATTTTCAGGGGGGAGACAAAACAACCGAGGTCATCCTGAAAAGTCCTTCGTAGAACAGGGGGGAGTCTGAACTTATTTCTATGACCTTATTTTTTAAAGTCTTTAAATAAATGTATTTCAGTCTAATTGATTTCTTTTGTAATCCAATGTATTTTATTTTGTGTGTTTTTAAGCTATGATTCTAAGTCTTTTTGAGTTGTTTTTCTTTACGTTGTCCTTTTGTAAACTGTTGGTCTGGTTCTGCTCACCTTACTCTGAATTAGTATCTCAAATTTTCTGAAATTGTCTCTTGGATCATTTCTTATGGTATAGTCATGTTCCATTACATTCATGCTCTACAATCTGTTCAGCCATTAAGGGGCTTACTTCTTTTGCTTCCCTCCCCCCTTTCTATATCTCAGCATTTCAGTCTGAGTGTTATCCTATAAGCATCTCAAACTCAGCATGTCCAAAACAAAACTTATTTATCTTTATTCTAAAATCTCCCCTCTTCCCAAGCTTTCTTATTTCTGTACAAGGAACCACCGTTCTTTCTGGATCTCACATTTGTAACTTTGACATCATTTTTAACTTGTCATTCTCCTTCATTCCACATATTTAACCATTTGATGGTACTTGTCACCACTTCTCTGATCTCTGAGCCCTTCTTTCCACTCACATAGTCACCACTTTAATTCAGACCCTCATCTTGCCTAGATTACAATATCACATTCCTAATTGAACTCCCTGCCTCAAGTCTGTTCCCACACTCTGCTACCAAAGTGATTTTCTGTAAGCACAATCTGGCCCCTGGTAGAAATAGAATCTCCTTTGTTTGGCTTGTTAAATCTTTCACCATCTGGCTCCAACCCATCTTTCCTGATCTATCATCATCCTCTTTCATGCTCAGTTCAGCCAAACTGGGCTTTTCTTTCTTCCATCTAACATTTTCCATCCCCCTGATAGCTCCCTTCTTTCCTCTAATAGTACTCCTTGATAAACAACTTGGGGCTCTTTCCCCTTAACTACCGAGTATTTAAATCCATGTGTATTTATTCTTTCTCCTTTTGCCTGCCTTTCTTTTCTGTCTCTGATCTTTCTGCCTTTCTGTGTATGTATGTATGTATGTGTGTGTCTTTCTCTCCTCCTTTACCTGCTCCTTATCAAGAGGATTTGACAGAATGATTTAATTCTCTTTTTAAAAATAATTTGCTCCTAGCTGTACCAGATCTAAAACTATATTATAAAGCAGCAGTCATCAGAACCATTTGGTATTGACTAAGAAATAGAAATATTGATCAGTGGAATAGGTTAGGTTCAAAGAACAAAATAGTCAACGGCTATAGCAGTCTAGTATTTGACAAACCTTAAGGCCCCAGCTTTTGGGATAAGGATTCACTATTTGACAAAAACTTCTGAGAAAACTAGAAACTAGCATGGCAGAAAGTAGGCACAGACCACACCTAACACCAAAATGGTCGAAATGGGTTCATGATCTAAATATAAAGAACGATATTATAAACAGATTAGAAGAACATAGGATAGTTTGCCTCTCAGATTTGTAGAGGAGAAAGGAATTTGTGACCAAAAAAAAAAAAAAACTAGAGACCATTGTTGATCACAAAATAGATAATTGTTATTATATTAAGTTTAAAAGATTTTGTACAAACAAAACTAATGCAGACAAAATTAAAAAGGAAACAATAAACTGGGAAAACACTTTTATATCCAAAGCATCTGATAAAGGCCTCATTTCTAAAATATATATTGATTCAAATTTATAATAGTTCAAGCTATTCTCTAATTGATAAATGATCAAAGGATATGAACAGACAATTTTCAGGTGAAGAAATTGAAACTATATCTTGTGACATGAAAAGGTGCTTCAAATCACTATTGATCAGAGAAATGCAAATTAAGACAACTCTGAGATACTACACACCTCTCAGATTAGCTAAGATGACAGGAAAAGATATGACAAATGTTGGAGGGGATGTGGGAAAACCGGGACACTGATACATTGTTGGTTAGAACTGTGACTGGATCCAACCATTCTGGAGAATAGTTTGGAACTATACTCAAAAAGTTATCAAACTGTGCATACCCTTTGATCCAGCAGTATTACTACTAGGCTTATATCCCAAAGAGATTTTAAAGAAGGGAAAGGGACCTGTATGTGCAAGAATGCTTGTGACAGCCCTCTTTGTAGTAGCCAGAAACTGAAAACTGAGTGGATGCCCATCAATTGGAGAATGGCTGAATAAATTGTGGTATATGAATGTTATGGAACACTATTGTTCTATAAAAAATGATCAGCAGGATGATTTCAGAGAGGCTTGGAGAGACTTACATGAATTGATGCTAAGTGAAATGAGCAGGACCAGTAAATCATTATACATAGCAATAACAAGACTATATGACAATCAATTCTGTTGGACGTGGCTCTCTTCAACAATGAAAGGATTCAACTAGTTCCACTTGTTCAGTGATGGAGAGCTGTATATCCCCAGAGAACCAACCATGGGAACTAGCATTTCCATTATCTCTGTTGTTATTTGCTTGCATTTTGTTTTCTTTTTCAGTTTTTCTTTTCCTTCCTTCTTGATTTGATTTTTCTTGTGTAGTAAGATAACTGTATAAATGTGTATATATATATATATATATGTGTATATATATATATATATATATATATATATATATATATATATATATATATATATATATATATATATATATTGGATTTAACATGTATTTCGATATAGTTAATATGTATTGGACTACCTGCCAGCTAAGGGATGGGGAGTGGAGGGGAAAGTTTGGAACAAAAGATTTTGTAAGAATCAATATTGGAAAAATTACCCATGTATATGCTTTATAAATAAATTTTAAAAATTTTTTAAAATAGCTTGCTAATGCATAAGGCTTATAAAGGCAAAAGACCTTCACAGTCTGGCATTTGATGGTTTTGTTAATGGCAATTTTAAACTCCTCCCTAACTTTTCTGATGTTTTACCTTAATCTAATGTATCCTGTTTTATTTGTGTCTACAGTTGTCTGATATATCTCCAATTGGGCGAGATCCCTCAGTGTCCAGTTTTAGCAGTGCCACCCTAACCCCTTCATCTACCTGTCCCTCTCTGGTAGATTCAAGGTGCAGTTCAGTGGACCAGAAGTAAGTACCCTTCTCCATAGGGAGAAGATGATATGGATGACATAGGGCAACACCTGGTTTCAGCTGCTGAATTGATTCTCTTTTCTTGTAGCAGATCTTTTGGTTGCCTCCAAAGTGCCCTTCTTTATCTTCACTTTTTTTATATATAATTTTCCCTTTTTAAAAAAAAACTGTAATCTGTTGTGTTTAAAAAAATTGTACATTAGTAAAAAAAATATCTTTGTTCTAAAATAAATTTTGTATTCTATATAGAAAAAAATACACATATAGGATAATCCTATAAAATGAAATGGGCAGCTTGGTGATGCAGTGGACAGAGTGCTGAATCTGGAGTCAGAAAGACCTGAATTCAAATCTGGCCTCAGATACTTTCTAGCAGTGTGATCATGGGCAAGTCATTTCACCTTTTTTGCCTCACTTTCCTTTTCTGTAAAAGGAACTGGAGAAGGAAATGGCAAACTGCCTTTGAAATTGTCATGAAAAGTTGGACATGACTGAAATAACTGAGCAACCACAACATAAAATGTTATCATAGGATCACATTTGTCCTAAGACAATTTGTTCAAAGTTTGCAAATCAAAAAAATTAAAATCCACACCCACAGTAAGCAAAATGTTATATTCTTCCAGATTCCTTTTGGTTGATGTTTTTAAAAAAAACTTAGGGATGTGAAGAGAATGGCTAAGAAAAGGAAGCATCCCTTTCAACACTGCTATTTGGGTTCTCCATCTAATTTAAGTAGTTGGTTTCTCTTGTAATATTAGTGTATCTGGGAGGGATTTTTTTCTTATTCAGATTTTCTTATGAAAATAAATCTGATGAATCTGATAAATGTGAAAATATGTTTAGAAGAATTGCACATGTTTAACATTATATTGGATTACTTGCTGTCTAGGGAAGAAGGATGGAGGGAAGGGAGGGAGAAAAATTTGTAACACAAGATTTTTCAAAAGCAAATGTTGAAAATCGTCTTTGTATGTATTTTGAAAATAAAAATGCTATTATTTTAAAATTTTAAAAGAAAAGAAATTAGGAATTACTTTAATTCTCATACTTTTAATCCCTGTTTTATAGGACCCCAGAAGCTAACTCTCGGGCCTCAAGTCCTTGCCCAGAGTTTGAACAGTTCCAGTTGGTCCCAACAGTGGAGACTTCCTACTTGGCTCGAGCTGGAAAAAATGAATTCCTCAACCTTGTTCCAGATATTGAAGAAATTAGACCTGGGTAAGAAGGATTTGTTTTTGGTGCAAAGTTTGTAGGTATGAGGTTGCTATTGCTTTGAAAGCTCTCAAGCTGAGGTCACTTAAGCCAAATATATTTGGTGCTTTGAGAGCAGGAGGGCTTCCTTCCTGTGAGCTGCTTTGGGAGGGATTCCTTGCCTAAATTTACCCACTAATATGTGTAGAATTATGGTAGAAATTGGTTATGTAAAAAGAAAAGAGAACAAATTTTCTTAAGCAGCAGAAAAGACAAGTATGCAGATGTCTCTGCTCTAAAAACAAGTCTGTCAGGGACAGAGGAACTATCTGCACCATATAAACTTGAGGGGAACAAGGGAGAACCTGAAAAAGGGGAGACTCTCTGCAGTTGAAGTGTTCCTTCTAGAGCCATCTAGCAACAAGGGCTGAGATGAAAGGGGGAGACCAAGGAGTCAGCCAGTTTAGCTGGAACTCCAGAGTACCAGGTGAAGGAGAATAAACTAAGAAGACTGTGACTGTTGAAATAGGAAAGTGAAGAAGCATGGAATGGACAAGAGAAGACATGATTAGAGCAGTCTGTCAGGAACATCATGTGGAAAACAAAATTAAAAATGGTTTGAAACATATTTTATATGTATTGGACTTCTGCCAGCTAGGGGAGGGGATGATTTGTTCTGTTAAGAACTTTTTGAGGAGCATCTGGATGGTACAATGGATAGAGCATTAGTCCTGGAGTCAGTATGATCTGAGTCAGCCCCTTGACACATACTAACTGGGTGACCCTGGACAAGTCATTTATACAGATTGCCTCAGCAAAAACCCAAAAACTTTTTGGGAATAAAGTGCTGGTTCAGCATGCAGGTGGAAATATACAGAATGAGTAGTGAGAAATTTAGGATTGGAGCTTTAGGAGAAAGTTAGGAATAAAGATTTAGATTCAGAGTCATCTCCATAGAGAGAAAAGTTAAAGCCACAGAAGTAGGTAAGAATGTCTAAATGACCCATTTGCCTGTTTTTACTTGTTCTGGATGGATGGATAAATGGATGAATGAATGAAAGAAAAAACCATTTAGTGCATACTATAGACAAAACACTGTGCTAATCTCTGGAGGTGTAATTAGAAATTTTAGTTGTTGCTCTCAAGGAACTTTCTAATTGGGGAAGAAAAAGCAGAGTCAATTTTAGCTCTTAGTCAGATAAGTTCTATATATCTATATATATATATGTAACTTTGGCTGTTGATCTTTCTTTTGTTAGGAAATTAACTTTGCTTGTTGTCCTCCAGCTCAGTGGTCTCTAAAAAGGGCTACCTCCATTTCAAGGAGCCATATTCCAGCAATTGGGCTAAACATTTTGTGGTCGTGCGACGTCCATATGCATTCATCTACAACAGTGACAAAGATCCAGTGGAGCGAGGGATTATTAATTTATCAACAGCCCAGGTGGAATACAGTGAGGACCAGCAGGCCATGGTGAAGGTCAGTACTGACATGTCTTGTTTCTACTGCAGCACATGAACGAAGTGGTAACCTTTATAGCCTAGGAAATTGTTCCTTCTGAATGTTCTATGAAGCTGATTGTTAATGTGAATCAAGATAGTAGCCAGAGACATTTAATCATTAAAAATGTTGTGGGAAAGAGTACCTTCTCCAAAGAGAAGGCCCCTGTAAATTCAAGTACTCCAAACATTTCTGTTGATGAATGACATGCTGACTGCAGCATACTCTGAAACAAGACATATTTTTCTAAGTGAAATTTATAATTAGTGAAAATTTTGGCTGTTATTTGTCTGTTGTGCAACATGGATGGACAGTCTATAGCACTCATCCATCAGTTTAGACTACTTGGACAGTCTTTGCAAACAGGCAGTTAACTGGACCCAGAACAGAACAGGTAGAGAACAGAGGCTGGATTGCCTTTGGAAAATTACCATAGTGATCCCAAGCATTCTCCCTAAAGAGACATTTTAATATCAGTATTGTTGGAGTGTTATAGTATGAAAAATTGGGATTAAGGATTTCCTAAAGAGCACTGGAGAAGTATGTGATGGGTATAAACAGACTGCAACACATTACAAGCCAGAAATTAGACTGGGTAAAGTGTTGTAAAAGATGTAATTAAAGAAATGGATGATCTCAAAAGAATAAATAATCTCATGGTGAGAGCAAAGCAAAAACTGAGGGACAGCTCACATATTCCACAAGTATGCCATCTTTTGTCAGGAAAATTAGAGGAAGTCTCATTTCCCAACCAAGATATTAAGTGAGCCTTCTCACTTAACTGGTATCAAACAGTCCCATTCCAGTACCGTTTCTGTGTCATCCTGCTGCCTCTTGGTGAAAGTACTTGGCCAAAAAAATACTGGAATATTATTAGTCTTCTTATTAACTCTTACCATCTGTGATTCCTCCTAGACATCCAATACCTTTGCTGTATTCACAAAGCACCGTGGTGTCCTTTTGCAAGCTATCAATGATAAAGACATGAATGACTGGTTATATGCCTTTAACCCACTCCTTGCTGGCACGATACGGTAAGAAATGGCACATTCCTATCTTTCCTTTCTGACATTTACTTTTGAGCCCCATAAGAACAATACTATTTGTAAGTGAGGAATAGTTACTATGACTATAAAAAGGAGAAAAAGCATTTCATATTTGAGCCTTGGAAATAGTCTGAGGCTGCCTGTACTCCCCGGGAGACATATCCTGTCATATCCTACTCATATATACAGCTCAAACCATACTGGCTCCTTCTCTTTGTCTTTATCTCCATTCCTGTTCCTGTTTTTTGCACTTTTTCAGGTATGAGATGGGAGCCAAATTTTAGAGTTTTTTAAGTTCTACTATTCCATTGTTTGGGTAATAGCTACAAGTTTGGGAGTTGAGTTGTTCAGCTCTCTATTGGGGCAGTTTCTAAGAAGTTGTTCTAATGGTGCAAGAGGAAGTTGTGATAGTCTGGGGTTTTTGTCCAAGAGGCCCATTTCCCTGGCACTGATCCTGGGAGAAGAGACTCCAGGTGTGAGTCATAGAGGAGGAGCAGGAAGGGGGAAAAAGTGCAATCCAATTTACTTACGGTTTTTACCTATCTTTTATAGGTCAAAACTCTCTCGTAGACGCACAGGTCCACTGAAGTACTAAGCAGATGCTGCCGAGCCCCCCTCGCCTTCAGACCAGAGGAAAGGGTCGTCACTCATCCTCTCTGTGCTTCTTGACGGTTTTCCTTGTACGTGCTCCTGTGGCTTAACTACTGCTTCTTCCCCACCTTGCAGTTTTTCTAGCCCTCTTGTTCCTCAATTCTTCTTGCTCTGTCTTCTTTTCATTTCTCCTATGCTGAGAATACTACTAGTAGCATGTGGTCAAACAAAAGGAAAAATGGGGAAAGAAGGGGATCCAATGAATCTCTAAATTATTTTTGTTGGGGTAGAGGGTGTTCGTTTTGGATTATCGGTTAGTTCTTCTGACCACCTTTGGTGTCTGTACTGCTCTCTTTGGATATTTTTGTCTGTCTCTGAAAACTGCTTGTGACTTTTCTTCCCTATTCCCAATTTGTGGTGAGGTTGTTAACAGTTTTCCCCAGTGACCTCCAACCTATGGAAAGAGGAAGGGATTCAGCCCCTTTATGACTTGGATAAGGGGCTTTCCAATGCCAGAAACCACAGTTAGATCGTTTTCTGTTTCTTTATTTTTCTTCCTTTTTTGGCTCTGGTTTCTCTTTAAATTTCTTTCCAGCAAAGCAGCTATAATGAAAAATTGGACACCACTCATTCTGAAAAGTAGTTGGAGCTCACCTGGAATGAGATTCTGTAATAGTTTAGTTGATGGTTGGGGATGTTGGGGAGAAAATTATTTTCATAGGCTCTTCTGTTAACATCAGGTAAGGATTGTGACATAGGCTCCAAAGCACATGGAATGAGAATTGGTAGACCAGTGTTCACCAAGTCGTTCCTCTCTCCAGGTCCCACACAGCTGAAAAGACATAATGCCTGTGGGCCTTGGGACTGCTGATTAGAAACCGGAAAGTATCTCCTTAGGACCAGTAGTGTCCTGGGACTGCCCTAAGGAATCCATGCATTGCATTAGGAGAATTAGCCAGAAGGGGGGAAGGTTTCATTTGTGATGAATGATAATTATAATATTGTTGTTAACTGATAAAATATGATTGACTGAAGAAAACTATCATCACCAAGAGTGGCTATCAAGCAGCCCTACCTTTGACCAGATTGGCCTTCATCCAAGAGGAGGAATCACATTTCCTCTGTACCCCTGTGGACTTCTAGCTTTATTTTGCAGGTCCTAGAATTGAGATGGCTGAAACAAAATCTCCTCTGGGATGTGGGGGGGAGGGAGGCATATAAAGGAAGAGAACACAGTGTATGTGCCTGAACTCATGAGTTTGGTGTCATGTTTTTCCTTCACCTTGGAGAGAAGCCGTTTCTTCTTCTGCATTCTCTCGTCTCTTCTACTCTATGCCTTTCTTCCCTAGAGGGTTAACTGGTCCTGCTTAGAACAGAAAAGACTCCCCACTGAGAAAGGAGAAGGCTGCTACTGGGCAAAAGCATTCTCCCCTCTCAGTAACCACTTCTGCTTCAGAGGGACAGTCCCTGGAGAGGACCACGGCTTTGTTCAAATGTCGCCCCCATGTCCTGTTTTTTCATTGGCCATTGAATGTTATGGAAATGACAGAAAGAACAAACGTCTCCAGGTTCCCTTCATTAATTGATTGGATGGCTGGAGAGGCTTATGCCATCTTCTGCTTCCTTCCAAAATAGCCCCTCACTTCCACCAAAGCCTCACTGGAAGGCCCTGCCCCAAGATTTCAGCCTGGAGGTGGATGGCGTCCCCAGCAGGGTGCAGCCAGAGAAGTCGGGGAGAGCATTGGTCACCAGCTGCCTGTGGGCTGTTCATCCCCCGTTAGGTCTCGTCCCTTCAGCACCAGGCTCCCCGGCATCATTCCCACAACTGCTCCTCAATTATGGTGATGAGCATCATAAGAGGAACAGGAAGGCAGAGATTGTAACATGTTGGGCCTTGGGAAGAGCTGAAACCTGTTATTGGGGGTTCTTTCCACTCTCCCTCCCTCCCCTCCCCACAGCTCATTGGTTCTTTTAGCTGTTTGTGGAATTTTTACTGTACTCAGATGTTTCTTTGTTATCTCTGTATTGGATACAACGTGGTACAAACCAGGCTCTGCTCATGCCGTGGATGGCTTCCTGGGTCGAAGTTCATCTGGCTTACTGATGAATGAAGAACAAAACGGAGATTTGCTTAAGCCTTATGCAATAAGGCTAAGGCTCTTGTGATGCCCAATTCAAGAGGGCATGTCTGTCACAGGTGTGGGTGAAAGGCCGAGAGGCAGTGAAATCATGTGGCACACTCAAGTAACTTGAGTTTAGTTTAGTTTGATTTTGTTTTTGTTTTGTTTCTTAAGTAGAAAAAAAACTAGATGGGAAAGTCTTTGCTTTGGGTAAGTCATGAGAAAACACATTTAACTGAATTAGAGGAATGACACCATCCTGAGACAGGGACTAGAACAGGTGCGTGGCTTCTTCTTATCCCTATTAAAGTTACTTTGGGCCCTCCTACTTTTTCTGTAAGGGATCCATTTTGTGTCTGGAGGCTCAAACTTGAGGAACTCTGCTCATATCACACTTAGGTCCCCAGGAAACACGATTGTATGATGCTTCGAGTAGACAAATCCAACTGCACTCACACAGGGGGAAATGTAGAGGGATTTTAAGTTAATTGCTTTTCACAAGGTGATACTAATTACCTTAGAGCATCTAAAAAGCATCCTGAGAATTAAAGGGGAATGTATGATGGTTAAAAATAAAGCACTCTTCCTCTCCTTTTATCTGCTCACACCTTCTTCCCTTTTAGAAAGCAACAGTTGTGTTTAAAAAAAAAAAAAAAATTTCGATCTGATTTTTGTGCAGCCTACTTGAGAGTCAGCCAGCTCTCAGGGCAAGGACCATGTCAGGGGCCAGCCAACCCACTGACTATGGCCACCGCATAGAGTAGGCCACTTGGCCAGAAATCTCAGGAATGACCTGGAATTCTTGTTTTTTAAATTATTTCATTATATCAAAAATGATTGTATCCTAGCCAAGAAACAACTACCCTTGATATTTGTGGTTTTTCTGCAGCTACATGAAAGTTATGGACTACTTAACACTTTTTTTCCTTATTCTAGGATAAAGGGAAAGGAAATAAAATCATTGCAAAAGGTCTTTTTCAGACCCTCCCCCCCAAAAAAAAAAATTAGTGACTTTCCTGGTACATATTTCAAAGCAAAGACTGCTGCCTGCTGCTTATTATCTAATTTACAGGGATATTTAATTTTGTTTTATAATGTATTGTATATTTACACATCTGTAATTAATTGCACATTAGCTGGGGGAAAAAAAAAGGATTATCCAGAGGTTAGCACCGTTTGGTGTTCTGTGTTTGACTCCTACTGCCTGCCTATCACTCTGTATCTATTGTATAGCACCAGTTCTTCCGGTTCTTGTGGGCCTTTGTCTTTCCTTTTAGTTTTGTTCTCTTTTTAAAGGCCAGTTGTTAACCTGCTTCTTAAAAAGAGACTAATGCTGCTGTTCTCGGAAGGTTTGCTGAATGAATGTATTTGAAATAGGACTCTAACTTGTGTGCATTGCATCTCTCCACTGTGGCTACTAATTAATTACTCAATGTTCCAAACCATTACTGTATGTAGTGGGAATGTATTAACTTTGTGTTTCCTTGTTAAGTGGAAACATCAGCTGTTCAGTAGAAAGAGAGTTTTGTTGTTCAAAAGGCCATTTGTGAAATTTTGGTCCAGGCCCTGTAAGAAATTTAGGAAAACTTAAGAAAAAGAAGACTTCCGTATCTGATATTAAGTCTCTCTCCAAATCCTACAGCCAAACAGCTGTGCTCAGATGGAAAGCTAGTACAGAGTACTGTTGGTGTTTCACTACACCTTTGCTGCCGTCTTATTTTCTCATGTCTGGCATTAATTGACCTACATGATTCCATCAACACTCATGTGTTTTGTGTATTTTAGATGTTGTTGCTAAAAATGCTGTTACCCTTATACCCACCTCCCATTGCCATCCTCTCATCCAGCAACAAAAACCATAAAGCATAAGTGGCCTTCTTGAACCAATACTTTGCAAACTGATCTCTCCCCAGTGAAGGAATCAAGCACATTAGCAATGATGTACATTATTAATTTCAGATTTTCATTTCATGTTTTATTTTGTAAATATATCTGATGTTTGGAGCTTCAGTATACAAAATGTAAATATAGTTCATGTATTTGTACTAATTCTGATTCATTTGCTGTATAGCCTTAGATGTGCAATGCAGACATTAAATAACTGTGTATGGTAACCTTGCACCATGGAACTGTTAGTGAACGAGGTAAAATAATAAAGGTACAACCAGTGCATTCGGGCTCCCGTGTGACTGTTCTTTGATTCTCATGCTAAGGCATTGATTAGCACCGATTTTCTTATCTTGATTTCCAAGGAAATCCATTGTAGTCACCATGCATTCCTTTATAGCTTTTTTTGTTTAAAGATCAAATAAGCTCTGTAAATTATAATTCAGAAACTGGAACATTTGCCATGGTTTTGCTCTAAATGTTCTGCTTATTACTCCTTTTCATTCTTCAGAGACCTTTATTTATTGTTTTAGGAATGGCCCTCCTGCAACTCAATTAATAGAACATCCAATATGTTCAGGACGCTGGCCTGGGGGCTTAGAGAACTTCAGGGTTGGCAGGACAAAAGCATTAATAGAAAGTAATAGTTGGCACAGTAGATGGAGCTCCAGGCCTCAAATCTGGCCTCAAAACACTTCTTAGTGTGACTCTGGGCAAGTATGTATGCCTCAGTTTCTTCATCTGTTAAAATGAGCTGGAGAAGGGAAGTGTGTCTGCTAAGAAAACCCCAAATGGGGTCACTAAAGAGTCAGATATAACTGAAAAACAATGCAATCAAAAATTATTGCTGCCTGTCGGTCACTGCTCTCAAGGAGTTTATAGGTACTTTGAGGACTAAATCAGGATCCGTATCACTGCTCCTTTTTTAGGCTAGTCATCTATGGGACGTTACTTTTGAACTCTTGGTTTTTAGTATCTCTAAATTATGCTTTGTGAATTTAATAGAACAAAGCAATGTCTGGCCACCGTAGAGATGATGAATGTGAACCTGTTTCTGAATTTAGCCACTCCACAATTCCCATAGTGTTTCCAAGTATTGGGTTAGACAGCAGGGCTGTGGAATCACAAGATTTAGAGGCTTTAAGGTCAGCTAGTCTAATGTCCTTACCAACAAGCATGATCGACTGCCCATCTTCCCAGCAGACCCTTTTGCTCCCTGCCTTGTTTCTAATTTACAAAGTACTTTTGGATGTTACCTAGCACCAAGAAGTTCTAGGATCTAAACTTGGAAGAGTCCTAAAAGCTATTATTCCAACCCTCTCATTTTACATATGGAAAAATCAAGGACCTGAAAAGTGAAGTGACTTCTTACTTTCAAATAGGTAGTCCAAGTAGCCAGTAGCTCAAACAGTGGTCCTTTGCCTTTCAATTCAGCTCTTTCCATGAAGTTATTCTAGTACTACTTTCAGTATTGGGGGGGGTGGGGAGGGGTGGGGGTGGGGGGCAGAAGAACATACTTTGCCATTTTCCTTAGAAACCTCTTGGCCCTTATTAAATATTTGTTCATCTTACCCTATGTTATTTTTTTCTCCCTTTTACTCCGAAGTCATAATAATAGCAACTTAGTGCCACAGGTGGGAGTCCAATATCTCTATCCTCCACTGATAAGGTCACATAGTTAGGTAATTCCTTATTTAGAGTGCAGTGCCTCTGGGAATTTTTGTACTGTTGCCGCTGTTTGTTACTTATAAATAAGTGTATCAAAATCATGCTTTGAGAGGAATGATGAGTGGGAAAGCAGGGAAGATTGAGATAAGAAAGTTTTTTTTTTGTTGTTTTGTTTTTTTAATCCATGTGGGGCGATCAAGGATCTGAGCATGGGCTGCTTTTATTTGGAGTAACCATGAAACCATTTTACACGTATGTGCGCTGTTGCCAGTGTCCCTGATCGGCAGCATTTTGAATAAAAGTTCATATGTGATTCTATTAAAAATAAACAAAAAAAAAAAAAAAAAAAAAAACCAGCCACTTGCTGTGTAATTAAACTATTTCCTGCCTATTCAATGAACAGGTTAGGCTGTGCTGGTGTGGATCATTTTGAATGGTCACGTTGACTCAGCACAATTGATTCCTTTCTAAACTTCAGACTAGAGCAATCAATCTGCTTCCAGAAATAACAGTCCTTTCACATGACACTTGTGGGCAAAGCTGTGGAACAAGGAAGTGGTTCAAATGGAAGCCTAGATGACTTTTCATATTACCTCCAGTTTCTTCAAGTGAGTTTGTTGTGTGAGGAACTTACCCAATATGCCACTGTTTGTTCCTGGTTCTCCAAAGGTGGTGTTTAAAATCTTCAGCCAGAGGTCTTCATGTTTTAAAGTAAATATGTTCCTGATTCCGAGGTACTAACTCAGACTTTCACTAGAGAAAAAAAGTCCTTACAATCCTGTGTGATTCAGACAACTAAAAGTTCTGCTCAAACCCTCAAGTCAACATGGCATAGTGCCATCTTTGTAGAGGCTGTCAAGTTAGGATGAATAGTCATGAAAAAGGAATTGCCAAGGGGGGAATGCACCAAGTGGGGTCAAAAGGATCCCCTCTGAAGAAGTCCCTACACTTGAGAGAGAGTGGGCCAGGGCCAGCCTGGCACAAGGGAGGCTTTAGGGAGATGCCTTTACATCTTTAAAACAGCTGGCTCGGAAACCTGCTACTGATAGAAAAATGTACACCACGGAAATGCTGAGGGACAATATTGGCTTCTTAAGTCCCTTCTGATTCCCAGACATTATAATTGGGTGATGAGCAACCATTGTGTGCTTATTACAGACCAAAGAACCTTGGTTAACCCCAATGGATGAAGGGCCCTTCTGAGATAGGGATCAACTAAACCATCAGGCTGCCATAGAGCCCTGAAGGGAGAGCAACATCTTGGTGCAAACCCCCTGGCCTCTCCAAACGGTCTTATCTTAACATGATGAGGTAGATCTCAAATGACCATTGGGTCACAGTTCTAGAGGTCCTTTAGTCCAACTCCTCATTAAACTTAAAGATGAGGAAACAGCTCCAGAAGAGCAGATGACTTGTGTAGACCGGGTCACAGAGCTACTAAATGTCTGAGGCAGGTCTCCTTGACTTCCAAACCAGCACTCATAAAGCTCTTAGCACGGTACTAGCATATCATAGGAACTTAATGTTTGTTGTGTTCCTTTCTCTTTATCCACTGAGCCACCTAAATGCTTCTAAGGTTTCTTTGATCTTGTGGTCAAATAAAATGCTACTACTATCTTGTTTTTATAATGATGATAATAATAATAGTTAACATTTATATAGAGCTTGCTATATACCAGGTAAAGCACCTTACAATTATTGTCTCACTTGATCTTCACAACAACGAGAGGGAGGTGCTATTATTTATCTCCCCATTTACAGATGAGGAAATTGAGACAGTTTAGGTGACTTTTCAAGATTATCCTATTAGTTTGAAGCACTGTGTTAAGCACTAGAGATGCGAATGAAAAAGACAATCCTTGCCCTCAAAATGTTGCAATTTATATCTAATGGAGGGAGCAAAGGAAGAAGGAAAAGGTGGGAAGTGACTAAGATAGCCTTAAACCCAATGATACTGGGTCTCATGCCCAAAGAGATCAAAGGAAAAGAAAAAGCTACATATGTACAAAAATATTTGTAGGAGCAGGCAAAGTACTGAAAACTGAGGGGATGGCCATCCACTGGAGAATGGCTAAGCAAGCTATGGTGTATGAATATGATAGAAAGCTGTTGTGCTACAAATGCTGGAGATGGTTTCAGAGAAACTTGGGAAAAACTAATGCAAAGTGAGCAGAATCAAAATGACAATTTATACAATGAATGATAGTATCTTTAAAAGACTTAGTCTAGTGAACATAAATGACCAATCACAGTCTCAAAAGACTCATAATAAAACATAGCAATCTGATGAGACATGAACTCAGTGCTGATTGAGGCATTCATACACATATATGTGTTATATATGTAAATATCCACATACATGTATGTGAGATGTATTTTTATAGAAATGGGGGAGGTGTGAGAGGGGAGAGAGAGAAAAAGAGAGAGAGGAGAAAAAGGAGAGAGCAGAGAGAGAGAGAGAGAATGTGTAAGCCTGCCTATTGCAGGACTTTGTTTTCCTTGACGACACTTGTTTATAACAAGTTCTGTTTTTCTTGCTTTGGAAGAGGGGAAATTGAAGGAATAGAATTCAGGGCTGAAAATAAAATTAAATTTAAGACCCTGTCCCAGAAATTCCCAAGTGGAACTTTGGTATTTTGTATCTATGTTGCAAGCAAGCAAAAATAATAATAGGACCTGTAAGATGCTTTAAGAATTGCAAAGCACTTTACCTCCATTACCTCATTTCTTATCTTCTAAAAAAGTGTTTCCCAATTCTATTTAGACATTGGTATGTTGAAAAGAGATCTTTGCCATGACTTGAATTTCTTTCTTCCTCTTTGGCAGTTTTTGGCCAAGGGGATGGGGGATGGAAAGGGGCAGAAAGTAATAACAATATTTGCTGCCATCACTAATTTCAGTATTGGATCAAACCAGCTCCAGGGTAACTAGAATATCAAAATTGACAAAATTGGTCAAAATTGACCACAGAAAACCCTTAAGAAAGACTGCTACTCCTTCATGGCTGAAGTTGCTTTAATTTTACAATTGTGTGTGATGCTAGATATGGTTTCTGTCCTTGCTTTCCACATATCCTTTCTTAGTCCTTTCTACTTGAGAGATATGCCAGACTGACTTTACAAACTATTTAGCTGTAATCACAAGAACCTTGCAAAAGCTACTGAGAATTATAGGCCTGTACAACTCAAAGGAACTTTATAGAGGAACCACAGCCAGGTCTCTCTTTTAACTAACACAGGAGGACCCTGACTCATCAATGTCCAACCAGGATGTTTCTTGGTTCCCAGACTAATGCTCCTCTCCAGTACAGTATGCTGTTTCTGAGGGGGCCGGTTCCGATCTCAGCCCTCCCACCTCACCCAAACAAGTCAGTCAACAATCCCCTTAAGGGCACCGTAGATCATTTACAAAAGAGGGTATAAATTACGTAAATATCTAAACTAGTAGTCCTCCTCTCCATCTCTCCAGGCATTTTGAGCCTTTGATCTGGCGATAATGTCCAATAGCTCCCATCGATATCTCGTTTGTACACTGCTGTTTGCCTGTAGTCGCAGGCTGTTTTGCTTTTCTCTGGGTCCCCAACGCTCAGCTCGGTACCTGACACACAGTTGTGGCTTAATAAGTGCTGATGGACTTAGGGGATTCCCTTAGATTTACTTGTTGCATTTTTTTTTCCTTTTCACGTTTATTTCATTTTGTTTTAAGATCACAGAAGAGCAGAGCATTGATACATGTACTTGTTGCATTTTTTAAAAGTTGTTTTTTGTTTTTTTTTTAAACCAAAAGTTAGTTTGCCGCTCAGGAAAGGCTCCTGAAATCAAGGTGCAAGAGAGGCGGAAAGGAGGCGACGGCTGAAGGGCCGGACCGCCCGGGGTGAGGAATCCCTCCTCCCGGGAGGTGCTATCAGATCGCGGACGCTGGCCCCGGGTCACACCCGGTGCTTACGGAGTGCTTTGGGCCGCCCTGCAGTATTCTATCTAGTCCATGCCTACAACACACCCCTAAGGAGGAGCACCAGAGCCGGGAGCTTGGGTGACTCACCGGAGTTGACCCTGGGACTAAGCGGGGTGACCCTAACTTAAACGCACTTTCCGCGGCTCCCGTCCAGTCAGTGTAAACGCGAGTGCTCGCAAGGGATCATCCCGAGGCCGGAAAACTGGCTTCCGGCCAATCTAGCCTCAGCCCGGGCCGACTAGGTTACTAGGGAGGAAAGAACGCGGCCACCGGGCCAAAGGGAACGCAGCGAGCTCCCACGCCCCGGGGTCCCTTTAAACGATCGACAGCCTCGGCTTTCCACTGCTCCGGCTCCGGCCCGGGGCGGGGCCTCTGGCTCTCAGGCGGTCGGGCAGGCGCCAGGACGGACCAATGGCGCCGCGGCGCCTCCCCGAGCCCCGCTCTCTGTTTGGCCAACGCTGGGAGGGGCGGGGACGCGGACGCCAAAGGGAGCGAGCCGAGCCTAAGCTGGCTGATTCCGAGTCTGAACCTCGAGCGGGAGCGTTTGTCTTGTCGCCGCTCCGGCCCTGCCCTGCCCCGCCTGTCCTGCCCGGCCCGTCCTGCCCGCCGCCATGGCCCAGTGAGTGCCCGAGCCAGCCCCGGGGACCCCCTCCCCAAGCCTGGACCACGCCCAGGCCCCTGTCCCTCCCTAGCTGAGTCCCTGCTCCTCCTGCTCTCCGGGAGCGGGGGGGAGACTGCTTCCCACGTGCCCGCCTGCCTTCTGGGGCACCTTCTCTCGGCCTCCCTCCTTCCTGTTTTCTCTCCCCCTCCCCTCCTGCCTCTCTCCTTCCCTCTTCTTCCTTTCCCCCCTCCTCCTCGGGCTGGAGGAGCACCCCACCCCTGAGCTATTGGCTGAGTCTGGGGGGCGGAGGAGGAAGGGGTTGTTGGAGAATGTTAGAGGGGGAGGGGAAGGTGGAGACGTTCGGACCCCCTCCCCTCTGGGTCCATGCGCACCCCCAAATGTCTGGGCAGTAATAATATGTAAGAACTTGCCTTTCTGGCGGCCCCTTCACTTTTGCGGAGGACTTGGGGCGGGGGAGGCAGTTATGTCCTAGAGGGTCAGGCTAGCCCCCTGGGGACGCCGGAGTCTGGAAAGCAGGATTTGAAGTTTGGACCCGGCACTCCCTGCGTGACCTCGGGTCAGCCGGGTACTTCCCCGAGCCTGCTTCCTCGTCTTTAAACCTGTGGTCCCTGCCTCCCTCCCTGTTTGGAGAAAAACACTTTACAAACCTTAGAAAGCTGTGCATCTTCTGGACTTGCTGGCACCTCTTACAGCGGAGGAAACTCAGTTTGGAGCTGAGCCTTGCTCCTAATCAAACCCAGACTGAGCCTGTGGATTTCGGAGCACCTATCTGCGCCTTGCCCTGATTCTTTGGGGAGACAAAGCAAAGCCTTTCAAAAAAAAAAAACACCCACCAAAGAACAAAACCAGAATAGCTGCTGAGATTTTTCTACAGCAGTAACTTAAGCATTTACTACATTGGGGCAGCCTTTTTCTAGAGTAACTGGCTACATTGAGACTGTGCAGTGACAGTGAATGGTTAGCCAATTAGGCAGGGAAGACTGCCTCCCCTCCCCCCCAGAACTTAATTATACCCACTTATGAGTGATAATGGTAGGAAATTGATCATTACCTAGAGGACTTAGAAAACATTGGCAAGAGACTCAAAGGGTGGGCAGAGATGACTGCTCACATTAGAGGGAATCTCCACGTTAATTACAACGGGGTGTCCCTACTATCAGGGCCTAAAGAAGTGGTCCTCAAACTTTTTAAATAGGGGCCAGTTCATTGTCCCTCAGTCTGTGGGAGGGCCGGACTTTAGTAAAAACAAAAGCTCACGCTGTCTCCGTCCTTCAGCCCATTTGCCATAACCTGAGGGCCACAGTTTAAGAACCCCTGGCCTAGAAAGTGAAGGTTCCTCAGTTGGGAGTGGGCTATTGCTAGTGACGAGTATTTTGACATGCTTTTCTCTGGTCTTTTCCCCCATCTTTTCCAGAGCTGATATTGCACTGATTGGACTGGCTGTCATGGGCCAAAACCTCATTTTAAACATGAATGACCATGGCTTTGTGGTGAGTAGAGAAAGTAAGGTCTTTTTATTCTGGTGGTGAGTCCGTGAGCAGGAGGAGCAGGATTATCAGATGTTTGAATGTGGTACATGTTAGAAACAGTTTAATAAAAAACAGCCTCCACCATTGCCCCTTTGGAGGAGGACTGGTTACTTGGGAGTTTTGCTGAGTCTTTGAAAGCTCCTATCTTGAGCTCACTAAAATCTGAGGCCTAAGAGAATGTTGCAATCTGAGAAAGATTGTTTCCAGTAGCCAAATAAGAAAGGGCCTATCTGAGCCAGGGTTAACTGAGCCCTGGACTGAGTGGCCTTGCAACTGTAACTCTGTATAGATTAGAAATACTCTGAAACTGCTTCCACCCCCATCTATCCTTGCAGTCCTGATTCATGGCCAATTTCCTCCCTCGCAGGTGTGTGCCTTTAATAGAACAGTCTCCAAAGTTGATGACTTCTTGGCCAATGAGGCAAAGGGGACCAAGGTGGTTGGAGCTCACTCCCTGGAGGAAATGGTCTCCAAATTGAAGAAACCACGGCGGATCATCCTGCTAGTCAAGGCCGGCCAGGCTGTGGATGATTTCATTGTGAAACTGGTGAGCCTTGCTCTGAGCTGAAACCTCCCTCTTCCCGCCCTCCCAGATTTCTGTCCCATCTGCCCAGACTCCCAGCCTCTCTCTAGCCTGCCTAGAAGTGGCCTCTGGGCCCTCTTGGCTTAAGCTATCCCTAGGTTGATGAACTCTAATTAAGCCTCACCCACTCTCCTGGAGGGATTCCCTAGGTGTACTATTTAGTTGACTCTGGAAACGCCTCATTAACTAATCATAGTAACATGCAGGCTCTTTTGTGTGAGCTTTATCTGTGACAGACTCCAAGGCCATAACAGATGTGCTTATTATCTCTTCATGCAGTGACTCTATTGCCCACTTTGCCTTTTACTTGGCCCCCAAAGGGAAGTATTGAATTTCAGTCAGTCGTTCTCAAATAATTAGGAACAAGAACCCCCAGAGGAAGCTCTTGTTCTAACCACGGTACGCCCCTGGGCCAGTCACCTGATGTCTTGGCCTCAGTTCCCTCCTCCATAAAGTGGGCATAATAAATAGCATCCACTCCCAGGGTTTTTGTCCGGATCTAGTGAGTTAGCAGATAAGAAGTGCTTGGTGAACCTTAATGAAAGCTCATCAGATAGCAGTTGTAAGTGTCTGCTCTATGCCAGATGCTATGCTAAATTCTGGGTATTTGAGGCCAAAAAGGAAAGCTGACCTTGCTGTCGCAGAGCTTTCATTCTTGCAGAAAATGCCTTGGATTTGGAGTCAGGATTTAGTCTTGAAAACCATGTGACTATGAGCAGGTCACTTCCCTTAGGATCATAGAACCCAAGCTGGAAGGAACATTGGAGTCATCTTATCTCAGCCCACACAGATGCAATTACACTTTACCCAGAACCACACAGGTAGCAAGTCAAAGAGCATAGATTTGACCTTGGGTCCTTTCCTCACCATTGTTGGCTTTCTCTGGGGCTTCCATTGCCTCTGGTATAAAAGATGTAGTCTGGGAGGTGTCCAAAGCATCTCTTCTAGCTCTACCAGTGACAGCAGGATGAGAGTAAGGAAGCATTTTAGAGGGAAAACAGCCTATTTTCTTAAGTGGGGAAATTCTTTAAAAATAAGCATTTTTGAGAATGGAGAAAGTAATAGTAACAGCTGATAGCTCTTGGAAGTTTGCCAGGGATTTTGCAGACAGCAGATTTGGGCTGGGTGCTGAAGGTCACATTATCTTTATCCTGGAGAAGACAGGAAGCTGAGGCCTTCTCCTCCCCTGTCATTGCCAGAGGCAGGGAAGGAGCCAAACTTACCTGACCAGGTTAAGAAGGATGTACCTCTCTTTAGTCTTTACCAGAAATCTGATGGAACCTATGGATCTTTCTTAGGAGAATGTTTTAAGTGCATAAAATAAAGTAGAGAAAATTACAAAGGAGATTGATTCTATTGAAATATAGTTGTCAAACTAAAAAAAAAAAAACAAAACAAAACAAAACAAAAAACAGATCCTGGGTTAGGAACCCCTGATGCAGACAGAAGTAGTGAAATCCAGTTTAGAGAGGCAGGTCATGGCTTTGGTTTTTCTTCTCCAGCTGCCCTCTGCTTCTCAGAGGGCTGGGTGCCCTTGGCTTAGGGGCTGCATGAGTGTCAGGATGCAGTTTTCCCAGCTCTGAGGCCTGACTGAGGTGCAGATGCTGCTGGGCCTATGGGGAGGTTTAGAAGAGCAAAAGACCAGAGAGAGGAGACATGAACTTGTCTTCAGGTAGTGGACATTCTGGGAGGTGCCTTCCTGGGGCACAGCCTTTCGGGTGAATGACTGTGAAGGGGCCGGTCCAGTTTCCCTGGTGTGTGAGCACGCCGTGTGCCTGGCCAGCACTTTGTTAGGTTTGGGTGTCCCTGGTACATGGAGTTGCTGTATGAGGTTAGGAAGGCCCCGGCAGGGAAGCCCCAGAGGCTGCTGGGAAGGGGCCTCTTCTCAGATGGACTGGGTGGGATTGGGTTGGGCAACTGAGACTAAGCGGCAGGCTGTGAACCATTTTGGAGTGAACCCTTTGTTGAGCACTTGAGCCTTAAATTATACCCTTCTGTCTACTCCACTGAGAATGGGGGCAAGGAAAAGGGCATTATATATTATTTGGCTCCTTTGGGAGGCAGACTTACAGAAATATCAGTGAGGTACCATGGGTGTTTGGGGGATATGGCTAGAAATGGAAGAGAGAGCTGAACAATCATTTTGGAGAATGTCCCAGAGGACATTGGAACTGGATGGAGCTAATTCAGAAACTCTGGGAATTGGTGAAGTTTATTATTTCTACCTTTTCCTCTGCCAACTTATAGCAAGTGGTAGCTCAGGCTTCTTCCTAGTGAACCTCAGTTTCTCCCCTTCCTGAGCCTCAGGATCCAGAAGAGACGGTGCCGTTAGCAGGGTGCTGGGGATAGCTTTACTACCTGCTAGTGCCTCCCAGAAAGCCAGCGATGGCAGATAGCAGGAGGTTTAAGGTCCACTTCGGTGCCTCAAACCTCTCCTTCCTCCAGCCATTTCTAATGACTGTTTATCCTAGAGAGGGAACATTGGACCAAATCAGGTGGGCTCTGAGTCTTCCACATCCGATGTTCTGATAAGTCCCCAGTAAATGTTGGTAAAACAGAGGCCTCGGTTGCCTTCCTTCTGCCCGATTGTGCCACAAGTGGGAGAGAATCAGGGCATCAGGGCCCTGGTCAGCCAAACCCGGGTCAGTTTCTATCTGGGATTGGGGGCACAGGGAGCATCTGTTCAGACCTCATGGTGTTCTCTGAGCCTTTCTCTTTCCTTTCTGGCCGTCATTGGTAACAGATGATCAGAATCCTGCCAAGGACCTTTGCTTTGTCTCTCTCTGATGTAAAGTGTGCATTTTGTGATACTGGATCTTGGCGTTATCCAAGTAGGCTGCAAGATCCATTTGACATCTCCCTGAGCCCCTAGCATAGTGTTTTACACATAGTAAATGCTTTAAAAATGGGAGCATGAATTAATGGGTGGCCGATAGACAGTAGGAGAAACATCTGGTCCTAGCCTCAGCTTTCTCCTGCCTCCTCACGATGTTAATCCAAATGTTAAATAGAAACAGGGGCCACTAAACTATTCGGAAGGAGCCCTACAGCCCTCATGGTGACTTATTTTTAAAATGGTGTTCTATGTTCTATGGTATTTGTTGTTGTTGTTGTTAAATTTCTCAATTGCATCTTAATCTGGTTCAGACCATACTCGGGAGCTCACGTATGTGTGATACCTCTCTCTTAGTTGATTAATGAGGCAGAAAAACCATGTGGAAAGAAGGCTGGCCTAGGAGCTGGGAGATTCTGGACCAGAAATTCTGGGTTGGGTCTGTGGATAGTTTTAGGGTATCGGAGAGGGGGAGGGATTGCTTTGTGAATTTTCGAAACCAAACTTTTAGTTCTTTTTGCCTCTTGGCTAAAAGGCACAAGATTCTGATTGGGTTCTCTTGTTTTGACTTAGTAATCTCAGGCCACAGAGGTTCCATTGGTTTTCCTGGAAAGGCAATTCTGACTTTAATAAAGTGTTCCTTTTAACACTTGGGTCTTGTTGCAGGTGCCCCTATTGGAAGCTGGTGACATTATCATTGATGGGGGGAATTCAGAGTACAGAGATACCACAGTAAGTACTTTTCTCTCCTTCTGTCCAAAGCTCAGGGTTTGACAGCAGGACTGGGCCTGTCCAAGCTTTGTCCTTGCATTCATATTACTTTTGTTGTCTGGGGAGGAGTTCGCCTGCTCTGACCCAACATGATCTGTGACTCTTCCCAGGAGCCCCTGGGGTCTGGCTGTGATGGCAGCACTGGCACTGACCACCTCACCATGTTTGGCTTTTAGAAGGGGTTTGGGAAGTTCCTATTTTTACTTTTATATGCCAGTATCTTTGCTTTTTTTTTTTTTTTTTTTTTAACAGTTATTCATACATTTTATTTGTTCACCAGTCATCCCCTAGATGCTCCTCTCCACTTAAACTTTCTTTTACAACAGAAAAAAAAGTTAAGCAAAAAGACGTGATAGAATGGCCCTATCCAATGAGGCAGCTGCTTTACCAGCCCGGGGTTCTTCCCCTCTCATCTGAGAGGAGGAGCTTGATTTTCTGTCTTGGCACCCTTATTCTGAGGCTTTTCCACCAACTTCATCTGTTTGGAGAAATTAATTTACTTTTCTGGGGAGTCCTGTGCAACAGATTCCCCTTCTCCCATGGGCCCATTCCAAAGCCTGTCTTTGCTTCTCTTAATGCATTTCTAGATGATTTCATCACTCTTGGATCCCTTTGTGATAAAGAGAGGGAAGGATCCTTATCCCCTCTCATCCTTATCCCTCTCCTCTGTCCTTGAGTAGAGAGGATCTTATCTGAGGTGTAATGGAGCTCCTTTTCTCTTCCCTTCAGAGGCGCTGCCAAGATCTCAAGGCCAAAGGCATCTTGTTTGTGGGAAGTGGTGTGAGTGGTGGAGAGGATGGGGCCCGCTACGGGCCGTCTCTCATGCCCGGAGGGAACAAAGAAGCCTGGTGAGTCCGGTGGTCTCAAGCACGTAGTAGGTGCTTAATCAACCCCCTTGAGCTTTGGAGAACTCTGGGCATAGTTGTGGGTGTGCCCTGAGCAGGTCAGGGAAGGATCTTGGGATATTCTTTTTCAACCAGCTGGTTCACTACTTTGACATCTGTTTTGTCAAATTCGTGTTCCCTCCTTAAATGGGGCCAAAACTGAAGTAGACTCAAAAGGTTTGGCCTGCCCTGGACACTTGTGTGCCAGTTCACAACGGCCTGGGGAATGGCCCCTGCCTTTACAGCAGTACAAGCTCTGTGTCCAGTGCAGATACAGGGGGAGAAGTTGGGGACATTGTTGTCGAGTTGCTTTTTGTTGCCAAAAGTTTTGTTGTCAAGTTGTCTACTTGACAGAGTAGTCACCCCTCCCGGGGATACCCAATCTACAATCTCACTGCTCCTGTGCAGGACAGGCCTCTGCTCATGCACTGTGATTTCTCCAAAAACCCTCATTTCCAAAAAGCTTATTAGGTGCCTGGTGGGTGTGGCTGTACTGCCCCCACTCCATAATGCCACTGTCCTGCCTGCCTTCTCTCCCTTTCTGGATTGTGAGAAACCCAGAGAGAGAGACCAGTACTTGTTCAGGTTTCTGACCTCTTCTACCCAGCACAATGCTTGGGACATCATAGATTCTTAGAATATATTTGCTGAATGAATGAATTAATAGTTCTGGACAAATAAAGGGGAAAAGAGGGAAACCTTTGAAAAAGGTTGTTGGGAATAAAATCTAAAAAAAAAAAAAAAAACCATTAGAGTATCATGGAGCTTTGGAAGAAGGTGGGAGGGAGAAAGGGGATATCAAAACTGAAAATTGCAAATGAATTTAATTATATATAAAAATTAGTCTGAGAGAAAAGATCACCACTGAGACTCCTGAAAAAAGAGACAGCCAGATACAGCAAGACAGAGACGGAACAGAGGAGGAGAAAATAGCAAGGAAGGATCCTTTGTGAGGGAGCTAGAGACAGGTAACCTTCTTTTCTCAGTTTGATTCCCTAATGGTATAGGATGGAATATGCATATTATCAGGGATGAGAAAGCTCCTTTCTTTCTTTTTTTTTTTATTATAGTTTTTTTTTTTTTTTTTTTTTTTTTTTTACAAGATATATGCATGGGTAATTTTTCAGCATTGACAATTGCAGAACTTTTTGTTTCAATTTTTCCCCTACTTCCCCCCACCCCTCCACCAGATGGCAGGTTGACCAATACATTAAATATGTTAAACTATATGTATACATATCCATACAGTTGTTTTGCTGCATAAGAAGAATCGGACTGAGAAGGCTCCTTTCTATCTGTCTCAGTTTCAAGGATGACTTTGGGGAAGCAGCTTTTAAATAGAGAAGTTCTTCAGGATATTGAAATCAAGAAGAGGCGAGGACATTTTTCAGAACTGTTGGACCCAGGGTAGTGGGGAGGGAGGTCAAGATGCCTGCCCTGCTCATGGCCCCTCATGTTAACATTTCTTACCCGGTGCTGTGGGGGAAAGTGCAACAAAGATCTATAGGAAAGGTTTGAGGAAAGATATTGAAATTCAAAGATAGAGCAGTGTTAACCTTTCACCTTATATGTTAACTATTTATCTTCTGCCAGATTTTATGATTTGCTTCAGACCAGTCCCATCTTGCCCCTGGAGGACAAGCACTATTTTCATTTTTGTCTCTTTGCATCTTTAGTACTTGGCTGTGTGCTTTGTACAATAGTAGCAACATATTGTTGACTGGAATTGCTCACCAGGCCTTCCATTGAAGTGGTCCAAAGGAGTCCCAGAGTAGCCAATATTAACAACTTTAAAATATAATTGTCTCAAAATGGTGACTGTTATGTTCAACTGGGAAGAGAAGGATAAAAAGAGTCATTTACATTTTTCTCCTCTGAATAACAGATCTCCTCCCTTCAAAAAATTGGTTGTAAAGGCATGGTTTTCTTGAAGAGAGAGGGATGTGGGAAGAAAATTAAATGATGTAAAAACAAAAGATGTTAATAAGAGATTATTTAAAACATGCCCCATACACACACACCTTCTTCAACCTTGAATTCTTACATAGTTGGAACAGCCCTTGCCTTTTACCCAAATTTCCCCTGGTGAGATTAAAATACCATCTCAGCCTTGAAGGACTTACCTTGGGCCACCCTGGAGCTGGCATTGAACTAGAATTACAAAGCAGAGGGATTTTGAATTAACTTTTTGTACTATTAACCCAGCAGGAAAAGAGGGCTGGGGCAGAAAGGGACTTTTACATTCTTTTGCAGCTCTGTGTTACAGCTTGTTCTCTTTATAATCACTTTAGCTCAACATGTTTTTAAAATGTTTTGTTGCCTTGTTTTTATGTCCCCTTCGTTTCCCAGCATGTCACTCAGTCCCCAGCCTAGAGCTGTCCCAGAGACCCCTGCCTCTGCAAGGACTGCGTATGCTCCTCATACTCCCTTAGTACTTACACTGTTGCGGGCAGCCTGTGTGTGGATTTCCTGGTCCTGATTGCTTCACTTTGTGTCACTTCATGTATCTTCTTCCTTGAATTCTTTAGCCTTCCTGCATTAGGGTACACACAGTCTCTCTGGCCTGGTTTCTGGCAGATCCTGGGGTTACAAAGACAAAAATTAATCTGTCCACACCTTCAAGAATCTTACTTCTGTTGGGGGAAATGATACATCTGGGGACTAGTGGATGGGGAGGGAGTAAATGCAAATTATTGGGGTTAAATTAGGGAAAGTGCTTGCGGTTGGGAGGAGTTTATCCCACGGGGAATTCCTGATTCTTGGGAATGGCTGTTTCTACCCAAAAGTTTTGCCTTTAGCTTTTGAAATGGATCTCTGCCCTACCCTCTTTGGTTTAAGGGCCCCTGGGAGCTAAAAGAGGGACCTGCTTAGTGAGTAACTCAAGAACACTTTTTGGTTTATGGGATTATTCTACAGACTTGTTCCCTAAATGGGGGGCCATCTTTCCCTGTTCATTGGAAGAAAGAGTTCATTCTTGGGACTACAGAGTAGTGAGTGGAAACCTTGGCCCCTCTCTCCCTGGCTGCCGAGCTTACTGAGTTCCTTTCCACAGGCCCCACATCAAGACGATCTTCCAAAGCATCGCTGCCAAAGTGGGCACTGGGGAACCCTGCTGTGATTGGGCAAGTACCGGATTGCACCATTAGAGCTGGGGCTGGGAAGGATGGGGCAGAGAGGACCCCAGAGCTGCATGGGGCATGTCTGCAGCATGGCAGGTTCTTATACTCTACAGCTAATAGCTGCTGGAGCAAGAACCCATCTAGGGATAATCTCAGGAAAAAGCAAGCAGGTGAACAAGCTACTGCAATCTAGAACATCCCTGGGGCTCTGGGAAGAGATGGAGAATCCTGGACCTCCCACAGCCTGGTCTCTGGTCGTGGTCAGATGAGACAGGGATCTCCAGGCCTAAGTGGAGGGCACCTCAGAGGAAGAAGCTGAGGTTTCCATGACTTCCTTGTGGGCAGCAGAGCCAGCCTTTGATACTAAGTGCCTAAATTCTGGGTCCAGCTTTCTTTTTCCACTCCACCATGTTGTCAGATCTAGAGCTCTTATACAGATGGGGAAACTGAGGCTGGGAGGATTCAGGTGTTTTTTCCAAAGTCTCTCGGTAATAAATGTCAGCTATGATTTGAATCTTAGTGCTCAGGTTCCACGTTGTGTTCTTCAGTGCTTGCTTCCCTGCTGCTGTTAAAACAAGTTTTAACTTCCTTCCAAGAGCCCCTTCTATGTTCTAAGACGGAAGGCTAGCTTGCATCCAAAGAAGAGAGAGGATTCTGAGGATGTGCCTGGGGAGGTTTAGAAGGTGACTGGTCTGAACCTGGCCCTGGGCCTAGCCACGGCCACTCCTGCTGACCTCACTTGACTCATGGCCCTGCAGTAAATCTGCCCTTTCTGTTTAAGGGAGGAACAGCCTTGCCTAAGTGAAAGTATGGGGAGAGGCTGCTAGGCCTCAATTTCCAAATAAGAGTCGTCCCTCCAACCCGTGCTAGATTGTCATAGAAACCTCTGTGCTGGGCAATGGGCCACCTCAGGAAGAGAGGAGCTGGAATACTTACTGGCTTAGGCCTGGGACTACACAAGAGAGTGGGACCAGAAGCTTTCCCATCTCGGGCCTTTACAACAAAGGGTCCTCAGAGATGATCCAGCCTAGCCCCCTCATTGACAGATGGAGAAACTGGGGCCTGGAGAAAGGACATGGCTATCCATTGCACCACCTAACTTGTTCTAATCCCCTTCCTGTTGGTTATGTGGTGTCATGCATGTAGCCTTTCTGAGCCTCCGATTCCCTATCTGTAAAAAAACAAAAACAAAGGGGGAGACATTAAGCTAGATGACCTCTCTCATAAGAGACCTATTCCCACAAGCAGTAAGACAATGGCTTCAAGTCTGTCCTTAAGGGCAGGAATCTTGGAGTCTGTGTTAAGCAGGTTCACGTTCACAGTGGAGGCTCCCTCTGGTACTCCAGCAGCCTTCCTCACGTCCTTCTGGTACCTGCTCTCTACTAGGTGGGAGACGAAGGTGCCGGTCACTTTGTCAAGATGGTGCACAATGGGATAGAATATGGAGACATGCAGCTGATCTGTGAGGCCTACCACCTGATGAAGGACATCCTGGGCATGGAGCACAAGGAAATGGCCAAGGTGGGTCTGCAGCCCGGGCCTGGCTGTACAGCAGCACATCCGCTAATGAAATGCATTTGTTTCTGCTCACTGCTCTCTCCTATTAACTCCTTGAAAGCAGGAACTGGCATAGTGCCCCGCATATAGTGAGTGCTTACTAATTGTCTTTTCAGGCCTTTGTTTTAAAAGCACTAAATGTTTTTGCTTCCATTGTGGTAGAGGCAAGGATGCCGGCTCCAACATGGTCCCTCTCTCAAGATTTTTGGGTTAATTATTTTTCTTTGGTATGAAAGGTTTCTCTCTGATGGGGAGGGTGGGGAGGAATTGGGAAATTCCCACCAGCCTTCTTTGTCTATCCGCTCTCTTTTCCTCTTATATTGAGTTTGGACTTGTGGGCATTTCCTGAGGTGAAAACTTTTTTTTTGGGGGGGGGTACAAATTGGCAATTCATAATTCAGTGCCTTTAGAAGTTGCCTGGGAAACTAAGAGGTCACCCAGCTCAGACTGTTATAGAGGTAGAATTTGAACTCTGCTCTTCGGGACTCCAAGACTGGCTCTGTCCTTGCTTTTACCAAGGATCTCCTCACGGCCCATCCACTCTGCATTTATCTTACATGTCCTGCTTTGTACGAGTTGTCTGTTTCCCTGAAAGGGGAGCTCCTTGAGGACAGGGGTTATTCCTACCTTTTTTGTATTCTGGATGCTGGGCACACAGTGCCCCAGGTCACAGCGTCTCTCTTTTAAATAACATTTGTGTGGTGTATTAAGGTTTGCAAAGCATCTCACAAAGATGCTCCCTCCCATTCGATCCCTCCCACAGTTCTGGGATCACCACTATAGATATTGTGGCCACAAAGAACTCAGAAAGGTCAGGTGACCTATCCAGGTGTGAGGTCTGAGCCGAACCCTATAGCGTTCCATGTATTCGATCACTGTTGGTCCTTTCTTCAGTATTTATTCTTTTCTCACGTTGCAACATTTGATAAGATTCTTTTCCATCCTTGCCTCTTTTCCTCTGGCTCTTGTGGCTGAGAATACTCGGGAAGCTGCTGGCAGTGAGTCCAGCAGGATCTAAAAATGGAAGTGGGCTATCTGGTTTGGAATACTGGCCACAGAATACCTGTTGATTTCATCCTCACTTTTGTCCTTTCATTTCTTCCCACATCCTGTACTTAGGTCTTTGAGGAATGGAATAAGACAGAGCTGGACTCTTTCCTGATTGAAATCACAGCCAACATCCTTAAGTTCCAAGACAGCGATGGCCAGCACCTCCTGCCAAAGATCAGGGATAGCGCTGGCCAGAAGGGCACTGGGAAATGGACGGCCATCTCTGCGCTGGAGTATGGGGTCCCTGTGACCCTCATCGGTAATGCCCAATGCCCTTTCCTTGCCCCTTTTTTTCCCCTCACCCTCCTGCCCCCATTCGGACCTGTTGGCCTCCTGGGGGAACTTAGGCAGGTTAGAAAGGCAGGGAAAGTTCTCTTTTAGAACTTTTGGTGAACTGTAATGAACCTTTTTGCTTTTCTTACCCATAAAACTCAGAAGCTAAGCAAGAAGATCTTGTCTAAGGTCCTTCCAGCTTTAAATCTAGAGGTGCATGCTTTTCATCCCATTAGTTTTGGGGCAGATGTTTTTAATCGCTTATGACAGATAAGTTTTTAAATCGGTGTTTTGTCCGATATGGGAGATGGGAGAGAATCATGAGCTCTCAGGACGCACCTACAGCATCAAAGATTGGGTCTCAATTTAAAAAGGTACACAAAGGACATTTAGCCCCTTTCTTCTCCAGTCTACATCAATTCTTGTCACTTTGATGCTTTCTGGCTCTGGGGCGATCAGGGTGCCATCCTCTCTCAAGAGAACACTTGGAATAGCTTTAGTCTCTCATTTGGCAGCAGCAACTTGGAGGAAGAACATTAAGAAGGGAGGGTCTGGGTCTGGGCTCCGGGGCTTCCCTCCTATGTGATCTTGATCCCTAAGTTCCTTCTGCTGGGCCTGAATTTTTGTATTTGTAAAATGAAGAACTTGGAAGGGGCAGCCTCTGAGGCCTGGCTAACTTGGAGTTGATGTGCTAGTTGTTGTACTAGTGGTTCCAGCCTAAAAATCAGAAGGCATTGGGATAAGAACTGTGGAACTATGCTATTAGGAAAGGTTCATTATTACTGTTATACAGTGGTTCAGGAATCTGTTCTTTAGGAGACAGATGATTCTGGTGTAATTCTCCAGCTGTATAGATAAGGAAATTGAAGGCTGGAGAGGTGAAGTGTTATCTGTGATCACACAGTTAGTCCGCCAGCATTTATTAAGTGCCTACTATGTGCCAGGCTCTAGAAATCCACAAAAAGAAAAAAAAACCAAAACATTTCCTGATCTCAAAGTGCTTATATTCTAATGGCAAAGACACCATGAATGTATCAACTGCATATGTGGTAAATGAGCAGCGATCTGAAAGAAGAAGGCTGTAGCAGCCAGTGGGGCTGGGAAAGCCTCTTGCAGGTGGGTGGGCTTGAACTGAGCCTTGAAGGAAGCCTGAGGTGTGGAACCCGCACATCCCAAGCGCAGTGACTGTGTGTGCAGGGGCAGGGGCAGGGAAGCGCTGGGGTGTGCCATTGGCAGTGAGGAGAGCACAAAGGTGGCAAGGGCTTTGAATGCCAAAGTGAGGATTTTTGCATTTGTTCAGGGAGATTTTAGGGAGCCACTGATTTTTATGTGAAAGAGAAAATAGCATGATCAGACCGGCCTTTTGGCATGGGGCCAGAGGCCGAGTCCCGGGAAAAGGTGATGAACGGGTGAAGGAGGTGGTAGCTTTGTGCGTGGAGAGAAGGAAGGGGTCCAGTCAGAGGTGAGGTCTAAGCTGGCTTAGCTCCTGCTTTTAGTCAGCTAATCCCACACTGACATTGTCAACTCTCATCATCTACAGAGCTCTCTCTCCTAGCAAGAGGATTAAGTGAGATTTTTCTCCTCTTCCCCACCCTCCTTCCTCTTGGATCATTTCCCCGCCCTGCCAGGCCGGCATGCACAGAAGGGAGCTGGCCCCACTCAGCAGAGCCCAGGCAGATTACCTAGGGGAGGAAGGTCCCCGATTGGACACAAGCATAGAGATGCTCAGGGGCAGCTTTTGGCTTTCCTGGTTTGTCCCGTCTTCGGACGAGGAAGAGAAAGGCTGGGGCACGACCTCTGGCTCCCTGAGCAGATGAGGAAGTGAAGGCCCTTATGCAACCCCAGGGCGGCGGCTCCTCGGCTCTCATTGCGCCAGGTAGCTTACACATCTCCCTCCCACAAATGCCAAGTCATCCTGCATCAGCAACGGGGGCCCTGGGGCCCGGCTGGGAGACTCCTGGGCGGGTAGGGGCCTCCACATCTGAGTGTTTGCTCCCTGGTCGTAGGGGAGGCGCCGGTCCCAGACTTAACCTTTTGCATCGGCCCGGCTTTCTCAGGGGCAGCAAACACACACTTGCCTCCCTGCCATCCCCTCTGGTTTCCTGGCCCCAATGAAGAAACGTGAGAAGGCGCTTCCTGCTTTTCCTTGCAGGGAGAGGGTGAGGTGATGTCGGGCTCGTGAAACATTGAACATGTGGTGGAGCTTTTGGTATATTGTGTGGTCCTCTGGGAGGGAAAAAACATGCAAGGGAATTTAGGTAATAGGTGAAAAAAGAAGTGATTGATTGTTTTTTGTAGAAAAGGAGAAAACAATAATCCCTGATGGCTCAGCCCCAGCCCTTTTCTTCTGGTCCCCCTACACTGTGTCGGCTTCCCAGGGGCACAGTGTGTCACACAGGGGACCGGAGAGCTGCAGTGAATGGCGCGTATTCCCCAGAATCCTTTGTTCAAAAGATTACTTAGGGGTCAGTACCAGCCATAGTGGGGTGACTGACAGTAAACCCACCTCCAAGTCAGGCAGACCTGGGTGCAAGTCCTGCTGAAACACGCTGGCTGTGGGTCCCTGAACCTGCACTTGGCCCTGGAGCCAATGAAGCCAGACTCTGAGAGAAGTAGGATCCACTTGCACACCCAAGCTTCCCCGGGGGCCCCATGTTGTTATTTTTCAAATGTAATATTATCTTCACTTTATTCCATTTTGATTTAGTTTGTTAAATATTTCCTAGTTACCGTGTAATCTGCTTCAGGCCACAGCCAGGAGTGTTGTTGGCCCCTGAGGCCTTTGTGTTCAGTTCTCTGTGAACTTGGGCTTTTTAAAAAATATCTTTAGAAGTCTTCCAATAGCATTCATTTCCTTTTATAATTCTTTATATCTCACTCTTAAAAGCATTCCTCTGACAAGAGACTCAGGCTTCCCTGCCCTGCTAGAGGCTCCATGACACAACCGTCTAAGAGGGCCTGAGACGGTGCCAGCCGCCTGAGCAGAATCCTGGGGGCTGAGGCGCTGGGGGCTTGGCGCCTGCCTCTTGCCTTCTTTTCCCTGATTCCCTTTGAATTTTCCATTGAGATTCTCTGTATTTAGACTGGAAGATGGAGTTGGGGTTTCCTGCCAGAGATTAGCCCTCACAGACACGGTTATGGGAGCCGAGGCCCACGTTGTCCCTCGCTGGCTCCCCATGCCCAGCCTATGAGCCGTGGTCCTCCCTGAGCAGGATCTTCAATATCTTCCCCTTGTTTCACCCTAGGAGAAGCTGTCTTTGCCAGATGTCTGTCATCCTTGAAGGATGAGAGGATCCAGGCCAGCAAGAAGTTGGCAGGCCCCCAAAAAATTAAGTTTGAGGAAGACAAGAAATCATTCCTGGAAGACATTCGAAAGGTGGGTCCGAGGAGAGATCTGTGCTTCTGTGTGTCATTTGGGCAGAGAGTGGAGCAACATGTGTGCTAGAGACCTGGCTCAGACTGCCTGGGACATGGTCCTGGCCCATGGCCCCTCTGCCATCTTGGAAAGCCTGTTGTGCTGCCCAAGTCGGGGCTGGAGACATTTAAGGATGGCCTCTCTTTACAGATGAGGAGGCCCTGTGAGTAAGGTGAGCTGTCCAGGGTCTTGTGCTAGAAGCAGAGGTAGGATTCTAACTCAGGCCTCCTGGCCCTGAGAGCAATGCTGGGACAATAGACTGTTAGAACTGGGAAATCATTGTGGGCATTGGAAAGGGTCCTGGAGAAGCAGGGGGCTCTGTTCCTGGAGGGTCTTTGGTAATTGGAGTATCCTCTCTGGGACTCAGTTTCCTCATCTATAAAATGAGGGGTTCAGAGTAGAATGCCTCTTAGGTTCCTTCCACTGTGTGATCTTAGGAATAGGCCAGCCAGTGCTGGTGGGCTTCCCTGCCCCTCTGCTTGCTTTCTGAAATCAGGAGTCACAGAAATTCCAGAAACTGCCAGGGGCCGCCCGGCCTACAAGCGCCTCTGCTTTAGAGCCAGCCTGAGTCTTGTGTTTCCCCCCCCAGGCCCTCTACGCCTCCAAGATCATCTCTTACGCCCAGGGCTTTATGCTTCTGCGTCAGGCAGCCAAGGAGTTCGGCTGGACGCTCAATTACGGTGGGATCGCCCTCATGTGGAGGGGCGGCTGCATCATCCGCAGGTGAGATGCTCCCCTGGCCTCCGGACAGGCTGCCCACTATGGCGGGTCAGACTGGCAGCATGTGATAGCCGTGCCAGAGCCCCCGGGCCTCTCCATGGCATCTCCGCGGGTCCTGCTGTCTGCTGGCTACGCTTTGTTCTTGGCAGCGGCCACTGGGCTCTCAAACTGGGGTTTCCCCTAGTATGTCTTTTAAATGGCCACAAATTGTAACATCCAGTCTTAGCCACAGGTAAGAGATTCAGAACTAATCCTGCTTCCCTGGGGCAGAGAGGCGAGGGGCTGCGGGTGTGCACGGTGCATACATCAGCCGACCGGTCATCCGGCTTTGCCCGCTGCTTTCCTCTGTTCCAAGGAACAGCTGGTTGGGAGAGGTGCCTGTGGAGGGGCATGACAGGCACGTAAAAGAAAAACGTGGGTCAGAATTAATTTTAAAAAAGAGAAATGGCTCCAGCGAAGGCAGCGTCCCAGCCAGGTCTGGCTCTGCGAGAGCGTTTGCTCTTCCATAGTTGATCCAGGCGGTCATGCTGCTGCCCCCTGTGGCTCATGGCCCTGAGAAGGGGTCCGGACGAGCATTGGCCCTCGGCTTGGACTCGTGCATACACGGCAATGTTCCCTTCTTCCAGGTGTGGGGGGGGCTGAGAATGGGGCTTTGCCCCTCCCCAGGCTCAGCGCCCTGGTTTACTTGTCCCTTGTTTTCTCAGCGTCTTCCTGGGGAAGATAAAAGACGCCTTTGACAGGAACCCCCAGCTCCAGAATCTGCTCCTGGATGACTTCTTCAAGACTGCTGTGCAGAACAGCCAGGTGTGTGCCCCGGGGGGTGGGGGGGCGCGAAGGGGGGAGTCAGTCACTCTCTTTCTCCGAGGTCTCTGGGGGTGGGGGGAGGGGCAGTAGGGGCAGTACTTTGGCTTGGGCCAGATCTCTTCCACTTTTCTGAGCAAACCTGCTTTGTGTTTCCTGCCCAGGACTCCTGGCGGCGGGTGATCAGCACTGGCGTGCAGGCTGGCATCCCCATGCCCTGCTTCACCACTGCACTGTCCTTCTACGATGGGTACAGACACGAGATGCTGCCCGCCAACCTGATCCAGGTAGGTTCTGGGCCCAGGGGGACCAATCCCGGGGGGAGGAGGCTGCGGGTCACCCCCATGGCCACAGCTTATTTCTTTTTCCTAGGCCCAGAGAGATTACTTCGGGGCTCACACCTATGAACTCTTGGCCAAGCCAGGACACTTCATCCACACCAACTGGACGGGCCACGGAGGCAACGTGTCTTCCTCATCCTACAATGCCTAACCACGCTCCAGACTCCACAGACCTGGCACATTCCTGCTGCCCTCCTCAGCTTGCACTGTGTTTCTTCCTGTCCGAGGCTCTGAAAATCACTTGAGCCTACCGTAGGGTCTGCCCGCGGCCCTGGGAGACCCCTTCTGTGCCCTCCACCCTTGCTTCTTAGAACTTCTAGAAACTGATTGTGGGAACAGCAGCTCTGCCTGGCGGCTGCCCTGGCAGCAGGGCATCGAGGCAGGGAACAGGCTCCTGGAGAGCGGCAGCTTATTCATCATGGTGGGATCTCTGGGGGAATGCGTCCAAACCGGAGCCCTGGTCTCTCCTGCACAGGAGAGTGATCCCCGTTTTACCTTTTAATAAAAATGCCATTCTATTTATCCTTTGGTCTTCAGCCTCTAAAATGCCGTCTTCTCAGGACCTCCAAGTCAGAGATGCTCGGCCGCCATCGGGACCAACCCTCTCAAGCATGCGCCAGCCAGGGTTCTCCCAGTGGTCCAGCCCTGCCCCGGGATGGCTCCTGAGCTCCTCTGGGGTACCCAGGCTGCTCCCTTGTGCCAGGACATCTCCTGCTGCTGGGCCCCTTGTCTCGGCCAGAGAATGTCCCCACCAGGCCAGCCAGAGTGGAGTGGATGGGACCAGAGATTCAGGAGTTTGCCACGCTCACACGGGTGGGGAATGAGAAAGTCTGGGATGGGGCAGGCTCCTCTGATGGCTTCTCCTTGCCTTCGGGGACTTCATGGGGGTCCTTGTAACTCTCAACCTGGGATGCAGCTTGTTCATCAACCCTCACTGTGACTCAGTTTTTCTTACATTTGGCCTAATTTCCTTTTAATTTGGGTTTTTTTTTTTCTCTTTCAAGAAAGCCTGAGGGGGAGGATTCTGGAAAAATGGTGGAATAGGTTGGTAAATTTCAAGCTTTCCCAATTTCCCCCAGAAATAGAACAAATTTGCACCTCAGGGCAAACTTAGACTGGCAAAAAATAAAAACTTGGCCTAAACTGGGGTCCTGGTACAACACACGAAGACTGCAGAAAGCTTGAGGCACCATCCCCCCCACCCCACAATCAGAGGTGCTTACACTATTACTCTTATTTTTAAAAAATGAACCAGCAAAAATTAAAGAAGCCCACCATAGAAACCTTATATGGGGACAGGGAGGACCAGGGTTCATCTTCAGCGAAGGACACTGAAGTAAAACTTCTACCCCAAAGAGTAATGGGAAAAGGTTCCGTGCCCAGAGAGAATTTATAGAAGGACTCAAAAAAGAATTTGAAATCCAATAACAGAGCTTGAGAAAAAAAAAAAATCAAAGAAAAATAAGATTACAGGAAAAAAAATTGATTTAACATAGAAGAGCCAATCTCAAAGATCAGTTTCTAGGAATTCACATGGACAAATTGTTTATGAGTTTTTATGACTGGGAAATGAATACCATATAATTAAGATAGACAACAATAGGGCAGCTCACAGGAAAGATTGGTGTAGAGTTAAGACAAAAATAGTAATTATACAAATGAGGTGCAGAGGAAGAATAGATACATTAAAGGGAGAAGGAGGGCTCGGAGTTCTGGAAACTTACATCGGGAATGAGGGCAATGGGCAACTCTACATATATACCGATGGGGTAAAGCACCCTCCAAAATTGAATAAAGAAATAAGGGGGGAGGGATGGGTGTATGGAGAAGAAGAGGGTGAGGGGAGAACACAAGGAAGGGATCCATGGGGGTGGGAGGGGTTAAGTAGTAGCAAGGCAAATTAGAGGCAGAATTAAAGGAAAAAATTATCGAGATGGATGTGTGTGTGTGTGTATAGGGAGAGGGGCAAGATGTGTATGTATATATCTACATATGTAAACATAAATATATCTTTAACCACTAGCCTGCTTGAAGGAGGGAACGAAAGAGGGGGAAAAAACAATTTACAAGGACGTAAAGAAAAGATGGATACTAATGAATGTAAGTTATAATACTAATATATACTTTCTTGATATGGTAATTTGTTATATATTTTGAATCCTCTCTGATGTTCTGCTGGGCACATGACAATGTTCTCTTTTGTGTTCCTTTTCTATTTTTCTTTTTTCTTAGTGTTTTTTAAAAATATAATTAAAAAAAAAAAGAAAGAAAGAAAGAAAAAAAAGCCAGGAACAGCTAGGTGGTGCAGTGGATAGAAAACCAGCCTTGAATTCAGGAGGACCCGAGTTCAAATTTGACTCAGACACTTAACACTTCCTAGTTGTGTGACCCTGGGCAAGTCACTTAACCCCGATTGCCTCAGAAAAAAAAAAAAAAAAAAGAAAAGAAAAAAAAAGGAAGGAAAGAAAACCTGAGCTTTCCCAAGGCTTAGACTAAGATATCCATAAATTCCCACCCCACTCCTGATGTTGGCTGTCATCTCCTCCTTGAGCTGTTTCAAAGCTCACCCCCCAGGCTTGGCTTGAGGTACTCCCCACACCTGAGATCCCAGGCAGGTTTCCTCCTTGGTCCCCCAAGGTGAGAAACTGTTGCTAGGGGATCAGCCCTGGCAGACAGGGAGACTTTGGTGAGCCAGTCTCCCAGCATCCTGAGCCCTGGCAGAGGCTAGAAAGCAAACAAATCATCTCGTGGAGAGTGGGGGGGGGGGGTTGGAATAAAAAGAGGAGGCCCTGCACTCAGCTTGCCTTAGTGCCGGGCTAAAGGGGCTCAGAGGCACCTTGGACTTGAGTCTCTGTTCTTTCCAGGGACGACTCATCTATTTGAGCGGGGGGAGTGGGGAGAGTCAGCTTTGGAGCAGAAAGAACTGACTCCTGTGTCTTGCATGATTTCCCATGAATCATTGATCTTTGTGGCTGTTGATTTTCCATGACCCCATTTGGGGTTTTTTTTGACAGATACTACAGTGCTTGACCATTTCCTTCTCCAGCACATTTTACAGATGAGGAAACTAAAGCAGGCAGGATGAAGTGACTTAGTCACTGAGCTAGGAACTTGGTTACCTATAGCTGATATACTACTTGTTTTCTCAGTGGGGAAGAAGGTTGGAGGGAGGGAGGGAATTTGGAACTCAAAATTTAAAAGCAAAAGAATATTTAAATAAGTAAGTAAAACAACAACAAAAAGAAAGACTTGGGTTCTATCCTGTCCCTTTAATGTGTAATGTATGACCCTGGACACGTCAAGCCTCTCAAAATAAGTCACAGACAGAATTACTTCTCTGATTCCTCATGGGCATTTCTAGTGGGCTGTGTGAGAATCAGACCATTTCAGCTGTGATGGTGATGGACGTGGCTCTTTTCAACAATGAAATGATTCAGGCCAGTTCCAATAGACTTGTGATGGGGAGAGCTATCGACACCCAGAGAAGACTATGGGGGCTGAGTGTGGATCATCATCTAGTATTTTCATCTTTTGTGTTGTTCGCTTGCATTTTGTTTCTTTCTCATTTTTTCCCTTTCTGATCTGATTTTTCTTGTGCAGTATGATCATTGTAGAAATATGTACAGAAGAATTACCCAAGTTTAACCTATATGGACCACTTACTGTCTAGGGGAGGCGGTAGAAGGAAGGGATGGAGAAAAATTTGGAACCCAAGGTTTTGCAAGAGTGAATGTTAAAAATTATCTTTGCATGTATTTAGGAAAATAAAAGGCTATTATAAGAAGGAAAGCCCCGTTATCTTGTAGGGAAAATCCAGGGATGTGAAGTGGCTTGTTCATAAGTCACACAGTCAGTCAACAAGCATTCATTAAGCACTTAGTATGTTCTAGGAAGCAGCAGATCTAGCATGACCCAGCCCTGCTTTTCTGGAGGGGAGGGGAAGCAATCTTAGCCCCTCCTAAAGTTGTTACCAGAGCACCTTGTTCTTGTCAGGCAAGGCCTATAATTCCGGCTGATCTTGGGCAGTGAGTGGCTCTACCTTGGCCGGGTGAGGGGTCGTCCTGCTGACCCCAGACCAGGCTGGCGAACCTCCGTGGAAATCTACTCTCCCCTGATGGGAGTGGAGATGACCCTACACTGGCTCAGGCCTGGGGAAGCTGCTGGCTTAGGCTGCTCTATCTGAAGAGCCTCGTGGATGTGGACGAAGAACGGGGCAGAAGGGCTTCCTCAGGGTCACCAGCTAGTAAGTGTCTGGAGTTAGGTTTTCATTCAGACTGATCCCTGCTTTGCTGCTCCATCCACTGCACCACCCAGCTGTGCTGAAGTTCTAGATAGAGTTGATGGCAGGAAAAGGTTCATAATGGCTAAAGTTGCCCAAAGGGGGATTGGTTGGACTTCTGGGTAAGGTGATGAGCCACCCATCACTGAAAGTCTTCAAACAGACTCAATGACCCCTTGGCCAGGACATTATAGTTCAAATGAGATAATAAAATTGAAAGTATTTTGTAAACTTTAAAGTGCTGGATAAATATTAGCTATCAGTGTTATTGGAGAAGGAGGAGGAGGAGAAAAAGGAGAAGGAAGAGGAGGAGGAAGAGGAGGAGGAAGAGGAGGAGGAGGACGATGGTGATGATGGGGATGATGAAGAATTCTCATTCAGATGTGACTGAATGACCTGTCTGCAGAATGAGGTTGTGGATGGACCCGGAGGCGTCTTGTTAGCCTGGTGTGAGGGTGACCCCTAGTGGCCGATTCTCCTGTGTCAGGGCTAAGAACTCACATTCAACCCAAAAGGCTGAATATTCTTACTCAAGGAGGATCAAAGTAACATCACTGTAGGGGGCAGGGGACAGTGTGGCCAGCTGTGGTCAATAAGACCAGAGGAGTTCGGGGTGCTCGGTCACAGGTGGAGGTGGATAGTTGGAACAGACATTTGGAGGGGAAATGCTTCTGAGTTATGTAGAGCTGAGACAGAGACAGAGATGGAGTGAGACAAAGAGACACATACAGAGAGACAGAGATAGAGAGAGACTCAGAGAGATAGAGACAGAGGGACAGAGAGAGAAACAAAGAGACACAGAGAGATAAAGAGAGACAGAGAGACACAGAGAAAGATAGAGAGACAGAGACAGAGAGACACAGAAAGGCAGAGATAGAAAAAGAGAGAGAGAGAGACATAGAGAGAGACAGAGAGACAAAGAGAGATACAGAAACAGAGACAGATGGGGAGAGAGAGGAGAGGGAAGAAGGGAGAGAAATGTTAGATGGAGACAGAGAGACAAGTGAGAGAGAAACAGAGACATCAGGGAAAGAGAGAGAGAGAGAGAGACAGGGGTGGGTTGGGCTGAGGGGGAGAAACAGAGAGGGGGAAATCAGATCCCAGAAGATGGGAGAGAGCTGGAGCCAGCCCACACTCAGACAGGAAGCTCCTCTCCCAATGGAAAATTATCCATGCATATGTTTTGTAAATAAAAATATATAATAAAAAAATAAATTTAAAAAAAGAAAGAAAAAAAAAAAAAAAAGAAAAAGCTTAGGGGCAGCTCCGTGACACAATGGAGAGAGCACCAGCCCTGAATTCAGGAGGACCTGAGTTCAAATCTAGTCTCAGACATTTAGTACTTCCTAGCTGTGTGACCCTGGGCAAGTCACTTAACCCTATTGTCTCAGCCAAAAAAAATTTTTTTTTAATTTATTATTAATTTTATAATTATAACATTTTTGACAGTACATATGCATGAGTAATTTTTTACAGCATTATCCCTTGCATTCCCTTCTGTTCTGAATTTTCCTCTCCTTCCTCCACCTCCTCCCCTAGATGGCAAGCAGTCTCATACATTACTTATATTACTTATAACATATACTTAATATGTTATAGTATATCCTATACTATACTTAATATGTTATAGTATATCCTAGATACAATATGTGTGTGCATAACTGAATTTTAAAATAAGTAAATTAAACGGTGCATCGTACACCACTGTACCCTAAGGACCACTGGGAACTTTTCCATCTGACCTGCAGATGAATCCTCCTATGAGAATGTGAAATCCTGGAGAACAGGGATTGTCTTCACTTTTCTATCTGTATCGCTTTGGTAAGGCTTCATTCATTCATTAAATCAGTCATTCATCCATTCATAGATACTTTTATTCAGTTTAAGATCTTTTGGTTGAATTCACAAGATTTTGGACAACTGTGATCTCTTAAAAAATGCATATAATTTCTTCCTTCACTTTCCAGATTTTCATCTACTCCTCAGGGAACTATCCCTGGAATAACATAAAGAAAGGGGAAAAATCAATTTGACAAAATCCATCGTGATAATGATCATCAACAAGAAGTTATTAAGTGCTTGCTGTGGGCCAGACACTGAACTAACGCTGAGAAGTCTCTGACCTCAAGGGCCTCACAGTCCAGTTGGAGAAATGGTGTGTAAACAGCTAAATACCAGTAAGACAGAGACAGGATTGGTTCGAGACAAGCAACAGAAGAAAAGCTCCGGCGTTCAGGGGACTTGGGAAAGGCTTCTTGGTAAGGTGTGAGTTCAGCTTTGCTCTAAGGAAGCCAGGGAGGCAGATGAGGAGGGAGGGATTTCAAGTGTGGAATCAAAAGACAGATGTCTTGTGAGAGGAAAAATGAGACCGAGTAAAAGAGCAGAAAGAAAGGAAGCAGCTTGGGAATGGCCCTTTATAAAGGCCCACAGACAGTTTTACATTTGGTCCTGGAGGGAAGAAGGAGAGAGTGGAGTCCGGAACATTAGTTGGCCTTCCAGCTGAGTGAGGATGAAGTGGAGCAGGGAGAGGGGAGGTACAGGGAGGGCCGTCCACGAGCTGTTTGCAATACTCCAGCTGTGAGGAATGGCAGTCGGTCCCAGGTCATGGCAGTGTCGGAACAGAGAAGGGGGGATGTTTGAGAGACCGCATGGGGGCAGAATAGACAGGACTCGGCAACTCACTGGATATGGGGGGGGTCACCGCGGAGAGTGAAACCTAGGGTGTGAACCAGGAGAATGGGGATGCTTTGGACATCACCGTAATAGGGAGATGGGGAAGAGGTTTTAGGGAGAAAGCTAATGACTCCAAATAGAGTGCTAGGTCTGGAGTCAGGAGGACCTGAGTTCAAACCCAGCTTCAGGCTGTGTGAAACTGGGCGGCCACTGCACCTGTTTGCCTCAGTTTCCTCATCTGTAAAATGAGCTGAAGAAGGAATTACAAACCGCTCCAGTGATTTTTGTCAAGAAAATGCCAAATAGGATCCTGAGGAACTGAACGTGACTGAAACGACTTCATTTTTGGACATTTTGAGTTTAAGCTGATTTGGGGACTCCCGACTCAAGATGTCCAGTGGGCAATAGGTGAGACTGGACATCCGGAGGGCAACCAGGGCCGGATAAGTAGGAGCAAAGGAGACAAAACTGGTGTCTTTAGCACGTTATACAAATGCTTATTTTCTTCCTCTCTCGGACAGTGCAGACAGATAACTGAATCCATGGGCGGAGGGTGAGATCACTAAGTGAAACACAACAGAGTAAAGAAAGGAACCTAGAAAGCCTTGGGGAGCACCGGCGTTTATACTGCATAAGGAAGCAGGAAGGAGCGTGAGCAGGGGCTGTGGCTGGGGGGAGAGTGAGAATCTAGAACCCAGAAAGTACGTGGGGGGGAGCCAGGAGAGAGAAGAACCTAGAACCCAGAGAGTATGTGGGGGGGGAGCCAGGAGAGAAGAACCTAGAACCCAGAGAGTGTGGGGGGGCAGGAGAGAAGAACCTAGAACCCAGAAAGTGCACCACGGGGGGGAGCCAGGAGAGAGAAGAACCTAGAACCCAGAGAGTACGTGGGGGAGCCAGGAGAGAGAAGAACCTAGAACCCAGAGAGTGCGTGGGGGGAGCCAGAAGAGAGAAGAACCTAGAACCCAGAGAGTGCACCACGGGGGGGCCCAGGAGAGAAGAACCTAGAACCCAGAGAGTACGTGGGGGAGCCAGGAGAGAGAAGAACCTAGAACCCAGAGAGTGCGTGGGGGGAGCCAGAAGAGAGAAGAACCTAGAACCCAGAGAGTGCACCACGGGGGGGCCCAGGAGAGAAGAACCTAGAACCCAGAGAGTACGTGGGGGAGCCAGGAGAGAGAAGAACCTAGAACCCAGAGAGTACGTGGGGGGAGCCAGGAGAGAGAAGAACCTAGAACCCAGAGAGTGTGCCACGGTGGGGGGGCCAGGAGAGACGAACCTAGAACCCAGAGAGTGTGCCACGGGGGGGAGCCAGGAGAGAAGAACCTAGAACCCAGAGAGTGCATCACGGGGGGGGGGGGGAGGAGAGAGAAGAACCTAGAACCCAGAGAGTGCACCATGGTGGGGGGAGCCAGGAGAGAGAAGAACCTAGAACCCAGAGAGTGCGCCACGGGGGGGGGGGCAGGAGAGAGAATAATCTAGAACCCAGAGTGCACCATGGGGGGAGCCAGGAGAGAGAAGAACCTAGAACCCAGAGAGTGCGCCACGGGGGGGGGGAGCCAGGAGAGAGAAGAACCTAGAACCCAGAGAGTGCACCACGGTGGGGGAGAGCCAGGTGAGAGAAGAACCTAGAACCCAGAGAGTGCACCACGGGGTGGGGGGGGGGAGGGCTCGATGTGTCCCGTGTTTTTTATTTTATATTATTTTACGTTATTAACAATTAATGCCGTTGAAGCAGAATGTCCAGCCGCTGTCCGTATAAGGTCATCGATACTGATCAATTTATCAGCACACGCTCAGGATTAACTGCAGAGCCTTTTCCTAGAGTTCCCATGTTGAGAGGTTGTCAGTTACTGTTGTTGTGCATTTCCCAGAATCGCCGCTAGGGGGCGCCGTCCAGCAAAGGCAGCGCTTCGCGTTTCGGCCCTTTCTGTCCTTTTCCGCTCCTCGTACCCGCGAGCTGCCAAAGCGGGAAAAGAAAGTTTCTCGAGTCGGGGCGCGCGCAGCCGTGGCGGCCATGGAGCCAGGGCGGCGGGAGGAGGACGACGAGGAGGAGCAACGGCAGTTCACGTTCGTCCAGGTACGGGAGCGCGGGGCTCTGGAGCCCGTCGCGGCCGCGTCTTACGTCCCGTTAGAATCCTGGGACTATGGGACTGACGTCACGCGTGTGACGCCATGGCTGCGGCGTTCAAAGTCCCGCCCGGTCCTGACGTTTTGTGGTCTGCGGCCCCTCCCAACTCGGTTACTAGTTTAAGGCCCTCCCCCTTCCTTACAAAGTATTACGGTCTTTTTTTCCCCTGCTCTCACGTTCCAGACGTTTCTAGAATAATTCCGTCAGTTATGCCCAGATTAGCAAGGGGAAGCACTCGGGCCGCCCCCGAAGTCTCTTCTGTATTGTCTGGGTTAATCGCGCCCACCTGTGCGGAGCCCTGAGCGGGACCCGCACCAGTGACTACTTTAACCAATGAAAGGCCGTGTCCTGAGCCGCGGGAGCGGGGAAAGCCGCGCTGGGTCTGCCGGCGGCTCGGAGTTCCAGTCCCGGCCCTCGTGGGGTTTGGGGCACTTCCCCTCCCCGGGCCTGTTTCCTCATCTGCTATAAAGAGGTTGGACCCGACATCTGTGTCCCAGAATCCCGCTGTGGCGGGAAGCCCAGATTGTGACTCCCCCTCTCCCCCGCAGGGGACGACTCCCCGCGCGTGCAAGCACAGGCTTTCAGCACAAACGGGGCCTCCCACAATCGGAGCCTCGGGAGGGGCCTCACCCTACCATATTATAGCTGATAAGACTGAGGTCCCTTACTTGTCCAAGGTTAGGTAGGCAGAGGGCAGGATTTAAACTCAGATCCTGTGACTGCGGAGAAAAAGAGGGGGAGTGATTGGAGTAGTCCAGAAGGGTGAGGGAGATACAGTGATCAAAGGCACTTTGGAGACATTTGTGCAAAGCTGAAGTGAAGAGAATGCTCTTCTGGGAGGAAATGTCCCCTTGTCCCCTGCCTGGGACAGGAAGTGCCCCTCCTGCTCTGGAGGATTTCCGAGGGACACACCTTCCCCCTTCCCCCCAGGAATTGTGGGAGGCGGGACTCTGCCTGTTCAGAAGCCGTGGAAACTTTAGACAGGGTTGGCTTGAGATTCCCTGGACACCCCCTTCCACTTCCCAGAGAGAGCCCTGGGCGGCTCTCTGAACCTTCACCCACTATTTTTTGTTTTGTACTGGGGAGCTGAGAACAAAGTGTTCCCTGCCTGATGATAGCGCTTCTCCTGATGTCCAGACATGCCCCCATTAGTCTGTTCTCTTGGCCAAATGTTCCTGGCTTTTCACAGGACCAGAACCCCAGAGAGTAAAGAAAAAACTTCCCCCCAAAAAAAATTTTCCCCCCAAAGCAGGACCATAATACCCAGGATGTTGGAGCTGGGAGGGCCCTTAGAACCCGGGACGTCGGAGCTGGGAGGGCCCTTAGAACCCAGGAGGTCAGAGCCGGGAGAGCCCTTAGAACCCGGGAGGTCAGAGCCGGGAGGGCCCTTAGAACCCAGGAGGTCAGAGCCGGGAGAGCCCTTAGAACCCGGGAGGTCAGAGCCGGGAGGGCCCTTAGAACCCAGGAGGTCAGAGCCGGGAGAGCCCTTAGAACCCGGGAGGTCAGAGCCGGGAGGGCCCTTAGAACCCGGGAGGTCAGAGCCGGGAGGGCCCTTAGAACCCGGGAGGTCAGAGCCGGGAGGGCCCTTAGAACCCGGGAGGTCAGAGCCGGGAGGGCCCTTAGAACCCGGGAGGTCGGAGCCGGGAGGGCCCTTAGAACCCGGGAGGTCGGAGCCGGGAGGGCCCTTAGAACCCGGGAGGTCGGAGCCGGGAGGGCCCTTAGAACCCAGGGAGTCAGAGCCGGGAGGGCCCTTAGAACCCGGGAGGTCGGAGCCGGGAGGGCCCTTAGAACCCGGGAGGTCGGAGCCGGGAGGGCCCTTAGAACCCGGGAGGTCGGAGCTGGGAGGGCCCTTAGAACCCAGGAGGTCAGGGCTGGGAGGGCCCTTAGAACACAGGATGTCGGAGCCGGGAGGGCCCTTAGAACCCAGGAGGTCAGAGCCGGGAGAGCCCTTAGAACCCGGGAGGTCAGAGCCGGGAGGGCCCTTAGAACCCGGGAGGTCAGAGCCGGGAGAGCCCTTAGAACCCGGGAGGTCAGAGCCGGGAGGGCCCTTAGAACCCGGGAGGTCAGAGCCGGGAGGGCCCTTAGAACCCGGGAGGTCGGAGCCGGGAGGGCCCTTAGAACCCGGGAGGTCGGCGCCGGGAGGGCCCTTAGAACCCGGGAGGTCGGAGCCGGGAGGGTCTTAGAACCCGGGAGGTCAGAGCCGGGAGGGCCCTTAGAACCCAGGATGTCAGGGCTGGGGGGATCTTAGAAGATCTCGTGTCCAAGCTGAAATTTCCACACTGACTCATTTTTTAAACAGTTGGGTTCCTGATCTTGTGATCTTGAAGCTTAGAACATAGATCATAAGGCTTAGGACATAGGGTTCTCCCTGTTTCTAGTGAAGGCAGAGAAGGTGACCTGTGACCTCCCCTGCGTGTCCTTGGCAATGGGGGTTACATCTTTTGGGGTCTCCATGACTCTCCCACACTATATCACTCCCTCTATAAACCCTGACCTTCCCAGCCACTCCCTCTGGCTGGCTGCCCTCTGTGACCATCACGCTGCATGCGGCCAGTGTCACTGTTGGCTCCAGAGAAGGACAACCAGATCTAGAACAGTCATTGGTCTATGCTCCCGATGAAGATCTGCATTCAAATTTCTCCGTTCTGGACTCTTGTGGATTAACTTGCCAAATTCCCAACCTGGCTTGCTTGGGCCAAGCTGAGCATTTCCTCCTTGTTCCTTGTGCTAGATCCTACTCATTAAGTCCCTCTAGACCACCGGAAAGAAGAGCTCTCCCCTTTCTCAGAGGGCCCGGCCTCTCCTCCAAGGGTTCCCTTCTTTCCTGCCCTTCAATGCACAGAGTTTTCCATCCCTGGCTTCTCCCTCTCTTGAAGGATGACATTGCCATCAAGGCAAGAGACAATTAGCTGTTCTAATTGGCTGTTCTGGGCCAAGAGAGAGCTCCCGAAGATGTTCGGATAACTGAAGCCTCCCTTTCTCTCGCAGGGTTCTGCCAGGCCTGTGATCTGCCTCCTGGACCTAGGTCCAGGTAGTTGTAGTATGTGCAGAGGAGAGCCACAGTTTAAATCACACTTTAAGGTTTACAAACAGCATCTCATTTTATCCTCAGAACAACACTGGAAAATACATTGTCCGTAAGCACCTACTGCGTGCCATCCCCTGTTCTCAGTGCCCTCAGGGAGCTCCCCACCGACCCAGAAGAGACTGGGAAAGGCTTGGTGGGGAGAGGGGGATGAGTAGAGAGGCCGGAACAGGGCAGGTTCAGAGAAACTTTTAAGAACCAAAGCGGATTTTATATCTGTGTCCCACCAGTCTTTCTCTGCTCTATATTTTAATCATTTGAACGTGGAAAGGTCTTTGTGGGACTTCACAGGACAAGGAGCATCAGATTCCCTGCCTTCTCATTGACTGGGGGAGAGGCCTGGGGGATTCTGAGCCCTGTTTTCACCAGCATCAGAGGCACCCAGCTGAGCCCAGGCTTCCCCTCTCCCCAGCAGCATGCCATTGGGTAGTCTCCTGGAGGGACAGCCCATTCCTCCTTAGGAGATGGAGATGGGTCAGCCCTCCTCGGCCTCCCCACCTTTCCCTGTTGCTTCTTGTCTCGTCCTGGATCAGTGACCTTCTTTCTTCAGGGTATATGTCCCTGTACCTGCAGCTGCCCTCTGGGGCACCCTGCAGCCCCCACATTCTGCACATAGTGGAGTGTCTAGGACAGGCCAGGAACTGATTCTGGGGAGGCCTCTCTGTATGCTTCACAGAGGCAGCTGCACCTTTGGTTTCCACAGGTCGGCTGAGATTTTGTGAGTTCTTCTGGCCTCCATATTCCACTGTGGACTAATACCTGAGATCCAGCCTCAATCACTTCCTAATTGTGTGACCCTGGCCCAGCCTCTTGCCCCTTGTGACTAAAAACAACTAAACAGTGACACAGCTCCCTGATCTCTCTCAGAAAAGCTTCTGTCCACATCACCAGGCACTGTGGACAGAGGCTGGACCCAGACTCAAGACCTGAGTTCAAATCTGGTCTCAGACATTTATTAAATTTTTAAAAATTTAAAATTTTTTATTAATAGCCTTTTTATTTTCAAAATACTTGCAAAGATAGTTTTCAACATTCACCCTTGCAAAATCTTTTATTCCAAATTTTTCTCCCTCCCCTAGACTGCAAATCATCCAATATATGTTAAACATGTGCAAGTTTTCTGCACATATTTCCATATTTATTATGCTGCACAAAAAAAATTGGATCAAAAAGGGAAAAAATGAAAAAGAGAAAAACAAGCAAGCAAACAACAAAACAGCAACAACAAAAGGTGAAAATGCTATATTGTGGTCCACATTCAGACCCCATAGGCCTTTTTCTGGGTTCAGATGGCTCTCTCCACAAATCTATGGGAATTGCCCTCAATCACCTCACTGTTGAAAAGGGCCATGTCTGTTAGAATTGATCATCGTATGATCTTATTATTGCCGTGTACACTTAGCATCAGTTCATATAAGTCTCTCTAGACCTCTCTGAAATCATCCTGCTGGTCATTTCTTACAGAATAATAATATTCCCTAACATTCATATGCCACAATTTATTCAGCCATTTTCCAACTGATGGGCATCCACTCAGTTTCCAGTTTCTTGCCACTATGAAAAGAGCTGCCACAAACATTTTTTCACATGTGGGTCCCTTTCTTTCCTTTAGGATCTGTTTGGGATATAGGCCCAATAGAGACACTGCTGGATCAAATGCACAGTTTACTAGCCCTTTAAGCATAGTTCCAAATTGTTCTCCAGGATGGCTGGCTCAGTTTACAACTCCACCATCAATGTATTAGTGTCCCAATTTTCCCACATTCCTTCCAACATTCATCATTATCTTTTCCTGTCATCTTAGCCATTCTGAATAGTGTGTAATGTACTTCAAAGTTGTCTTAATTTGCATTTCTCGAATCACTAGTGATTTGGAGCATTTTTCATGTGACTAAAAACAGCTTTAATTTCATTGTCTGAAAATTGTCTAACAGTGTGATCTTGGGAGACGCTTTTGATTTCTGCCTCAATTTCCTTCTTTATCAATAGGGATAATAATAGCAATCAACCTTCCCCCCACCTTGTTGGGAAGATGAAATGAGATCTTAAAGCTCTGCTGGCTGCTCTCCCTCCCCTTATACTTGTGAAGTTTATTTGTGGGCTCTAAATGTAAGCTTTACATTTCAAAATATCATCTTGGAAGCTAGAGTAGGATCAATCTCAGGTGGGACCCCAGACCTGCCTCTCCATCCAGTGCCCCCTTGTGGTAAGAGCCTGGGCTCTGCTTCTTTTGAGTGCTCCAACCTGGGGCTGCTTCTTCACCTGTGACATGGATTACTTGCCTGGGTACCCAGTGGAGTATAAGATTTCTGAGGGCAGAGATTGTTGTTTTCAGCCCCTCCCAGGCAGACACCAAAATCAACCCTTTGGGTCCACTGAATTGAATCCTTCCGGGAATTCTGTCTTGTGTTTCAGAACCTGAAAGCGGCCGTCCACTACACGGTGGGCTCAATATGTCAGGAAGCTGCTGAAGCCAAAGGAGTCAGGTTCACCAAGCCGACCATAGCGGCCATTTCTGAGGTCACCTTTCGGCAGTGCGGTAGGTGGCCCCAGCCCATTCCCCATGCCTCTTGCTTCTTCATTTCCTTTTGTAAACAAGCTTTGTCTGTTGCCCTTCTGGGTTGTTTTTTTTCATCTTGGCTTTCCCTGAATTCTGGCCAGGAACCTTCCCTTGCTTTGTGTTTCTTTTTTAAAAATAAATTTTGTGGATGCCCTTTGTTTCTAAATCATGGTTGTCCCTTCCACACCCAACACTTTCTTAAAACAAAGAAAGCCAGTTTTGATCACATATGACTGCTTCTCCACTTTCTGCATCCTTGGGCCCCCACCTCTCTGCTAAGGAGGGATTGTTCAGGGAGTCACTTCCCTAGAAATTGTTGTCATTTCCAGAAACTCTGAGGACCTTCCCCTCCTTTTTTATCTATTCATTTATTGGTTTTTTGATTAGGTAAAAAAGCCCATTCTTTGCCTCAATTCTTACCTGGCCTCAATCACTGAATGACCTGAGCTTATAAAGGCCGAGGTCTCCCACTGCATGAAGGGCCATTTCTGGTTGTCCCTGTCATTGAAGAGAGAATTCTGGCTGGATGATTCTGTCTTCCCTTCTAACTCTAACCTTCTGAGTCTTACTGCCTTCCCCACCGCACCCCCAACCCTGAACCTTCCCTTTCATTCCTTCTTGACTGACCCTGTGACTTCCCTGGAGAGGGCAGCTGCCCCAATGAGGAAGCGCCTTCAGCCAGCAGCCACAAAAGAATTAAGTAATTTGCTCAAGAGTCCCTCAGTCAGGACGTGTCTGGGGCAGGATTTGAACCTTTTGAAGCTGCCCCTTTCACTCTTGTTTTTTAATAAAGCTTTGTTTTCAAAACATGTGCAAAAATAGTTTAACATTCACCCTTGTAAAACCTTGCATTCCAAATTTTTTCCTCCTTCCCTTCCCTGCACCCCCTCTCCTAGATGGCAAGTAATCCAATATATATGAAACATGTGCAATTCTTCTAGACATATTTCCCAGATATCGTGCTGCACAAGAAAAAACAGATCAAAAAAGGAAAAAAAAAATTCCTCTTTTAAAAAACTCGTTTTATTGACTAGACTTTTTGCCCAGCCCTGACTGCACCCAGCAGACACAGGGACCTTGCTAATTTCTTGTTTTTCCCAGTTAAGAGAAGGTGGCAGCTGTCCCCTGCCCCTCAACAAATAATGTCCCAAGGGCTGTGACCCCTCAGGAGTCTGGTCTTTGGGCAATTTGTTTTTTTAGTTTACTTGGTGGCTGACTGACTCCACTCTGGTACTTGCTGTGGGTGCTCTGATTTGGGATCAAGCAAAGCTCCGTCTGTGGGGTCAGTTCTGAAGTTAAAGAATGGTTTTGTTTAATTATTTGAAACCAAAGGTAGCGAATTAATGGAGGATTTGCAGGGGCAAAGGGTGCTGGAAGAGAGGGGGCTGCGTTGAGTAAGGGCGGTGAGAGAAGCGATGAACGTGCTGTCTTCACCTTTGAAACGACTGTGGGATTAGTCACTGCTCTTTTCATCTTTCTGACACAAGATTGAGGATAATGGTGGCTAAAGTACCTCTCCTTTCTCCTTCAGAACATTTTGCCAAAGACCTTGAGATGTTCGCCAGGTAGGTGTAAGAGATGGTGTTTTTGGAGTCTTGTCTTTTATGGGATTCATGTGTGCTTTTTGTGATTCTGCAGCTGGTCGGCGCCCACCCGGGTTTTGGGGGGCCTTGTGGGGCTTCCCGTCCATAATCAGCACCTGCTTTCTGAGGGATGGATTCTGCCCCACTCCTAGCGATGTTTTCATGAAGTGTCTGGGGCAGAACAGAAGGAGGCTGATTGCAGATTCAGTGGACGGGCAGCCTCTGTGGAGGGCGTGATGGGCTCCCTGCTAGTTTACTGCGAGCGGGTTTCAAGTACTTGCAAGCTTTGTAGGTGGGGAAAGAGAAAGAAACACACAAAAGAAAATTAGGGGAACATGGAAGAGCTCTCACTTGTACATGTGGGGTGTAATTGCCTGCAGGTGTGGGGAAGAACGCTCACTGCCTGCGCTAGTCAGAGGCTTTCATTTTGCCCCATTTGTTAAGAGTAAAAAACAGCCCTTCCAAAGTAAAGGACCCGCTTTCATCTAGAAGAGCTGGAGCTTTTACAGGTGATTTATACTCATCTCTTCAATTAGTACCTTAGGTAATTGAAAACAATTGCCATGAATTGCTTTTATGAAGCAATTCAGATGACTGAGGCCTGAAAAGGCTAAAGCTTTCTAATTTGCCATCTCTCCTGATTTTGTGCCAGCCTCTCCCTCACCCACTCCCTGCTGTTACTTCTTTGTTTCAGTCGGGAACACTTTGAATGAATTAAAGCTTTGGGTTTCCAGAGGGCAGACTTCAAACATAGTCCCCATTTCTACATCCTTTCTCCATCCAGCAGCTTCAGACTAGGCCGGGAGTTCAGTCAGCAAACTTTTCTGGGTACCTACTGTGTGTGGGAGACAGCCAGGAAAGCAAGGAAAAATGGCAGAGGCCCTGTTCTGAGAGGGAAGGACAGGTAGGAGCACGGAAGAAGAGAGTAAATGCTAAGAAAAGAGACCTTGAAGTATTGTAGATGGAGAACTTGGGAGAAAGAGACAGAGACAGAGACAGAAGGGGGCAGAGCGGGAAGTCCCTTGGAGCTGGGCCAGGGTCAGAAGGAGTTCCTTAGAGTGATCTCAGACTGAGTGAATAAGCCTTGAGTGAGTGAGTGACTGAGCCCTACTAGCATGTCCAAGGCGCAGGTAACCAGAAATCCAAACAGAATGTCCTTCAGGCCCCAGCTGAGATGCTGCAAGAAGCCTTCCCCCAGCCTCCTCCCTAGTTCTAGAGTCTTCCCTCTGTGGGTTATCTCCCTATTATCCTTCCATGGTCAGTTTCCCCAAAGCTGACTGCCTGCCTTGTCTCCCATTGGACTGAGCCCCTCAAGAACAAGGCCTGTCTTTTGCCTTTCTTTGCAATAGCCAATTCTGCACACCGTAGGTATTTAATAAATTCTTATTGTCCAACTGAGAAAGTTAACCAATGCCCCTTGTTCTCAGGAGCTCATAGCCTAATGGGCAAAGACAAAATGTAGGGAGATTTTAGCTGAAAGTCCGGTGGCCGGGCCCCAGGGCTCTTGGGGTACACTGGAAAAGCTGGTAGTATTTCAAAAAGTGGGTGGAGAAAGGGGAGAGGCCATGCCAGACATGAGGGACATGGAGTGAGGATGTGGAGACAGAAAGGACAGCTAGAATGGAAGACAGAAAGATAGGAGAAAACTGGAAGAAGTGGGATGGAGCTGGGCAGAAGGCCTCAAATGCTGAGACAAGTGCTTTCTGTTTAGGAGGCAATACCCACACACTAAAGAGTTTGGAGCCTTTGGTGTCTTGATCAGAGTGGTGAGGTGGGAAGGTGAGAGTGGAAGATGGGCAAAGGAAGGGGCAGGCCAGGGGAAGGAGCCTTTGAGGAGTAGCTACTGTGCTAGGCCCTGTGCCAAGCAATTACCGGCTCATTTCATCTACATGGTAACCCTGGGAGGGAGGTGCTATTATTATTCCCATTTTACAGATTAGGAAACGAAGACAAATGGGGAGTGACTTGCTCAGGGTCAGGCTAAAGGACCTCAAAATGCTGTAAGCAAGCAGAGAGAGGACAGAGATGAGAACTTTGTCCCCTGAGGACTTAGGGAACATAGGGAAGGGCAGGGGTTTGGATGACACATCCCTCAGTGCTGATGTGCACCCATGGCCGACACTCAGAGCTTGGTGCTGTGGGAGGAGGGGCTCTGGCCATGAGCACCCCCTTCTAGTCATGAGCCACAAGGCTTGCTCTGCACCATGAGCTGCCAGAGGGCAGAGGCTGGGTTGATGTCCAGCCTGGACCGTGCATAGTAAATGGCTGCTGGAGGTCGGCTGGGGCAGCTTTTACCTCTCTCCCACTGGGCTTTTTGCCCAGCCCTGGCTGCCTGCTCCACACTGCCAGTGTGGCATTGGACCTCAGAGCGGGGCTCCTCATCCATCTCCCTCTCTCTCCCTTGGATCTGGGCTGAGCGCCTTGGTCAGGGCTTCTCTGGTCCCACTTTGGTTTTTTCCTGAAGGCCCAAGTCTGCAAAGGCTGCTAGCCCGGTCCTTGGCCGGCTGGGAGTCCGTACCTCCTGGCCCATGAACTTGCAACCCTTGAAATGGTGGCAAACATTTGGTGAATTGTTTCTGCCCTCTCCCTAGACATGCCAAAAGAAGCACAATTAACATGGAGGACGTGAAGCTCTTAGCCAGGAGGAGTAGCTCATTGGTGAGAGATGAATTTCCTCCCTTCCTCCCCTTTCCTATCAGAATACATTATTCCCAATTAATCACTTGAAGCAAGGAAGTTATTCCCCAGGGCACCTTGTATTAAACACCAGAGCTAGTGGAGCCTCTCACACTTGCTCTAATATATGGGCTATTTTTCATTTTGATAGATCTGCCCACCCAGCATTTGCCGGTCGTCATCAGCCTTGTCTGGGGTTAGCAATCAGCATACCCCCCTCTATTTTTCCCCTGTCTGCCTCTAAACTTTGGGCCTCTCTAGTCTTGTAGCATTATCCTGTCTCTTGGGGATGAGGTTGGTCTGGGATAGTGTGGTAATGGCGACCAGAAAGTGACAGGTAGGCCGGGTCAAGGATGGATGGGCTCCGTTTGGCTGCTGTCTTTGAGTCGGGGATCCCAGAAGGAAAGAGTGACTGTGTGCTCCCTGCTAGTGGAGAGGGCTCTTCAGGAGTGTCCTGAGGCACAGAGATGCCCACAGATTGACCCTTGTTACTGAGACCCAACTGATCCAGGCCAACCAGTGCTCATTATATCCGTGCTCTGACAGATGGCCCTCCAGAAGCCTTTACAAAGAGAAGCAAACCCAAGGTGACTCAAGGGCGTTCTCCCCAGGGAGTGGTACCTCTGGAAATAGCTTCCCCCCAAGTGGGAGATGGCAAGGAGCAGAGAGGCCCAGGGCTAGAGCCTTGTGTGTCACTGAGTATGATGGCGTGAGTCTGGACAGCCAAGGGCCTTCTTCCTTCCTCCTTCCTCTTCCTCTCCTTTCTCTCTCCTTCCTCCTATAGTTTTCAGCATTCATTCCTGTGAAACCCCATTTTCTAAATTTTTCTCCCTCCCTTCCTCCCACTCCCCTTCCTAGACAGCAAGTAAGCCAATATATATGAAACATGTGCAGTTGTATTACAAGCTTCTTAAACTATGGGTCATGATCCCACATGAAATCATGAAATTATCCAATTATGATTAATAATCAAAGTTTGATTTGTTTTATATACCTGGTTACCTGAGGTTGTATAAAACTTTCTCAGGAGAAAAGGGATTGTGAATGGAAAAAGTTTAAAAAGCCCTGGTGTAGAACACAGACAAGATTCAGGCCCCTCTCTGGTTTAAAACCCTATTGAATCTTGAAGAAAGGGGAACTCGTCTTAGACATCCACATGTCAATACTTTGGGGGCACCAATCTGTCACTTATGGATTTGTTACGCCTTGTACAGAATTCTTGTATTTTGGGTCTGGTGAGAAGTAATCTGAAAATATTATCCCTAAACCTCAATTTTAGCTAAATCATATCACAGAGAAAAGTGAAGAGATTACTCGGGCTAACCAGGAACAAAGGGATAAGAAGAAAAAGAAGGCAGAAGGAGGAAGCAAAAAACCCAGCAAACTGGCAGTAACTGAAATGGACATTGATGATTGAGGAGGCCTCCCACCAACACTGGCTGCTGGGGTGGCATGGGGGACTGAGGACTGATGCCGCCTCTACAGGCTCTAGAAAAGCTGACCTGGAAGGGATAAAGGGAGGGAAAATAGATGCTGGGGGCAGCTGGGCCTCATCTCTTTCCTACTTTAACACATAAGAAAGCTGGAAATGCTTAAGCAAGATATTTGGGTGCCTTTATTGCAACACTGAGAAAGGAGTGGGGGAACAGCATGGATTTAAATTATTATTTTTTTTTATTAATAAAATGTTGTATAGCTAACTGTTTTAGACTTCAAAAACGTTTGTTCTTTTGTTCATTTTTCAAGTTTCCTGGGCTCAATGGCCTGCTCAGAAAATAGTAGTGAGTGGGCTGTGTTTAGGGCCTTTTTGCTCGCTTATGTTGGGAGTCCTGGGTTGTCCTGATTTCACTGGGTGAAGGGAAGAAAGACAGCTTTCTCCCTCTCTTGAAACCGGCTCCCTCTACTTCCCTTTCATTTGGGCTCACAGGTGGCCCCAGTCTGTTCCAGTTGCCTGTTCTTCTGGAAGGAGGTCTTTGATCTTATGAAAAAAATCCCCTTAGAGGGGAAAAGTGGCCCTGGTGAGTGGCTCTCCTCCTAGGAACTGCGAAGATTTGGGCCCAGACACTTGCTTTCTCAGCATATCCCCTATCTCCATCTTCTTTCCTAGATTTGTGGCAGGCTTGGGCCTTTTCGTGACAGGATGATTTGAGGGCACATACCTTCAGACTGAGTCCTTCTCTCCACAATGACAGCACACAGACAAACCCACAAAGCCTGGTTAACTCTTCCTTGGGGCTCAGACAACTAATATCTCCTGGCTATGAAAGAGAAGTCACTCTCTAGGGTCATCCCACAGGTTCTCCTCATTGACAAAGCCAACTTTGAAGGGACAATTGGAGAGAAAACAGACGTGGGGGGTGGTTTTGTGCTGGTCTCTTCCTGGCAGGCAATGATAATACATAAGAAAGCTCTTTGCTATCATAGAATGGAAAGTCTGAGGGGCTTCAGGGATAGTAGCTGAGCCCTTTGATTTTTACAGATGAGGGAACTGAAGCCCAGAAAGCTAGGAGACTGGCTCCAGAGCAGGCACAGGGGAAAGAACAGAACTGGGATTTGAATCCAGAGCTTTGGAATCCAAAGTCAGCGCTCTTTCCACCATACCACACAATGATATTCATAAACTGACCTTATTTTCTCATTAAGTCCTCATCTGCAGAAAGATTTTTCTCCTATCCTTTTAGAGAGCACTGTCAATATGCAATAAATTGCAAAACTAATCATACATACTCTTTGATCTCATAATTCCATTGTTGGAATAAACCCCTAGATTTACCAAACAAGCAAACAAAGGATCTTCTCAAACATTTTTATATCAGCATTATATATAATTTTAAAAACCCAACTAGAAACAATTTACATGTCCCCATTTGGGGATGGTTAAATGCATCTTGGTACATTCATGTGACAGTCAGTCAATATTGTTGAAAGCCCTATTATATGTTGGACTTTGTGTATCCAGGGTTACAAATATAAAGAATGAGATAACATCTGTTGTAAGGAGCTGCTTTACAGCCTTATGGGGGAAAGATAATAAAAACAAATATTTATATGGCTACTTAAGGTTTGCAGAAAAGCAGCTCAGTGGCAGCACAATGGTTAAAGCAATAGGCCTAGAACCCGAGTTCAAATCTAGCCTCGAATATTTCCTAGTTGTATGACCCTGGGCAAGTCACTCAATCTTTGCCTCAGTTCCTGAACTGTAAAATGTGGGTGATAATAGTACATACCTGCCAGGATTGTTGTGAGGATCAAATGAGATGTTTGAAAACACTGAGTACATAATAGATACTTACCTGCTTCTTTACTTTTCTGAAATTCTATTTTCTCCATTAATTCTTATTTTTTTATGGTTAGATTTATATAGTTCTGAAAGGAAAAAGTTGAATTCCCCTACTAGTACTGTCTATTATCTCCTGTAATTTACTTTTCCTTTAAGAATTTGGATGCTGAAGCAGCTGGTGGTGCAGTGGATAGAGTCCTGGCCCTGGCGTCAGGTGTGTCTGAGTTTAAATCCGGCTTCAGACTTTTACTAGCTATGTGACCCTGAGCAAGTCACTTAATCCTAATTGCCTTCTCTCCATCCAAAAAAAATTTGGATGCTATACTAATTGGTATATACATGTTTAGTATTGATATTATTTCATTTTAATGGTTATTTTAAATTTTTCATAGTAAGTTTATTTTTAATACATATTGCTCTATGAATCATGTTGGGAGAGAAAAATCAGAGCAAAAGAGAAAAAGCCATGGAAGAGATTAAAAAAAACAAACAGGAAAAAAAATGAGCATAGCATGTATTGATTTATATTCAGTCTCCTTCGTTCTTTCTCTGGTTGCAGATGGCATTTTCTGTCCAAAGTCTATTGGGATTGTTTTGGATCACTGAACCACTGACAAGAACCAAGTCTTTCATAATTGATTATTGTACATCCTTGCTTTTATTGTGTACAATGTATTCCCAGTTCTGCTTGTTTCATTTAGCATTAGTTCATGTAAATCTTTCCAGGCCTTTAAATAATCTGCTTGCTCATCATTTTTTGTAGAACAATAATATTCCATTACCTTCATGTACCACAAATTGTTCAGCCATTCCCCAATAGATGGACATCCACTCCTTTCTAGTTCTTTGCTCTATGGTTCTTTTGAGTAAAATGTCTAGTCTACCTCTGTATATCAAATTGGGCTGTTTATCCACATAAATCCTCAGCATTTTTATACATTACCAACACAATCCAACAGCAAGAGATACAAAGAAAAATTCCATTCAAAATAACGGTCTATAGTATAAAACATTTGGGAATATGTCTACCAAAGGAGAGTCAGGAATTATATGAGCAAAATTACAAAACACTTGCCACAAAAATAAAGTCAGATTTAAATAATTAGAAAGACATTCAGTGCTCTTGGATAGGCCGAGCGAATATAATTAAGATGACAATACTCCCTAAACTAATCTATTTATTTAGTGCTATACCAATCAGACTTCCAAGAAACTATTTAAATAACCTAGAAAAAATAACAACAGAATTCATATGGAACAACAAAAGGTCGAGAATTTCAAGGGAAGTAATGAAAAAAAAGTCAGAGGAAGGTGGTCTAGCTGTACCTGATCTAGAACTATATTATAAAGCAACAGTCACCAAAACCATTTGGTATTGGCTAAGAAATAGACTAATTGATCAGTGGCATAGGTTAGGTTCACAGGGCAAGATAGTGAATAAAAATAGCAATCTAATCTTTGACAAACCCAAAGATCCCAAATTTTGGGATAAGAATTCATTATTTGACAAAAACTGCTGGGAAAACTGGAAATTAGTATGGCAGAAACTAGGCATGGACCCACATTTAACACCACATACTAAGATTAGATCAAAATGGGTTCAAGATTTAGGCATAAAGAACGAAATCATAAATAAATTGGAGGAACATGGGATGGTTTACCTCTCAGACTTGTGGAGGAGGAAGGAGTTTGTGTCCAAGGGAGAACTAGAGACCATTATTGATCACAAAATAGAAATTTTTGATTACACCAAATTAAAAAGTTTCTGCACAAACAAAACTAATGCAAACAAGATTAGAAGGGAAGTAACAAATTGGGAAAACATTTTTATAGTTAAAGGTTCTGATAAAGGCCTCATCTCCAAAATATACAGAGAATTGACTTTAATTTATAAGAAGTCAAGCCATTCTCCAATTGATAAATGGTCAAAGGATATGAACAGACAATTTTCAGATGATGAAATTAAAACTATTTTCCACTCATATGAAAGAGTGTTCCAAATCACTATTGATCAGAGAAATGCAAATTAAGACAACTCTGAGATATCATTACAAACCTGTCAGATTGGCTAAGATGACAGGAACAAATAACGATGAATGTTGGAGGGGCTGTGGGAAAACTGGGACACTGATGCATTGTTGGTGTAGTTGTGAAAGAATCCAACCATTCTGGAGAGCAATCTGGAATTATGCCCAAAAAGTTATCAAAATGTACATACCCTTTGAGCCAGCCGTACTACTACTGGGCTTATATCCCAAAGAAATACTAAAGAAGGGAAAGGGACCTGGATGTGCCAAAATGTTTGTGGCAGCCCTTTTCATAGTGGCTAGAAGCTGGAAGATGAATGGATGTCCATCAATTGGAGAATGGTTGGGTAAATTATGGTATATGAATGTTATGGAATATTATTGCTCTGTAAGAAATGACCAACAGGAGAAATACAGAGAGGCTTGGAGAGACTTACATCAACTGATGCTAAGTGAAACGAGCAGAACCAAAAGATCATTATACACTTCAACAATGACACTGTATGAGGATGTATTTTGCTGGAAGTGGATATCTTCAACATAGAGAAGAGCTAATCTAATTCCAATTGATCAATGATAGACAGAATCAGCTACATCCAGAAAAGGAACACTGGGAAATGAGTGTAAACTGTTATTTTTACCTTCTGAATCCAATTCTTCCTGTACAACAAGAAATTCGGTTCTACACACATATATTGTATCTAGAATATATTGTAATATATTTAACATGTATAAGACTGCCTGCCATGTGGGGGAGGGGGTTGGGGGAAGAAGGGAAAAAATCTGAATAGAAGTAAGTGCAAGGGATAATGTTGTAAAAAATTACCCATGCATATGTACTGTCAAAAAAAAGTTATAATTATAAAATAAAATAAAAATTTAAAAAAATTGGGCTGTTTAATTGGTGAGGAATATAATCATTAGATCATAGATTTAGATTTGAGAAAGATCACCAAAATCCAAACAAATAATAGCTAGCTAGCTATATATATAGTTAGCTATATATATATATATATATATATATATATATATATATATATATATATATATATATATATATATATAATAGAAAAGATATAAATAATTGACAGATGATTAATATCTTCCTCATTCTCCATATACACATACATATATATGGATAGTTAGTAGATATGGATATGTATAGATCTTTTATTAAGTGCTTGTTCTGTGCTGCTCTCTGAGCTTGTTATGATACTTTACATGTTGAAATTAATTAATTGAATAATGACTAAATAGATTTACTTGGTTGTAATGATAAATTGTTAATAAAATGTTCTTTTAAAAAAATAAAAGAAGAAAGGTTTTCTCCTTTGGAAGGATCCTTTAATATGCTTTAAATAATTCAACAATAGTATAAGTATATAGTGTGGTTCTATGGAAATTTCATTTTTAAAATTTATTTTTATTTTTATTTTATTTATTTTTTCTGAGGCTGGGGTTAAGTGACTTGCCCAGGGTCCCACAGCTAGGAAGTGTTAAGTGTCTGAGACCAGATTTGAACTCCGGTCCTCCTGAATTCAGGGCTGGTGCTGTATCCATTACGCCACCTAGCTGCCCCCTAAAATTTATTTTTATTTTTAATTTTTTTATTATAGCTTTTTATTTACCAGATATATGCATGGATAATTTTTCAGCATTGATCCTTGCAAAACCTGTTCCAATTTTTCCCCTCCTTCCCCCATCCTCTCCCCCAGATGGCAGGTTGACCAATGCATGTTAAATATGTTAGAGTATATGTTAAATACAATATATGTATACTTGTCCATACAATTATTTTGCTGCACAAAAAGAATTGGACTTTGAAATAATGTAAAATTGACCTAAGAAGGAAATAAAAAATGCAGGCGGACAAAAATAGAGGGATTGGGAATTCTATGTCAGTGGTTCACTCTCATTTCCCTGAGTTCTTTCACTGGGTGTAGCTGGTTCAGTTCATTATTGAACAAATGGAACTGATTTGATTCATCTCATTGTTGGAGAGGGCCACGTCCATCAGAATTGATCATCATATAGTATTGTTGTAGAAGTATATAATGATCTAGTCCTGCTCATTTCACTCAGCATCAGTTCATGTAAATCTCTCCAGGCTTTTCTGAAATCTGCCTGCTAGTTTCTTACAGAACAATAATATTTCATAACATCCTATACCACAACTTATTCAGCCATTCTCCAATTGATGAGCATCCACTCAGTTTTCAGTTTCTGGCCATTACAAAGAGGGCTGCCACAAACATTTTTGCATATACAGGTCCCTTTCCCTTTTTTAAGATCTCGTTGGGATATAAGCCCAGTTATAACACTGCTGGATCAAAAGGTATACACAGTTTTATAACTTTTTGAGCAAATTGCTCAAAATTGCTCTTCAGAATGGCGGGATATATTCATAATTCCACCAACAATGCATCAGTGAACCAGGTTTCCCACATCCCCTCCAACATTCGGCATTATCTTTTTCTGTCATTCTAGCCAATCTGAAAAGTGTGTAGTGGTATCTCAGAATTGTCTTAATTTGCATTTCTCTGATTAATAATGACTTGGAGCATCTTTTCATATGGCTAGAAATAGGGAAATTTCATTTTTAATGAAATTGAAATTCAAAAATTTCATGAAATTTTAATAAGAAAATTGAAGTGTTATTTCTGCATTTGTTTCTAGATGAAGATTGGCAGTATTTTTCACATGAAGTAAATACAAAAGTTCCTAACTGTTATTTATTTTTCTTACTTCCCACTTGGCTGGGTAACAGGAGCTAATTCTAGGACACTATATAATTTTCTTCCTATTCTCTGCCATCTCATCATTCTCCAAAGGTACCAGGGATCTCTTCATTGCCACGCCCAGTGACCTTTTCTCAATATTCATTCTCCTTGACCTCTCTGCAGCCTTTGAGGCTGCTGATCACCCTCTTATGTCTCTAAGTTTTTCTCTGGCATTCTGACTCCCTGTCCAGCTGCCCCTTCTTAGTCTCCTTTGCTGACCCTTTCTCCACAGCTGTCCCCCAAGGCTCTGACCCGGGCTCCTCTCCTAAATTGTTTTGCTCAATATCAATATTATACCTTGATCGATTCTGATAGGTGTGGCTCTTTCCAACAATGAGATGATTGAGGCCAGTTCCAATGATCTTGTGATGAAAAGAGACATCTACACCCAGAGAGAAGACTGTGGGAACTGAGGGTGGATGATAACATAGTATTCTCACTCTTTTTGTTGTTGTTAGTTTGCATTTTGTTTTCTGACTCATTTTCTTTCCTTTTTGATCTGATTTTTCTTGTGCAACAAGAGAATTGTATAAATATGTTTAAACATACTAGATTTAAAATATATTTTAACATGTATAATATATATTGGATTCCTTGCCATCTAGGAGAGAGAGTGAGGAGAAGGAGGGGAAACTCTGGAACACAAGGCTATGTAAGGGTCAGTGTTGAAAAATTATCCATGCATATTTTTGAAACTAGAAACCTCAAAAAAAAAAATAAAAGATTTGATGAGAAATGTAAAATAAATAAATAAACTGTTTTGCTCAGTGATGTCATCAACTCCCCTGGATTGACTTCTCCTCTCCCTACCTTCATTCTCTGTTTTTCTAGCCCTACCCTCTCTTGACCTCTCCTCCTATTGATCACCAACTGCGTATAGTGTGCATCACTAACTGAATATTCTATACACATTTTCAACTCAGTGTATACAAAACTGAAATTATCTTTCCCCTCCAACCCTTTCTGACTTCCCCATTACTGTAGAGAGCAGCACCCTCCTCTCACTCCCTCAGTCTCACAAGCTAAGGGTCATCTTGGACATTATCCCCCCCACCAAGATCCAAATTCTCTCCAAGATCTGTCCCTTCCACATTTGCAGCATCTCTCAAATACACTCCTAGGCAAGTAACTTAATCTCTGTCAGCCTCAGTTTCCTCAATTGTACAATGAGGATAATTATAATATGTTGCTGGATTGTTGGGAGGATCAAATGAGATAATATTTGTAAAGTACTTAGCACAGTGCTTGGCATATATTAGGTGCTTAATAAATGCTATTTCCTTCCTTATCTCTGAGATTCCCTCTAATTCATCCTGTCTGTGGATTATTTGTACATAAAATTGTTTGTTTGTTGTCTTTAATGATGGCTTCTTGAGAGGAAGTACTGCATTTTGGGATTAGCACAGTGCCTGGCACATGGTAGTACTTAATAAATGCTTGTTGACTTGATTTTTCATGGCCCTGCCTGGCTGTGTGTGTGCATTTGTATCGTATGTCTGTACAGAATGTGCGTGAGTCAATGTGCAATTGAATTTGTAATTGTTTATGGAAGATTAAATTAGGTGGAACACTTGGGAAAAGTAGGTACAGGGTAGTTAGGGAATAGAAGGTTGGAAATCCTGGATATCACAGATGCTGTGTATTCCTGGGCAAGTTACTTAATCTCTGTGTGCCTGGACCAATTAATCCCCTAATACTTATCTGCTGGGACAGCAAGATGCTGCCATGGATAGAGCACCACGCCCTGGAGACCTGAGTTCCAATCCAGCCTCAGACACTGATGAGCTGTGTGAGCCTGAGTTACCCTATTTGAACTAGAGAAAGAAATGGCAAAACCAGCCTGGTATCTCTGCTGAGAAAACCCCGGTGTGTCACAAGTGAAATGACTGAACAACAGCAAAAACTTATCTGTTGAGTCAGAGCTGGGTCCAACATGAACTGGTGGAGGAAGTCGCCACATTGAGAGTTCCTTGCCTTAATAAAATCACAGGCCTTTCTTGTATTTGGGTGAATGGTGAATAAAGTGAAGACAGCATTGGATACACAATCACTGAGAGCAGCAGCTGTTTCACAGAACCAGAAAGACTCATAGCTTGATGCTCAGACCCCCCCACCCCAGGCCACCCATGTGAATGTTCAGTTGCGTCTAACTCTTTGCGACCCCATTTGGGGGTTCTCCATTTCCTTCTTCAGCTCATTTGACAGATGAGGAAACTGAGGCAAACCTAAGCACTATCCATAAAGGAACAAGAATTCTTGAAACACCATTCCTGCCAAGCGACCATCTAGAACTTGCTTGAATGAATCTAGCAAAGGAGATTTCCCTCCCTCCCTTCTCCAACAGCCCACTACTCTGGAAGAGTTCTTAATTAAGAAGTTGTTTTAACATCCTAAATGTGCCTATTAGGCTTAGTTCTGTCTACTGGGGCCAAGAAGATGAAATGTGGATCCTCTTCCCACATTTATCCTCTTCTCAACTTAAAGACCATTATCGTGTTCCTCTAAAAGGTTCTTACATTCTGCATAAAACATTCCCCACTTTCTCCATCCAATTTTTGCATGACCCAATATCGAGGCCCTGGACCATCCTGTTTGTCAATATTCTTTCTAGAATGTGGCCCAGAACTGAATACGTCATTCTACACATTGAGTCAGATCAGATTGGAATATACAAGATGACCCCCTCCCCGGTTAGGGAAAGTGTGTCTCTGGTCTCATTCGTTTTCCCACTGTCACAGCACAGAGTTGACTCACATAGATCTTGTCATCCCCTGAAACCTCCAGTCTTTTTGTAGAAATCTTTGTTTAACTGCCTCTCCCAACGGCTACCTGTGCAACTGGTTTTTCCAAGCCAAATATAAGATTTTATTTTTGTCCATATTCAATGTCATCTTAATGGATCCAACCCAATATTTCGGCCCGCTGAGATTTGTGGCGGGCCAGAACTGGCTCAGGCTGCTCTGATGGTTTGAGGCTTAGGAGGGGAAGGAAGTGAGATGCTCATAGACCCTCCAGCATGTTATAGAAACCAGTTTGCTGATTTACTGGTGGAAAAAAATACCTAACAAAAAGTTAGCACTGGGAGTAGCTAGTTGGTACAGACCTCAGCTCTGGAGTTGGGAAGGCCTGAGCTCAAATGCAGCCTCAGACGCTTAACGCTAGCCCTAACTGTCCCCCCCTCACAAAGTTAGCATCCTCCCCTGCCAGGCTGGTCCAGCTAGAATGATTTGTTGAGTCAGATGGGTGTGGTGACGCCAAGATAATAGGATAGCTGTGGGTTCTGAGGGACTCCGTGGGCTGGGCTGGTTAAGCCCGCTGGGACTGGAAAGCCACATTCACACTTTGAGCCCTAGTCCGTTGCCTGGCCAATCAAGTCTCAGAGATTTTTTTCCATTTTAGGAAAAAATGAACCCACCTTGTGGAACAGGATCCTGTGGATATTAAACCTGACACAAGATCCTTTGGGGTCGTGTGGGTTAGCTCTTCCTCCCAGCTAAGATTGCTGGACTTTTGTCCTTGAAACTGCCATACCGTTATATGTCACTGACAAAAATGTGAAGGAGCAGGGTGTCCCAGAACAGATCCCTGTGGCTTCCTTAAGAGACCGCCTTCCAAAGGCGGTGACTCCATTTTGGGTTTGGTTATTTACTAAATTCAGGTAATTGCAATCCAAGTACCTTCTGGAGCCACTTCCTTAATGACTTGTGCTTCTTTTGGTATTCTCAGCACTTGACATAGTGCCTGGAATATAGTAGGTGCTTAATAAATGTTTATTAATAGATTATTGATTATATGTAAATAGATAGTTTATTGATAGTTGGATAAACTGTGGCTTATGAAATTTAAGTAGCTTGCCCAAGGTTGTCCAAATAGTCAGTGGCAGATAGGGGACAAAGTCCGAGGCCTTTTGACTCTTACATCAAGACCATTTCCCCTGTACCAAGCAGGAGACAGCTTCATTGCCATGATGAACCATAGTAAGATAAATTTTCACCTGAGACAAGTGGGGATGGGTCAGGAAGGTCAACTCAGCTGGTGAAGAAGGAAATGCTTAGCCCACTTCAAGAAGGAAGCCTTCCTGGGAAGATGCTGTTAGTGATTCCCCGAATTCCCAAACTCCCCCATTTATCCAGGGGCAAAGGCCCAGCTGCCTAGCCCAAGTTACTCTGCCAGTAGCTGAATTTCCTTTTTGGGGCCTTTTGGATTTCTCTGATTTCCACTACAGTTCCAAGTGGTTCTGCCACATTCTTCAAACCATCGAGAGCAGTCAAAGCTCGTGATTCCTCTTGTGGTATTGTCAGAAACTGGCTCCTGCCAGAGTAGCCTGACTCATACACATTCCTCTGAGTCTTAATGTCTTAGAGCCAGATCTGGGTAGTAATTTTTTCCATTTAATTGTTTTAAAAGTAAGTTTTATGAATTCCCTTTGCTTTCCCCTCACAGCCATTTCTAGAAAAACCCTTTGTTTTATTATTTTGTAGTAAAGAAATATGGTTAGATATGGAAATCCAATGTGGTGATTGCATTCCACCCTGGTGGTCCCCCACCATGCTATCAAAGGGAGAAAGGTATATTTCATTATCTGTTCTCCTGGGATTATTATGGATATTTCATCTTCCTGTAAATTGATCCTTTCATTTATATTGTTAGCGTCACTGACTGAGAGACCATTGTGAGATAGAACCCCAGCCTGCACCTAGTTTCTTGCCTTCTTGGTGGATGGGGGAGGGAGAGAATTTGGAATTGGAAATAAACATTTTTTTAAAGAGGAGAGAGAGAGAAGAAAAGGGAGGGAGGGAAGAAGAGAGAGGGAGATACAAAGACAGAGACATGGAGGAGGAAGAGGAGAAGGAGGAGGAGGAGGAGGAAGAAGAGAAGGAGAAGGAGGAAAAGGAGGAGGAGGAGGAAGAGAAGGAGGAGGAGGAGGAAGAGGAGGAGGAGGAGGAGGAGGAGGAAGAGAAGGAGGAGGAGGAGGAAGAGGAGGAGGAAAAGAAGGAGGAGGAGGAGGAAGAGGAGGAGGAGGAGGAAGAGAAGGAGGAGGAGGAGGAGGAAGAGGAGGAGATGACAATGATGGGGACTACTGCCCCAACCCCAGAGCTAGAAAGAAAAATTCACTCTTGCTCTCCTTACCTCTGAGCCATGCTGCCTGGGTGGGTGACAGATCTCAAGTCACTTAACCTCTAAATGTCAATTCTGTGATTATAGAGAGAATAACAATTATCAACCTGGGTGGAGTTTCTTGACCTGAGGTTCCCTGTTCCTGTGAAGTCATAAGTTGGGACATTATCTCAGCCCTTCCCCCCAAATCATTCGGAATATCATTCTTTTGGTTCTCCTTCCTTCACTCTGTATCAGTTCATACGAACTTTCTCACAGGGCTCTGAGTTCCCCAGGGCCCTACTTTCTTATTGCACTCTGACATTCCATGTCCCACGTCCCACTTTGTTCAGCCATTGGCTAATCGTTTGCTCCCATTGTGTTTCTGGGTCTTTGCTATTGTGTTAAGGGTTGCTTAACCCTTTTTTGGCACTCATTGGAGCTTGAAACTCCATAGCGTAGCCTGGATCACAGGGTATGGGCATTTTATTCCAAAGTTGTTTGTCCTTTGTTTTCAAATGACATCCCAGGGCAACATCTCACATGTGAACTGAATTAATTGAGGCTGACTTGCACAGTCTCAGCTTCGCTCTCTCTCCCTGAGTCCCTGAAGTCCTGTGGCAGGGCACCAGACAGGACACCTGGGGATGTCCCAGAATACCTTGGCGTTCGATGCCCGACTGAACTCGAAGCACTCCACCACCACTGCTTCGGCCTCCATGACCGTCAGGACAGATTGTTCTCATCTGACTATTCTCCGTGCCCGGGGTAGACAGCCCTTAACTCACCTGGTTATTCTCACCCTGCTCTAACCCATCTGCCCAGATGGTTTACTGGGGTGCGTGCATGTTACGGCTTCTTGGAGCCGCAGGTAAGAGCTGGATGAATCAGGTAGATGCCAAAGTTCAGTGAACAGCCCTGAAAAATGTTTGGCGGCCCTCACATATTATCCCTGCCAGTCATCCCTAGACACCATATGTCTCTTTTCCAAATACCAGCTGTACTCAAAGTAAATACTCTTTTTCTAAGTCTGAGTCCCTCTTTCTCCTCCAGGCTGCAGGTGCATTGGTCAGTCATGGGTCAGATCCCAAACTGATCAACAACTGGTAGAACTGAGACCGGCAACTTTGACCTATTCCATTTTGGACCTGGGTCACTTACCTCTTAGGCACCCTATATTGGGACCAAACTTAGTGTGGACACTGATGGGCTTAGCCCACTGAAGCTCAGAATCAATCCACCGGGCTCAGCCTCCCCAGGATCAGGGATTACAGACATGTGCTCACTATGCTCAGCTTAAAATTTTTAAAAAATATTTTAGAATAATTATGGCCCAGCTACATATAGCATTGTAATGAGCATTGAACATTTATGCATCTTATGAAACAAACCTCCTCGTTTGATCCAGCCATTCTGGAGAGCTATGTGGAACCGTGCTCAAAAAGTTATCAAACTGTGCATGCCCTTTGACCCAGCAGTGTTAATACTGGGCTTATATCCCAAAGAGATCTTAAAGGAGAGAAAGGGACCTGGATGTGCCAAAATGCTTATGGCAGCCCTTTTTGTAGTGGCTGGAAACTGGAAACTATACGGATGCCCATCATGAGTTATGATATATGAATGTTATGGAATATTATTGTTCTGTAAGAAATGACCAGAAGGATGATTTCAGAGAGGCCTGGAGAGACTTACAGGAACTGATGCTGAGTGAAATGAGCAGAACCAGGAGATCATTATACACGGCAACAAGATTATATGATGATCAACTCTGAAAGATGTGTCTCTTTTCAACAAGATGATTGAGGCTGGTTCTAATAGTCTTGTGATGGAGAGAGCCATCTGCACCCAAAGAGAGGACTATGGGAACTGAGTGTTGTTCACAAGAAAACATTCTCACTCTTTTTGATGTGGTTCATTTGCATTTTATTTTCTTATCCATTTTCTTTCCTTTTTGATCTGATTTTTTTCTTATGTAGCAAGATAATTGTATATGTTTACATATATTGAATTTAACCTATATTTTAACATGTATAACATATATTGGATTGCTTGCCATCTATGGGAAAGGTTGGGGGAAAGAGGGGAAAATCTGAAACACAAGGCTATGTATGCAAGGGTCAGTGTTGAAAAATTATCCGTGCATATGTTGTGAAAATAAAAAAAGTTTTCCAAAGAAACCCACCTCCTCATTCATGACAGAGGTGGAGGACTCCTAGGACAGAATATTGCCTACGTTTTCAGACAGTCACTAAATCGGATGTTTTTGCTTATTATTTTTCTTTGTCTTAAAGAAGAGCTCAGCCTCAGAAGGGGGTAGAAATAAGCTCTGCCATAAAGACAAAAGACTTCAGTGAAATACACTTAAAATAATACATATCCATAGTATTCCTAATTACAGCAATTGCTGAAGAGGCTTTCCATAAATCAGCCGTGCTCACTTCTAATTACCCACATTAACTGGAGCTATGACAATGAGGCTTTTATTCTATAGACAGAAGGGTAGCTGCTGGGATGGAACAAACCTGATCTATTAAAATCCAGATTTACTAAAAAGGTTAATTGGGGGAAGATTATTCACTTTGCAGAACCATAAAATCTTGCAGCTAGGAGAGTCCTTAGAAGTCATCTAGCAAAGCTTTTTTTTTTTTTTTTTCAGCCTTCTCCCTACCAGAGACCCTTCTCTGACATCCCTGATGGAGCCAGTTTCGGCCCGAATATGTCGTGTCCACCTCATCTCCTCACCTCTCTGGTCAATCTCCTCTCCCCAAGGGCACTAATGACTTCTTAATGGCTCAACCCAATGGCTGTTTTTCCAGATCTTATCCTCCTTGAACTCATCAATATCTGACATTTGACCCCTTCTTCCCCACCCTCCCTCTCACACCCACCCAAGTGATCATAGAACTAAAGCTGGAAGAGCACTCTCCATGAGGCTTTGACTTGCCTGAGATCTCACAGGTGACACTACCAAAAACTCCCCCTTTTGAGTTCTCTGCTCATTCTCTTCACTAGCTTTTCTTCTTCTCTTCATAATAATGATTGACATTGATCTTTCAAACTGGCAAAGCCCTTTACGTGCAGTATCTTATTGGAGCTTCACAGCCACCCTGGGAGATGGTTAGACCAGGGCTTCTTAAACATTTTCTACTCCTGATCCCTTTCACCCAAGAAATGTTTATGTAGTCCCAGATATATAGGAACACAAAATAGATATACAAATCAAACTTTGCTGAGGATAAATCATAATTTTGTGACTCCTACATTCAGATATAAAACCCCATATGGCGTCTAGAACCATAGTTTAAGAAGCTGGATTATAGAGGTATTATCCCCATTTTACAGGTGAATAAACTGAGGCTCAGAAATGAAATAACTTGGTCCATGGTTCCACAACTAATAAGGGGAGGGAAATAAGAACTGCAACAGGTCTTGCTGCTTCCAACTTCAGTCCTCTAACCCCATCCCATCTATCTGCTGCCAAAACATAGATATCTCCCCTAACTCAAACTTCTACCTCAGCCCTCTTCTTTGAATTCTGACTTGGGTCTAATTCAAGGCTAAGTTTATGTTAAGCCACTTTATTTTAAACTCAAACTTTTCTTTTCCAATGACTGGAATGAATAGGTGAGGAGAAAAAAATCAATCCACACTCATTTATTTTTTTTTCTTTATTATAGCTTTTTATTTACAAAACATATGCATGGGTAATTTTTCAACATTGCCCCTCGAAAAACTTTCTGTTCCAATTGTTCCCCTCCTTCCTCCTATCCCCTCTCCTAGATGGCAGGTAGTCCCATACATGTTAAATATGTTAAATTATATGTTAAATCCAATATATGTATACATATTTATACAGCTATCTTGCTACACAAGAAAAATCAGATCTAGAAAGGAAAAAAAAACCTGAGAGGGAAAACAAAAATGTAGCAAACAATAACAGAAGAAGTGGAAATGTTATGTTTCCACAAGCATTTGTTAAATCAAGTGCTGGGTGTATGTTTAGAGAGTGATGGGAGAGAGAATGGAAAGACTAAATAAATAACTAAAATTGGATGGTCCTTGACCTCAAGAAGCTTCTGTTCTCAAAACAAACAAATAAAGAAAGAAGCTTCTGTTCTTACAGGGGAGATCACATTCAAACTATGGACATATAAGATAAAGACAGGAGAAGTGGGTAGTGATTGAAAATTAGAGGCACTTTGGGAAGGGATAGAAAGGGCCTGAGGATGGGGCAGAATCTAGAACTCAGAGCACCAAAGGGACACTTCCCCTCCACACACCCCTATCCAAAAACCCAGGGCAAGCAAAAGAAGCATCACTTCCTGAGGACTTTAAGCCAGATGAGCATCTGGGGGCTTCTAATTGCTCCTTCTTTTCTTGCGTCAGTCTTTGAGCAAGGAAAAGGGGGTGGGAATATTTAGGAGGGAAAAAAATGACAACAAAACAAACCAGCTGGAATATTTAAAACACACACACACACACACACACACACACACACACACACACACACACACACACACAAAACCCACCGCTCCATGGAAAACAGAGACATTAATTTTGGAGCGGCTGAGTCAAGTCAGTAGCAGTAGCAGCAGAGGCAGCAGCAGCAGTGAGAACAGACAAGATGAGCAGCTGGCACCTTCCAGGGTCCCTCTGCTTCCTCCTTCTGGTCTCCTGGGCTGTGGCCACAGTAGCCCTTCCCCTGGAAGATGGCCTTGTCTTGAAAGGCAATGAGGTAAGTGAGGGCAAATGGGATTCGGGGGCTTTGGAAACTTTGTTTTGGGGGTTTGGGGTTCTAATTCCCTTGTCTCACAATTGTAGTTTCAGCATCATCCCCACTGACTTTCACCTCTCCCCCCCTGCATATCTCTGAACCCTAGTTTCCTCATTAGTAAGGTCAGGGTTGGTCTGGAATCAAGATTCTCTCTGTTCTGAGGTCCTGTCCAATCCTTTCCAGTCCCACATCTTGATGGCCATTTCTATGGGTTTTTTTTTTTTTACACTTTCCCCTTCTTCCCTCTATGAGAATCCCTTTCTTCCTTGGGAGAGTTGAAGAAGTTGGTCATTCCTCCACTTTCCCTTTTGTTAGCTTCCTGCCAAGACTCTTAGTGTCCAGTCTTCCTAGTCTTCAATACCCTGAGGGGGCAGTGTCCTGGAATAGCCTTAGCCAATGTGTGCCCTGTGATTGGAACTCAGGCAAAGAGCTCTGCTTGGGTTCTGCATCAAAGTGGGGTCCTGCAGAAGCTCTCAGGGCAAACTCTTCTGCACGACTCACAGAGGAAAAACTTTCTAATGAGAGCTAGCTAAAAGAGAAACGGGCTGCCTTGGGGGTAGTAGTGAGCTTCCTGTCACTGGAGGTCTTCAAGCAAAAGGTGAATGAATGACTACTCGTTGGGTATGTTATACACACACACACATACATGTTTATGTATACATATATGTACATATACATATATATATATATATAAATTCTTGGTCAGGTACAGTTTAAACTAGATGGCACAGGAGGAATCTTCCTGCTCTGGGTTTCTGGGATACATTAATCACGTAGGGACCCCTTAACCCCAAACTAACCAATCTTAAATGGAATTTCTGCAGGTTTAATCCCTCTCTAAAAACTCACTCAGCTGCCGAAACCTCGAGCTGGGGCTCCAAAGTGCTCAATGAGTAGCTCAGTCTATTCTCAGGCGATCACAGAGCTGCCGATGTGTGTATGAATCACACACATGCTTTGGAAATGGTAATTTATAGAGTAAATGTTCTCTCTGCTGGAAACTGACATCATTAAATTCTCCATGGAGAATCTTAAAATTTACAAGATGATTTATTTTTCATTTTTTCTCCCTATTTTTCCTTTTTGAAAAAGTTCCAAGAGAGAGTACATAAACTTGGCCATTAAAAATGGATTTTTCTCTAAAATCACAGGCAGTGCTTCGGGCTGCCCATTTATCATCCCAGCGTCCTTTGCCGCCTGGCAGCAAATAGTCTTTCCTATAGAATCTGTGGGAAAAAAAAGTCTAGAATTGAATGCTGGGAATTAAAACCATCATAATCAGTAGGGACCATAGGCTAAAATTTTTTATAATCATAAAATCTCTGAATAGGTCATCTAATCCGACCCAGACCCAACCGAGAAGTCCAACTACAGGATCCCTCTGAGGGGTCACTACTTGCAGACTTCCAGGGTACCTTCCCAGTCCACTCATCCTACGCTGGGATATTTCTGATTGTGGGGAAGCTTTTCCTTATATTAGATTCAGTAATCCATGTTCTCCAGCTGAAGATTCTCTCACATTCATTCCTTAAAAGTGTTTCTCTCTTGTACAAATAAATGCTCCTATGAAGAGACCTACAATTCATGATATGACAGGACATCACATTTATTAAAATATGTTTATTAAAACTTCCATTCAAAACAAGTTTCCATGTTCAGTGAGTCAGATCTGGAGCCATTGCTGGTGTCCCTTAAGTATCCTATTTTCCCTCCCTTCTCCTCACTTGCAATATGGGTTAGGGACCTCAAGAAGTAAGTGCCTTCTGTATTGTCAGAATGACTTTTTTCTCTTCCCTCTAGAACTTCCCAGATGTTCTTAACCTTTCTGTATGTGTCCTGGACCC